>NC_092876.1:177113053-177783365 GCF_028372415.1 Notamacropus eugenii | reverse complement strand
GAAAAGTAAAAGATAGCACTTAAGTTTTAACCATGAATTACTAGTTAATTTCATGATTCTACTAGAACAAATAAGGAATTAGGAAGATAAATCGAGTTTGGGAAAAGATAATTACCATGCTGAGGTTATATAATGATATATAAATTTTGTAAATTCTGCCAATAGGGATGAAAATGAGGAATCATACAATCTACTATAGCATATTTACTGTTTAATTAAAAGCAAGTTCCAGTCAATTATACATGATAACATTATGTTGTCATTTCTGAAGCAAGTCAAATTTTCCCCTTAAAGTCTACTGCAGATTCTTTACAGAAAAAAAAAAAATCAGCATCTGTGTGGATTCATAGAATTTGATGGTTGGCTTCTATAAAGTGCATCCTCCTATGTTATAATTAAGAATTTATTGTTATTGTTGTTTTGCAGTATCCAAAAAACACGGCAAGCTTATCACTTTCTTACGAACATTCATGAAGTCTCGTCCGACAAAACAGAAACTGAAGCAGCGCGGAATTCTGAAAGAAAGGGTGTTTGGATGTGACCTGGGGGAACACCTTCTGAATTCTGGTTTTGAAGGTAAATGCTGAGCTCAGAGACTTCTGATTTGACTGAATGACGTGTGTGTGTGTGTGTGTGTGTGTGTGTGTGTGTGTGTGTGTGTGTGTGTGTGTAAATGTAAATTAGCAGCAATATATGAGAAGATAGGGAATTGGCACTGATTTAGTTCAATTAAGCTGGTGTTTTTAAGGACCTTTTCTGTGTCCTCTACAGTGTTGTATACAGTGAGGTGTGTAAATCATGTACAATGACATGGCCCTAAGAAACTTCTCTCTCTAGGTAGATAAGATAGATTCACCAAGAATATTACAATACAAAATAATCTTGTGTTATTTATCTAACAGCTGTTATTGGTCCAGTAGCCTATCCTCAGGGAAGTATCCAATCCCTGTATTTCCTTAAGATTCTTTATAGCTTCCTTCTTCAAGAGGAGCAAGACTTCACAAGCATGACATTAATTGAAATTAAAATATTCCAGAACTCTTAATCACGCTGCAAAGGGTTGCAAAAAAGGTGTCTTTGATAGGCTTTTACCCCTTAGAAGTAATCTAGATTGTCAGAAGAGTGAATCCACCCAGTACATTTGCACAGCTGCAGAGTTCAACAAGCAGTAACAAGGGCCATAATTTTAGCTCCAGTTTTATACTTTAATTTCTGTTCTGTGTAAATTTAAATATGAATCAAAGACATTTACCTTACTTAAATGCTTCTAGTCCAGAGAAGTTAGACATTTATGTCTAACTGGAATAACAAGTTCAGTTATGCTTGTAATCAGGGAGATGTGGCAGCATACATTAGTGGAAAGAACTTTGGACTTGGAGTGAGAACGCTGGCATAACTGGAGTCACTAGCTGTGTGACCACAGCAAGTCACTTCACTTCTTTGAGGTTCAATTTTCTCATATCTGAAATGAAGGTAACAGACTTAGAATATCCACCTCATAGAATTGTTATGAGTTAACTGTGAAGTACCGTATAAAATGTGAGATGTTGTTTTTGTCACTGCTACACAGTCTGTGGAAGACCTAGGACTTTGTAGGCCTGACAGAGGCAGTAATCTCTTTATCTGAGAAACACCATGGAAACGAGTACTTGTGTGAAAGCAAAGAATTGCATCTTTTCATAAACTGCTTTAAGTTTTAACGTTTAGCAAAATTTCTGTTATTAATCTTATATTTTCACATATTAATGCACATTTTGAATAAAACTAAAATTAGTATGAATGGTTGAAGGTTTTGAAACCTTTGTTAACAATTTTTAATTACACCATATGCTAGTGTTTTGTTTCTTATTTCTTTCTGATAAGCATTTAACTGCATACTTTTTTTGCTATGTGCAAAATTCTGTGTAACAGCTGTATTTCTTTTTTTGCCTGAAGTACTTCACAATCAAAAGGCTCCCCCTTTATAACAGTTTGTTTTATCGCTATAACATAATATAAATGAGCCTACTGCAGAGAAACTTAGAGGAGGCCCCAGAGCCTGACTGAACAAACAATACTGACTATCTTAATAATGTAGGAACCCACTCCCTAACCATAAATGTTAGGAAATACAGTTTATCTTTCTTATCCTGGGATTCGTTATTCATTTGGCCTAATGGCAATGAGCATAACCACCAACTGAAATGCATCACAATAATCCAAATATTTCTTCTCTGCTGGTAGAAGCTCTGATTTGCATATGAGAACTGATAAACTCACTATCCATGGCACTTTGAGATCACGTTACCATTTGCTATTATTCTAAATTATTTTTAAAATAATGTCTTTAGTGCCCCAGGTTCTTCAGAGCTGTACTGCCTTCATTGAGAGATATGGTATTGTGGATGGAATATATCGTCTTTCTGGCGTTGCCTCCAATATCCAGAGATTACGGTAAAGTCCCTCCTCTTTTTCCTTTATTACTCCTAGAAAATTTGTTCAGAACTAATTGATTTCAAAATTATTTTTTGTATGTTGTTGAACTTGAGTGGGCAAAAGGGAATGTATTATGAAAGAGAGGAAAGGTTGGTATTTGTATTGTAGTATGTGTTCGATTTTCTGATTAGCATATACTTACCTGTAACTTCGAAAAGACAGACTCTCCTTGCTTCATTGCTTTCTGAAAATTCCAGATTCATCTTTCTTTAGCTTCTATCTCTAAAGCAGAGATTCTTAACCATTTTGGGGACATGGGACCCTTTGGCAGTCTAATGAAGCCTATGAACCCCATCTAACAAGAATTTTTAATGCATAAAATAAAATACTTGGGATTTCAAAAAATGTTAAAATTATCAAAACAGTTTGATAAGAATTATCAAAATGTGACAAAAAAATCAAGCAAGACTGAGATTGAAAACCCTAGTTTCTAGAGGATGCTGAACTCCTTGAGAAGCTTGGCTATACTAGGTATTCCTACTTTCACTCCTGTCACTTCTAAACCCTTTGCAATTTAGCTTTCAACCTCATTTAACTGAATCTGCTTTCCTCAGAGTTACCAGGAATCTGTTAATTACCAAATCTAATGACCTTTTCTCAATCCTCATCCATCTTGTCCTTATTTCAGCTCTGACATTATTGATCACCACTTTCTCTTAGATATTCTGCTCTAGGTTTTTGCCACACTGTTCTCTCTTGGTTATTTTTTTGCCTGTCTTACCACTCTTTTTCAGTCTCTTGCGAAATCTTCATCCATATCATGGCCACTAACCATGTACTTCCCAAGGTTCTGTTTTGAGCTCTTTCTTTTTGGATGTCTTGTACTGGATACTTGTATGCATCTCAAGTTGTCCAAGATATAGTTCATTACCTTTCCCCAGCCCCAACTCTTCCCTCTTCCCAGTTTTCTTATTGCCATCAGAAGTATCACCATCCCCTCAATTACCTAGAATCACAGCCTTTATGCCATCAACACCTAATTTGTACTTACCCCATTTGTCCATTCTGTTATCAGATCTCATCATTTCTGTCTTTACAGTATAGTCAATTAAGAAACATTTATTGGGGCAGCTAAGTGGTGGAGTGGATAGAAGAGCAGCCCTAGAAGTCAGGAGGAAGTGAGTTCACATCTGGCCTCAGACACTTACTAGCTGTGTGACCCTGGACAAGTTACTTAACCCCAATTGGCTCCCTCCCCAAAAAGGGGCATTTTTAAAGCATTTACTATGTGCCAGGCACCTATGCTAACTGCTGAGAATAGAGAAAGACAAAAAATGGTCCCTACCCTCAGGGATCTTGCAGTCTGATCCAGGAAGATGTGACAGATGAAAGGTGAAATGACTGAACAAAGCTTTGTTCTTCCAAGCGTTTTCATTTATTAAGCAATGCATGCCTATTGCCTACCAGACCAGACCCAGATCTCCTCAGCTTAGACCTGGACCCTGAATATAGGGAGAGACAGACTTTTATACAGTAAAACAATTAATCACATAAGACCAATTAATTTAAAAAAAAACAATGAAATATTAGGTAATCTGTTTTCTAATTGGAGGAAAGATTAGAGACTTTCCAAGTTGGAAGGGGGAGAGTAAACAGGTGTTCCCTGAGTTCAGAAAAAGATGTGTCCCACTCCTCCCAAGCATCTGTAAACAGTGAAAGAAACATGGAAAAAATAACTGATTAGGACCAGTTTTCAGAAGAAAACATGGATTGCTTCAGATATACAGTTGTGACAAAACTCCTTGTTTCAATCTTTGAATCTGGTTGGGTTTCTGGTCAGCATAACCTATATCCTTGGTTAAGGGTCTCTAAGCAGCTGGGAGAGGTGGACCAGTTTCTCAGCCATGCAGGGCTAGGTTCAGACAGTGCAGAGACAAGTCAAATAACCATGAACAAACAACATATATTCAGGATAAATTGGGGATAATTTACAGGGAAGATGCTATTATCAGAGAACACTGAGAAAGGCTTCTTGCAGAAAATGGGATGTGAGTGCAGGTCCTCATCACCTCGTGCCTTGATTCTTTCCATAGTCTTCTAATTGATCTCCCTGCCCCAAGACTTTTCCTCTCCAATCCATTCTTCACTTAGTTGTTGCAGGAATTTTCCTAAAACGCAGGTATGACCAGGTCATCCTCTCTATCAGCTCACAGATTAAATAGAAACTCCTGTGTTCCCTTTTTGATCCTTTCCTTACCTTCCCATTCTCCTTCCATTTTCTTCTCGTCCTCTATACACTGTACAATCAAACTATGCTTGGTTACTTACATTTCCTCACTCACAGTCCTTCCATTTGTAATGGCTTTCCCCCATGCCTGGAATGATCTTCTTCCTCACCAAGACCATTTAGTTTTTCAGGCTTCCTTTTAAAAGGCTTTTCTTATTCCCCACAGCTATAAGTACTTTTCTATCTTCTATTTATCTTGTACATACATCATTATTTATGTATTGTCTCCCTCATTAGATGGTTGGCACCTTTAAGTGAAGGACCATGTCTTTGCCTTTCTTTGTATCCCTAGCACTTCGCTCAGTGCCTTGTTGTTGGGCAGCAAGGTGGTGCAGCAGATAGAACCCTGGGCCTGGGATCAGGAAGACTCATCTTTCTGCGTTCAAATATGGCCTCAGATACATATTAGCTTCATGATCCTGGGCAAGTCACTTAATCCTGTTTGTCTCAGTTTCCTCATCTGTAAAATAAACTGGAGAAGGAGATGGCAAACCATTTCATTAACTTTACCAAGAACATCCCACATTGGATCACACAGAGTTGGACACAACTGAAAAGCAAGTGAACAAATGCAGTATCCTGGCCCTGAACTGAACCCTCCACATAGAGGTTTGGGCATCACCATTGAAGATGAAATTCTTGATTAGTTGGGAGCAGTGAGACAGCCAGTAGAAAAGGAGAACTCATCAAAAACATTGAGGATTTTATTTTCTCTTTATTTTTTGTTATAAACATGGGGAAAGAGGAAAGTTATATTATAAAATAAAGGTAATGTAAAAGTAGAAGATAACAATATTTTAAAAAATAAAACAGCAAAGAAATCCCATTCCTTCCCTGTTCTCTGAGCAATAACGAACAAACTTTTAAGCCCCTTAAAGAAAGCAGAGCTGAGCTCCTCCTCTACAACCTCTTTTATCCCAAAGGAAGTTGAACAACTGAGCAGTTAGTATGTGCTTATCTCCTCCCCTGCTCCTGACACAGCTATTTAGAAATGAATTTGCGAAGCTACTAAATTATAAGCAATCCTGGAAAACTGAACAGGTGGGATGCATGTGTGATGACTTGATGGCAGAGGCTGTGTCACCAAATCAAGCAGTTATCTCTGTAATCTTCTTTAACAAGCCCAAATATTACAAGACGAACTCTTGTTAAATGAGAGATACAGAAGAGTCATTCTTCCATACTTACTACACCTACTAACACTAACATTACTTCTTCACTCCTCACTTTTTTAAACAAGAAATACGATAAAACTTTTATTTAAAAATTTTAAGACCATTCTTAGCTGAGGATGTTCTAAAAGCAGGTGAAAGGCTTAATTTGGCCTGCTCTAGGTGACTCCTGGACTATAGGATTAACCAGCATTTGTTTGCCATTAAATGTCAGGATCCCATTTTTTACACAGCAAATTTAACCTTAATTGATAAACTGTTGGCTTCCGAGAACTACCCACATTATCAAATAACTGATTTTATGTAACAGGTGGTTTTGCAAAGCATTTTACATATTGATTCTTACATCTTGATTCTCACTAAACTTTTGAGGGGTAAGTATTATTGTCTCCATTTTGAAACAACTTTTTTAATGTTCTTTTTAAAAATTGAGTTTCAAATTCTTTCCCTCCCTCCCACTGCTCCCCTACCCACTGAGAACAAAACCAAAATTTTATCAATTATACATGTGAAATTATGCAAAACATATTTCCATTTTAATCATATTGCAAAAAAAAAATAAAGCAAGAAAATTATACTTTGGTTTACACTCAGGTTTTATCTGTTCTTTCCCTGGAGATAGATAGCATTTTTTCAAAATGAATCCTTTGGAATTGTCTTGGAACCTTGCATTAATCAGAGTAGTTAAATCTTTCACAGTTGATCATCATTACATTATTTCTATTACTGCACACAATGATGTCTCAGTTCTCGTTTTACATGTTCATGTTTTTTTTTTCTGAAACCACCCTGTACATCATTTCTTACAGCACCACAGTACGCCATAACAGTCATAAAACTTAAGTTGTTCAGCCATTCCCCAACTGGTAAGCATCTCCCCAATTTGCAATTCTTTGCCACCACAAAAAGATTTACTCTTAAGTATTTTTGTACAAATAGTTCCTTTTCTCTTTTCTTTGATTACTTTGAACGTGGTCTACACAGTTTTATAGCCCTTTGAATGTAGTTCCAATGTTTTTTTCAAAAATTGTTGGACCGCTTCCCCAGTTCACAACAGTTTATTAATGTAGTTATTTTTCCTTCATCTCCTCTGGCATTTGTCATTTTTTTATAAGTAGGAGGTGGTACCTCAGAGTTGTTTTAATTTGCATTTCTCTAATCAATATTTTAGAGCATTTTCTTCATATTATTTTTGATAGCTTTAATTTCTTCTTTTGAAAACTGCCCATTCATATCCTTTGACCATTTATCAATTGGAAATGGTTCTTGTATAATTTTACTCAGCTTTCTATGTATTTGAGAAATGAGACTTTTATTAGAGTAACTTGCTGTAATAATTTTTTATATTCATTACCTATGGTAACTTTTAGCAAAATGAAGTTTCTCTGATTATATTTTTAAATTACACCCATTTTTGCTTTTGCTTTGTCTGAGACCATGATTACTACTCCTGTCTTTTTAACTTCGGCCAAAGCACTATAGATTCTGCTCCAGTCTTTTATTTTAACTCTCCATGTGTCTTTCTGTTCCAAGAATGTCTCTTGTAAACAATCTCTTGTTGGATTCTGGTTTCTAATCCATTCTAATCTGTTTCCATTTTGTTGGTGAGCTCAGGCCATTCACTTCACAGTTATGATTACTCTCTATTTACCTTCTGTTTTCTTGTTTGTCTTTCTTTCTCACTTTTAATTCTGTCTCTCCTCAAAAATCTGTTTTGCCTCTTGACTACCGTCTCCCTTAATCAACCTTCCATTTTATCATCTCTTCTACCCCCATATCTCTTATCCCCTTCACCTTCTATTTCCCAACTGGATAAAATTTTTATACCCAACTGAGAGAGAGAGAGAGAGTGTATTCTTTTCTCTTTGAACCAATTCCAGTGAGAAAGAGGTTCAAGCATTGTTCACCACCACCCCACTTCCTCCTCTACTATAAAAGCTCTTCCTTGCATGTTTCTTTTATGTGAGATAATTTTCTCTATTCTACCTCAAACTTCCTTCTCCCAGTACATCCCTCTTCCTCAGCCCTTCATTTTTTTTTGAGATCATCCCAGCGTAATCAACACACACTCACACCCTGTGCCTCTGTAGACTCCTTCTGACTGCCCTAATAATGATAAAATTCTTAGTAATTACATTTATCTTCCCACTTGTAAATGTAAACAGTTTAACTCCATTGTCTCTTATGATTATTCTGTCATACTTACCTTTTTATGCTTCTCTTGAGTCTTGTGTTTGAATGTCAGATTTTCTATTTAGCTCAGGTCTTTTTAAAAAAAAAAAAATCAGAATTGCTTTAATGTCTTCTGTTTCATTAAATGTCCATTTTTTCCTTCTGAAAGATTATATTCAGATTTGCTGAGTAAATTATTCTTGGTTGTAATCCTAACCCTCTTGTCCTTTAACATAGAAACTGTTAAATCTTGTGTTATCTTAACTTTGGCTATGTGATATTTGAATTGTTTCTTTCTGGCTGCTTGCAATATTTTCTCCTTGATCTGGGAGCTCTGTAATTTGGCTATAATAGTCCTGAGAGTTTTCATTTTCAGATCTCTTTCAGGAGCTGATTGGTGGATTCTTTCTATTTTATCTTATGGATCTAAAATGTTGGGGCAGTTTTTCTTTGTAATTTCTTTTTTTTTAATTTAAAAAAAAATTTCAGATAAATATGAAAACATATATAATAAGAAAAGAAAAAATATTATACACTTAAATATTGAACTTAAAAATTGAATAAGAAAAGAAAAAAGCATCATGTGCACAACAGAGCATATGAGAGGATTCAGAATATATAACAATAACTTATTTTAAGAAAGCCTATATATTGAAAACTAGCCATCTTTTCTTTGCTTCCTTGTAGGTTTTCTTTAGTTCTCTGCTGTACACTTTTTACTTTGTTCTTTTTCCCCTTTCCTCCCCTGCTACCTGCCACCCCATGACTACAATAGAGTATGGCTATATTTATATATAGGTGTTGCTATGTACATACATGTATACATATATACACAGATGTACATATACTATATATATAAACATATACTTTCCCTAAGAGAGTCTACTCCTAATTTTTTATGTTTGTGCATATCTCTTTTTTTCTATTTTTCCTAACTCTTCTACTTTACTTCTACCAGCTATTTTACCCTCCTATTACTTAATCTACCCCTGCTCCTGCAATCCCTCCCTTATCCTCCCATTCCCCTAAGTCTTAACACCCTTTTGTACACTTCTTTGACCTATTATGTCCCCATCCCCTCTAAAGCTTCCTCCCTTATCCTTCTATTCCCCTAAATCTAAATACCTTTTTATATCTTCCTTTTTAACCTATTCCCTCATCCTCCCCTCTAAAGATTTCTCCTTTATCCTCTCACCTCTATCCCCTTAGAGTTGTATTTCTTTTTAAATCTAGAAGACTTTTATACTCTTCTAGATGTATATATATTTTCTCCTCTTAAACCTATTCCCAATGAAAGTAGGTTTTCAGACCTAACAGATCCTCTCCTCCATCTAATTCCTCTGTATTGGTTCTTCCTCTTGTACCTCATCTGTATAATATAAATACTCTCTTAGCTATTCTTGAATGGTTTTACTTTTTAAAGTCACATCATACTCAGGTCTATCCCAGTCTTTCTTATAGGATACCTAATTACTTAAACATAGGTGTAACATATCTTAGACGTAGGTTTAACATTTTCATTACATACATAAGAGATAAATATTCTACCCTTATTTGGTTCCTTATAATTGGTCTTGGTACCAACATATGTACCTTGTATTTCTCTTGGCTCTTGTATGTCACATCTTTTATTGAATTAAGGGTTAGTTTGTTTGTTTGTTTTTGACAGAGTCTTAAAAGTCTAACAGTTGATCAAATGTCCATTTTGTTTTCGTTCAGAATTATGCTTCGCTTTACTGGATATGATAGTTTTTTGGCTCAGATCTTTTTCTCTTTGATATATAGTATTGTAAGACCTGCAACCTTTTAATGTCTCCAGTGCTAGGTCTTGTGTGAGTCTAATTGTGGATTTTTTCTATTTCTGTTTTCCCCTGTTGTTCAAATGCTTCAAGATGATTTTCTTTAATTATTTCTTGTATTATTGTATCAAGACTTTTTTTATCAGAACCTTCAGGTAGTCCATTTATTCTTATGTTTTCTTGATCTGTTTGTTCTCTAGATCTGTTGCTTTTCTCATGAGATGTTTCCCATTCTCTTCTCTTTTTTTGTTCTTTATATATATTTTTAAAAATGTCTTCATCTCTTTTAACTTCACCGGCTTCTCCTTGCCCAGTTCACATTTTCAAGAAGTCATTGTCTTCCTTAAGATTCTGAATTTTATTTTCTAATTGGTTGACTTTCCTGTTATAATCTTATTTTTCTTTTTAATTTTTCCTCAATCTATCTCATTTGATTTTTAAAATCATTTTTTTAATTCTTCAATAAATTCTTTTTGGGTAGGTAACCATTAGCCATTACTCTGGTGTAGAAGAGGGTTTATTTGCTTCAATATCCTCCTCTGAAGATGAACCCTGGTCTTCTCTATTCACATAGAAGCTCTCTATGGTTGGATTCTTTCTTCTTTGCCTGTGCATTTTTTGGGGGGAGGGGATAATAATTTAGTTTTTATAATTATCTCTACTTTTGGGTATGGGGGATGGTGCCTTTGGCTTCTGATCTTCTCTAGTGCTCCTTTGATCTTGAACTGAAATCAAGGTTTCCAGCCTTCTGTAAATGCTCACAGTCAGCAGAGTCCCTGCCCCACTGATTCTGCACTCACCAGGCGCGTCCTGGTTCCTTCTTGCCCCCACCACTCCTTGTAGAACAGTTGGGTCTGGCATTCCTTGTCAGCAGAGGTTCCCTATATCTTCCCAAGGTCAGAAACCCAATTCCCCTCACTGTTCTGGGGGCCTGGGGTGGAGGGGGTAAAAGTTCCTGTGTCAGGCCGAGGCACCCTCCCAGCGCAGCTTACCCCAAAGCTTGCTGCTTGTTTTTTAAGCAGCTTGCCTCTTGATGTTAAAGATGACCTTATCCTGGAAGTATTTACTCTTCAAAGGGAGGAAATCTAGTCCTGGGATTTTTTTTTCATGTCTTCTCTGATTATCCCAGGAGTACCCCTGTGCTTCCCCTTCTGTTATTTGTTTTCATGGCTCTATGTTCACCCAGAGGCGATATTTTATCTCTGTTGTGGAGGAAAATCTTGAGAGCTTGAAATTTTCCATCCTACTCTGCCATCTGCCCTTTAATTTCTTAAAATATATTATCTAGCCTTTTTAAAAATCATGTTTTCAAGTAGTTCAATAATTCTTAAATTATCTTTTCCAGGTCAGTTGTTCTTCTGATGAGATATTTCACATTTTCTTCAATTTTTTCATTCTTTTGACTTTGTTTTATTGTTTCTTTATGTTTCGTGGAGTCATCAACTTCCACTTGTCTAATTGTGATTTTTTTAAGGAATTATTTTATTCAGTGAATATTTGTATCTCCTTTTCCATTTGTCCTATTCTGCTTTTTAAAGAGTTCTTTTCTTTTGTGAATTTTTGTGCCTCTTTTACCATTAGACCAATGCTGTTTTTTTCAGTATTTTTGTATCTCTTTTACCAAGCTGTTAATTTTCTTTTCCTCATTTTCTTGTATCCTCATTCCTTTTGCCAGTTTTTCTCCACCATTTTTGTGTCTTAATCTAACTCAGAGATTCATGTTTGGCTTGGATTCAATTAATATTTTTCTTTGAGGCTTTGCTTGTTTCTGCTTTCACATTTTTGTCCTCTTCTGAGTTTATTTCTTACTTTCCTGCCACCATAGTAGTTTTGTATGGTCTGATTCTTTTTGTCATTGTTGTTTGTCATTATTCTAGCCTGTTTCTTGTTTTTGTTATATTTAAGTTAAGTTCTGCTTACTTGGGACTGCAGAGGCAGTGTTCCAAGCTTCAGTCTTTTTCTTGCTAGTATTTTCAGAGCTAATTGTGAGGATCTTCAAGTTGTTAGTGCTTCTAATGTGGTATGATCTGGAGAGAGGTGTGGTCACTGCTCTCCTGATCTATACTCTGGTCTCTACCCAGGAAGGGTTCCTACTCCCTAGCAGCACTAAGCACTAGTGCTCCGCTTTTCCTTGAGATTGTGACCAGGGTCTCTGTTCCCTTGGGACCAGCCACTAACACTCTTTTCCACCCTGGAACTGGTGCCCAGAACTGCTTATGGACAGTAGAGTTGCTAATGAGCTCCAGCTACATCCAGTGCCAGCAGAGGGTCCCTTTTAATTCATTTCTGGCCAATTGTCTGACCCCTTCACTGTCTCTGGGCTGAGAACTCCTGAAGTTTCTGCTGTTGTTCCTATACCAGCTACTTCAAGGCCCACATTGCACTCTGGTGATGGCAAGGCTGCACTCTGGGTAGGTCCCCACCCTGGTGTCACAGATGTCTTCTGCTAACCTCCTGAATTGTCTTAAGCTGGGAAAATCTCTCATTCTGACCTTTTGTTTAACTATACCACTCCAAAATTTGATTCAAGCAGTTATTTTAAAGTTGTTTGGAGAGGAGTGTTGGGAATTGTTCTCTGCTATCCTCTCCATCTTTAAATATCAAGAAACTGCCTACTCACTGTCTTCTTAGCCTCTTAAATTTTAACTTCAAAGTAAAGAGAATGGTACAGTATGAGCATTCACATAGTACCTCCTGTGTGCCATATCCTAAGCCAAATTTTACAAATATTTCACTTCATCCTCACAACAACTCTGTGATGTAAGTGCTGTTATTATCCCTGTTTTTCAGATGAGGAAATTGTGGCAAGCAGAGATTAAGTGCCCAGGGTCACACAACCAATCATGAGGCCAGATTTGAACTCAGGGCTAACTAATTCCAGAAGCAGTGCTCTATCGACTGTGCTACTTGCAATCTCTCAGTTGAGGTGAATAAGATTGGAGTATTTCCCAAAGTTGGTTAATTACAAAGGTCGTCTAAGATACAATGTGTTCAGTCAAGTCCTTTGGTGTCATTTGGACCTAGATGGACATTTCTCTATGAAGTTTTTATTGGGAAAAGAGAGGGAGGCTTCTGCTGGTTATGAGTATGAAGGCAAAGTAAAAGAAGAAATAACTAACAATTAGAGGATTCTATTGAATATACTGTGGCACCCTGGGCAAGGCATTTAATTTTCTGCATTAGTTTCCTCAGTTGTAAAACAGGAATAATTACAACCACACTTACCTCCTGGGGCTGTTGTGAGTATTGAATAAGTTAATACTGGCAGGGGACTTGATAAGGATATATTCCCTTTCCTCTCCCCTTGATTCCTAGGTGCTCTGGAAGAGTGCCAAGGAATTGCTTTGTTATGTTCTCTCTGGGTCAGGATCAAAAGCCTCTTGGAGGTACTTAGGGCCTTCTCCCATGGAATTCTTCGTATGAATGCTAATGCTGACCGTATTGGGGAAAGAGGAATAAACTAAAACACAAAAATCCTAATGAGTGGATAAAGCCTTAATTATCAATAGAGCCTTATACAGCTGTGTGTATGCCTGTATCTTTTTTCTAGCAAGTCTATTCATTAATTTATGTTACTAAAGAGAAGATGACACTCAAAGTCAAAAAACTGTAAGAAGTAAACTTAGCATAAGAATGCATCTTAGAAACTGCAAAGCAGATACTGTGAAGTAAATCACAGTAGTTACAGTTTAACAGTCCCACAGCATCTCCACTTGATGTACCATTGACATTTTAGCCTCAGCATATCCAAAATATAATTGGTTGCTTTTCCATAAAAGCTTTATTTCTTCAAACTTCCTTTAATGGAAGCTGGATCTGTCTATCAGATCCATAACCTCAGAGTCATTCTAGACTCTTTTCTCTCATTTCCTATCTTTATCAGGGGGATTTATTCTGTGAAGTTTGGATTCAGTCAAAGGGCTGCACTTGAGAATCTAGAAGGCCACATGTGGCCTCGAAGCTGAAGGCTCTTCCACCCCTGATTTAGACAATTGATAAATACGATTGATTCTTTCTTTTGACGATCTCTTTACTCATATAATCGAGCTCTTGTTTAAATTCTCATCACCTCTCACCTGTACTCATTCAAGGCACTGATCTGACCATGCCCCTTTCCTGCTAAAAATCTTTCAGTGGCTCCTTATTGGTTCTGAGGTAACACTCAGCATCATTCTTTTTTTAAAAATTGAATTATTTTATTTGTTTTCAGTGATCAACAATCACTTCCGTATATCTTAAATTTTTTTCTACTCCCTCTCCATCATTCCCCCTTCCCTCCCTACTCCCTCCCTGAGATGGCATACAATCTTATATAGGTTCTATATGTACATTCCTATTAAATGAATGTTGCATAGAAGAATTAAAATGAATGGGAGAAACCATAAAACAAAACAAAACATAATGCAAAAGAAAATGGTCTGTTTCTATCTGAGGTCCAGTTCCATAGTTCTTTCTCTGGATGTGGAAGGCATTTTGTCTCAAGAGTCTATTGGAAATTTTTTAAGTCGTTTCAATGAAATACTAAGTCTATCAGAAAGATTTCTCATACACTGTGGTTGTTGCTATGTATAGAGTTCTCCTGGTTCTGCTCCTTTCACTCAGCATCAGTTCATATAAGTCTCTCCAGGCTTCTCTGGTCTTCCTGTTCATCATTTCTCATAGCACATTAGTATTCCATTACATTCATATACCACAATTTGTTCTGCCACTCCCCAAATGATGGGCATCCCCACCTTGATTTCTAGTTTTTGGCCGCCACAAAGAGAGCTGCAATAAATATTTTTGTACAAGTGGGACCCTTTCCCATTTCTATGATCTCTTTGGGATAGAGTCCCAAAAACAATATTGCTGGGTCAAAGGGTATGCACATTTTTGTAGCCCTTTGTGCATAGTTCCAAGTTGCTCTCCAGAATGCTTGGATCACCACTCAGTATCATTCTCGGAAATCACAAGATGCGGCTCCAGTCTACCTTCCTAGCCTTGTTTCTCATTATCCCCTCAGCAGCCTCTCCCACCTCCTGTTTACACAAGCATTCTCCCTCCCACACACACCTATACCCCTTGCCTGGAAGGCACTTGTTTTTTCAGTTGGTATTCTTTGAATCCTTATCTTCCTCCTAGGACCTAGGCTCTGCTCCAGGGCTTTGTCCTCCCAGAAGCCCTCTGTAAACCTTTCCATTGCCTTTGCTTTCCTCTCTTCTCAGATCACTTCATACTTATTTACTTGTTTACATGGTTTATCCATCTAGGAACATTTGTTCTTAAATACATGAATTTCAGGAGGTTTGCAAACTTGGATGGGGGAAAAAATTACGTCTTCATCTCCACTAACCTCTAATTGAAATTTAGCATCTTCTCTAATGAGGTAAAAATGTTAATTCTGTTTCACCAGACTGCCTCAAATATCTTCCATGGCATTAAAAGAAAAAAAAAAGTTAACCACAATTGTAGAAGAAAATAAAATTACTTGATGCCATGGACTGTTTAATTTTTCCTCAAGATCTAGTCCAGTGCCTTACATGTTTTAGTGGCTCAGTAAATGTCTATTGCATTTAATTATATTCTTTCTCCAAACCAGATTACAGTCATCTCCAAAAGTAGTTTATAAAGCTACATCTGAGATTAAATGTGATCTGCTATAGGTTATACCTGAAATGTTAAAGATCATGTTTCCTAAATTCATTTGACCTTGGAATATTTTAGGATTTGATTTATATTGATGATGCTTATAAGAGCTAGTCTAGTGAACCTGAGGGTAAAGAACAGCCCCAAGACAAAGAGGAAGGACGAGCAAATTTTGGAACAAAATAGAGAAAAGTAGACCTAATTTGGCTGTTTCAGTAATGAGAAGCAACTCTATGTAAGTATAAGAAAATGTTACAAATACAGAATTTTTTTCACAGAACCAGTTTATAATGCTTAGAACACTGGGGTTTTGCAAAACATGATTCCCTGGGCAAAACTGCTATATAAATTTTATAAATTTATATAAATTGCTTCTTTTCTAGGCTTCCTGTTAGTAAGTGAAGAAGACAGTAGGTTAGGCATCATGCTATTTTACCCAGCATTCCATTGCATTACTCTGGATATTAACATCTGAAATATTTCTTTCTACAAATCCAATAAATGATGAGTTGAAAACAGAATGTGAAAATCAAATAAACTTTTAACACTGAGGAATTGAACATTGTGCTGTATAAATTATTTAGAATGAGTAAACTGAATACTGCAGGCTGAAAGAAATCTCCCTTTGAGGTATTTATTCTCAGAAACAAAGAGATTGGATTTGAGTCTGTATATTTTATTATTCTTTTTTTCTGGCTTTATATCTATAGATGGACATTTCCTTTGTCCTTCAGTGAGATTATTTATTTACAGAGTTCATCTTTATAAGTCATCCAGAGCAACAACTCTTTACTTGTGGCTATATACCATATTTGAGAGCACTCACCTTGTGTTAAAGATCTAATATTTTTTGCAAAACAAGTTATTTAGATGCTGAGTGACTCAAAGAATCAGGGAATCTACAAACAAATCCCCATAGAATTTAGTCCTAGATCTCACGTCTGTGAATCTATGCTGGCCAATTTGAACCAGCTATTTTGATGTACATATTCAAGTGATGATTAAGTTTGGCCTGACTTGGCATTTTGAAAACAACTTGTATTTCATGAACATTTTCTGTCTGTGAAAAGCAGGGCCTCTGTAAGGAATCACTTCATGTGGTTTCTGGCTTCCTTCTCTCACCAGCAGAAACTTACTGAGTTCCACAGTTTGCATCCAAGGAATTTCTATACACAGTAGTTTTGATCTGGACCAGCTGCCCTCCACCCTAATTTTTAGCATTTCCAAAAAGCTTTGACTGTTCAGCCTTCAGGATTTAAGGATCTTATTGTCAGTTTGATTCCAGAATGGTCACTGTGTCCTAGCACCTGTGACTTTAGGCCATGTTGATGGTGGTCATACAGTTAACCCTATAGAGGGCTGGGGAGAAGGGGCTCAGGGAAGCTGTGCCCTTTCAGAATATACAAATTTAGATCTAATCAGCCACTTATTGTTAGTCACACTCCAGGGAGAAAGTAAATTCTCATGACTCTTCCTTTTAGGATTTTTCTTTCTTCTGATCATGTCTTCTTTTGCTGACAGAATTTGATTTTGTTGTTTTCACATATTTTCTTTAGACATGAATTTGACTCTGAACATATTCCCGACCTGACAAAAGAACCTTATGTTCAAGATATACATTCAGTTGGTTCCCTTTGTAAGCTGTATTTTCGAGAACTCCCAAACCCTCTGCTCACTTACCAACTATATGAAAAATTCTCGGTAAGTACTTGCTGATTTGGAAGCAAGTTTGTTTAACTGGGAACTTTATTGTGGGTTTTTTAAAAGACAGAAAGACAAGCAAATTGGTTTGGCCAAATGCAAGTAATGGTTTCAGAGCCAAACTTGAGGCTTAGCTGAAAGTTTTCTTTATTTTTCCTCAGTCATTGCCAATCACAGTCCTTGCTGTTTCAGCAGGTTTCTCTCCACCACCACCCCTTTTAGTCCCTTTCTTTGGATTTCTAATTTAAACTCCCACAGAATTTTTTCATCCAGCTTTTATGATTGTATTTTTATCAGTTTTAGTGTTCCTAAACATATAAATCTTTTTTTGTTAATTTGTTCTGTTTCCAGTTTAGCATATGGGGATAAAGAACCCCAGTTTGAAAATGGAACTAGGTCTGAAGCGCTTCAATTAATAATTCCTTTCCAGCAAAACTCGTCAGTTTATTTTCCTTTCTTTGTCTTACAGGATGCAGTTTCTGCAGCAACAGATGAAGAACGACTCATAAAAATTCATGATGTCATCCAACAACTCCCCCCTCCACATTACAGGTGTTGCTTTATGTTTAAAATTACTAGGCAATCGGTGTTTGCTATCTAAAGTTAGGTTATCTCCTTGGATAACTCACTTTTTAAAATTTCTCCAAACTTAATTTTTTTCTGTTATTTGATTAAATAAGTTTTTATGGTTATTATGACAGTTCTTTGGAAAAGTCTCCCTTCTGATTTTATGTCAGTTAACTTTACCATCAGCATGTCCATTTAGTCTTGAGTTTTCTAAACTTTAATAGGGAAAATTAACATTTATGAATAATCACAAATATTGGTCATTTTATATAAAATATATATGGTGATTATTAAATTTACTTCCTTGGATATAAATTGACTTACTATCCATTCACTCCAGCAACTGTTCGAGACTTTCTCTTCTGTCTTCAAACCTCCCATGCCACTCCTTCCTGTATTCTCAGATGAGAAGCTCTCCTTTTCAGCAAAAAGCTGAAGTCATTCACCAAGAGCTGCTACTTCTGTTTTCCTTATCTCACATCCTTCTGATATCATCCTCTACTCTCTCCTTCCAACTATTGCCTCTTAAAAGCTCTGGTTTCCTGCATAAACCCATATCAAAACTCACCTTTTACAGGAGGCTTTTTCTCTTCTGAAGCAATGCCATAGGCACAAAGATTTAAACCTGGAAGGGACTTTGTGAACCATCAAGTTTGTCTCTTCATTTTAGAGATGAGAGAAATTGAAGCAAAAAGTGTTTGTCACTTTTTAATGTCATTTATTTAATAAGTGGCAGTGTTTAGCCTGATTCCTCCCCAGTCAGTTTTCTGTATTCTCTGCCACAAGAAACAGACCTCATAGGGAAAAGTGGCTGAAAGATTTTGCTCTTCATTTAAACAGGTTTAGAAAGAATCAGTCTAACTTTGCTAGGTTTATCACCAGGCATACAGCTTATTTTGCAACCCATCACACCACCCCCAAGGCAAGTGATAGAACAATAGGCAGGAAAGTCCAAACAAGCAGTCTTGTAGTGTGTGAAAGTAGTGTGGGGATCTTGACGTGTGTGAAAGCTTGATGTGACCCTACCTCGGACACGCAGCTTCCAGTCTGTCCAGCTTTCAACTGATGCTGCTTATGTAGATTCCTCCCGAGGAAAGAGGACTCCCCTGAAAGGAAGTCAGTGGACACTTGTAAGAACCAGTTCCTGGAGGATATATGGCCCTGGTTTCCTAAAACCTCACACAGAAGTCTGACCCCTTTCCTTATATATCAAATACAGACATGTTAGGTTTCATTTGGTTTGTTTGTTTTTTTTTTGTTGGTATTGTTAAAGAGAAACCCTTACATCATCCATTAGCAGTAAGATAGCATCTTGTCCACTGATAATTCCATAAGTCTATATACATCTATTATATGCCTATTTGTGTACTATAAGCCCCTGAAAAGCAGGGAGGTGCTTTGTTTAATGTCTGGAACATAATAAACTACTCATAAATGCTTATTGCTTAATGTGGATAGCTCAACAGATTTACATACATACTAAGATCTTGTGTCTGTGTAGCACTCTGTAGTTTTTCCAATTCTTTTCCTTCACACACATTTCCTGATCGGATCCTCAAGGACACTTTTAGGAGGTAGGCGAGCAGTTATTGATGTACTAGTTTTATCAGAAAGCAAGAATCAAGAGAGATTAAGCAACTACATATTGCAGAAATGGTGTCACCCTGCACTGATAGAGGGAGTTTCCTCCCTGGAAGTTCTTTATGCTGGTGGAATTGCAGGGTCAGTCCCTATTTCACTCACTAGCTCATAAAGTCTTTATTCAAGTCAAACTGGTCTGCTCCTGCTGCTGTTAAGGTGCAGAATATTTTCAGTTCTTTACCGCAGGTACTCTGTTATTTGTCCAAAGAAAATAATTTGATCCCATCTTGACCCTGTTCATCCCTTCTTAGGCAACCTGGTGGCCTCCTCATTCCCAGGGGCTCACCATACTGATGCCAAACTTAGTTCAGACTCCCAGTTGATACAGACCACCATAGCTCAGAATTCCTGAGCTCTAGAGATCTGATAGACTCAGCCTTCTTGTAGCTCAGATTATAGGCATGTACTACCATACCCAGCACATTAATGCAGCCTTACTGAATAGATTTTCAAAGTGGTTTTGTCACAGAAAAAAATGTCTTTGGTCTGCAAAATTAAGTCTCCCAACCCTGTGGAGGCTGGATGGCTCAGGAATTGAAGTCAGAAAGACCTGAGCTCAGACACTAGCTGTGCCACTTATTGTTACCTATTTGACCTTAAACAAGTTGTTTCATGTGAATTATGGGCCTCAGTCACCTCAAATGTAAAATGAGGGGAGAAGACTCTTTGAGGTCTCTTCCAACTCTAAATCTCTGATCCTACAATGCATCTAACCCTTTAACTAGAAACCCCACTCAGCAAAGCTTAAGCTTGATTAAGAGCTTGGTTTAAATTCCCTGAGCCATAGTTTTCTTATTTGAAAAATATGCATGTTAATACCAACTTCTGAGGATTTTGTGAGAATTGAATAATATAGTATTTGAAAAGCTTGTCATATTATAAAAATAAAGTGCTATTATCATTATTGACCAAGAGAGACAGATTCTTGTGAGATCTATACTGATTCCTTTGAAGACTTAAATAATGGAATAGTGTTTCCTTTCACTTCTCAATTTCAGAATATTAATAATAGTTTGTTCCTGTGCCCCTTTCTCGCTATCTTTAACATGAGGAAAAGCCTATGATTTAGACACCTGTAAGAACCAGGAGCTAAATTACTGTTCCTTACTGAAGCAAAGTCTTTTACTGACATTTTCTGCATAAGCTGGAGAAGATGGAGCTTCACCAAATACCCCCAATAACTTTATCTTAATGTATATGATGTTATTTAAAAAGAAGAAGAAGATTGAACAAAATTGAACAAAACAAAGGATAGGCTCTTGGGTTTTGAGGAAGTAACTCCATGCCAAAAGTTCCTGATTATGCTAAAAGCTTCCCCTCCAGTGGATACTGGAATTCACTATCTTCTTCTTGAATGTTGCTTAGGGTAGTTAGAAACCCAGTTAGCTCTTGATGGAGCAGAGAATTTTAATTAATCTGTAGTTGACATGGCTGCTGTGTGCAGAAACTAAATTTGATTGATAGAGCTATTTTATTGGTACATCCCACTATGGAAATCAGATGACCAAAAATGCTGTCATGCCAAATAGATGTTTGTTTAAGTGGTGGTGATGCAAGTACCATAGTGGAAAAGAGGCCTGGATTTGAATTCAGAAGAGAAGATTTTAAATCCTAGCTTTGTTTCTAACTCTCTATGTGAACATGAACCAGTCACTCTGCCTATGTTTCTCTTCTATAAAATAAGATTAGACCACAGGATTCCTTCCAGTTCTCTGAGCCAGGGTTGTTTTTATTTGTTTGTTTGTTTGTTTTTTAATTTAAGTAGTTCCCAATTTATCAAAATAGTTCATATAGCACTTTGTTGTTTGAAACACCCAAACACCTTTCCCCCTAGGAACAATGTTACGTGGATGGTTAAATTCCTGTACTGAGGCCACAGAAGCTCATGTCATCTTTCATGAGAATAAAACGAATAGAGTAATAGTGCACATCTCTGCTTTAAGGTTTGCAAAGTACTTGACACGCGTTATTTCATTTGATCCTCACAACAACCCTGTAAGTTAGGCACTGTTGCCCCCATTTTACAGTTGAGGAAACAGACATGGTGAGATTTAATTATTTATCCACAGTTACACAGCTAGTGCCTGTTGGAATTTGAATTTGTTGACCCTGACCCCAAGCCTAGCATGCTATTCACTATCCTATATGTAGTATTTACTATCACTAGTACTGTAATAATAGTACTGTAGAACCTGATTGTCTTACATGAGAGATTGTATTCCATTCTCCATCTGAGGAAGCCAGAAATACATCCTCTCCTCCTTGCTCCCTACCCCAGTTTCTCAGCAATTAGAGTAAGGACTTCTCAGCCTTTAGAAAACTGAAGTAACTTTTTAACCCTGGGATATGGTCTCTAAAAGGAATAGTGAGGGTCGAGGACTCTGAGGTGAAGCTTAGGACAGAATAAGGCCCAGAAAGCTACTTGTGAGAGTGAAGTAAGGAGCAAGGATAGAAACTTGGGACCCTGACCAAGATAACAAGATAGGAGCTGAAGTACGGGAAGGGGAAAAGGGAATAAGCATTCATTTAGTGCCGGGTACTGGGCTAAAATACTAGTGGAGAGGGAAAAAAAAAATTGACCTTAGAGATTTACCTTCAGCAAAAGCTTATCCCTTCCTTTGCCCTTTGCTACTACCAGATCTGCCACTTTGGACCACAGGACCAAAGTCCGAGCAGATAATAAGCAGCAGGGAACATAGTCCTGGATAGGTAGGTGGCATAGTGTCAAGGCCTGAAGTTAAGAAGACTCATCTTACAGAGTTCAAATCTGGCCTTAGACACTTACTAACTTTGTGACCCTGGGCAAGTCACCTGACTCTGTTTACCTCAATTCCTCATCTGTTAAATGAGTTAAAGAAGGAAATGACAAACCTCTCCAGTATCTATGACAAGAAAACCTCAAATGGAGTTACAGAGAGTTGGACACAACAGAAAAAAAGACTGAACAACAGCCAAAGCATAGTCTCAGGTAGTTGCTGTTCAGGGAGATAAGGGAGGGAAATTTCACCTACAAGCAGTAGGGAGGGAAGCGCAGTATCTATACTGGGGGGCACCTGACTGGTACTGTTTTCAAAGGTTCTTTGTAACTGGTTGTAGTTAAACTGGGTGTATATGGTCAGAGATCACCTGTATAGCTGGTTTTCTGAAAGTTGGTCTTATTTGGATCAAATAGTTCTTTTTTTAAATTGACTTTTTGTAGATTTAGTAGTTGCAATAACTACATTCAGTATCTACAACTCCCTTCTTCCAGTTACTTGGTAATAAAACTTGGAATTAATTGATGGCAAAGTTTTCAATTTTTTTATGTTGCTCCTTGCTTTCCTTTTTACTATTGAAGAAATACACTTTAATTAATGGGACTCCTCTGCTGAAAAGATTGTGGAATGGAATGCTAATTGATGAATATTTCCCATCTGCTAATAGATTTTGGTGTGTTTATTTCATTTTCCAGAACACTGGAGTTCTTAATGAGGCACTTGTCCCTTCTAGCTGACTACTGTTCCATCACAAATATGCATGCCAAGAACCTAGCAATTGTTTGGGCTCCAAATCTTTTAAGGTAACTTGCACTTTACTTCCTGCCTTCCATAAACTTGTCATAAATATAAGATTCATTTTAACACTACTTTTTAAGGAAGATTTTAAAATGAAAAATTATTATCTCTTTATCATATGAATTTCATCAAATAGTTTCCTATTGAAGCAGTTAGAGAATTATAACTCATTTAATACTGAGTTACATTCCAGTGCTTAGCATAGTAGGTGCTTAATAAATGTTTATTGATTGATTTAAAGGATTCAGAATAGTTTATTCAGAACAGCTTTGTGACCATGGGCAAGTCACCCTCTCTGTCTCAGTTGTTTTTTCTATATAGTGAGGAATTTGGATAGCATATCTTGGAATCTTAGTTTCCTTCAACTTTAGAATTCATTGATTTAGTGATTCATATCCTTGTATCTGCTTACCTTTGCAAATTTCTTTTATTCCTTTTCTTTTTTTAATTAAATTAGTTTATTTGTTTTCAGTGTTCCACAGTCACTTCCATATATCATAATTTTTTTGCCCTCCTCCCTTTTTCCCCCGTCCCTCTCCTCTCCTTCCCCTTGACAGCTTGCAATTTTATATAGGCCCTACACATACATTCCTATTAAATACATTTTCATCTTAGTCATGTTGTATAGAAGAATTAAAATGAATGGGAGAAATCATAAAACAAAACATAGTACAAAGGAAAATGGTCTGCTTCATTCTGTGATCAAATTCCATAGTTCTTTCTCTGGATGTGGAAGGCATTTTGCCTCAAGAGTCCATTGGGAATTTTTTATGTCCTTGCATTGCAATGAAGTACTAAGTCTACCAGAAAAATTTCTCACATACTGTGGTTGTTGCTGTGTACAAAATTCTCCTAGTTCTGCTCCTTTCACTTAGCATCAGTTCGTATAAGTCTTACCTTTGCAGATTTCTAATGGTAATTTGTTTCATTTCATAGATCAAAACAGATAGAATCTGCCTGCTTTAGTGGGACAGCTGCCTTCATGGAAGTGAGAATTCAGTCAGTGGTGGTTGAATTTATTCTTAATCATGTGGATGTTCTCTTCAGCTGCAAAATTAGTGCAGTCATTCAGGATGGGGCAGGTATGACTAAGCTCGTTCTCTCTATGAAAGTGACTTCTCCTAAAAGCATGAAAATGGGAAAATCAATTTTCCTTGTATGAATATAAAGAGATGATGTTAGACAATTTTCTAATTCCTTTAACATCATATCAAGACCATTTAATGTGGTAAAGAAAATATCACATGCAGAGAGGTAACTTGGCAGTGTTTAAGTTCACAGTAGTCTTTTTAATAATGTTGCTTTTTACTAAATTATATTGAAAAATAGTTTTTTCAGTGATGTTCTCAAAGCTATCCAAAGTTGAATTTACGTCATCATCTTCCCTGAAAAACCTTTCATCTTTACCCTTCTCTTTCCACTCCTGTTGTCCCAGTTATAATTAAGGCCCTCCTTGGTAATGGACATTACTACAGACTGTAAATGATCTTGCTTCATCTTTTTCACCTTTTCAGCCTTATTTCACATTATTTTCACAGAGGCCGGTTTAACAACTTGCTATGTCCATATCTTGTTCTCCTGTCTCCCATCAGTCATTTTAAATATAGTTTCCTTGAGCCCTGTAGCAGACTACATTTCTGCTTACAGAATCCTTGTTCTCTTTAAGCCTCACTCAGGTGGAGCCTCCTCTGTGATGCCACCTCAGTGTTGTCTTACTCTAGTGTTTTGCAGATAGTAAGCACTTCATAAATACTTGTACTTTTATTCACTCATGCCTTCTCTGATTTCCCCTCCCGTTTTCAACTGAAAATGATTATCCTTTCCTTGCATATCACGTATTCTGGCCTGTACATGTAATCATTTTCTAACAAGTATTTTAGTTGTGTATTTGGTTCATTCCATTCCTCAACTAGAGTGTACTCTTCTTGAGACCAAGGACTTGGTTGTTTTCCACCTGGAAATAGCAAATACTTAGCACAGTATGGTCCCTTGTAGGTAGCTTCACAAATGTTTCTTGAATTGAACTGGTATTTTAGATTTTTTTTTTTAGGGCAAGAGAGAGAATACTACCTATTTTTGTTTTATATGCACCTACCTTTTTCCCGTGCTAGGAAGTCTAACTTTCCCTTTATATTTGAAGCTTCTCTTTCAAGACCCAAGTCCCTACTGGTGTCTTCTCCATCCACCAAATTGCTGACATTGGAGGAAGCCCAGGCACGAACACAAGCTCAAGTCAGTTCTCCAACTGTGCCCGACAACAAATACATCGAAGTGGGAGAAGGGCCTGCTGCACTTCAAGGAAAATTCCACACTATAATTGAGTTCCCTCTGGAAAGGTGAAGTAACTGATTTTCATTCGGGCTTAGGTTTTAATCCCATATTTCAATATTCTAACCAAAGAAAGACTCAAGAATAGTTTATTTGCTTGGGTGTGAGTCATATTAGCCAACTCATAATAAATGCTTAGTGTGACATGGAACCCAAGAAAACTACTGAGTGCTCAGCCTGGGTTAAAAGTAGCCTAGCATCTAGGAGCAAGGCTGTGGCAGTCTCTCTGTAATCTGCCTTCAACATATCACACCTAAGGTGGAGTTAGGTTCTAAGCACCATTTTTTAGGAAAGATAAGTAAGAACTCATGTCATTATAAAGATTGGCTGAGGGAAATAAAGATGTTTAACCTGAAAAGGGGGTGTGGGGTAGGGAGTTAGTATAGAAAGACATAACAGCCATTTGCAAGTATTTTCAAGAACTATTCATCAAAGAGGGTGGTCCCAGAGCAGAACTAGCACTGAGTAGAAGCAGCAGTGTTATCTTAGCAGGTGGTGGGTTTTCCCTCATTGGAAGTCTTGAATTAAAGATAAGTGACCTCTTGTCTGATATGTTCTAGAGGAGATTCTTAGTCATATATAGGTTGGATTTGATAGCCCTGAGGTCCCTTCCAACTCTGAAGTTCTGTGATTGAGTACATAAAGTGTATTCTTTTAATAAGCAGCTTCATGTAATTAAAAATAAGCTATTAAAAAAGCTGTTTCCACAGGGATAATTCTCAAGAGTATTCACATTTCCATTGTACATAAGTTGATTTTCTATCTGATATATATCATTGAAGGATTTTAGTTTTGTGTTTAATGTTGAAGTGGAACAACTTACCTTTAGGAGGAAATGCCTGGACGCAAGCAGTGAATTGCCTTATAATAGATCCTAAGAAAGGATAGGGTCCCTTTCTCCATTAAAATTCTGTGATTCCATGATATAACTGCAGCAACTGCACTATCTCCTCTTCAGAATTGGAAAGGACTTCAAAGGTCAATTAGGCTCTTTACTTAATTTTACTTGTAACTTAAAGCGTAATAGATAACTTAAAAGCATAATAAAGTTCTTTGATTAAAAGTCCTTTCTCTCCTGTTTTAATTTAGATACAGATCTCTAAAGTATGGCTCTATACACATTAAGGAGACAGTCATTTTTAGATTGTGTAGAACCAACATGTTTTCTTAGGACCACTATTTTCCATATTCTAGGCTTTCTTTCCTCATTTCAGATACATAACTATTATAACATTTCCTAAACACAAAATCAAACCATAGATTGTTTTCTTTACCAAAATCTCTCTCAGATTTTTGAATTGCCATACTACAGTGGTTATCTTAAATATCTAGGATGCTAGTTTTTTACCCTAGCTAGCATCTCTGACCTTGACATCACCTTTTTTACTTTTTTGCCCAATTCTCTGTCTTGCCATACCTCCTATTATCATTTTTCTTTGTCTCCTACCTTTGTTTTTCTTTACATTCTATATCATGCATGGCAGTCAGGTTCTTTGCTTGCTTTATTGTTAAGGAAAATAGCATCTCACACTTTAAACACCCCTCCATTTTTAAAAATATTCCAGTTTTGAATAACTCTTACCCCTTTGTTTTTCTGCCACATGTCCATCTATTTTATTATACACCTATATCTACACGTGTGTTTGTATCTGCATGTGTAATTATATGTATATATTAATACCTCTGATTTGTAACTTTGTTTGATAGCAACAGTGTTCTTTGTGTTCTTTAGCTTGTCCAATGTATTTATCTCTCCTCATCTATGCAATGAAATTCACTTTCAAATAAAAGCCCTGCTTCCTTTTTTAAAAATCTACATAGTATGAGAAACCTAAAATTTTTCTCTTACCCAAGTATTTCCTGTTCCATTTCTTAGATAAGGTCAGATGTTGTCAGTATTGAGAAGGAAACAAATTTGTATGAGGCAGTGTGGACTGAGCACTAGATTTTTAACCAGAGGACCTGGATTCAAACCCTAACTTTGATATTTTCTTTGACCATGAATAAGCCTCTTTACTTTTCTCAACCTCATTATCTTCATCTATAGAATGAGTGGATTGGACTTAGAATGCTCTCAGCATGTAGTTCTTCAGTACTATTCAGATATCTGATTTATTTGGTAAATGTTAGCTTTATAGTATACTAAAGAATATACATATATAGTATATATTATATTATATATATAATATATATTATATTTATTATATATAATATAATATATATAAAACTGTTTCAATTTGACATTTTCCAAATATCTTGGATTTTCCCATGTTTCTTATTTTCTTGTAATAACTTGGCCCTTGGGTATCTTAGCATTGATTTCTTCTCTTTATTGTCTTAGGAAAAGACCCCCAAACAAAATGAAGAAATCTCCTGTGGGCAGTTGGCGTTCCTTTTTCAATTTAGGGAAATCATCATCTGTTTCCAAGAGGAAACTTCAGCGTAATGAGAGTGAGCCTTCAGAGATGAAAGCAATGGCTCTGAAAGGTGAGTGCCCTCTGCTTGAGCTCACATCAGAATTTTTTTCTTTCAGATTTTTTCCACAATCATTGCTTGTTAAGGCTCTGACCTGATTTCAAGGAGACAGGGCAAGGGCCTAACCCCAGTAGATGTTTTATCAACCTATCAGAATGTTACTGGATGACTTCCCTCCCTTGTCTGGATGTTGGCAAATTCTGGCCTTGGTTCTAACACAGCTGTGCTGCATTCTCCAATCATTATCTGTCATTCAATCCTCTCAGGTCATTGGCCCCACAAGACAGATATAATGTAACCATGACTCCAGCACTTAGAGCAGAGGCACAGTCAAAATTCCTCCCTTGCTCTGTCCCTAGTTCACCTCTTGGCTGCAGCAAGCACCCTTCAGCACAGCCCTGGGATAGAGTGAGTAAGAGTCCTGTGACCCTCCCTGACCTAGTGTCCTGGGTAGGTGGGTTGTACTCTACATTTGTAGCTTTCATTGCATTATCTTTCCTTTAACACTCATCCCTCTTTTGAATTTTACTATTTTTGTTACGAATACCGCCAGATATCCAGGTTTGCATCCTTAGTGTCCTATACGTACATAACTTATAAATAAGTGAATGTACATATATTGGAAATATGTGCTCAGACTCTCTTTACAGATTAAGGGTGCACAGTTTAAAAAGTTTGCCTGTTCTGTATACACATTCAATAGCATGTTATCTGAACATACTATCACACAGTTATTTATATTACATATAGTCAGCATCTGCTTATATAACTTCTTTGATTACATGCATATAAGGTACTCTAAAAATTAATAGCATAATAAATCAAATAGACACACATAAGAAATTGTTTACTCAAAATGTGTAAATATATAACATTTATAATTGCATATATGTGACTTTAAAATGTTTTGCATTAGTTTTAATACTTTACATTTTGTAGTGAATGCCATCTTTTGTGTTTTATGTAGACTACCATAGGGCATAGCATATCTTTGGATTTTATTGAATGTGATACCTAATGTCTTATCACATTGCATAGTTATGTAGCATTAACTTCCAAAAAGAAAACAAAACACATCTTTGTGGCCATGTGGCTCAATGGTAAGTACCACTAGAAAAACAACTTCAGGCACACAAACCTTACCATCTAACCTTAGTATACATTCCTTTAGGAAGGAGAGAGCACTTTTGGGGGTATAATGTTCAAGTCAGCAAATATTTATTGACTTCCTTTTATGTACCCCTCTGGAGAGAGACAGAGAGAAAATAGTTCCTGTCCTTAAGAGTTACACAATCATATAAAAAATGAAATTTATAAGTATAAAGTAATTAGAAAACAATACAAAATAGTATTAGACCAAGTGCTAAATTGAAGATATAACATGGATGGTACCAAATGGATATATTGAGATTCATCAGCTTAAATGTATACAAATAAAAAATGTTGTTCTTTTTCACAACAAATACATAGATAGTAAATACTAAAAACATTATGTGCTTTGATTTTGGTTCTTCAGGGAGCAGGGCAGAAGGAACCCTTCGCTCAGCTAAAAGTGAAGAGTCTCTTACTTCCCTTCATGCAGTTGATGGTAAGAATGAAAGCACCAGTTAATCTACAGTATATTTAATTTTTTAAAATACAATAGCATTGTCTGTATTTTAAGTATCCGTCATATCCTTTGAGACAGTCTGTTGATGAACATTTAGCCTTTGTCTTATTAAGTACTCTGATGTTTGTTTGGATGAAGTTGTTTCATGGTTTGGTATATTGCCAGTCTTTAATCTTTACTCTTGGGTTTGCACATACAATAGCCTAAGTATTTTACACTTGGTAATAAAACCTGATTCAAGACTTGCTGTAAAGTAGGATGTTTATTAAATTTCACTACATGGAGACAATGCTATCCATTAAATGATTGAAACTCTATGTAAAAAAAAAACACCAAATTCTCATGAGAATCATAGATCTAGAAATTGAAGATTTCAGAGGTCATATGGTCCAAAACCTTAGTTTTCTTTTTTGTTGTTGTTGTTGTTATACATGAGGGAAATAGCCTGTCTGGAGGCAAAGGTTCAGAGTCTCTGTGGTACCAACATGAAATCAGTTCCATAAGCTGAAGTTAATATCATTTTTCCTTTCTATGATAACATTTTGAAGAATTCTCTACCACAAAAGCCCTCTGTTTGGGGAATTCAAAGTTTAAGAGCCTAAAGTTTAAGAGCCTAGTGGTCCTAGACCTTTTATTCTTTTCTTCCTCCTCTCCAAAATAAAATAACATTTTAGTGACTTCAAGTCACTAATACGTGAGAAAGTAAAACAGTTACTTTTCATTGTGCTTATTATATGCATTTGAAAAGAAATCTTGTACAAGCATATATCTTTGTACTTTTTACTCTTTTCTAATCAGAAGTATTCACATTAACTCAACTCCTCACAATTTCCATGTGAGGTCAGTGATGAGTCTTCCTAAAAGCATAAAGAAAAGAACTTGCTCAAGGTCACAAATTGAGTCAGTGGTAAAATTAGGAATTGAACTGAGGAGTTTTTTTGTCTCTGCTCTTGCCTTGTCCATTAAATGCTGCTTTCCCCACCTTTCCTCACTCATCTCAAATCTGCAGTTGTTTGGTAGTCCACATTTGCTTTTTGGATTATTTTGCTTCAATATTAAGTGGTCTATATATATATGTATATATATTTTTTTTTTTTCACTGGCTGTTAACAGAAAGCAAAATCCATCTGCTTGTTAGATGATGCTGTGTGTATGGGATATTAATTATTTGATATTATTATTTATTACCAGGTGACTCTAAACTCTTCCGACCCAGGAGACCCCGGTCTAGCAGTGATGCATTGTCTGCCTCTTTTAATGGAGAAATGCTTGGAAACCGCTGTAATTCCTATGATAATCTGCCCCATGACAATGAAAGTGAAGAGGAAGAAGGACTCTTACATATTCCAGCCCTCATGTCCCCTCATTTGGCTGAAGATGTTGACTTAAGCCCACCAGACATTGGAGTAGCCAGCTTGGATTTTGATCCCATGTCATTTCAGTGTAGTCCTCCCAAGGCTGAATCAGAGTGCTTGGAAAGTACTGCCTCCATCTTAGATTCATTGGGATTTCCCAAGGACAAGCCAAGCACCAGTAAAAAGGAACCAGAGGCAGGGAGTCAGTCTCAGACTCCTGGCAGTACTACCAGCTCTGAACCTGTCTCTCCACTTCAGGAGAAATTAAGTCCATTCTTTACCCTGGACCTAAGCCCAACTGAAGACAAAGCATCCAAGCCATCCTCATTCACAGAGAAGGTTGTTTATGCTTTTTCTCCAAAAATAGGACGGAAGTTAAGTAAATCACCCTCTATCAACATATCAGAGCCAATCTCAGTGACAGTTCCCAGTCGGGTGTCAGAAGTCATTGGTACAGTCCCAAACTCGGCATCACAGAATGCATCTTCCCCAACCTGGAACAAGGGTTTTGGAGAAAGTGACATCATCAGTAGGTCTCCCACTCAGGTAGTAATGATGAAAACAAATGAGACAGATTCCCAAGAAGTATGCCAGCCCGAAGTCCAGCCCCTGCACCTGGTGGCTGCTGAGACAGTAGGATTGCCAGGGAAGGTGGAGCAGGTCATCTCCAGCAGTCAGAGTAAGGCTGTACCTTCTGGACAGGCTCAGACAGGTACTGTTGGTTTTCCTCCATTCTTTCTTTAAGTTCAAAGGGATCTGCAATACATTATGCCACCTGTGCCTTTAAAAAAGGGAAATAAACTCCAGAGGGCATGCTTTTCAGGGTTGTGCCAATGACTCGAGCCCTAATAGAACTCCTGAGGGCTAACAGCCCTCATCAAGGCCTCAGAGTCCCATTTGTGTCTTTGGACAGTCAAAATTCATGGATAATTTTTGCACAACTTTGTAGATCTTGATTCACATATAAGACTTTTTAGTAAGCATTTTCCAGCACTTGAAGGGACTTTAGGGACCCAAAACCTTGTTTTCTCATTATTCTTTTTCAAGCCAGAGAAGGGTATTTGCCTTTTCTGCTTTCTGTCTCTGTAGAGTTCTCAGTGGAGACCTCTGGACAATTTGTTTTAGTTGTCCTTCTGAACCAGCTGTACTTTCTACAGCTTTTTGCATGTGAGACAGAAGATCAAAGCTGGTTATTGTGAGATGTGGAAAGCACCTTTTTTTTTTATTGGTCAGAGGGGGAATATTTGGTTGTCCATGCAGGATAACAGACTACTTTTTCACTCTCATTTTTTTTTCCCCAATTTCCTACTAGGAGCAGTTGCCCATGATTCCCCTCAGGATCTCGTTCCTGTCAGTTCAGTCTCTCTTATCCCACCACCACCGCCTCCAAAAAACGCCGCACGTATGTTGGCCTTAGCATTGGCTGAATCTGCACAGCAAGCTTCAACTCAGTCGTTGAAGAGACCAGGAAATTCTCATGCTGTTTGTCCAAATTATGGAGACACTACAGTGGTGACACCTGAAGATAAACAGTCCAGTTCTTGTATTAGTTTTCCTTTAGATAAGACCTGTTTCCATTCTAATATGCCATCAGAACAACTTCACCTCCAAAACACTCCATCTGGAAATTCTGACCAGCTTAAAACGGCTGTAGCAGTGGCTGAGGACCACTCCAAGTCAATTCCAGCTGAATCTGGGGAGCAGGCATACCACTCAGTTGATTCCCCAGTGAATCAGACTCATATGATCTGTTTCTCTGGGGATCCAGAAAAGGCTGAAATTCCTATGGCAACGGTAATGGATTCGGACAAGGCTGAGAGTCATGTTGTTTCGCATGAGAACCAAGAGAAGACCAATATTCGAACTGTTTCATTTGGGAACCAAGACGAACCCCAGATCCACTTTTCCAGTGTAGACCAGCTTCTTTCCCCTCTGGATACATCTGTAGATAAATCACAACTTTCCTCAGAACCTGAAGAAAAGGTAACCCCACCTTTCAGTTTGCCTGTGGACAAAATTCACCCTCCTCCTGGGTCCCCTGTAGACAAAGCCACTCCAGCTCCAACAACTTACATGACAACTAGTCCAGCACCAAGTGAAATAAACGCCAGGGAAACTAGCTGGGATGTGACTGGTCAGCCTATATCTTCTGCTGACCTTGTCACCACCCTTCAGCGCACCCATAGAGCTAACCGTCCTCCTCTATCCCATTCTTCTCAGAGACCAGCGGAACAGCAGCTAGTGGTGGGACAGGTACCAGCAGCAACGAGTATAGGACTAAATAATTCCCACAAGGTAAGAAGGGGAGGGAAAATGATGTGGAATTTACCTTTTCCAAAGGTATGTTTATTGTTAACAGGTGTGAAGAGCCATTTTGTTCAGATATGATCGCATAGATTTGAATCCTATGAAATGCTTCTGGAAGTATTTTATATTTCAGATTGGAATCTGGTATTTCCCAAATTGAGTGACTTATCAAACATCTTGAATTGGCACTGTTTGGTATCTACCTCTCTGTTGGTTTTGCTTTGGGAATGGAGCAAGACAGCATTATGACCAAATCACTGTAGCTTGATTTTGTCTTCTCCCTTTTCTTCCTAGGCTGTTCAGGTGCTTCACTGAATAGTAACTCAAAGGAAGCATGGTCTATTGAGTCAAACTGGACTTTAGGTATCAGGGTTTACAAGTTCTTTCTTTATGTCCACCACTGACTGACTGTGACTTTGGGCAAGTCATTTAACCTCTGTGCCTCAATTACAACTACCAAAAAGAGATATAGGATAACAGATTTCTTGTATGTAAATAAGGCATTTTGTAATTCCTATCTACCAACCACTAGAGAAATGTAAAAAAAACTTAATGGTATTAACACTACTAGATACATTTTTAAAACTTTAACCAGCAGCTTTGATCACAGTCAAGCACTTGTCTTAAATGAATATTGTATAGGGGGTACTAAAGTTAAAATCTAGATTATTTTTTATTCTAAGCACTATAGGTTTCTTACAGTCAGCAGAGAGAGGCTTTGTGGTACAGTGGACGAGTCATGGGGTCAGAGTCAGAGGACCTCAAATTCAGGTCCTAATTCAGCTATTTACTGTGTCATACATGTTCATGGACACACCACTTCACCTGTCTGGGCTTCAGTTTCCTTTACTGTAAAATGAGAGGATTGGACCAGATGACCTTTACAGTTCCTTCTTCTGTGGTTCTCTTATCCTATGATTCTATGAATTCAAGCAAAAAGGACCTAGATGTCTGGTTCACAGAGGAAGGTGCTGTTTTTAGAATCCCCATCGCTGGCTTGCCATACTGGCCACATGGTTAGATCTGCCTTCTGAGGCCAAAGTGAAGCAGCTCTCAGGGTAGAGGAGAGCTCTGCCTTTGACTTAGACTTTATCTTAGAAAAGCGACTTGCTTTTTGTTCCCATGAGCTGGTCCAGCATACAGAGAGGTCAGCCACCATTCACAAATTTCTCTTGATAGTTTGACTACATTATAAGTTCTTATTGTTTAGGCCAACTAAGATAAATGTACTGTATGTTAATTAGTAATAGGGTAGAGATATATATTTAGAATGGGAAATCAGCCAGGCTAAAGTAATTCTACAAGTAAGAAAATAACAGCATCCTAAAATAAAAGCAGCAGCAGATCTTCCTTTTTCCCCACCTGCAGAGAAGTCTGCTTTTGTTATCTAGGGATACTAACTAGACAGTTCAGATGAATAGGCAATTGTGATTGACTCTATATCTTGGCTCATAGAAAGGAGCAAAATCCCAAAGTAGATAACATCCTATTTATTCTCTCAATAGGTTCGTGGAGTAGCATCAGCTCCAGAGAAGCCAGCTGAGCCCAGAGGAGCAGAATCCTCTTCCATCTTCACCTGTGATGGTAGTACAACCACTCGATGCACCACCTATGCTTCTATTGTTCCCCCAGGCCTTCCTGAAAAGGTCTGGGAGGGTGCAAGGGCCCCCACTCTCCACCTGCGTTCTGGGTCTGTTCCTGTGCACACCTCCCAAGGCTTCACCCTGCCAGTCCCACCCACGAGGACGATGGATAGTAAGATTGCTACAGCCATACACTCCAGTAATACAGATGCAGCCAGCACTTCAAATTACCATTCCTTCATCATTGCTTCATCAGCTTCCATGGATGATGCTTTGCCTCCACCACCACCCGTCCCTCAGCCTAAGCATGCCTCTCAGAAAACGTACCCTTCTTATATAAGGCCTGATATCATGACTGACTCTCTTGGGGCAGAAAATTGCTTGCATCTTGGCTTGGCTTCAGCCTGTCAGTATCGTCCACAGAGTGTTCCCCCACACCACCATAAACCTGAGCAGCACCAAGTCTATGGTTCCAGATCAGAGACACCAAGTTGCATGGGTCCACGTTATAATACATATATACCCCCTGGGAAAAATTCATCTGGGTACCATTCCAAGCCATGCAGCCGGGTTGAGTATGTATCCTCTGTAAGCCCGTCCCTTCGGAGTGCTTGTTATCCTGAAGATATTCCTCCATACCCCACTATCCGCAGAGTGCAGTCCCTACATGCCCCTCCATCTTCTATGATCCGTTCTGTCCCCATTTCTCGGACAGAAGTACCCCCAGATGATGAGCCATCCTATTGCCCAAGACCCCTTTACCAATATAAGCCATATCAGTCCTCACAGGCCCGTTCAGATTACCATGTAACTCAGCTACAGCCTTACTTTGAGAATGGCAGAGTTCACTACCGGTACAGTCCTTACTCTGGTTCTTCTGGTCCCTATTACAGTTCAGATGGCACCTTCTATGACGTGGATGCTTATAGCACAGTACAGTTGAGGCCACTACATCGCATGCCCAATCGTGATTTCAATTTCTACAATCCCAGGCTCCAAGGAAAGAACTTGTACCGTTACCCTGGATTGCCCTCTCGTCCCCAGGGCAGCATTGTTGGCTACCTTTCTGGGAATGAACACAATCTTATCAACGTGACGTCAACAGCTGATGTGAAACATATGTACACTTCATGGGACTTGGAAGACATGGAGAAATACCGCATGCAATCCATCCGACGGGAAAGCCGAGCACGGCAAAAAGTTAAAGGGCCAGTTATGTCCCAGTATGACAACATGACCCCCGCTGTGCAGGATGACATGGGTGGGATTTATGTCATCCATCTAAGGAGCAAATCAGATCCTGGGAAAACTGGACTTCTTTCAGTGGCAGAAGGGAAGGAAGGGAGATATCCCACCAAGGCAGTTACCCCAGAGGGAGATGACCGCTTCTATAAAAAGCATCCTGAGCCAGAGTTAGACAGAGCCCATTACCATGGTGGCTATGGCAATGGGCAGTCAGAGAAGCCATCTCTCCCTCTGAAGCAAAGCAGCCTCAGGAACAGAAAAATTCATGACATGAGTTCCAATCCCTCTGAGCACAGGGCACACCAGGAAGTAAGCCATAGGCAGTTATGTGAATCAAAAAATGGGCCCCCTTATCCCCCAGGAACTGGCCAGTTAGATTATGGTACCAAAGGTGCCCCAGACTCTTCTGAACCAGTTAGCTATCATTCTGCTGGAGGCAAATATAGTACAGTAGGCCAGGAGACTTTGAGACTGAACCACAGAGAAGTGAGGCCTTCTGAAGACCTAGATCGGCCACGTATGCGGCAGCCCCCTGCCCCAGAGAAACTCTCAAGAGACTGCTATAAGGAAGATGAGCATCCCATGCAGGCCATTCCCCCACCTAAACCAGAGCGGAGTCACAGTCTGAAACTCCATCATACACAAAGCATGGAGAGGGACCCCAGTCTTCTGTACCAGTACCAAACGCATGGCAAACGCCAAAGCAATATGACTGTATTATCTCAGTATGAGAATTTGGATGACTATCACCCCATGCCTCAGCATCAGCGGGGAGGTTTTGGAGGAGGAGGAGGAATAGGTACATTCATACCTCCTGGCTTTCCCCATCCACAAAATAGGACATATGCCACAGCTCTGGGTCAAGGTGCTTTCCTTTCCACAGAGTTGTCCTTGCAGAATCCTGAAACACAGATCCATGCAGAATGAGCCCTGGAAACAATAGAGTTAAAGCAGCCTCTGCTGGACAGTGGACTGTTTTATTTTTTCAACGACCAAAAAGATTAAAAAATACACAAAAAATGAAAAAAAAAACCAACCAAAATATCCCAATAAGAAAAGGAAACAAACTATCATCTTTTCTCCTTATCACTACATCCCCCATCCACAGACTCTGTTGTGTGTGTGTCATTTAAGGGAGGCCTGAATGAGAGTTTCATTTTTAATATATAGCAAAGAAATTTTGTTACAGACCAAATTCACCAGAGAAGGCAAATTTAGAATGAGATTGGGTGCTGCTGCTGCTTTTAAGTAAAATTAACATTCTTTTTTTTTTTTTTGATACTTAGTATACATAGTATGGAGAAATCTACATTAATTGCTGGTAGGATTTTACTTCTATTTTGGGTTGCTATTTAACTTCCCCCCAGTAAATACTGAGTGGCAATCCCAGAATATCAGGTCATTTTCATCTAATTACCTCCTCTCTTTGAGGAGTCAGGTATACTGAAGTCAGAAAATTGAAACTTTAATTAGGAAAGAATTATTATTAAGAAGTTAATTTAAGCATTTTAAAAAAGAAATGACTTGTCCCCTCAGCCTGAAAATGTTTTTTTAAAATGTATTATTATCAGCACCCCATGAAAGCTGTCCGGTTTTTTTTCAGTGTTCTGTTAATAACCTGGGGTGAATACAAAAACGATTTTTCATTAGAATAACAATGAAGCTTCTAAATGAAAGAAAACAATCCTCTTTATTATTGTGACTTAGTTAACATCAGAAACTGTCAGTTCTTTTAATGTGCTTATTACCATTGAGTTTTTATAAAAGATCTTGGTAAATTATAGTTTCTAGTATAAACATTTCATGCCACTGTCATGAAAAGTATAGCAGCATGGTTTGGCTGGACAAACACAGAGAACATACGCTAATTTACAAATTTACTTTGTGTTGATTTTTTGTTTCTAAACCAGAGTGCAGGTTACCTGGGAATTCTTAATGTGAGTACCAGTTATTTATGAGAACATGTAAGCTATTATAATAACTACTTAGTACACTGTACCATATCAACATCAGTGGAACTCTGTGCAGTTACCATGTTAAGTACTGAGTAAATACATGTTCTTCGTTTACTGTATATTTAGTGTGGTCCCTGATTTATCATAATTGTCATTCACACCAGCATTTCAGGTACATCACTTTGTAACTCTGTAGAAATGTTATGTATATTTAGTACCCGAAACTGTTTTTAATAATAACTCACATGAATTCCTTATTACAATAGGAATAAGACAGCTCTTTCCAGCCAAATAGTTTTCTTTTTTATATTCCCTCTCATCACAGCTATACTAGATTAGCAGTGCAATTGTTTGTTTCTAAAAGAATATAGTTTGACATTTCATTATACAAGACTTAATAATGCTTGAGTTTTAGGCATTAACATCTTTAAAATGCACAATTTGGTGAAGACAGAGAATCTCTTTCCATTTAGTGGATGAGAATTTCTCTGACATTTTTTTTTAACTTGGAGTGAGTTTAATTCAGTGAAAAAAGAGAGAGCCAACAAGTGTTCATGAGGCTACATGCTGCTGTCATTGCTGTGAAACCACAAATACTAGGGCTCACATCATTTCATCTTTGATCCACAAGGTCACATCATTGCTATTTTCAGTGATTAAGTAACAAAAGATTTAACTATCATCTCATCTTTTTGGGGGGGTGGAGGAGTAACCATCTCTAAAAAGTTTTCTTTTTTAATCTCTCAGCTTTGGTCACAGTTACTTCAACAGCAGTGGTCTAAATATTCATTTAGGGGTGTGTCTCCAGTAGAAACTGAGAAGCAGCTGATATTTTTTTTTGCATGAAATTGGCCTGTGAAAGTTCATATAATTTTATCAAATGCACAGATCCAGCTAGAATAGAAAAAAATCATTACCTTCGTGATAATCAATAAGCATTTATTAAGCACCAGCAATGTCCCAAGCACCAATAGGTACTCAGGATATACATTCAAAGAATGGAACAATCCCTACTCTCAAAATATATTCTAACAATAAGAAATTTAATAGCATACTCCCACATGACTTGAAGTATTTGATGCATCTACCAGTCAGCTAAATTTCAGTTTTCAGCACTAAGAATTTCTTAACCCTGGCTGTCCCTTGACTGTCATCAGATCAATAGAGCAACTCACTTGACCCATTGGCAATACCAAATTGATAGCCCATCAATAGCTTGATGATTGGAGGGAAGGGAAAGGCAGCAGGGTAGGGGGGCTATTACAGAGTAGGTTTGCATGATTAGTAGTAATTGTATGCCTTTGAAGGAAATGATTGAAGAAAAGCCTGCTTAATCAATCCATTTTTTATGTATGCATATTTTCCACCCCTGAATCATAAAGCTGGGAAAGACAAAATGCTAAAGTTTTTTTCTTGGAGAAACTCCTAACTATAAGCCCACAGGTAAATAGCTTGATATAGATAATGGCTCAAAAGAGCATTAAATTTGTCAAAACTATGAACTCTGACAGAGTCTACAGTTGTTTTCTCTAATGCAGACACAGCCTTAATTATGTATTCAGTTATTTGAAGAAGAACTTTGCATGGTCTCTTTCTTGCTAATACTATGGGGTAGAAATTGGATGGCAAATCACTGTGAGCCAAGTTACCTCAGCATAAGTCACCTCACAGTGACTTCACAAACCTAGAAATGGCATTGAAGTTAATATTTTTAATTTTGACATGGGGCATCATCATGGACAAAAATGGAGCTGCCTTATGCATTGAACCTATCACCTAGGTCTTTTATTCTTTTACTGAATCTCTAGTATTTTATCCTTTTGACTAAATTGGTGGTCTACTCCATTTGATTTGGCTAACAAATTTTCTCATGTTGTCAGACTGCAGAATTTTCAGTCTCAAAGGTGCCATTTTGTTTTTAGTTCCTCTCATCTGAGCCTAATTTCATCTTTTGTTTGGTTTCCTTTTAAACATAAAAGTTCCCTGAGATTTTCCTAAGAATGCTCTATGCATCTGTACCCTTAGCCCTCCATATTTCCCGTAAAGGAAGATATTTTGTGAAAAAATTTAGGGTCAGGTTGGAAATACACAGATAACAGAAAATGTGCTTCTTTGAAGAGGGAACACTTGTATGATGAAAGAGTGGGGAAGAAAGAGCAAGACATTTCATCTTTTGGGTGGCAGTTTGGTATACAGTACAGCCAGTTTAAAATGCATTATTCCCCTTTGGTTACATAAGGAACAAGTATATCCCCCCTTTGCATCCTTCTGTGTCCCCACCCCTATCTGTTGCTCATCCCATTAGTATGTTGGCAAAGCATTGTCTCAAAGACATGTAAGGAAATAATAATGAAAGTAAAAGAATGTTTGGAAGTTATTTCAGAAAGGATTAGAGGCATGTGATTTTCAGTCCTGAGTGCTACAGGAGTGTCAGGTATGATAAATTTTAACTGTGTGCATGAAAATGCCAGTGCATAAGGTGGGCAAGGGGGAGGGAAAGAACTCCCCTCTCCCTCAATAGCTGGTTTGTATTTTTATGGTCAAAGAATGAGATAAGGTTGTTTTGCAGTTTATGTTATGCAGTAGAAAACTTGATTCTTCAACCATGACCCGCATGATAACTGTCCTAGAAAGTTTTGAATCACACTTCTGAGTTCTTTTAACTTTAATTTATATAATGTCTTATTTTTATGTTTTAATATTTTTGTGAACTGGTGTAAAATATATATGCTGAGAAGCTCATGTATTTTTTGTAAATAATTTTGTGGCTTATTCTTTGCCCCATATGTAAATATTTAGATTACCACTTCCAACCTTGTATAAGGCTGACGTGGGGTTCTGGTTTTGGTTTGGGGGAGGGGTTTTTTGTACTGTTATGGGAAAATCCAGATTGAGATGTCTTGTGGTTTAAATCAAATGTCCCACCGACGTCAATTCAAATATACAAGTCAACAGAAATAATTCAGGTTAAAGCAGATATCTTTGTGTCTATGTGTGTTTATTTCTCTAAATTTTAAAAGCTAGAAGTGTGGGCTGGGAGGAACTGAAGTTAGGAAAGGGCTTTGGGGTCAGAAAGAAATGTGTTAAATTGACCGTTCTAAATCATATGACTTTCGCCACCTAGCTTTACTCTTAGGCCCAAATATAAGGGTAACTTCACAATTTCTGAAGCTTCTTGACCCCTGCTGGGATTTTAGGGTGGACTTAGGAATTCTACAGTTATCCCAAAGAGTCTTCTCCTGACATGATATGGGATTTTTTAGTTGATTGAATGTTTGGGGGCTCCATCTTCCAACCCCAGCAATTCTGCATCAGTCCAGATTTCTGGAGTGTACCCTAGAGGAACTCATAACATCATGACGATGTAGTCTTGGAGTCATTTAAGGTTCTGAACCAAACATCCCAAAAGTTACTTGGAATATGGGTGCCTGTAAAGGTGCTGTGAGTTCAACCCCTTGTAGCAAAATGCCTTAGTTTATTATGACTAATGAAACTTAGCTGGGCCCCTGCCTTATTTCCCTCAAGCCTAGGCATGTTCTTATTTCAGCAAGTATTATTTCTTCCTACACCACTTACCCAGTATTGTTCCTCCCAACACTAAATTTTTTTCAGAATAGGCACTTCTTTCCTGTGGTGATTAAGCTACTTTGGAAGTTCTCAGCCCCCGCACACCTTTCAGGTTTTGCAAGTCTCATGCAAATCCAAAGTGCTATTGAACTGTTCCTGGACTATGAAGCTTTGAATATAGAGAGTCTCAGGAAATTGTTTACCTGATAAGTTTCCTGGGAGGGTTGCCTCTTTAAACACAAAGTTTTCTTTTATTTTAGACATTTGTGCTGAAAATATTTCTTACAGTATCAAGCTAAAATACAGCACGACCATGGCCTGTTCAAACTGCTTCTTATTTCATAAAGGTAGAGAGGTTTGCTGCTACACTGAATGGCTTCAGATAACTTACTCTATGGTTCACCCACCTATAAGGTTCTCAGTTTTATTTGCTATCAGCTGGCACCTCTAATTAGTGTACCTGCCTGTTGTTGCCCCTAAATGCTTTCTTAATTGCCATTTCTAATCTGTAATCATTTCAAAAACAAGATGAACATTCTTGTTGTAAATGATAACACCTCATTCACCCATCTTCAACTATTTTAAGAGCCATCATCTCAAAGGGGGATTAAACGTAAGAGATCTTTGTATCTAAAGCTGAAAGATCTCAAAGGTCGTTTATCCATTAAGAAAAGAACAGACAAAGTGTTTACTAGTGCCAGGCGTTACACTAAATACTTTAAGTATCTCATTAGAGCCTCATGACAATCCCAGGAGGTGCATGCCATTGTTACTCCATTGTACAGATGGGGAAACTGAGGCAGAGGTTAAGTACTTGCCCAGGGTCACAGCTAAATTTGAGGCCAGATTTGAACTCTGGTCTTTCTACTTCAGCAGCCTGTCACCAAGTTGTCCCATTTTAAAGATGAAACAGATCCAAGGAGATTATATGACTTGCCCATGGTCCCGCAAGTAGAAGATTTTAAGCAGGATTTAAACCTAAGTTCCCTGTCCTGAGAGAAAGCACTTTCTTCATTACACTGACATGTTCTGTTCAAAGGTAGAACTAGAAAGCAGTGGGTAGACATTGCAAGGAAGCAAATTTGGGCTTCACCTAAAGAAAAACCACCTAGCTATTCCACAGCTCTAGAATTTGGAGAGAGCTGCCTCACAAGAGTATGGCTTTAATTAACCATTACTGGAAGTCTCAAGGCAAAGTTGAGGGGGGAAGCACTTGTCAAGTATGGTGGAGACAGGATTCATGTTTTATCCCATATTGGACAGGATGACCTACAGGATCTTGATCTCCCTAGCCGAAAGTAACGCGTTCCTCCTTGGGACTTGGATAATTTCTATTTTTCTCATGTTTTAAATTCTATTCTAATTTGTGGATTAGTGTACTATTAAGTTATGAAAGGGAGCTTTCTTTTCATAGCATCCCAAGGTCTGCCATAGCACTTAATGAGTGTTGAATTGAACTAGTTTGCCTCGACCATCTATTGGCTTTACCTCTCAAAAGTGAATTTTTTTTCAGCTCCCTGAGGCACTAACCTACTTATTTCACCATGGATTCAATGTTCTAAGAATAGTTCTTTCACTATGAGGAATAGGTTCTAGAGAGTTGACTGTGTACCATGGTAATCAGAGAGCAGTAGCCTCAGCATTATAAAGATTTGGGTTCAAGTCATACCTCTGATGCAAATTGACATTCTCTGGGCAAGTCTTTTCACTTCTCAGTTTCCCCAGACAGTTCTTTTAAGAGTGGCTGATCTCCAGTAGTTCGTTACCAAGAACTCTCAATGAAATCATAGGTTCAGCCAAGGAAGACATAGAGTGCAGGGAAAACCTGGGTTTTCACAGATGGAAGGAGAAGATTTTGCTTATGGGGGCATTTGTTAAGCACCTACTATGTGTTTTTCAAATATCTCATTTCAACCAGAAATGCTAAAGACCAAGAAAAAAGCCTGTGTACTAGATGAATCATCAATGGGATATTCATGGAAGGACAGAAGCAGGAATTGAAAAAGAGGTGTAAATCAGTTGGGATCTGTACCAGTGGAGGTAGATCAATCAAGGTCACAGATTCATTGAAGTATAGCTATTATTTTAAATCTATGTATAGTCTTAAAGATAATGGATATATTACAGAAAAGTTATAACCAAGTTAGATTTTATATACAGATTTCTGTTTACCATAGAAATATGAAATCATAAAAGCATCTTGGAAAGGATCTCAGTGGTCATATAGTTCAACCTCTTACCCAGAGAAAAATCATGTCAAGAGTACATTGCACACTACACATGATAACTGAACTTGTTCAACACTGTCCAGCTTTCATTTGAAGTCCTATGGTAATGGAAAAATTCATCACCCCCAAAGCAATCTGATTCTCTTTTCAGAAGTTTTCTAATTGTCTCAAGTTTATCCTTGTGTTTATACAAAATCTACCTCCCTATAATATACACCTAATAGTCCTAGTTTTTTCTCCAAATAAAACAAGGGTCATATCCCTTCCACATGCTCCTTCCAATTCTGGAAGTCAACTATCATATCTCCAAGTCTTTTTACTGAGCTGTGGGATAAAGGGATCCATATATCGGATGATTTGAAGCCCTTTCTGTGTCCTGATCCTTCTCTGAATGCACTTTAGGTGACATGCTCCAGGTGGTCAGTGTTCTTTCTAACATATTCCAGTTAGGATTTAGCACAGTTCTCCTTAAGGGGTCTGACTAGGGCATGATAAAGGATTGCCACCTGCCTCACGCCAATACTATTTTTATTGACACATTACTATTGCACTAGCTTTTTTTGGCTTATGTGTCAGCTGCTGACTCATATTGAGGTTATAGTACACTAAACCCAATGGTATGTGGGTAAATGTTTAATAAAAATAATATGTACATGACATACTTTTAAATTTAATCTGCATTAACACTTTCTCCATCACCTCAGGTCTAAACAAACAAAAACCAAGCCCCAATTGATAGTATTTCTGAATTTCCAAGGTATGAACTACCACAGCTCTTCAGAGCTTATTTGAGGTATCTCCAGTACACCCCTGAAAATCCCAAGTCTTTTTCACATGAACTGATTTCTAGACACAGCTTTCCCAGCTTCTATTTGTGCAAGTTGATTCTTAATCCACTTTGGAAACTTTTGTCCCTATGTGTTGTGTGCTGGTGTGTGCACATGTGTGGGGAATAGGGTGGAGCATGGTGCACAAAACCCCAGTCTGGTTGCTAGAACGTAGCAAAGAATATGGTAACAATTCAGACTGAGATGGTATCTCACCAGTGGCATAGCCTTACAACGGAGATCTGCCTGGGAGCACTGAGGGACTAAGTACAGGGGATCCAGCAAGGAAGAGAGAATGTCACTTGGCACCTGCTGTAGATGTTCCTGTGCCAATCCCTCTCCCTTAGCCCCCACCGCATAAACTTTGCCACAGCTGTTACGTTTTTGAATGTATTTTCAGAGAGGCCTAGGAGTAAGTATATTTGATCTTGCTAATTTCAGCCATCTCTCTTAGCTAGGAGATATGTATATACATGGGTAGCTAGGTGGCACAATGTATAGAATGCTGGGCCTGGAGTCAGGAAGTCGCATCTTCTTGAGTTTAAATCTGACCTCAGACACTAGCTGTGTCACCTTGGGCAAGTCACTTAACCCTGTTTGCCTCAGTTTCCTCATCTATGATTAAATATGAGAAGGAGAATATGGAGAAGGAAATGGCAAACCACTCCAGTATCTGCCAAGAAAACCCCAAATGGAGTCGTGGAAAGCTGGATGTAACAAACAACTAAACAACAAAATTACAACATCATACATTTATATAAGACATATGTAAATATACATACACAGAATTAAATTATTATTTGTATATATTCTTTCAAGTGTTGTATCATCTGTAAAATTGATAGAAATGTCATCTATGCCTTCAGCCCAGTCACTAATGACAACAAGAAGTGAAACAGGTTCAAGAACAAAGTCCTCAGATGTTAGCTTGAGATGTTATTAATTAAATGAGTATTTATTATTATGAGCAATTATTAATTAATGAGTCAGTCCATTTCAACACCATTTAATTTTACTGGTCTCCATGTTGTTCATTAAGGATATTTTTACACACTTAGTCAATACCTGAAACCCAGATTTATTAAGCTTGTATATTATTTATCTAGTATGCTAGTCAAAATTAAGAGGGGGGAAAAAGAAAGTGGGAGTGGTCTGACTCACTCTTAATAAAGTTATTCTGGGGCACTACAATCCAGACTTGTAGTGATCACCACTTCCCTAAGTGCTCACAAGCCATTCCTTTACTATTGCGTTCTAGAATTTGCCAGAAATTGATGCCAAACTCATTGGATTGTAAATTGAAAAAAAACCTTGCTGATTGTTGCTTACATTTCTCCACAATTCCTCAAATATCACTGCCAGTGGCTCAACAGTCATATCAAATTCCTTTCCATATCGGAGACACAATCCATCTGGGCCAGGTAACTTGAATTCATGGAGGGTCCTTAAATATTTTACAACCCCTCACTTGACTCCAATTCATCAAGCAATAAATATTTATTAAGAATTGATTAGCGCAAGGCATTGCGCTAAGTGCTGGGATTGCTAGACATAATTAAAGTACCTGCCTTCAAGGAATTTGCATCTTGCTGGGGAAATAACATGTATGCATATAGACACAAAAATGTATACAAGTAAATTCAAGGTAATTTTTAGTAATGGGGAAACACCAGCAGGTGAGGGAATTTTTTAAAAGGCTTCATGGAGGAGGCAGTCAGGGAGCTGATCCCTGAGAATGGTTGGGTTCTACAACCCCTACTAATCAATTATTCTCTTCTTTCCAGTCTGAAGAGTATTTTTCCTTGCACATTAAGTATTGATCATGTGAAAGGCACTGTGCCAAAGTCTTAAAACTATCTGCCCTTGAGATTATATGCTACAGAGAAGATACAATTTGTGTAGAGATAAAGAAATACAAAATATCTAAGAAGTTATGTAAAATCATTTTAAAGGGAAACTTCCCAGTTAGTGGGAGAGAGGTGGTGGATCAGGAAAGGCCTCTTATAGGAGGTTCTCTGAGCTGGGCTTTGAGGGGAAATGGATTCTAAGAAATCTTAAGAGAAAACAAGCCAAACAGGAATTGATTTTGAGGTGACCACATTAGCAAGCCTCATGATCTATTTTATAATCTCTTTCAGTTTCCAGTCACCTGCAAATGTGATAAATAGGTGCAGTATATTTAACCTACAGTTAGACTATGCAAAATACCTATTTCTCTTAGACTGAAGTATACTGGGTATTAAACTAAGTATCTATGATATTTGAGTTCCTTTGATAAAAATGTCTTGTGGTAGTCAAAAATTATTCTAGCAAATGCATTCCTTTTTATAATTCATATAAAATCTAAGGAAAATGACAAGGCAAAAAAAAACCCCCAAATATAAAACAGTTCATTGGACGTACTGGCACCTGTGAGAGGCCTAACAGGACCCATTTGGGAAGAGATATTTGATCTAAATGTAACCATGGTCAAAAACTCTATGGAAACTTTTCAAAAAGATAATTTCCTTTGAAGCACTGTAAAGAAATGAAATTATTATTTCAGTCTTATCCAAGGCAGAGATCAAAGGATGGTAGCAATTTGGATTTTGTATTGAAATATATTTGTATGTGTCTCACGCACACACACGCACACACACACATGGCTTCTGCTGATAACACATAAGTTCCACCCAGTATGGGGCTTCACACATAGCAGGCATTTAATAAATGTTTATCGATTGATTGGTCAAACCCTCAATCCAGAGGAGGCAACATGGCACAGTGGAAACAATGGATTTGGAACTGGTAGTTAAAGGTTAAAATCCTGTCATTTATTTTTTTGTGGCCTTTGACAAGTCTGAGCTTCACCTCTGAGATTCATTATTCCACATCTGTAAAGTGAAGGGAATTGGACTTGATTACCTCTAAGGTCATCTTAAATTGTTGAATTTATGAGCCTGTGAATCCAGCCTCCCCTGTTTTGCTTGATCTCATTGAATGGGAAGCTTTTTTCTATACATCTGACTCACTGATGCCAGCATTTCAAGTACCTGTATTCATCCTGCACAGGTCATTACTAGATTTATCACTGATGTTATACTACTGATTTGCATCTACAGAGAGCAAGGCAGTGAGGCGAGCTAAGTGCTAGGGGCTCAAAGAAAGGCAAAAACAATCCCTACCCACAAAGAATTTACAATCTAATGAGGGGGTATGGGTGGTAGGATATAGATAACATTCAAACAACTATGTACAAACAAGATAAGGAACCACTGCCAAGGAGGTCCCTGAAAGACTTTTTGCAGAAGATGGAATTTCAGTTAGCATTTCAATAAAGTCAGGGAAACCAGGAAGCAGACATGAGGAAGGAAAGAATTCCAGCCACAAGAGACAGCCAAGATGCCAAATGGAATTAAGAGATGGAATGTCTTGTGTAAGGGAGAGCAAGAAGCCCAGAGTCACTGGACTGTGGAGGACACGGAGGGAAACTGGAAAGGTAAGAAGAGGGCAGCTTGTGAAGAGTTAACAGCCAAATATGAGATTCTGTGTTAGATCCTGGAAGCAATTAGGAACATTGGAGTTTGTTGAATAGGGGTATGTCATGGTCAAACCTATGCTATAGGATGAGTGGGTGGATGAAAAAGCATCATTAAGCACTTAACTTGGAAAGCACTGGGGATACAAATAGAGTAAGACAGTCTCTGCTCCCATGGAGATCACATTCTAATAGAGGAGAGAACACATATGGAAGGTTTCAGCTTCAAGTAGATGGAAAGATCGCATGGTTCATTAGACTGTGAGCTTCTCCATTGGATGGTAAGCTCTGTGGGGGCAGGGACTGTTTCTTTTTCCCCTTTGCTCTTTGCACAATTGGAACATAGCAGGCTAGTTCACTGACTGGTCCTTTGGATGCAGAAGCAAAGCAGATGGTAATACTTCTTTAACATAATTTCCACTGATAAAAATCATATCAGTTTCTAATGCTGAAAGCAATTTACAATGTCAAAGTAGCAAGAACTTTCTTTTCTGAGTCTTTAGTAGCTACGGATGTAACAGATTCAGGAGTCATTTTTGTATTCATCCTCCACTAGCTGCCCTTTCTTCTGTTTTCTTGTCTTCTTAAAATCTGAATTGGTTGATGAGTTCCCTGATTATCCAAATTGGCTTATTTAGACCAGTGCTGTCAAATTCATATAACAACAGAAGCCAGTAAATAATACATAAAGATCCCTATGGGCCACATATTCACTTAGTTTTAAAATGTAATATTATTGATGTTTTATTGTATTTTTATTTATTTTACTAAATATTTCCCAATTACGTTTTAATCTGGACAAATCACACCTGGGAGTGTTGTGGATCACACACAGTGGCTGGTCACGTATTTGACACCTCTGATTTAGACAATACCCTGTTAGTGAACCAGATTTGGAATCTGGAGTTGAGAGGCAGGAATACCTGAGTTTGAATCCTACCTCGATTTCTTAGCTGTGTGAGCCCATGTGGGTAAATCATTTAATTTAGCTTCAATTTCCTCACTTGTAAAATACAAATAATAATAGGATCTCCCTTGCAAGCTGCTGTCAGGATCAAATGAGATAACATAAGCTGTTTTGCAAACATTAAAGTGTTATACAAATGCTAGCTATTACTATTATTTTCTTCATTACAGCTGTATCTCTGTATTTTCTAAGTTTCATTCTTCATAGCTTCCAACCCTCCTTAGATGACTTCCCCTACAGAATTTGAGTTCATAGTATCTTATTTCTCTCTGATCCCTTTGAAACCTATTCTTAAAAAAAAAAAAGCATAAAAATCCAGATACTTTGTGCATTTGTAGACATTTATTCACGATTTCTGTCTTAGAGCTGTTACCTGTGAGTCACTGTGCTTCTCTCCATCTCTTCTTCCTGTTTTGTAGCTACTTCTCTCTATAGTCTCTGGCAGTTTTTTTCCCCCTCTCATTTTTCAGTGTGAAATACCCTTCAGATTTTTAAGATTTCAGCCCTCATTAGGTACAATCTATCCCTGATCAAGAGCCTATATTTTAAACCATGGTCTAGAGGTCCAAATTCCACTCAGATACCTCTCCTTAACTATCCATCCACTTCTCAAATCAACCTTTCTCTTGTGAATCCCCTATCCTCAAAGTGCAGCAGTAACAAAAACCCCTGTGCATCCAAGGTCTTCAGCTTCTTTCCAAGTACTCTAGGTTTCTCTCTAGTGCCTTTAAAGTTACTTCTGACTCATGTACCTTTGCCACTTACTCCTTATGTGACACTTGGGCAAGTTGCAAGCTCTCTGAGGTCAGTCAAATGATGAGGCTGGATGAAGGCTGGCCTTTGAGGTCCTTCTAGCTGTAAATCTATGATCTTTTTCTAAGGCACTGCTCTGCTAAGACACAGAGGCTGATAACCTGTGCCCATCCCAGTTCTTTACCTGTCCTTATGGCTTGCCCAGCTTCAATCCAGGGTGCCTGATTTCTCAGTAGGAAAAGCAAGCACCCCATGCTCACAATGGCTTTTGATACCATATTGAGTCAGCATGGAGGACAAGAGCATGATCTCAAGGGGAGGAGAGAAGGACCGTTTCATTAGGCATTCCAGGAAGCAGACTACCCCCAATCTTCCATGAACCGGTTTGAAATGTCAAGGGCATGTCCCCTATGCAGAGCCCTAATGGTGCTACACACTGTCACCTGATTGCATTGGATGGGGCAATCTTACTAAAGAAATGAATGCCAGCTATGAGGAGTTCCTTTGGTTGGCATATTTGCTATTTTGAGGAAATGAGGTGTTCCATTTTGAGGTTTTGGACATCATTTAGGAGTCTTGGAGGTCTTTTTGATTAGACATATTATATGGCGAAATCAGGACTGAGTCAAGCAATCTCACTGCTGAGAAAAGAAGAAATGTCTTGCTGCCTTGTGAGTGTGGTCAGTGTCTCAAACATGCATTGAAATCATTCACTGTAAATATTCTCCAAGTACAACCTATGACTTTTGTTGTCAGTACCTACTACTGTGTGGTTTTTCCCTTAGGGCTGCACTTTGATCATTTCAATCACTACTTTTGAGGTACAATTAAGGGGAATAATACAATCTCTATAAGCAGTAAAAGTTGTTCCCTGGAGGGATTTCTTCCTCAGAAGACATGTGTGCTCTAGAAGGAATATGGGAAGCACTGTGAATTTAGTGCAAATGTATGTGTGTGTGTGCGCGTGTGCACACGTGTGCGTGTTGTGGGAAGAGAGACATTGACTTTGAATTTATCTATCTATGACACTCTGGTGAATGTTGGGAAATAAGGACTTTCTTGCTAGGGTTAAAAAATTTTTTAATGATCTTATTAATTTTCTTAGTGAAGATGGCAATTTATGAAAACAATGGGTTTTATTTAGAGCCCCCAAATAGGCCTTCAATTACCTTAAGCCCAGAAACTTCATTATTGGAGAGGCAGTGAACCATTAGCTGTCAGCTACTCTCTTTTCTCAGTTTTATTTATTTAGCTTAATTATTGTCTGATCTTGAGAGTTTACTAAATGTCATGCTGTATTACCTACCTAGTTAAAATAGAGCAGCTTGTTAAATATCCTGGTGCTGAACCTGGGGTAATATTTCCTCAGTCAGGAGACAAGTGATGGTCAAAATATGCCATGCAAAACATCATAATGATATTTCCCCCCTCTGAACTCTTCATGATGGTAGTAAGAGAGGAGTCTTTTTTTTTAATTTTAAAAATTTATTTATTTTTAGTTTTCAACACACCTTTCCACAAGATTGAGTTCCAGATTTTCTCCCCATCTCTTCCCTCCACCACCCCAATACACCCTGCATTCTAATTATCCCTTCCCCCAATCTGCCCTCCCTTCTATCATACCCCCCCCCCCCCTTTTCCTTATCCTCATCTCCTCTATTTTCTTGTAGGGCAAGATAGATTTCTATATCCCATTACCTGTATTTCTTATTTCCCAGTTGCATGTAAAACCAATTTTTAACATTCGTTTTGAGTTCCAACTTCTCTCCCTTCTTCCCTCCCCACCCATCCCCACTGAAAAGGCAAGCAATTCAATATGGGTTATACATGTGTAGTTATGTAAAAACCTCCATAAAAATCATGTTGTGAAAGACTAACTATATTTCCTGCCGTCCTATCCCCATTTATTATTCTCTCTTTTGACCTTGTCCCTCCCCAAAAGTGTTTACTTCTAGTTATACCCTCCTTCCATTTGCCCTCCTATTATCCCTCCCACTCCACTTATCTTCTTCTCTCCTACTTTCCTGTAGCGTAAGACAGATTTTCATGCCAAATTGAGTGTGCATGTTATTCCCTCCTTAAGCCAAATATGATGAGAGTAAGCTTCACTCTTTTCCTCTCACCTCCCCCCTTTTCCCTTCCATTGAAGAAGCTTTTTCTTGCCTTTTTTTGAGAGATAATTTGTCCCATTCTATTTCTCCCTTTTTCTTCCCAATATATTCCTCTCTCACCTCTTAATTTTATTTTTTTAGATATCCCTTCCTATTCAACTCACCCTGTGCCCTCTGTCTATATACATACATACATATATATATATATATATATATATATATATATATATATATATATATATATATATATAATACCTCCAAACTACCCAAATACCGAGGAAAGTCTCAAGAGTTACAAATATTATCTTTCCATGTATGAATATAAACAGTTTAACTTTAGTAAGTCCCTTATGATTTCTCTTTCCTGTTTACCTATTCATGATTCTCTTGATCTTGTGTTTGAAAGTCAAGTTTTCTATTCAGCTCTGGTCTTTTTATCAAGAATGCTTGAAAGTCCTCTATTTCACTGAATGACCATTTTTTTTTCTCTGAAGCATTATACACGTTTTGTTGGGTAGGTGATTCTTAGTTTTAATCCTAGCTCCTTTGATTTCTGGAATATCATATTCCAAGCCCTTCAATTCCTTAATGTAGAAGCTGCTAGATCTTGTGTTATCCTGATTGTATTTATACAATACTTGAATTATTTCTTTCTGGCTGCTTGCAATATTTTCTTCTTGACCCAGGAACTCTGAAATTTGACTACAATATTCCTAGGAGTTTTCCTTTTGGGATTTCTTTCAGGAGGTGATCGGTGGACTCTTTCAATACTTATTTTACCCCCTGGTTCTAGAATATCAGGGCAGTTTTCCTTGATAATTTCATAAAAGATGATGTCTAGGTTCTTTTTTTGATCATGGCTTTCCGGTAATATTAAATTGTCTTTCCTGGATCTATTTTCCAGGTCAGTTGTTTTTCCAATGAGATATTTCACATTGCTATTTTTTCATTCTTTTGGTTTTGTTTTACAATTTCTTGATTTTTCATAAAGTCTTTAGCTTCCATCTGCTCCATTCTAATCTTTAAGGAATTATTTTCTTTAGTGAGCTTTTGGAACTCCTTTTCCATCTGGCTATTTATGCTTTTTAAGGCATTCTTTTCCTCATTGGCTTTTTGGATCTCTTTTGCCATTTGGGTTAGTCTATTTTTTAAAGTGCAATTTTTTGAGCATTTTGAGGGTCTCCTTCAGCAAGCAATTGACTCATTTTTCATGATTTTCTTGCACTCTCATTTCTCTTCCCAATTTTTGCTCTACATTTCTTACTTGATTTTCAAAATCCTTTTTTGAGCTCTTCCATGGCCTGAGACCAATTCATATTTTTCTTGGAGCCTTTGGATGGAGGAACTGCATGCTTTGATCTTCCTTGTCACCAAAGTAAGATTCTATAGTGTGATTCTTTTTCCAGTTTTTGCTCACTTCCCCAGCCATATACTTGACTTTTGAGCTCTTTGTCAAAGTAGTTCTCTGCTTCCAGTGGCATGGGGGTATACTGTCAACTGCTCGATCCCCACATAATTTGTGGGCCTAGAGCTCCAGAAACAGTGACAGCAGCTGCCCCTGCTGCCGTTGTGGCTACTGGGGGTTCCTCCATCCCCTCCCTACTCTGTGGCCCTGGGGCTGGGGCTGGACAACTCCACTCTCCTGCAGTAGTCCCACAGGTTTTTCCTACTGACCTTCCAATTTATCCTCAGCGTTTTAGGATCATGAAGTCTGGAAACCACCACAGGTGCAAGAGATTCAGTCTCCCCAAGGCCTGCTCAGGTCCCTTCTGTGCACTCACAGCCCACACTGGACTCCCTGCATGGCATGATGGACACTTTCTGGTGACCTTCCAGGCTGTTTTGGGCTGGAGATTTGCTTCACTCCATCATTCTGTGGGTTCTGCAGCTCCAGAATTTGTTTAACATCATTTTTTACAGGCATTTAGCTGGGCTTGGTGGGAGCGCTCTAAAAAGTCCATGCTGTTACTCTGCCATCTAGGCTCCACCCTCATAAGAGTAGTCTTGACCTAATCCAATCCTATTCTAAATCTGACCATAAATGAAGCAAAAAAAAAAAAAAGCTAACTGCTAAATAGAAAATTTGTTCCATGTTCTTAGAGATTTGCTATCCTAAACAAAAATAAAATCTATGCTGATGAAGATCTCTATAGGACAAACACAAAAGGAAAAATGGCATAGGGCATAAAAAGTGCTGTCAAGAAGACCACTTGCAAGCAGTGTAACCCTGGGCAGTTTATTTGGACTTGTCTGACTTAGTGTTGTTGTTACTGAGTCATTTTTCTTTAATGTCTGACTTCATGACCCCTTTGGGGGTTTTATTGGCAATGATACTAGAGTGGTTCGCTATTTCTGTTTCTAGTTCATTTTATAGATAAGGAAACTGAGGCAAAAGGGTTGGATGACTTGCCCAAGTGTCTGAGGGCAGATTTGAATTAAGGTCTTTCTCTCCTCTATCCAGGATAGAGCCTGGAGTTCTATTCACTGTGCCACCTAGCTGCCTTCTCAGTAGGATAATATCTACAGCACTAATCTCACAACGTTGTGAGGGTCAATTGTATATAAAGTGCTTTTCAAACCTCAAAGCACTACATGAATGTCCAGTGCCATTATTATAAAGAAAACATGGTAAGTACTAAGCTACTCTGTAAGAAACTAATATCAGAACTCAGTCTCCATTCAAGCAGGAGCATGAATGATTCAAAACATGTGATCATTTTTGAAAAACCTTTATATTTCCCCACATCACAAAATCTTAGTAGTAAAAGCAACCTCAGAAACCATCTAGTCCAACCCAGGCCCTACCCCAAATATTCAACATAGTGACAAATAATCATCCAACCTCTCTGCTCAAAGACCCCCAAAAAGGCAGAAACTACTCCCTCAAAGGACAATCCATTCCACTTCTGAAGAGCTCTGATCATCAGGAAACTTTTCCTTACCTCAAACCTAAATCTGGCCCTTTGCTTCCTTTGGCCTTTGGTCCAGGGCCAAATACTGCTGAACTTAGAGTTGTGGCATCTGGGTTTGAATTCTAGGCTCAGCCACTTACTTTGTATAACCTAGGGCAAGTCACTTAACCTCTCTGGGTCTCAGTGTCCTTTTTGTAAGAAAAAAAAAAAAGTAGTCTAGATAAACACTTTCCCTGCAATAATCTATAATCCTGTAATTTTGTGAAGTCTAATCTCTCTTCCACATGACAACCTAATTATATTAAATGTTAAGGCACACAAGTCTAGGGTTTCTCCTCCAAAAGGAAGAACAGCAAATTTACTTAGTTTACATTATGAATTGCACATGGGACAGGTAGTATATTTCTGCTCAGAAATAAGTACTAGCCATTGAAGCTTGAATGAACAGGATGAACAAAATGAAAAAAAACAGAATTAACTCACATCCAGTAACAATTCTTCAAAAAACAAATGTGAATGAACAGTAACAACTTATAACTCTAGTTACAGTCACCTAGAGGCTAGCTAATATTTAAATATCCCCCAAAACAATTTTCAAGTCTTCTAATAGGTCATTTAACATTTCAGTTCAGCTGAGTAATGACCAAACCATATACAGCTGGACGATTTCTCTCTCTAATGCAGAAGCTTTCCTTGCCACCAGCTCCTGCAACTGTTTTAACTACAGCCACACCTGTGAACTACCAAACATCCCCATTACCTCCCCTGGATGGAATGCTGAGTCATCTGAATTCATGATGTCACTAATTTAGAAAGAAAACACAAGAGAGGCATGGGCTATCAGGGACCTGGGCACAAGCTTGTTTATTGTTGGGGTCCTAGCATATCTACCATCAACATCATAATACTGGTGTAGAAAAGGACCCTGCCTTTTCCCACCCTTCACTGGAGTCATCTGATGTCACGTAAACTACAAGGACTCCAGCTGGAAGCTGCTTCTTCTATTAACAAATGCAGTACCTCACCCTCCTGGTGCTCTTGGGTCAAAGGGACCATTCATTCTAAAACTCGATTTCTTTTTAGCACTGGGCCATCTCATGGCTGGAAACATCTGGGAAGTTCACCATCCCTCAAAGGCCCAAGTAATGTCATCATGTCCTTGGAGTCTATGGAAATTTCCAGAGAAGTTCCAAACATATGCTTCCTGATATGGGCATTCTAGATTCATTCAGTTATACGACATACGCATGTGGTACAGCCATGGAAGGGCAGAGGTGAGAGGTGGGAGGTAGAATGTCTTATACTAGGAACATCAAGAAGCTAGTTTAGCTGGTGTGTAGTCTAATCTGCCTGGGAGACGCTAATGGAAAGACCAGCAAGAGTCAGATTGTGAGGGGCTCTAAAAGCCAAACCTAGGACTTTTCATCCTAGAGGAAACATGAAGCTTCTTGAACTGACATGGTAAAGGATAACTGGAAAGGGAACAGCAAGGTTCACAATGGATAGAGTACTGGGCTTGGAATTAGGAAGACTCATCTTCATGAGTTCAAATTCAGCCCCAGATACTTGTACTAAATATGTGACCCTGCGCAAGTAACAACCCTATTTATTTCAGTTTCCTCATCTCTAAAATGACGTAAAAGTCTGCAGAAGAAAATGGCAAATCATTCCAGTATTTTTGCCAAAAAAATCTCCAAAATAGGGTCATGGAGAGTGGGACGTGACTGAAATGACTGAACAACAAAAACTGGAGAGTAAAAAATGGTTGCAGGTTATAGTCCAATCAAGGGGAAATGAGGGCCTGGACCAGGATGGTTGGATGGGAAGGAAGAAGAAATGTTGAAGAGATAGAATTGATAAGCAAAAATAACCTTATAAAAATAATGCCCAAAGACAGAAGGACAGAAGTGCTTACATCCAGTAACAATTCTTCAAAAAATAAATCTGTGAGATTTTGTACTAAATTGTTAAAACAAGACATAGCTGTTAGCTTGTATTAGTTCCTCTGGTTGATTATCAAAAGCAAATAGGACAAGATTCTTTTTCCCTGAGGTTGCCTACTAATTGTAGCTATGATCATAAGAAAGGTGCAAGGCAAGAAAATGATACCTCACAGGTGGCTGTCAATTCACCAAATGTCACTGGGGGAAAGGGTAGCAATTTGTTCTGAGAATGTATCTCTGTAGGGAACAGCATGCTAAGGTTACTTTGAATCCAGTTTTAGCCAAAGTGCGAGAACAGATCTTTTCACAGCAATGACTGAGAAGAGAGGATTAAGAGAGGCATGCCTGCTTTTTCTGTTAGAAATAAACCTGTAAACATTACATCTCATGTAGAAAGAACATGCAACATGCTTTGGAGATGGTTTCATCACACCCAAAAATTGATTTGCCACATACCTCAGTAAAAGGTTTCCAGATACAAGCAGTAATAGAACTTATTCTGTGTTTTCCAGGCAGTTGTCAAATATGGAATCTTCCAACTGAATATTTCCTCTTCCAGAGGAGATGTGAAATGGCTTTCTCAAATGTTCAAGCCCCATTCTGGTGTGTTCTCTCCATTGTTAACTGCCAATTATTTCCTTATTCCCCTATGGGGAGACAAAAGGCCAGAGGCTTCTTATCCCAAAGAAATCTTAGTGCTAACTTCCTCACCCAAGCACAGTAAAGGACCTGCCTCACTTTGGCCAGTTAGTGCCTTTTGAATGTAGCCACGTTCGCCTATACAGCCAATCAACAGTTCACCTCATCCTCACGTGCTCACAATCAGTTACAGAATGTCTGCACATGCTCTAGGTGGGCAGGTCACAGCCATCACATCGTCTTTTTGGAAGCAGGCTCCCCAGCATCCTACATATGGTGATAGCAAGAGGAAAGCACCTGTGCACATGCTCACCAGCCTCAGTCTTATCCTACATTTTTACCTTGACACTAATGTATCCAATTAGAAAAATGTTCACCTAGCAAGGTCCTGAGGGAATGGAGTACAGATGGTTGTTTTGTTTGTGGGATGTGAATGGGAAAGAAAAGAACTGTATTATGGGGCAGGTGTCTAATACAGTGCCATAGGGAGAGTCCTGTCCCATGGAAGGGCAATGGTGAACCAGAGAAACTGGCCTCTCTCAATAGCTGTGGGAAAGGACGACTTTGCACAAGCCCTAAAGCTTTCCCTGAACGCAGAGCACTGGTGGGTTTTTTTGGTTTTTTTTTTAATAGAACGAAATATTCAAAAAGCTATGCTTCAGAAAAATCACCAGATGGCGCCATTGATGCACGTTTTGTTCTCGGTATCCAGGTGGTGGAACAGACGAATTGTATGTGACCAGTAGGGAAAAGGCTCAGGTAGAGCTCTGTCAAGAGTCAAGATTAGGATAGTTTTTAAGAAAAACCTGGGGGCTAGGAGAATAAGGCAAAGGACTGTGGAAAAGTGCACCAGAGGAACTCTAGTGCAGCCTAGATGAATTTTTACACTATGGCTCCTAGAATAACAAGGACAGTCCCATATTTTCCCCATTTCTCCTCTTCCTCCACCACCACCATGATCATCTTCCTCTTCACAAAATAGGACTCCAGTCCTGGTTTTCTAACTTCCTTACTCTTGTGTCTTTGATTCAGGCAATGATTTTGATTGCTAAGGGAAAGTATCCTCCACATGTATCAAGCAATTGATTGGTCAGCAAGTGCCATGTGCCAAGCACTATGCTCAAGAAGTGGGGATGCAAATAAAAATTCCTCTATCTTTTCCAAAAATACTCCAGTGCTTAACTTAGCTTTTTCTCTTTTCTCTTTTTAAAATTAATTTATTAATTTATTTTTAGTTTGCAACATTCATTTCCACAAGATTTTGAGTTCCAAATTTTCTCCTCATTTCTTCTTTCTCCCCACCCCAAGGTGACTTGCATTTGGATTACCCCTTCCCCCAATCAACCCTCCCTTCTATCACCCTCCTTATTTCCTTCCCTCTTAGTTTCATGTAGGGCAAGATAGATTTCTACACCCCATTGCCTGTGTATTGTATTTCTTAGTTGCATGTAAAAACAATTTTTAACATTTATCTTTAAAACTTTGAGTTCTAAATGTTCTTTCTTCTTCCCTCCCCATCCACCCTCATTGAGAAGGCAAGCAATTCAACATAGTGTAGTTACACAAAACACTTCCATAATAGTCATGTTGTGAAAGACTAACTATATTTCCCTCCATTCTGTTCCCTCCCCCCCCCCACTTATTCTTCTGTAGTCTTTCATGTTTGTGAGTTGAGAAGTCTGGAAACTGCCACAGCTGTCAATGATTCAATCACCTGAGGTCTGCTATGGCTCTGTCTGTGTTGGCGTGGACCATGCCAGACTGTGCTCTGCTCCCAGCCTATTGCACATACCCCTCCTATCGACATGCCAACTTGTCTTGGGCTGGAGATTTGTTTCACTCTCATTTTGTGGGTTCCTTAGCTCTAGAATTTGTTTATAGTCAATTTTGACAGGTATTTGGAGGGCTTTGGGGGAAAGCTCAGAGAAGTCCCTGCTTTTCCTCTGCCCTCTTGGCTCTGCCCCTCTCTTCTCTTTTAGAATTGCCTCAGTCAAAGGACTGAGGAAGCAAAATGGAGATGGCTTTTCCAGGAAATGACCCTAGGAAACGATAACAATGATAATTAATAATAGTACTGTAGTCACAACAATAATATTATTAAAACAGCAACATTACAATGACAACAGGCGTTTATATGGAACTTTAAGATTTGCAAAATGCTTTGCAAATATTACCCTGTTTGACTCTCGTGATAACTCTGGGATGTAGGTGCTACCACTGAGGAAACTGAAGTAAACAGAGGTTAAGTATCAAAGAGCTAAACTGTAAATACCCCAAACTGCAAACTGCTTTTTGATTTAACCAAATTCAGACTGCTTAGGAAACAACTTAAAGCAGTTTTTTAAATTATAAGGGTTGGACTGGGTCCAGAAACTCCATTTCTTCATCTATTCCATGAATATATACATATGTGTACATAAATATATTATATATAATATATCCGTATATTATATATATAAATATGTGTGTGTATTTATTTAGTACTCACAAATTCCCTGGCAATCTGGAATTGAATTCAAATCTATTATAGATCCAAAGAGTCCTCTGACTCCCAACCCAGTGCTCTTTCAACTCTCAACTGTAATCAGAACGTAAAACTCTATTCTGTTTCATTTACTCAATACTGAGGGGATAGAATGCTTGAATCTCAAGGAACATATGGAATCAACCTCCCAGGCAATGAAAATTCAATTTTAAAGAGCAAATGAAGAGGTTACTCAAGGTAAGATGTCTTTTCAGACTTAGCAGGACCCCTAAGGTTTGTCCTGGTCCATTCAATGAGAGTACAGCATCTCTGAGTTTTCACTTCCTGCTAGTTAAGAACATACATGGTGAAACAGAATTGATTAAGTAAATTTGTGTCTACAACACCAAGAGTGAGAAGGTCTCTCAGCATCTCTTCAGCATCTTGCAATAAACTGGGAAGTAGGAAAAGGAATGATGTGTTTAGAAACATAGGAAATCAGAGCCATTAAACCATAGACTTTTAGAATCAGAAGAAGCCTCAGAAAATCTTAGTCCAATTCATTCCTCAGCCAAATTCCCCTCTATGATATTCCCAAAGAAATGCTTGTCCAGATTCCACTTGAAGAGTTCTAGTGATAAGAACTTACTACCTCTTGACAACTAAACAATCACATTGCAAATTCTCTTATTCCTCTAGGTTGTAGTTCATTCTGATTTTATGATATGAACTCATTGAGGACAGCTAGGTGCTTTCTTAGGTTTCAATTTAGTATGTGGCTTTTGTTCTATCTTTCCTAGTATAAAGCTTATTCTCCTTCAAAGGGAAAGCAGAATTTAAAAAAAAAATATTGCACTCTGACTTTTCTCAAACATCTATTATCATATCTGTTTTCTTTTTGAGACTGGATCTCAATCTTGCCCAGGTCAAAAGTGCAGCAGCCACTCATAAGCCCAGTACCACTCTCTTGACCTTTACCTCTGCCCTGGACTTGTTTATTCCTCCTTAGGCAGCCTAGTAGCTCCCACTTCCAGGAACTCACTATATTAATGCCTGACTTGTGGTGAACAGCCATTGGTTTTATCTCTATCAATCTTCAGAACTCCCCTGCCCAGTGGTAGACCAGTTTTAGCCTCTACCAGTACCAGGGATTATAAGCAAGAGTCACCATGTCTGACCTTACCTGAAAGAGTTTTTAAAAGATTTTTTGTTTTCCTGAGAATTCATTACCCACCTTAGCTGATTCTGAGCTTAAATGTTCTTGACACTCCACTTAAAGGGAATCTACTCTTTAATTCATTTTCCTTTGCCTCCTCTTGGGTCCATCTTGGGTGTATCTTTTTAAATCTAAGTTGGTCAATGAGTTCCCTGTGCAGTCACATTAGTCCCTTTAGGCAACTTCTCCTTTATTTCCTCATTCTAATAGCTTGCATTTATATTATAAAAAATCATTTGTGAAAGAATCCAAAAACCTGTTTCTAATTGAGCCCAATGTCATGAAGAATTTTAGTCCAAGAGATCTTATTATCTCTTTAAACTCTTTGAAATCCATTCTCCTCCAATCTATGCCTTGTAAGATGGAGTTCTTGTTTTTACCTAAGATTTCTGTCATTTCTACTTCAACAATCAGTTCTTCCTTGATAGAATCTGGTCCAGAATTAGTAGTTGCCCTCATCATTTCCTTCACCTTTTTTTAAAAACAATGGAAGTTTTATTTAATGAAGATGTAAGGGAAAGGAGGAAATGAGTTTTTGCTTGGGATACTACTATTAAAATCAGAACAATGAACCTTCCCTGATAGGAGAAAGTTCTACCTATTACACATTAAGTGGAAACCAATATCATTTGAATGTCTATTCTCAAATAAAACAATTGATACCCAATTCCCATGAAAGGGTTACTTTCTTCTTTTGTCCCATATTTTTCTTCCCAGGTTTGAGGACTTCAGATTAATTGAGTTCTGATGACTGTTTGGTGACTAAGCCTAGTAGGACGTGGTAAGGAACGTTAAATTAGGAACCTCGCAGAGGCCTGTGTCAGCCTGTCCTTCAAATATTAAGTTCTCAGTGGTTGGGCCAATTTCTCATTTGCCCTCAGTATTCATAAGTAATACATTTAAATGGAGATCAAAAAGCTAAACTGAAACCACATAGATCCTGAATTTCTGAATCAAGGCTATTCCAGACCCTCAGCGAATCACCCACCCTTACTCTGCTCCTCTGTGCCTGAGGCTTGTATTTTAATCATCTCAGTTTGTGCCAGGAGGGAGACTTATTTAAGGATGAGGAGGGTCAGTCAGCTCCCTGGAGTTATTTAAAGATACCATTACAAGCTTGAAAACTATTTGTATAGAGAGAAAACTTACCTCAGATACGTTCTGACTTTTGAGTCTGTTCAGGAGCTCAAGAGTTATGCCCTGGACATACTAGCATTGCTTAGATGTGGGGACCTGCACCTAATGTCAGGCCATTATGGAAGGAGAGGCTCACTCTGCTTAGCATCTGTTGCTCTGCCTGGTTTCAGCCCCAAGGAACAACATGACCCTCCTCACTTCTAATCTCTACACCACATTGCTAACTTAAACCTTGATTGACAACTCCTCTCCCAGACTCCTCCTCTCTCCTCTGATTTCTGATTGGAGGGCTTGCATGGGGCAGGTGATCACATGGTGGTCAGAAGAAGCGATACAAGGACACTCTCAAGAACTTTGGAATTGATTGTGTGACGGGGAGACATTGGCACAGGACTGCTCAGCATGGCATGCCCACATCAGAAAAGGTGCTGTGGTCTATGAGCAAAGCAGAATTGAAACAGCTCAAAATAAACATAGGATGTGCAAATTTGGAGTAACCACCCCCAAATGTTCACACAGACTATCTGTGCCCAGCCTGTGGTAGAGCATTCCGAGCTCCTATTGGTCTGATCAACCACAATCGGACACACTGAAACTTGACTTTATCATGGTGGTGTCATGTTGGTCCTCTTCGAGAACAAAGGACAACCACCACCACTGGAGGGTTAGAAGGTGGAGAGCTAACCTCTTTTACAGAGGGCAGAACTTGAACTTTCAGCTCAGTCTATTTGCATCTGCAGCTCTACCGTTTCAACTCCACAGAACAAGTTGCTTTCATGCCAGGTATCGACTGGTGTCCTTGCAACTTTACTTTCCTGCCTCCTTTTGTGTGTTGCCTCCCCCATTAGAATGTAGGGTCCTTGAGAGCAGGAATGATCTTTCTTTTTTATTAGTTTTATTCCCAGAACTTAGCACACATAGTGGACACTTTTGTTGTTGCTGCTCCTTCGTTTCAGTCGTGTCTGCCCCTTTGGGACCCCATTTGGGGTTTTCTTTGCAGAGATCCTGGAGTGGTTGGCTGCTTCCTTCTCCAGAGGAGGAAGCTGAAGCCAAAAGTGTTAAGTGATTTGCCCATGGTCAAATAGCTAATAAGCGTCTGAGGCTGGATTTGAACTCATGAAGATGAGTCTTTCTAATCCAAGCCCATTGCTCCATCCACTATACCACCTAGCTACCGCAGTAGACACTTAATAAATGTGCATTAAATTGGATTGGATTGGATTGAATATTGCCACTTCCTGGGAACCTTCTCTTTCATTCTCTCCCAAGATTCTTTAATGTTCTCTCTAAGATGCCTAGCTTAAGACCCTATTCATCCACAATGTCTCCCCATATACTTCTTAACTTTCTTGAGGATTGAGGAGAACTTTGTTCATAGGGAACTAAGACGTATTCCTTGTGGGAAATGTGGGAAAAGATGTTTCCTCAGGGAAAATACCTGAATTTTCTGTACTTTTGGGTGAGTCAGAGAAGTTAAAAGGAAATAGCATTAGGCAAAGGTCTTTGAAACTTCTGGCAATTGTCTTTTTCCTCATGTGCAGAAGACTTCAGGGACACGTACAAGAGAATTGCTGCTTCTATGTAGATCATGGATGGCATATGTAGACATAGAGGAGTTGATATGTTAGAAAGGATGGAGGTAAACAAGAACAGCCAGTCAGAGAACTTAGGAAGCAAGAGCCTGTGCTGCACGATGCTGTATCATCCACACAGGGTCCTAGAGAGAAGCAGCTAATATCAGACAGGGATGTTGAGCCAGCAGTGGAATGATGGAGGGCCCTAATGGGGAGAAAGAGAAACAAAATATGAAACCATGAGACAGAGAAGCAAAGGAGTGGCCACAAGGGAAGGACAATGAAGCTGAGAGCCATAATATGCAAGGATAAACATGGATCACTACCCTGACTCCGGTGGACTTTTCAGGTTACAGGGGAAAGGCTGACCCTTTAAAAACTTCAAAGTATACTGTCTAGAGTTATTTTAAATGGCTTTTCTTTAACCATCTCGTCTTGCAAGGTTTTGTATACGTAGGAATGCTGATGATTTATGTGGGTTTATTTTATATCCTGCTACTTTACTAAAATTATTGTTTCAACTAGCTTTTTAGTTGAGTATTTGGGATTTTCCAAACGTTTTTCCAATTTTTTCCCAAAGGTATAAAGGATAGGAATATAAGTCTGAAGGGCTGTAGAGGTCCCTCTGAAAAGTAGGAATTTTTGTGATTATTTATGGTCTTGGATAGAAGACTGTTTTCTTGTTCCTGAGGGTTTTCTTGTCTACCTACTATGTCTATAAAAGTTTTTTCTGTCTTTTTGTGGTATAAATAAAACAGTTTTGGGGTTTAAAGTTTTTTAAGGCAGAGTATATGCAGAGATGTTAAGGATTTCAGTAAGCACAATGATCCAGTTACTGAAGTCCCCAGTGTTTCCTTAGATGGGGGCACAAGCCAGAGAGATTTCCAAACAAGTCCCACACCAAAGTTCTCAGGCTTTCTTGGAGCTGGGTAGAGTCAGAGGTTTGGTAAGTGGTATCCCTAGAATTGTCACTTGGTCCTCATGTCAGGAGAGACTCAGATACCAGGGCTACTTTCGTATAATTTGTTGTTGTTGTTCAGTCCTGTCCAACTCTTCATGACCCCATTTGGGGTTTTCTTGGCAGAGATACTGGAGCCATCTCCTTCTCCAGCTCATTTTATAGATGAGGAAACTGAGGCAAACAGGCTTAAGTGACTTGTCTAGGGTTTCACAGCTACTAAGTGTCTGAGGCTGGATTTGTACTCATCTTCTCCTGACTCCAGGTATGACACTCTCCACTACTCAATCTAGCTGCACCATGAGTACAGTTAGGTGGATTCCAAAGAGTGGTGATCAATGGATCTAGGAGGTCTCAAGTGGAGTTCGTTAGGACTCTTAAACTGGTTCTATTTGCCATTTTTAATCAATGATGAGGATGAAAGCATATATAGCATGATCATCAAATGTAACTTGAAACCAAGAGGGACAGAAAACATGTGGGACAAGAGAATCAGCATCCAAAACAATCTTGAAAGGCTAGGAAGATGTGTTGATTCTAAGAAGAAAAAGGTTTAATCATAATAAATTTAAAACCCTATACTTGGGCTAAAAAAAAATAATCAACTGTACGAGTACAGAGTAAAAGTGGTGGAAGGAGATGATTCAGCAACAATTCATGTGAAAATGACCTGGTGTTTCAGTAAATTGCATGTTGAATATATTTCAACTTGCAAAGTGGCAGCCAGCAAACATCATTCTAGCTTAGCCTATTTTAAAGGCTAGTAGGTGTAACAGTGAATAGAGTTTTGGACTTGTCACTCAATCTGCCTCAGTTTCTCCATCTGTAAAATGACAATAATCATAGTTCCTACCTATCAGGAATTTGGTGAGGATGAAGTTAGGTAATTTTTGTAAAACTTATTGCAAACCGTTAGGCACTATATAAATGATAGTTTTTATCATTATCATTATTATTAATTAAAAACAGTGTTCAGAGTGAGGAAGGTGATGGTACCACAGCATTCAGACCTGGTCAGACCACATCTGGAGTATTTTGTCAGTTCTGAGTGTCACATTTAGGCAGGAATTGATAAATTGGAACATTCCCAGAGGAGGAAGACCAGGACATTGGAAGTCTAGAAACTATTTCATATGAGGATAGGTTGAAAAAACTGGGGAAGTTTAGCACGGAGAAGATAAAAATGTGCATGGTTGAGGGTAAAGAGTATGGGAAGGATACTAACTGATTTTGATTATTTGAAATTGAAGAATGGATGTCTCATGAAATAAGGATTAAATTTATTTTACTTAGAACTTCAGGGCAGAACTAGGAGCAGTAGGAGAGGGATGCAAAGTAGCAGGTTTCATTTTGATTAAAAGAAAACTTCCTGTTAGAACTACCCAATAATGAAGAGATTGAGGTCCCCATCACTGAAGGCTACAAGTAGAGGCTCCATAATCATTGCTGGGGCTAATTTTTAAAAAGAGTTTCCTATTTAGGTATGCTTTAGGCAAGGTTCCCTTTGAAGTGCTTCCCAACTTTGAGATTTTAGGATGTAATATTTGATCAGGGCATTTGAGAATAGATATAATTCCATCAGTCAAAAAGTTCATTTCAACAAATTTTTGTTAAGCAGCTTCTAAATATAAAGCATCCAGAAAACATTTGGGCAAATCATTCAAGATGGGAAATATAGCAAAGGCACATGTCATGTTTAAGGAATGGTTGATTATTTAGTTTGACTGGTATATGTAAAGTAGGAGGGGAATATAAATCAAAAGAGATCAGTTGGGTATTGATCAAAGAAAGCCTGAATGACCAGTATAAACAGTTTTGAATTTATTAAATAAGCAAATGGGGAGAAATTGAGGATTTTTGAGCAGGAGTATGGCATGACCTGAGCTATTCTTTAAGAAGATTATCCTGGTAGTACTGCACAGGTTGTATCTGAGGGTTCCCAAAGCTGGAGGGAAGAAAGCTTTCTATGAGACCATTGCAATAGTCCAGACCAAAGGAAAGAATGGCCTGAATTAAAGTTGTAACCATGGGAACAGAAAAAAGATACCTGAGAGATATTTGGGATAGAGTCACTATGACTTCATGAGGAAATGGATTTAGGAGAAAGTAGAGACAGTAGATAATTCCAAGTTTTTGAATTTGAATGACTGGAAGAATGTTGTTATTATTAATGGAAACAGGTTAAGAAGAAGAGATAAATTTGGCAAGTATACATACATTTATGATTTAATTTTTTTAACATAAAACTTTTTCAGTTCCAAATTATCTCCCTCCCCCACACCCCTCCTTCACCCATTGAGAAGGTAAAAATGTGATATCAATTATGCATGCAAAACATTTTTACATTAGCCATATTGCAAAAAAAAAAAAAAGGAAAAGAAAAAGAAAGAACATGACAAGATTATGCTTCAATCTGCACTTAGGCTTTAGATCCATCAGTTGTTTTTCTGGAGGTAGATAGCATCTTTCGTCATATGTTCTTTGGGATTGTTTTGGATTATTGTATTGATCAGGAGAGCTAAATCATTCATAGATGATCATCATAAACTAATGCTGTTGCTGTGTACAATATTCTCCTGGTTCTGCTCACTTCACTTTGCATTAGTTCATAGAAGTCTTCTCAGTTTTTTCCTGAAATCAGGCTGCACAATAATGTTCCATCACAATCCTGGACCAGAACTTGTTTAGCCATTCCCCATCTGATGGATATCCAAGAGGAGATAGTTTTAATTTGAGTCATATTTAGTTTGACATACTAGTCAGATATTGAATGAAGATGTTGATGCAAGGAATTGAAAATGTACACCAAGTGTTGAAATGAATGGTTAGGACTAATGATACATGTTCAAGGAATATCTGTTTAAAAGGGAAGAAAAATAGTAAAATAGGTGCTGAAGGTGTTGAGGAAAGGAACAGGTGGTTTACACCATGTTCATTTTAACAAAGGAGAGATTGGCATGTGATCATTGTAGAACACTGGTCTGGAAGCAGCGATGGGAAAGGGAGATGAACCTCATAGAAGGGAAGTTTTTGTCAGGGGAAAGCAAATGTTCAGTTAAATATCAGAGGTGGGGGCATTACTAGTGTAGAAGGTTGATTGTGTAGGGACATTAGCTCATAATAGAATAGGAAATGCATAGGGCACATTGAAAGAGGCTAATGAAGGAGCAGGTGAAGACACTGATTCGAGAGTGGGTTGGATTGAGATTAGAAGAGGTGAGGAGAGAGTAAAGGAATCACAGGTTCCTAACGAACTGAATGACAAGGATTCTGGATTCGGAAGGTTGAAGGAATGTTTTAAGGAGAGGGGAATGAACACAGGGTACTCAGTAAAATTTACCTGTGCAGACAAATTTCTCAATCCCTGAAGTTTTCTAGAAATTGTCCTTCCTTTAACTTCAGGATAAAAAGACAGCACTTCTGTCTAGGGGTTCACTTGCCAATTTAGACATTTCCTTCTTTTGCTCTGAGTGACATTTTCCTTTCTAAGAAAGACTGTCTCTTCATTGAGACAAATTTAATGATCTAGCTCATTTTGTTCATTAAAAGATCTGTGGATCTTTTACCTCAAGTTTATTTTTAGGCATATATACGTGTGGGTGTGTGTATATATATATATATATATATATATATATAGGTATACATATATATACGTATATATATATATATATACACATATATATATACGTATATATATGTATACATATATATATATACATACATACATACACATACATATACGTGTTTGTGTGTATAAAAGCATCTTTGGATATATTTGGCTTTAACCCAAGTAGCAAAACTTAATCTTTGTAGTTTTTCAGGTGGGCTATGAGTGAGCTTGCATATTTCAACTCTTCACATGTTCCAGGCATTTTTATTGTACTCTTTTCTTAAGCGTATTCTGTTTTGACTGCTTTGTCTGGTAACCATGCAGCTGTCCAGGATGGGCATCCTCTCCCTAAGGTATGGCTATGAATTTTGGTTAGGAGATGAGCTCATGTCAGTTTTATAATGTGTCATAGAATTCTAGAGTCCCGCAACTAGAAGTGATAATCTAATCCACCCTTTTAGCCCTAGGTGGAACTCCTATGAGTTCTAATTTATTACCAAGTCCTTTTGCCTCAGGTCTTTTTCCTTTGAAGTCATCTTCCACACAGCTTCCCAAGTGATTTTCCTAAAGTGCTGGTCTGACCATGTCAGTCCCTTACCCAATAAACTCCTCTGTGTGACATTTAAAGCCATTCATAATATGGCTTCATTCTGTCCTTCCAGCCTTGTTATAAATTACTCATGTTGACATGTAGTATGATTAAATCAACTGACCAGCTTAATGTTCCTCATAGATGACATTCTATCTCTTGTCTCAATGAGTTTGCCTTGGCTGGCACCCCTCACTCTGCCTGTTATGCCTTCCCTCCTCACCTCTCCCTCTTTGAATCTCTCACTTTCTTTAAGACTCAATCCAAGTGCTGTTGTCTACATGATCCGCTAAACTGTTAATACCTTCCTCCCCAAATTATTGGGTATCTAATATCTATTTTACATAAACTTTATATGTGTGCACACCTCCCTGGACTAGATTACAAGCTCCTCAATGACAGGGACCATTTAATTTTATTTCTTTATGCCCTGCACTTCTAACATAGTGCCTGGCACATCGTAGGCCCCTAATAATAAGTACTTATTGATTATTTGATTGAGATGGCCTTATATCATTTTTAAAGACTTCAGAAAAATAAATTCTATAAACACCTTTGATCATTCTTACTGGTAACTAATAACAGATGCTCACTGTCAGAAATGTGTGCTTCAGATCTAATATCAACCCCTCATGCAGTGGCTTAATTCCATTTTCAATTCAAGTCAACCAATATTTACTGAGTGCCTGCTATGTATCCACTGCCATGAGGGAATACAGAAGAAGATTAAGATTTCTTTGACAAGGCAGACATTCTTTGAATGGCAGATCAGGGGGTTGCTATAGTAGAGCACTTAGATTTAGGAAAAGCATTTGACAAAAATTTTTTTCACTCTATTCTTGCTGACAGGGATATGGGCTAGACAACAGCACAGTTAGGCAATTTTATAACTGATTGAATGACCACACTCAAAGAGAAATTTAAGGGCTAATGTTTTGATGTGAACTTAGAACAGCCTAGTGGAATATCCTAAGGGTCTACTCTTGACCTTGCACTGATTAATATTTTATCTTTGTCTAGAATAAAGACATAGATAGCATGTTTATCAAATTTGAAGATGACATGAAGTAGTAAGAGATAGCTAACCTATTGGCTGAGAGTCAGGATCCAGATTAATATTGATGGCATAGAGCCAGGCTCCATAAACTACAGCCTGAGGGTCAAATCTGGCCCACCATCTGCTTGTGTACAGCCCACGAACTTAGAATGGTTTCTGTTCTGCCCCTGGAGAAGAACATTGGACTGAATCTAATAAAATGCATTTTAATGGAGATCAATGTAAAGTCTTACATTTTAGTTAAAAAACAAAAAACTTCATAGACATAAGTTGGGGGAAGAAACAAGGCAGGAATTTATCTGAAAAAAATGATTCAGTATGAATCAAGAATATACATATGGCAGCCAAAAACTCTAAATGTGATCTCAGGCTTCACTGAGAAGGACAGAAGTGATGGCTCTACCCTAAAGAGACCACACCTGGAATATGATGTTCTATTTTAGGTACCACATTATAGAAAGAACTAGAGAGTCTCCATAGGAGGGCAATGAGAATGGTGAGGGGGCTAGAGGCTGTATCATTCAAGGATCAGTTGAAGAAATTTGGGATGTTTAGACTGGAGAAGATACAGAGGAGATAGGATAGCTGTTCTTCAAGTATTACAAGTATTATATGGAAAGAGGATTAGAAGGGCTGTCAGGGCCTCATGAAGCCAGTTCCCGGTAGGGGACTGCACAAAGAGAAGGAGATGGAGACAGGGCATAGGGACATCAGAAGATGGAGACAGATACTTATTAGTCATATCATGCTAAGCAAGTCACTGAACCACTAACTGTCTCAGTTTCTCCATCTGTAAAAAGGGTATAAAAATTGCACCTACTTCCCAGAACTGAACGGATCAAATGAGATAATATTTGTAAAACAATTTGCAAATCTTAAAGATGTCAAATAAATGATAGATGTTATTTGACATTATTATTATTTACATTACTACCTCTATTATTATTATTACTTACTGGGGCTTTGGAGATACAAGACCACAATCAGGGATTTAATAGGAATTATAAAGAATTTCCTAACCCTGTCAGATAGTTGTTTGGGAACCACAGACCTTAAATCAGCCCCAAACCAAAGGTGTGAAAAGAATAGAGGTTTTTTACATGAGGCATTCTGAGAGTTTTTCTTGCCTCCTCCCTCTAGGTGTCATAGATCATAGCCTTGGATCAACACTACAAGAAATTAACCTTCCTCTGTTCCCTGCTTCCTGAATGAGAGAGCAATAGATGGCCCTGAAGGGCTCTCTATAACCCAGTAGGTGGAAGCAGAGAGCATCTCAGTATCCATGAGCCTAACTAACAAAAGATGCTCAGGAGAGGCGACCCTAATTGAATGGGGAGAGGAGACATAATACAGGACAGGGGAGAAAAGCATAATGACCTAACCAGAGGATTCTCACAACTCTTTAGGTACAGTGGCTTCAAGGGCCCTGAACATATATGCCCCTAGTTGTCTCTCCTTCATTGAATGTTCCTGGCCACATGTGTCCCCTCCATACGTGACTTTCATTAGTTTTTTTGTCCCCCTATGTATGCCCTAAATGCATGTTCCTTGGTCATGCACACTCTCTACCTATTTGCCCTTCTTTACCGTGATGTGACAACATAAGGAAGAGAAGGAAGTCCTTTTTGTCACAAGGTTGCTTGATAAAAAGTCTTGTTTAAAAAAAAAGGATTTCTCTTGGTTGGCTTGTTCCCTAGGACTAGGCTTAATGGATGAAAATTGCAGCTTGGCTTCACATAAGAAAGAATTTCCTAATGGAGTTATCTAAAAGTGGAAATAGACTGTCCCTGTAGGCAATGACTTCTTCCATCCCAGGGTGAGGAGTGATCACTTGTCAGGAATATCATACAAGGGATTCCTGGTCAACGGAGTAGACAAGATGACGTTGGAGGGTCCTTTCTAATTACTTGATTCTGTTGTTGCATTAGCATTTAGATAATCTCTGAGGTTACTTTCACATCTGAAAATCCATTCTGTAGATATTTCACCATTTATTCATACATTCTGAGAGAGCAGGGATTCTCCATGTGATTCATTCTAGAGAACAGTTAAGACAGTGCCATACATTGACATAAGTGCTTTGTGATGGTGGTTGTGATGACTACATAAGGTCATCTGCACAATGAGGGTATTGGCCTAGATGGCATCTGTACAGTACCAAGCATTTGGGTGAAAGGACAAAAAAAACTGGGTTTTCTTACTCATTTCTCTGGTCTGTTCTGCAGTTCATTGCAAATGCCTGTATGGCTCTTCTACTGACCATCCATAACTCTCTGGGCTTATGGAAAGAGAAGAAGAATGAAAGATTTACACGGAAGGAGAGGGTTGTGTTTGTCCACTGTTCTCTAAGAGGACCATGACATCAGGGAGGTGATGATGTGACTTGCACTTGACTTTGATTTAAGTGAGGGAGGTCTGCAAGGTCACCAGCCTCACATTCTCCTCCAGAGTCATCTGGGTCCAGTGGCCAGATAGAGATCAGGATGACGGGAGATGGCCCAGGATACACTGGGAGACCCTCGCCATTTTAGGCTAAGGTCTTATCAGATTCTCGCTTTGAGTGAGATACATCCATTCAAAGAATAGACCTCTTTAAGTAGTTATTCATGGGATGACCTCTTTTAATAAAGAAAAAAATAACAAAAGAATCAAACTGGGAGGGAAGACCCTAGCCCACAACAAACCCAGCAGCAGTCCCTTGGATCTCCTGAAGGCAGTACGGCTGCTGGTGGGCCAGCCCTATTTAGTGACTCAATGCTTCTTCTTTCACTTAAGGTGGGTTTGAGACACAGATAATCCTGTAGAATTATAAGGTAGACACCAGGCCATTTGAGGCTAGCAACCAAATCCTCTGAGCATGGACAAGATGCTGCGAAAATACATAAAGAGATCACTAGAGACATTTTCCATGTCTTTATAGCATATCTCACTGTACTTTAGCTGCTTTGATGACCTGACAAAAAGCCAGACAGGGAGCCAAAGAAATGGAAATGAGCCATGGGGAGCACAGTTTTCAGTGGCCCTGTGGGGATGAGGATGAAGCCTTCAACTCTTAACCTCTCTGACTTCTGTTCTGCAGGCTTCAGGGAAGATGACAGGCCAATCAATTCTAGGCATGCTGCATCGATCCAGAAGGGAGGGTGGCTGAATCAAAACCAATGGGGAGCAGAATGCCCACAGAAACTTCCTATGGAAAGTTACTCAGAGTCCACATTTCTGGTCATTACTGAACAGCTGGTGCCAAGAACTTTACCATTTGTGAAGGTGGAGACAGAACTATAACCATGGCAGGAACATTATAATTTTGACCCAGGGCAGGGATATTTATTATTTAAATATTTTTATTAATTTATTTTAAACTTACACAATAAGAAAAGGAAAAGAAACATTTAAAGCTTAAATACAAAATAAGAAAAAAAATATTTTTATGTGCACAGCAGAACTTGAGAGTATTCAAAATATATATAGCAATAAATTTCCATTTCAAGAAATCCTATATAATAAACATTACACTTAGTGTTCAGAGCTGTCCATCTTTTCTTTGCTTTCTTATAGGTTTTCTTTTGTTTTCTGCTATGCACTTTTGATTTTGTTCTCTTTTCCCTCCTCCCCCCTACCATTAACCATGTGTGTATATGTATATACACACATAAAGACACATATACACATGTATCACTTATATGCATATACTTACATACGCATACATATACTCAGATATCTATAATCATACTCATATATATTATATAGACATAGACATTCATATACATCTGTGTAAGACCATTTGTCCTCTGTTTCTCTGAGGGTGGATAACATTTTCCTTCATAAATTCAAGCCTTTCCATATTTTTCTATGTCCATTAGCTCATCATTTTCTACTCCACAATAATATTCTAACCTTATATTCTCTAGTAATTTTAAATAGTCTGAAACAATATTGATTAATATGGCCAACATATAGTGTGGTTTCCCTATTTTCTTTTCTGATTACATCTATTTTAGCTTTAACTTTGTCTGAGATCATGATTACTATCCCTGATTTTTTTCCCTAATAAATTCTATTCTTGACCTTTATTTTATGTTTATGTGTATCTCTTTCTTCCTATCCCTCCTGACTTCTCTATTTTACTTGTACCTGCTACCTTGCCCTCCTATTACTGAACCTAACCCTCTCCAAAATCCCTGTTATCCTCTCCCCTCACCCTTTCCCCTTACCCTTGTTTCTGTCTGAATTTAGAATACTTTTATCATATTCCAAATATATATGTTATTCCCTCTCTATCCTATTTCTTTTAACCTAGACATCCTTTTATACCCCTCCTTATCCTATTCCCTTACCCTCTTATTTCTTTATAAATTTAGAAGACTATTATTCCCTTCTTAATGTATATATTATTCTTTCTTTAGCCTAGATCTGATGTGAGTGGAGTTCCCTTTAAAAATCCCTCCTTTATCCTCTCCCTCCTCCTTATCCCCTTAGTCTATTTTCTTTTCGAATTTAGAAGACTTTTATACCCTTTGAGATATTTCCCTCTTTAACCTATTCTCGATGAGAGTAGAGTTCCAGAATTACCAGCCCTCCTTCCCCTTCCTCTCACACTTCATTTGTGTAAAATAATTACTCTTTTTAGCTTTTTCTAAATGGTTTTACTTTTTAGAATCACATCATACTCAGGTCTACCCCAATATTTCTTTCAAAACACTCAATTACTAATAACAATCTTAGACATACATTTTACATTTCCACATATAAAGAGGAAACAGTCTGTCCTTATTGAATCCTTGTAATTAGTCCTTAATGTGTATTTTGTATTTCTCTTGAATCTTGTTTGTCAAATTTTTTATTAAGTTCAGCTTTTAAAATAAAATTCTGAATGTTTGGTAATTCATTGAACATCCATTTTTTTTTCATTCAGGATTATGTTTAACTTTGCTAGGTATGATGTTTTCAGATGCAACCACAGTTCTTTTGCTCTTTAATATATAGTGTTTCAAGAAACTGTGGTCCTTTAGTGTCGCTGCTGCTAGGTTTTGAGTGATTCTAATTGGGGCACCACCATATTTGAATTTTTTCTCTTGTTGCTCATAATATTTTCCTCTTGAGCTGGGGCTTTCAGAATTTGACTATGTAATTCCCATAGGTTTTCCTCATAGGATCTCTTTCAGGTGGCGATTGGTGGATTTTTTTTCTTCTTCTACTTTCCCCTCTTATTCAAATGCTTCATGACAGTTTTCCTCAATTATTTCTTGTATTCTTGTATCAAGATTCTTTTTTTAATGTAATCTGATGTAGTCTTAATGTAGCTTTCATGTAGTCTGGTTATTCTTGTTTTTTGTCTCATTGATCTGTTCTCCAGATCAGTTGTTTTTCTTATATAAGAGATGTTTCACATTCTTTTCTATTTCTTTCATTCTTTATATTTTGTTTTATTACTTTTTGGTCTTTTATAACTTCCCTGGATTCCCCCTGACCAATTCTAATTTTCAAAGAGTCATTTTCTTCCTTAAGAGTCTAGATCTCTTTTTCCAACTGGTTGACTTTCTTTTCATAATCTTCTTGTTTTTCTTGGATTATTTTGAAAAAATCTTTCCTCAATCTCTCTCACTTGAATTTTAAAGTCTTTTTAAAGTTCTTCTATGAATTTTCTTTTGGACAAGTTACCATTTGATATTATTCTTTGGGTTAGGAGAGGCTTTTTCTTTTGCTTCACGATGAACCCCATTCTTCTCTATCCTATAGTAACTTTCTATAGTTGGGTTCTTCTCCTTTGCTCACTTTTGAAAAATTTGTAGCAGCTTATTATTGTAATCACCTTTATTCCTGGGGTGTGGGGATGGTGCCTCTGGCCTCAGATCCTGCTTCAGTTCTTTCCTCTGGCCTAGAATCCAAAACAAGAGCTCCACTCTCCTGTAAGTGCCCACAGCCAGCAGCATCCCTGTCCCACTGCTTCTGCACTCATGGGTGTGTGCCAGTTTCTTCTCTTCCAGGGCTGTACCTCAGCAGCCCAGCTTGGCCTGGCATCCTTTATCAGCAGAGGTTTGCTCAATCTCCCCAACTTAGACACCAGACTCCCCACACTGTCCACAAGGTGAAAATTTCTGTGACTGTATCTGAGGCTGCCTCCTAACCCAGCTAGCATCACAGCTCACCACTTGCTGTTTCAGTGGAACTAGTCTGTAGGTGTTTATACTTCATAGGGATCAAACCTTGGTCCTGGGATTTTCCTTCAGATCTTCTCTGATTGTCCAAGGAGGACTACTGTTCTGTACCAACTCTGTTTATTTGCGCCCTGAGGCACTATTTCATCTTGTTTGTGGGGGAAATCTGGAGAGCTTGGAATTTTCTGACCTACTCTGTCATCTATCCAGAATCCTCTCAGCGCAGGGATATTTAAAGGAAACTAATAGCAATGAAACTTCTCTGGGGGCAGTACCAGTTGCTTTGTCAAAATAAGGCCTGGTGACAGGATGATGAGAGAATCTGGAAGCAGGTTCCTATGGGCATGTCCAGGTTTCTGTTTCCCTTGGAAAAAATTACTGTGTTATCTTTCCTGGGAAGGTGACCTTGAGGTCAAGGAAAAGATGAAAAGTTCCCATCCCCTACCCCATTGGGCTGTTTCTCTTGAATTAATTCAATTTTATTCAATAATTCATTAATGCTTATTAAGCACCTACCATGTGCACGGCTAAGCACTGGGGATATAAATAAGAAAAAGAAAAGTAGTTCCTGCTTTCAAGGAGCTTACAATCTAATGAGAAAAGACAATATACAAAAGGAAACTGGAAAGGAGGAGAGGAGGGAAACAGTAGTGGATAGTAGGATATCTTCTTAATTGAAGTTTAAACCAAGAATAGACTCATATGGAAAGTGAAAAATGAATTGGAAAGTCCTGATCCCTGCCCTCTATAAAGGAATGCTTTAGATAGAATTTAGTGTTTGACCTTCCAGCTCAACAATCTGAGAAGAGAGGAGACCGAGGGAGTTGCAAAGGGGTCTGAGTATCCAGAGCTTAGTCAAATAGTATGATAATGAGATTTCAGGTGATCAACTTATCCAGGAGTGCCACCTTGTTCCTTGGTTTTGTGAGACCGGGGGCTTGTGCTTGGAGGGACTAGTGGCTACTGATGAGCCTGGATCCCATCTCATAAGACCATTCACAGTCCTTACTGGAGAAGTATTGGACATAGAATCAAGAGACCTGGGTTCTAATCCCTACTCTGACATTTAACTGTGGGCATTTGTCAGTCAGCATGCATTTATTAAGGGCTCACTATGTGAAAAGGACTGGAAATACACAGGAAGGCAAAAATACTATCCCTAACTTCAAGGCTCTCCCATTCTAATGGGAGAGACCACATTCAAACAACTGTATGTCTACAAGAAATATAGAGGGTATATTGGAGTAATCTCAGAGGGAAAGCACTAGTAGTGATAGAGGTGGGGGGCCAAGAAAATCTTTCTGCAGAAAGTGGAATTTGAACAGAGTCTTCAGGAAGTCAGGGAGACCAGCAGGCAGACATGGGGAGTGAGAGTATTCCAGGGAAGAGGGATAGCCATTGAAAAGACATAGAGTTGGGAGATAGAGGATGGTTTGCAAGGAACAGAAAGAAGGCAGGTTTTGCTCATAGTAAAGCAAATAGAAGGGAGTAAGGTAAGAAGATTAGAAAGGTAGGAAAGGGCCAGGTTTGAAGGACTTTCAAAATCAAACAGATGATTTTTACATTTGATCCCGGAGGTAATAGGGAGCCACTGAAGTTTACTGAGTAGAAAGGAAGGTAACATGTTTTCTCTTCTGTAAAATAAGACTATTGGATCTTGTGAGTGGTTGAGAAAATCCATTTACACTTCTTGGGAGTAGATGCAAAAAAGGGAGTCCATCAGCAGCTGGGAAGTTTGAAAAGTGGAGGTAAGTGTTGAATGAGATTGTAGGAAAATGGGGAGGTACACCAGAGATCAACAGTCTGGGAGTGAGGTTTTATCTCTTGCTATCTTCCATGCATGTCATTAGGCCTACTGGACAAGTTGGAGACCTGCATCCATTTGGGAAGACATACATATTCCAGACAGATATGGGATTAGAAAGATAGTCACCCCCAGGAGAAAGTAACTTCAAGGACCATAAGCCTGCTAGTAAGAAAATTAGGCTATGGAGGGTACTGGACCCCAGGAACCCAACACTAGGAGTTATGAATTTTCTTTGTCACACATGAATTCTATTTGGTATAACTACCATTTTAATCTAAATGTAAGCCCGGTCTCCCTATGGACATTGTGTATATTTGTGGGAGAGTATGTCTCATGTTTATGGGAGAAATGTTTTCTGATAGCTGAGAGCTAAATAGCTCTCTGATAGCTAAAAGCTAAAATAAATTTAAAAAAATAAAAATGAGAGGGTTGAACATTTTCCACCTAGCTGCAATCCTCTGGATTTCAGCATCATGTTTCAGGAATCTCATAATCTTAGAAATCACCATAGGCAATTCTTACCTCATCTGTACCCTCCAATAAAAGAGAGGAGCCCCGGGGCAGAGGGGACTGCTTGTCATTTCTTATAACACAAAAATCTTCCATTACTATCATATACCACAAGTTGTTCAGTCATTCCCCAACTGATGGGCATCCCCTCAATTTCCAGTTCCTTGTCACCACAAAAAGACCTGCTATAAATATTTTTAAACATATAAATTTTTTCCTTTGACTCCAACTCTTACAAAAATTGAGACTGAGCTGAAATAGATTCACCTTCCTCTGAGACTTTGGGTAAGTCAATTTTTCCTCAGTTTCTTTCTTTGTAAAATGGAATTGGACTAGATTTCCCTTAAGGTCTCATTTAGTTTTAACAGCCTATTATCATGTTTTGGCAGGGAAAAATGGCTTTATACCCTATTTCAGAGAATACAGGGTTTTGCTCTCAACCCTAATAGCTCATCAATCAGTCTTACTGACTGCCAAGTGTGAAGGAACATCCGATATTATCACCAAGTTTGCAAGCATGATTAATTAGAATAGGCAGCTGTCAAAGTGGTCTGCCTTTTCTCCTGTGGGGGCATCCTTTCCACTTAGCAGCCTTTTGGTGACTCAAGGTCTTCTCCCATAAAAGCTATGTCATGTGATCTCTGTACCCTCATACTCTTAGGGCAATGTTTACCTCCCCTCCCACTTTTGGCCCACTTTTCCAAGTGAGAAAACTTCCTAGTTATGACTCTGCATAAAGGCGAATCAGAGAAAGGGGGACAGTGAAAAAAAGCAAAGAGATGATCTCTCCCTCCTCAAAATTTCTCCTCTAACTGTATCTGTGCCTCTCCTTTGTCTTTATCATGTTCTACCTTGTTCTCATTTATGTAAATTATGTAAAATACTGTTAGAGCATAAGCTCTTGGAAAACAGGGACTGTGTCATGTTTCAGCTTTGTATCACCAGTACTTAGAATGATGCCTTGCAACTTTGCCTGACTAGAGGCATGGAGATGGACACTATGAGACCTCGGAAGTTTCTTTCTAATCCTATGATCACATTAACTTTCACTGTCTTGCCTCTGGATGCTCCCTGTTTTCTTTAGGGCCTTTAGTGGCTTCTTCTCATAACTGATGGGTGGAGGCTATTTCCTCTTCTTTGGGTGTGTGATGCTTGCACAGCATTGGACAGCCGCCGCCAACTATGAAGACAAGCTCTCAGCAGTTAAGACAAGAGGTTTAACCCAGCAGACCTCGGTACCTCACCATCTGCCAGAAGGATGTGGGTACTGGCATAGAACAATTCCCCCAGGGTCCTAGACATACAATTGCATCTACATAGGAGATAACAAGGCGAAGGAAGGAACTGATGAGGCAAGAAACAGACAGTCTGAGGGAGGGTGAGTATTAAAGGAGGAAAAATGAGAAGTTATGAGAATCTGCTAGGATACCCTGGGACTAGTTCATTTCAACCAGAGGGGCCAAATGTCCCAAAGAAGAGAGGCAAATGAGGAAGAAGTAAGAGTGGGAGAAGGAAGAAGAGTGGTGAAAAGGTTAAAAGGAAGGGTAGAGCTCCTTTTACCTTTTTCTGTTTTGGAGAGGGTTTTTTTTAAAATATAAAACACACATTTCTCAGAACTTATAAACCTGTGGCTCCAAAGTACATTTTCGGAAAAGTCTGACTTAGGAGGCAGGAGAGTGGGGAAAGTGGGGAGGTGTGGACTGTAGGGAGAACACAGGGCTATGTTATTTGCTGTTGATCAGGAGGACCCTAAGGAGGTGCTAAGTTTAAAAGGTATTTTTAGGACCCTTGGTATGGGGCAGGAAAAGGGGAGATTATTAAGAATCATTTCTTAATGGAAACTGTATTGACAGTATGGAGCCACATACAACTGTATCCATCCCTCATGACATGTATGTGTATCCATCCATCATGACTTCACAACCATTCATCAATTGCTTGCCCTACTGCCCAATTCTTTTACTGGGTTTCATGGGAAAACCTCCTCTAAGAGATCTCTTGGAGAAGAGGGGTCAGATTACATTGCTTAGAGGAAGCTCTGAGCTGTTGCTGGATGGATGGTCCATACACTGAAAGTCCTGTCCTTCAGAGGGAGGAACTCTAGAGGAACTGCCTCTGATATTCTGGGTGGTGTTTGGGGACATAAATTTATTTCTTTCTCCTCCCATGGGGAAGGAAGATCTAGGCTAAATCTCAGGTAAATCTCTTGTCTTTATGCCCTTAGTTTGTTCAGCTGTATAACAAGGTGAGTTAGACTACATGACTTCTAACTCTTCCAGCTCAAGTCCATCGTCTCAGTGTGGGTCTTGCTGTAGCACCTCCTCTCAGAAACTTTGGCATGGGAACTTGATGGGGTTTGGATGTACCACGGATATGAATGTACTATCAAGCCTGGTAATATTTTCTGCCAGTAATTTAGGCATTTAGTCATTTAAGCAGCCTGTGAAATGATGCTTTTCTATTGTATATCATATTTTTAACCTCTTTTTCTTTTTTCATTCTGAACTTAACAAACATCAAATACAATGAGGACTTCTACATACAAATAGTACAGAGAAGGGGATTTGTACATGAAACTGGAATTTTCTATCATGTACAGTTTGTCTACCACAAGTAATGTTAATGAGAATTGGATGCAAATGGCACTGCTGGGTGATTGCTTGTGATGTTAGGATAATCATTTTTGCTATATTGAATAGTGGTGTTCATTATAATTCTTATGATGTATATTTGCAGATGTCACACATTCCTCGGATGATTTTACCTTGGCAGCAACATTTTTGGCTGCAGGAAGAAATGTCCTCTTAAAGATGTTGCCAGGGGAATTTGGTCAAGGTGTATTGACAGAGGGTGGTGAAGAGGAGGGTTAGTGTCTAAAGGCAGGCATTTCTTTTACCCAGGGTTCTCTAAGCTTTTATTTTAATCTTTGGTAAGGAATTTCTTTCTGCTGAGAAACAGTGCAGATGAAATCCAGAGAAGCCATATGGAGGAGCGGGGAAAGATGTGATTGGTCAGGATAGCAATCGTGTCTTGGAGCAGAGAGCTGACTGGGAACCAGAAGCTCTGGAGGTTAGTGAGACTATTGACATCTGGTCTATCGCATATTTCTTCTTTCTGCTTCACTAGAGGGGGCAAGCCATCTTTGGTGTACTTTCTGGTCACTCACTTTCTATTTCCCCTCTGAAGGGGAAGAGTAAGAGCAGAAAATCATCATAAAATAGAAGTGTCTTCCCTCAAATGCTTGTTTGCATTTCCATTTTACCAAAATGATTAGTTGAAACTTCAACTAAAATGTATGGCCATTTGTAGTTTGTGTTCAAGCCTCTAGTCTATATGTATGGTTTGGGATTGAAAGAATGTTAACCAAAAAGGGAGAGGATATTTTCCTCACCTCAACTTGAGTTGAGGATGAAACAGAGTAAGAACTCTCTAGGCAGTGAATTTCTTAAATATTAATCACATCTGAGGTATTTATACTACAGACTACTTATCAAATCAGGAGGAAATGATTTAGCAAGGAAACAAACCAGTAGTAGTAAGACATGGAGGCTGGTGTGTCTTTTCAGGTAACACCCTTCACACGGCACCAGGTCAATGCTCCACCTGGGATACAGTGCTATTAGGGTTTTCCTGGATTATAGGAAACAGGGAGGCAGATATCCGTTAAATATCTGAGCCCTTACAAATACATGTGGATATAAAGAAATGCTGTGTTCCTTCTTCCAAAATTTCAGTGTAAAGAGTTGTTGACTTTGGACTTCAAAATGCCTTTCCTGAAATGCGTGGATGTAGCTCAAACACAGGAGCACTGACCTGCTCGGGAAGGCTCATTGAGGACAATAGCACTGATTTGTTTTCTCTTGGTGACCTTAGGGCTGAAACCAGAAAGAATCTTAGCTCTAAAACTTAAAAAAAGAACTCTTTAAGGTTTGACCCTACTGAAACATTGTGGTAGAGTGGAACAGACCCTGAATTTAGAGTCAGAGGACCTGAGCTCAAGTCCCAACTCTGCTATTCTCACTGACTGTGGGACCTGGGCAACTCGTGACCCTTTTATGGATCTCGGATTCCTCAGCGATAACATGAGGTGATACAAAATGACCTTAGGTTGTCTTCAGCTCTAAGTCCCATATTCCAAAGTCCACAACAAATTGTAGAATTCTATTTGGATTAGTTTTCAATCATTTCCCCCTTCTTTCCTACAATAAAAATTTTTACCCATTTGAACCCCTCTGAGATATCACAGCTTTAGATGAACATGGCTCCAGATGGCAGATGGGCTTGCAGTGGGAAAAGTCTGGGCTTGTGGAAAGCCTACCACCTATGGAGGCCAATCTTGGGCTGGCTGAGTCTCAGATGGAGATGAAGCCAGAGCCATATACATCCTGATAATCAACAAGAGAGAAATTGGCTAATCTTTACCTAGTCACTCCAGGGAGGACTCTGCTCTCACCAAAATGCAGAGTACTGTTGTAGGGATTCCCCAAATGTCAGAAACTTATCCTGATTCAGTGACAGCAGACTGGCTTCTAAAGTTCAGATGATTTGTTCCTAGCTCTGTGAGCCAAATAGAAATTGTGAACGGAGGCTGGCAGATTGCTTCCAAAGTGACTTTCCACTCCACCTCCTCACCAAGAGCTGCTGTCCTAAAACTCTGATTTCCCCCTATTCCCAACCCCTGAAGGCTTGCACTAGCTAGGTTGAGTGATCTTTTCTTGATGAAATGATTTAAATCTAGAAGAATATTATCTTTTGTGGAAAGAGGGAAGTCAGTAGGTAGAAAAGTCATGGCTGAGTTATTACCAGGAAAATCTAAACAGATAAATTTATAAACCAGACATTTAGGGAAAGTGACTAGTAGAAAGAATCCTGAGAAAAGAGGAAAGCTCATGGTTGCTACTGAGACATATTGCCCCTTATGTCTGGCCTGAAGGCTAAGAGAATTAGAGAACATCTGTCCCGCATCTGTTTCTTACTGTCTATTTCTGTCTGTCACATTGACTCCAGCTTTTGCAAGGGTCAGCCTTAAAGCAAGACTCTTTGGTGAAGCCATTTTTAGTCCTTTTATTTTAATAGCCAGCAGGACTGAATAATCAATATAAGATAAAGAGATACGGAGAGCCTTTGCTGGAATGAAGATGAAGGGGATTAGTCATACAGGCTCTGTTCTCCACTGGCAGGTCTCTTGTGTATCTCCCCTGATTTAAACCTACAATCACCAATCTCTTGCTATCATTAAAAAAGGAATAGGAAAGTGATTAATATTCACTTTATTAGAAATGGCCAATATCCCTGGGTGTGGGAGTTCTGGGTCTTGCACTGTCCCTATGAGAAATTAGGTTCTTGTGATCCCTTTTCTTCCTATATTCCCAATCTACAGAGGAAATCCTTCCTGGCACCTTTTCTTAATCCACTGGCTTTCTAAAAGCACCTCTCCATCTGGTATCATATCAAGGGGGTTGAGTGACATCCCTGTTTAATGGATGAAATTACTGAGGCATGGAAGAGAAAACATTTTGCCCAGAGTTGCTTAGCAAGTCATTGACAGAACCATTACTGAAACTCAGACTTCTTGACTTACATAAAGTTCAGGGCTATTGGTTTTTAGATCTTATAGCTTCTTATAAACCTTTCTATTCTCTGTAGATAGTATAGCTCACAGAATGGGTGACCTAAGGGTAAAATTTGCAACTTAATTCAATTTGTTCTATAGTCATGTTTTAGTGCCTGGCATATAGAAGGTGGTTATTGACCTACCTTATCAACACCAACCTTTGACCATCTAGGCCAGGGGTGGGAAACCTGTGGCCTCAAGGTCACATGTGGCCCTCTAGGTCCTCAAGTGTGGCCCTTTGACCAAATCGAAACTGCACAGAACAAATCCCCTTAATAAAAGAATTTGTTCTGTAAAACTTGGACTCGGTCAATAGATGGCACCCAAGGACCTAGAAGACCACATGTGACCTCAAGGCCACAGTTTCCCCATCCCTGATCTAGGCATTGTTTTTATTTCTAGGTGTTGTTATTTCTTAAAATATTTCCCAATTACATGTTAAAAAACTTAACAATCATTTTTAAAAATTTTGAGTTCCAAATTCTCTTCCTTCCTGTGGGTCGTCCAACTCCTGGAGAAGGTGAACAATTTGATATTGATTATATATATGTGATGTCATGCAAAACATATTTCTATGTTAACCAAAAGGAAGTATACTGCTATTAATGTGTACCATGTTCTCCTGGTTCTACTCACTTCACTTTGCATGAGTTTGTATAAGTCTTCTCAAGATTTTCTGAAATCATTCTCCTTGTCATTTCTTAGAGCACAATAATATGTCACAATCATATATCACAACTTGTTCAGTCATTCCTTAATTGATGGGCATCCCCCCTCAATATCCAATTCTTTGTTGCCACAAAAACAGCAGTTATAAATTTGTGGATGTATATTTCTCTTTCCCCTTTCTTTGGTTTCTTTGGGATTACAAACCTAGTAGTGGTATTGCTGGTTCAAACAGCATACACAATTTTGTAGTTCTTTGGGTATAGTTCCAAATTGTTCTTCAGAATGGTTACACTAGTTCACAATTGCACCAACAGTGTATTAGTGTCCCAATTTTTCACATTCCCTCCAGCAATCATTTTTCTTTTCTGCCATATTGGCCAGTCTGATGGCTATGAAGGAGTATCTCAGAGTTGTTTTGATTTGTGGTAGTGATTTAGAGAATTTTTTTGTGTGACTATTGATAGCTTTGATTTCTTCTTCTGAAAACTCCCTATTTGTATTCTTTGACCATTTATCAGCTAGGGAATGATTCTTATTTTTCATAAATTTGGTAGGACTCCTTCTCTACTTAGTTTTTCAAATACTTCACAAAGTGTTGTGATTAACTGTTCCATGTATGTCTATTAGAATTCACTTGTAAATCCATCTGTTCTGGGAATGTTTTTCTTAGGGAGCTCATTAATGCTTTGTTCAATTCCTTTTTCTGAGATGAGGTTAAATATTCTATTTAATTTTCTGTTAATCTGGGCAGTTTATATTTTTTGTAAATATTCATCCATTTTTACTTAGATTGCCAGTTTTACTGGCATATAATTGAATAAAATAACCTCTAATAATTGCTGTACTTTTATTTTCCTTGGTGATACATTCACACATTTTATTTTTGATACTAGTAATTTTGTTTTCTTCTTGCTTTTGACAAATTGCTTGTCTATTTTTTTCGTAAAACCAGCTATGAGTTTTATTAGTTCAGTTTTTTTACTTTCAATTTTATTAATATCTCTTTTGATTATCAGCATTTCCATTTGAGTGTTTAATTAGAGATTTTTAATTTGTTTTCCTATTTTTTTAAGTTGTGTGCCTAATTCATTGATCTGCTCTTTCTCATTTTTATTGATGTACACATTTAGAGATATAAAATTTTCACTAAGTACTACTTTGGCTGCATCCCACAAATTTCTGGAATGTTGTCTTATGATTCTCTTTAATGAAATCATTCATTATTTCTATGATTTGTTCTTAGACCTATTCATTCTTTATTGTTAGATTTAGTTTCCAATTAGCTTTTAATCTATACCTCCACTGTCCTTTCTTAAATGTAATTTTAGTTGCACTATGGTCTGAAAAGGGTGTATTTAATATCTCTGCTTCTCTACATTTGGCTGTGAGGTTTTTGTTGTTGTAGCTGTTTATCCTTTGTTCTTTAAAAGGACTAATGACATTTCCAGAATGATATCCTGACTTGCATGTGAATTGGATTTAAGTGAGGCAGAGCTGCCAAATTGATCAACCTCACTCTCTCCTCCAGAGAGATTGAAGTCCGGAGGCAAGACAAAAAGTCAAGATACTGGGCAATGGCCCAGTATGCAGTGGGAGACCTTGGCCTTTCTAAATTAAGGTCTTTCCCAGGTCTCAGTTTGTATGAGGCAATGCCCATTCAATGACTAAGGAATAGGTACAAATTGAGACAAAAGATGGACCAATTTATTATCACAAAACTATCAGTCTAGAAGGGGAAGACCCTTGGAGTTTCTGACCAAAACAGAAAACAATTGCTATTTGCACTCATTCTAAGCCATTGAAACATGAACTATAAGTCACAGAAAGCTTGAGCTGGGGACTCTTACTGGCCATTCAATGAAAGTTAGAATGGTTTGAGTTCATAGGTGTTGTCAAGTAGCTCCGTTTGAAAAGAAATGGACTTTTTAAAGCCTGTTTTTTTTTTTTCAGAGCTATATTTCAAGGTATTATAAATGAACTGCATATGATAAAAAGGATTGTCCCAGGTTTTTGGGAAAAATAATACAAACAAATAAATAAAAATTGAAAATTAAAAAAAATCTAGCCCCCAAACCCTAAAATGTTTTACAAAATATAAAGCAACCAAAAATTATATTTCTATTGACAGAGAACCCGCATACAAGTGTGTGACACTTCAAGTAGACAAAGGTGCCATGTGTGGTAAGGAAAGGAGCAGTGGAAGAAGAGGAAAAGGAAGAAGAGGAGGAGGAGGAAAAAGAAGAAAAAAATAATAGGAGGAGGAGGAAAAGGAGAAGAAGAGGGAGAAAGAGAAGAAGGAAAAAAGAGAAGAGGAAGAAGAAAAAACGAGGGGGAGGAGGAAGAAGAAGTAACAGGAGGAAGAGGAGAAAAAGGAGGAGGTAAAGAAGGAGAAGAAGAAAAAGAAGAAAGAAGAAGAAAGAGGAGGAGGAAGAGGGAAGAAGAAGAAGAAGAAGGAAGAAGAAAGCAGCATTCCCAACTTCTGCTTGACTTGGCAGTTGAGTCCCCTGAGGGCAGCTACTGTTACTCTCAGATAACATAGTAAAGACCTGTGAAGCTTTACACCCTAATACATGGTCAGTTTTTGTGAGGATACCATGTACAGCTGAGCAAAAGGTATACTTCTTTCTATTCCCATTCAGTTTTCTAGAGGTCTATCATATCTAACTTTTCTAAGATTCTATTTATCTCTTTGACTTCTTTCTTACTTATTTTATGGTTAGATTTATCTAGCTCTGAGAGGGTAAAGCTGAGGTCCCCCACTAGTATATTTTTATTTTGATTCCTCTTGTAATTCCTTTAATTTTTCCTTTAAGAATTTGGATGCTATGCCAGTTGGTGCATATATGTTTAGTACTGATGTTATTTCATTATCTGTAGTGCCTTTTTAGCAAGATACAGTTTCCCTGCTTACCCCTTTTAATTTGGTCTATTTTTGCTTACATTATTTTTAAAATTCTGTCTGGGGGCTCAACCTCAAGGACTTCTCTTTTCCCCAGAACCACAAATGGGGCTCCCAACCACACTGTCCTGAAAATATTTTTGTTTCCTGTGATAATGTACTCACTGGACATGTGCTCACTCCTTTCTCACCTACAGCCACCGAACAGGATCACTTCTGGTCAGCACCGCTAGATTGGGCTTCTGGAAACAGCAAGGGTCTTTCAATCTTCCACGGCTCAGCCATCTACTGTTCCTTAGATGAAAGTTTGTGAGGTAAAAGTTCATGAGGTGAAATTTCTTGAGGTCAAGAATGAAGTGAAAGTTGAGGTGAAATTTCTTTTTCTTAAATTTTATTTTGTTGCTGTTCTTTTTTTAGGTAAAATTTCTTGAGGCCTAGTCTGCTTCCTGGCAGCTACTCCAGGGCCCGCTGTCCATTGATTCAGTGGAGTTCCCCTGGAAGCATTTCCACTTCACTCAGGCCAAACCTCAGCAGGTGGAGGTTTTGTCTTTTCTGAGGTCTTCTCAAGTTGTCTTAGTAGGACAGCTGCTTTACCCCTTTATTTTTGCTGCTCTATGTTCATTTTATGGGAATTTCCTGTCTCCTTGCAGAGGAAATGTGGAGAGCCTGGAAATTTCTGACCTACTCCACTATCTTCCCAGAATGCCCTCTTTCTAAATAGAATCCTTCTAATTACCCTAATAATGTTAAAATTTCTCTAAGTTACAAGTAACTTCTCATATAGAAAGGCAAAGAGTTTAACTTCACCAAATTCCCTGTGATTTCTCTTTGGTATTTACCTTTTTATGCTTCTCTTGAACCTTATATTTGAAAGTCAAATTTTCTTTTCAGTTCTGGTCTTTTCATCAGGAATGCTTGAAAGTCTTCTATTTCATTAAATATCTGTTTTTTTCTTGAAGGATTATGCTCAGCTTTGCTGAGTAGATTATTCTTGGTTATAATTTCAGATCTTTTGCCTTACCATATTCCAAACCCTCTGTTACTTTAAAATGGTAGCTGCTAAATCTTGTGTAATCCTCACTATGGCTCCATAGTACTTGAATGGTTTCTTTCTGGCTACTTAAATAGTATTTTCTCTTTGACCTGGGGGCTTTGGGATTTGACTATAACATTCCCAAGAGTTTTCAGTTCAGAATTTCTTTCAGGAAGTGATCAGTGGATTCTCTGAATTTCTATACTCTTTTGTTCTGGGATATCGGGGCAATTTTCTTTTGAAAATTTCTTGAAATAATGTTTAGGCTCTTTCTTTGTCATGACTTTCAGGCAATTCAATAATTCTTAAATTATCCCTCCTCAATCTATTTTCAAGATGAGTTATTTTTCTAATGAGATATTTCACATTTTCTTCTGTTTTTCATTCTTTTAACTTTTATTGTTTCTTGATATTTCATGGAGTCAATTGACTTTCACTTATTCTAATTTTTAAGGAATTTCTTTAGTGAGCTTTCTTATCTCTTTTTCCATTTGGCCTATTCTACTTGTTATTTTTTTCAGCATTTTTGTATCTCTGTTACCAAGCTGTTAATTATCTTTTCACTCCTTTTTCTTTTTCTTCCTTTGCTTTCATTTCTGTGCTTTCATTTCTCTACTGCTCTTACTTGATTTTGAAAATCATCTTTTTAACTTCCAGGAATTCTTGTTGGGTTTGTGTCCAATTCATATTTTTTTTCCTTTAAGTCTTTGATAATATAGCTAGTAAGCATCAAAGCTTAGGTTCTCATTCAGTTCTGTCCTGAATCCCAGGTTAATTATCTTTTCCATTAAACCAGGAGGGGTTTCAATATCTTACGTTCCTAGTTTTTCCATCCAACAGTCAAACCAATACTATCTTTGCTTCTGGAAATGGCATGACAATCTCTGTTTATGGCACAATTCACCATCCTTATTACTCCCCTGGACAAAACTCCTTTTCCTGGCTCCCTCTCCCAAGGATATGTTGTCTCCTATTAAAATGTAAGCTCCCTGGAGGCAAAAACTCTTTCACTTTTTATTTGCATCTCTGGAGCCTTGTCTTTTGGATTAAGAGGGAGGATAATATTGAGGTCACAAGCAGAACAAACTTCCTGTGCTGATGGGGGAACTAAAGTGAGAGAGGTAGGCAGAAAAGCAAAGAAATAGAATCTAAGGAGGTGTCAACCAATTGGAGAATGCCTGAACAGAAGAATGTAGTAGACTATTACCTCACTGTAAGGAATGATATAAGAGATAGTTATAGAGGGAAGTGAGGCAAAGTGGAATGAGTGATCCAGGAGAACAGTTTATATGAGGACAGCAATAATGTAAGGAAAAATATCTGACATCTCATCAGGATGATGACCAGTCACATCTCCAGAGGGTCTATGAAGAAACTTGTTACATTTCTCCTTGAAGAGAGATGATGGACGCAAGGTGCAGTAACTTACATCTTTGGATAAAACCACTGGGACTTTTAATTGAAAGTGGAGGGAGATGGAGTGAGCAATAGTGATGGGAGGGAACAAGGTTTATTGTAACATTTTAGAAAACACATAGAAGAATACAGGAGGAAACTTAGAGGGAAGCACAAACAAAAGAAATGCATGAGAAGGTATGAAAAATAGAATCCTCTTTTGTGTTCTACTGTGTCTATGTAAAAATTCTTTGAAGCTTTGAATTTGAAAAGAAAATCTTTAAAAAAAGTTTCAGAGTGGACAGTAAATGAGGCCTCATAGATGTCAGTCGCATTTGGGACCAAGATGTTTGCTGGTCAGCACTGGCATATTGTAATGGAAGGTGTAACTTGTGCAAAAGAAATCACATCAAAGAGTTTTAACTAGAAGATACCACAGAGGTCATCTAATCCCACCAGGAACTGGAGCCCAGAGAGGTAAATGATTTCCACACAGCCATGCATGTAATAGGTAGCAAAGCTATGATTTGAATCCACACCTTCTGACTCCAAATCACAGAGCTGGTAAAGCCAGAGAGCTCAGAAGTTTGTTCTTTTGAATTTCTTCCAGTAGCAAGAATCTTCCTCTGTCAAGAGAGAGGTTGGATTGATAATCTCAAAGGTCCCTTCTGGCTCTGATGTTCAGCAAGGCTACGTTTCTGTAGATGAAGGTGATGCTGTTTAGCCATTCTGAGTAAGGGAGAGGACTCTGTGCTGGAGGGAAAGGGGCAGGGGAAGGGCCAGAAGAGAGCGTGGTTGCTATGTATTTGTTCACTGTCTCCTTTGCACTGGTGACCTTCAACAGCCTTTTGTTCCTTCTGTTCCAGTTCGGTTTCCATGGGAACTGGGACGACAGCGTCATCACTCGGGTGATGTCCCTGAGATGTCACAAGTACCTAGGGGAGAAGATATCAGAGAGAGCTAAGCATGGCCCAGAAGTGACACTGTGGAGCATTAAATGCTGCTTTTCATCATTTCTGAACCTTATCAGGCTTTTAGTCTATTTCTCCAACTAGATTGTAATCTCCTGGAGCACAGGAGCTATGCCTCATACTTATTTGATTACCCCCTCAGTGCCTAGGATGGCGATGGAAATAGGAAGTAGATTCTTGGTGAATGAATGACTCAGTGAGGAGAGAGGGAAATAGCTCAGTTAAAAGAGACTGAAAGTCTCCCTCCTCAAGGAACCCAAATTTAATTAGAGGGATTTGTAATTTAGAGGAGCCCTTTGAGTTTTGTAATCTAGGCCAGGGGTTCAGAACCTGTGGCCTCAAAGCCACTTGTGACCCTCTAGGACCTCAAGTAAGACCCTTTGACCAAATCCAAATTTCACAGAATAAATCCTCTTAATAAAAGGATTTATTCTGTAAAACTTGGATTCAGTCAAAAGGCTGTACCCAAGGACCTAGAAAGCTACAAATAGCCTTGAGGCCTCGGGTTGCTCCCCATTAACCCCTCATCTAGGGAGTAGAGGTATCTAGGCAAATCTCTCAATCTCTGAGCCTCAGTTTCCACATCTGTAAAAGAGGGGAATAATATCACCCACTTCACAGGGCTAATGTATCAAAACAAGATCGTGTACATAAAGCATATTATAGGCATTTAAGTAGTCTTCTGCTAATTCTTATTGGCAGAGAATTTTCTCCCATCCTCAATGAAGTTCTTACAAAAGTGGCATCATACATAGAAAAGCATGGAGCTGACTTTATTTGGAGTAACCAAAAGCATCCCCGAAAAGCCTTCAACTAGCCACTTTGGTTACACAAAACTCCCAGACTTACCTACTCTTAACGGTACTTTTGGGGAAGTGGTCACAAATATTCAAGCAACTTCTGAGGGTTTTCCCATCCAGGATTTTCCCAGCAAACCTGAAGGCTTGGCTCCAACTTTTGGTGGTGGGCTGAAGGGTGGCTAGAGTGGGTGGAGGGACTCATGATTGGCTCTTTCCTCTGCCTCTGTCATGTTTGCAGGCATTCAACAAAAATGTACAGAGGGGCTATGATATGCAAGGTGCCACAATTTTGCTCACAGGAGGATAGAAAGGTAGAACCTTGTTTCATTTCCCTTTTTCCCTTCCCTTGCAGTATTTCAATGGTGTTTAGTTGGTACTATGTTCCTTTTTATGGCTTACTATTGGGGCCTTGGTGTCATTTAAAACTATTACCAATAATCTTTGGATTCTTCAATCACATGACCATTCTATGCTGTCCTCTGGGGAAGCAAAGGTTAAAAAAAACAAACTTTTTCCTCTAGGAACCTGACAAGAGACTATCAGTAATAGAGGATACTAGCAAGTACAAATAGCTAAAATACAAGGAAATGGTGATGAACTATAGGAAAGGTACAAACCATACATTATAGGGAGAGGCAGAGGAGGAAAAGATAATTTCCTGATGGGGAAATTCAAGAAATATCCCATTCAATTTAATAAGCATTTATTAAGCACTTACTTTGTGCAAGGGAATGTACAAAGTACTAGGGATCAAAAGAAAAAATGAAAAGTTCTCACCTTCAAGACATTTAAATTGCATTGCATTCTTCAGGGGGTAGTGATGTTTGATGGGGTTCTTTTTTTCACACAGGAAAGTGAGGCAATCAGGATTGAGTGACTTGCACAAGGTCACATAGCTAGTAAATGTTAAGTGTTTGAGATCGAATCTGAACTCAGGTCCTCCTGACTCCAGGGAGGGTACGCTATTCACAATGACTGTGCCACCTACTCACCCCATCGATCTGTGTTTTGGTGATAGATAGGACTTCAACAAGCGTGGCGGAGGAAATGGGGGATAAGGAGAAGGTAAATATGTTCCAGGCAGATGGAATAGCATGAGGGAAAGTTTGGAGCAAGGAGAATAAGGGGAGTCCACTTAGGACATGGTGAATAATTCAGTTTGGCTGGAGAAAATGGTACCTTGGAAAAGTTATTCAGGTAGCAACATATAAGATGGATTGGAGAGGGGAAAGAGATTAGACCTGGGAGACCAATTAAGAAACTGTTGTATCACTTGCAAAAGGTAATGAGTTAACGAGGCATTACATTAGAGGGGTAGAAACAGGAATGGAAAGGAGGAAATAGAATTAAGATATACATACCACCTTGCAATTAATTGGTTATGGGGGATGGGAAAACAGTGTGATCCGAGATGCTGCTGGGTTGAAAGCCAGGGTGACTTGGACACTTGTACTGTGAATTAACAAATACAGCACCTGAAAGAGATCCTCCATATTGTCATGAATGGATTCTCCAGGTCCAAGGTACTCTTCACCTCATAAAACCATAACTCATGGAGCCTCATGTTTACATAAAATAGTGAGCCAGAGGACACATTTAGATCAATGCAAAAGCATTTAATGAAATGACATAGTAAGAAAAGTAGCAATAAAAATTCCTCAAAACCTGGGGCAAATTATCCCATAAATACATAAATTCAATAGGAAGAATGGACATATGCAGAGAATTCATGTTAAGGTGTGCATAGGAAGGGATGCACAAATAAGAAAAATATCTGTCCAGAATGCATATGTGAAGAAATACATGTATAGAGAACATGTCATTTGAAACTCTTTCTTGAAGTGATAGAATTAGAAGAGGGCCTTCACTGAAAGTGCCCTCTGACAGGCAAAGTGTTGAGAACAGTCACAGAACACTTGTTAGGGGCAGCTAGGTGGTACAGACAATCAGGAGGGCCTGGGTTCAAGTCTGACCTCAGAAACTTGACACTGTGTGACCCTGGGTAAGTCATTTAACCCTGATTACCTCTAAAAAAAAGTCCAAAGTTCAAGGATACTATAGATTTGAAAAAGTAATAATCTCTGGTCTTCAGCTTCCTCGGATAAGGAGCTTGATCCAGATGATCTCTGTGGTCTTTTCAAACTCTAAATCTATAATCCTGTGATTTTATTTGGAGTTTGTAGTACTAAAAGAGTAAATGCCTCTGAATCAGAAAAACAATATCCACAGTGACTGCAGTAATGGAAATGAAGACAATACTAAAAGGCAACTGAAAAAAAAGATTAATAACAATGAACAATCTGGTTGCGGAGAACAGATGACTCATCACACTTCCTTACCTGCTGGAGAGGTAGGAGAGCCATGGGAATAAAGCACTGTATCTACCATCAGACGGGAATGTTTTTGCTTAACTTTTGTTATTGCTTCAACAGAAGGTTCATTGGTAGGATATGTTTCAGGAAATAATTGTGATATAAAAAACAAAATATGACAATGAATCTTAAAAAAGAAAGTAAATTTAATTAAAGCTTTTCTGCCAGATGGCACTGTATAGCTGTGCCTTGTCATAGGTGGCGTTCTCCTTACCTCTTACTCTGGCATGATTTGGACTCGGAAGAAAGTTCTTAATCACCATCAGGTTGAACTTGCTGGCAATTTAAATCCTCAACTTATCTTTAGTCCCTTTAATCTCTTCGATCTGCATTCATCTCTCCTTAATTCTGGTACCCTCACTCCTACCTCCTCATCAAAAACAGTTCTCTGGAAAGGATCTGACCCGATCATTTATAATTTAGAGATCATAGGACCAATGATTCAGAACTAGAAGTAACCGGAGAGGTCATTAGTCTAACTCATATGTGTTTTGTAAAATTATTGTTATTTTTAATTTACATATTCATTTATATATTTTAAGATTAGTTTTTGCTGATGCCTTTTTTATATCATCAGTATTCTTCCCCCTCCTGGAAAGCTACCCCATGTAATAAATAATATTCGTTTTTACAAGCATTTAACACCTTTTCTTCCCACTTTCTCCCCCCTTTCTTTACTCCTTACTCCCCATTATACAATAAAGAAACCCTTTGAAAACAAACATGCTAGTCCAGAAAAACAAATTCCCACATTGATCATTTTTGGAAATGCTGCCTCAGTCTGGATTTTTAGTACATCACCTCTCCAGAAGGGGGTGAGTGGCATGACTCATCTTCGGTCTTCTGGACTCGTAGTTTATTATTGCATTATTCAGAGTTGTTTTTCTCTATAATGTTGCTGTCATTGTGAAAATTGTTCTCCTGGTTCCACTCACTTGGTTCTGCATCAGTTCATAGAGGTAGTTCCAGTGGCCTATGAAACTGTCTGCTGACAAATTCCTGGGTCACAATAATATTCCATTACTTTTAGATCACAGTTTGTTCACACATTCCCCAGCAAGTAGATACTCCTTTAGCTTCCAGTTTGGGGCTACTACAAAAGTATCTCATATAAATACTACCATACGAATGGATCCTTTTCCCTCTTTCTTTGATCACTTTGGGGATGTAACCCTAAACATGGTAAAGTGGGATCAAAAAGTATGCAAAGTTGATGAAGTTTAGGGACATAGTCCCAAATGTTTTCCCAGAATGACTGGACTGTCTCAAAGATCCAACAGTGATGCATTGGTGTGCCTGTTTTCCCACACTTGCCACTTTTCTTGTTTGCCATCTTTGCCAATCTTAGAGATTCCATGTGAACCTTCAGGGTTTTCTTTGCTTTGCACTTATTTAATTATTAATGATTTGGAAAATTTTTTCATGTAGTTATTAATAGTTTACATTTCTTCCTTTGAAAACTGCCTGGTTGTATGCTTTGACCATTTATCTATTTGGAAATGGCTGTTGGTCTTGGAAATTTAAACCAATTTCTTACATATCTTGAATATGAGACCTTCATAAGAGAAACTCATTGCAAAGATTTTTCCCAGTTTCCCATGTTTCTATTCTTATTTTAAATGTATCATATTTGTTTGTGCAAAAAATCTTCCAATTTGATATAATCTAAATTGCCCATTTTACTTTCTGTAATACTCTCTGTTGTATTTTTTTTATCACTTCTCCTATACATAGGTTTGAAAGGTAATTTCTTCCTAGACACTCTAGTTTGCTTATGATGTTACCTTTTATTTCTAAGTCTGTGTCCCTCTGGAATTTATCTTGGTATATGTTATGAAATGTTGGTCATTTCTGCCAAACTGATTTCCAATTTTCCCAGTGGTTTTTGTTGAATAATGAGTCCTTACCCCAGTAACTGGGGTCTTTGAGTTTATTGGGCACTTTCTGCTATCTGATGGAGAAACTGAGATCCAGGAAAGAAGTTACTTGCCCAGGATCACACAGGTAGTAAGCATCAGAACCAGAATCTGGACTCAAATCCAGCACTTTGCCCTCTCCTACAAATGGTACGTGTTAACTCTTCTTTGTCACTGAGACTTTGTTCCCAATTAAAGAATTATAGATAAACTGGGGAAGAGGAATGTATTTAGATGGAGGAAGGGGGACTATTCCCATATGGGATGTTGCCTTCTCACTACATACATAAGGCTTGCCCTGCTTTAGAGCCTATTTAGTAATAAGAGTCCCTTCACTTAATTCCAGTCAAAAATTCAGTGTGGCTAAAAAGCCTATTAAGTAGGGTTCCTGTGATCTTGACAGGAAGTTGAAAGCAATGTAGTGCTTATTAGCATACTTAAAAACTGAGCCCCAAGGATCTTCAGGATTTCTCAACTTGTAACAGGGATTGTCTCAGGCCTGGGAGTAACCATATTGATCCTACCATCACAATATTCCTGCATCTGTCTGTCTCCTCGTCTCTATATTCATACCACAACCTCCCTGGATCAGGTTCTCATCACCTCTACCCAGACTACTGCAATAATACCCTATTTGATCTCCCATCCCTGAGTCTCTCCCTTCCCCAATCCCTTCTCAGAATAGATGCCAAAGTGATATCCCTCAAGATCAGAACTGACCATGTCATTAGCCCATGATCAGGGGTTCAATAAATTGCAGTGACTTTCTATAACCTCTTTCATTGTTGTTTAGTCGTTTCAGTCAGGTCTGACTCTTCATGATCTCATTTGGGGATATTCTTGGCAAAGATACTGGAATCGTTGGCGATTTCCTTCTCCAGCTCATTTTATAGATGAGGAAACTGAGGCAAACAGGGTTAAATGACTTTCCCAGGGTCACACAAACTAGTACCTGAAGCTAGATTTGAACTCATCTTTCTGACTCCCAGTCTGGACCTCTATCCACTGAATTTGCCCTACAACCTCTAGGATCAGTTGTACACTTGTCCATATAATTCCCTCACAATTGGGATCTGACCCAGGGATAATAGAGGGGGCAATCTGCTACAGAAAATGGGATAGAATGGGATCTCCTATGCATGCACAAAGATTTGCCTCTACAAAAAGAAAAGATGCTTTATTATGTGAGACAGGGATGAAAGAGGAGATAGTGGTGGAAAGTATATGAGTGATGTGAGATAAGGAGACAAGAAGGAACCTTGAGTAAATGGCTTCAACTGTTTCAGTAAAATATGAGACAAGGTTCTCAGCTGAGAGTCATGAGAAGTTTGAGGAGGGATGAAAAGGTTTGGAAGGACCACTGTGGTAAGTGGGATAATGAGTTAATTAGGGAGATATAAAAGGATTGTTTTGCAGGAGTGAAGGTCCAATTGTGGCTATATAACATAGATTAGTATACCCATCCTTTTGTGATTTTCTGCAGTTTTAATAAGTAGAATGTGTGTAGGATTGAAGGAAACAAGCATTTTTTAAGTGCCTACTATGTGCAGGCATGATGGTAATTGCTTTGCAAATATTATCTCATTTGATCCTCACAACAATTCCAGCTGGTATATGATGTTTCTGCCTCCATTTTACAGTTGAGGAAACTGAGATGGATAGAGGCTAAGTGACTTGCCCAGTGTCAGAGGCTGGATTTGAACTCAGGTATTCCTGACTCCAGGCCCAGTGTTTTATCCAATGTACCACCTAGGCAGTGGTGAGTGGTGGTGACACAGCACTGAGGCTTGTCAAGGCAAGATTGGAGATCCAATAAGGGCAAAGGACCAAAACCAAAGAACAGTGTAAAGTTGAACTGGTTTACAAAGGGTTCCAGATGGGGACAGGAGGAGAATGTAGCTAGTGAAGGGGTGATGTCCTAGGAAATAACTGGGGGATCAAGAGAGTGGAAGTCACAGTGTGGACTGAGAACAGGATTTAGGCTTGCAAGGCAGAGGGAGAGGTGGAAATATTTTGGGGGAACATGGATTAGATGAGATGAAATGGGTCTTTAATCTTCCTCTGAAGCTTGCCCTTACTAAAATCCAAGGAGGCAGATGTTTCAACAGGGCTTTTGAACTCTGCAAAAAGTGTAAGGGGAAAATTGCCTTGTTGTGTCCCTCTGTGAGAGCTCAGACCAAGGAGGGGTTGATTATCACTCTTCAACCTGCTATTTTTACTGCGTAACTGATTAAACCTCTTGTTTTGGGTTTGCTTGCCCATTCTCTGGAGCCTTTTCTCCTAATTTGCACTTAGCACCTCTTAATAGCTTCTGAGATTGGCTCCTAATATAGCCTGACCTCTTCTTTAATAGAAGTGGAGGGGGATGGGAGAGCTAGGTGTATTACAGTAACCAGAGTTGCTGTCAGCAACTCAGGCCCTGGTCAGTTGACCATTCTTCCTTTTCCCTTTTAATCTGCCAAAATTGACGGCCTTGGGGATCAACGCCCCTGTCCTCTTGAGAACTAGACCTTCTCAGCAGGGTATCTGCTCAGGCCTTTAGCTTTGAAACAAAATGTTTAATTTTCTGTGAAAGCAAAAATGGGACTGCAAATTGTCTTTCTTCGGACTTGGAACCTCTCCAAAAGCAATTATACCAAGTGGAAAGTTTGTTTGACTTCTTTGAGAATTAGATTAATCCAAAAACATTATCCATAAAGCACCTGCTTTGAGCAAGGATGGGTAATGCAAATATAAAGAAATATAAATAAAATAGTCCCTGTTATCAGGAAGCTTACTGTCTATTTGGCAAGATAAGATATGTATATGCAGTATATTATGAGACTAATTTCCCTGAAGGAGAACCATAGCTTATCTATCTTTGGGCATCCCCTGGCCACCCAATTGATTTTCTTTCCTTGGCCCTCTCCCTGCTTCAATCCATGCACCACTGTCAAAGTACCTTATACATAGTAAATTATGTATAATAATAAATCATAAAATTCTGAAATATTTGTGGAATACATGAAAGGTTAAGTATATAAAAAGACAAGTGATGATAGCAAAATATTGTGCCAGATATGAAAGGTATTGTGCCAGGTGAATGATTCAGCCAGGAAGTACCACAATTGGTCAGGGAAAGGAAAGATCATTGTGGTTGCATTGGGAAGGCCTAATAGGGGAGGTGGGATTTGAATTGAGAACTAAAGATTAGGCAAGATTCAGGATGACAGGGGATTTCATGTGGGGAAACTGCTCAAGCAAAGGTGCAATGGCAGGTGAGAATAAAATTCTCAGGTAAATCTGAAGTTATATGTTGGGAATAACTAAAAGACAGATTAGGTTTAGACTGCAGAAAGTCTGTTGATTACTAGATTAAGGGGTTCAGACTTGATTCAGACTTGAACTACAGAAGGTTTTTGAGCAAGTAAGATGAAAAGGGGTCTCATCAGCTGTCAGTACATACAACTGTTGCTTTTTGCTCTCGAACACCTTCCAGATGTCCCCAAGCTAAAATTCTTGGCAGAAATGGCCCTACTGATTACACTTGGCTGCAACTTGACATATCCTATAAATAAGCACCTAATTTTTCTTCCCTCCCCACTATGGGTATTATTTCTCCACTTACAAAACTTAGATCTAAAATTGGGAATCATATAACCAATAATTTAGAGCTTGAAGAGACCTCAGAAACCATTTAGTCAAATTCCCTCATTTTACAGGCATAGAAACTAAGGCACAGAGAAATGAAATGACTTGCTTAAGTAATAAAAAAAATTCAGTTAGAATTCAGACTTGAGTCCTCTGACTCTAGAATTACCAAATACACAACAGGCTGCACTGTGACTGTAACACCTCTGAGTGTGGCTCAAATCAGATTAAAATGTAACTGAGAAATATTTAACAAAATAAAAAACGTAATAGATAACATTACATTTAATATTAATATGTAAAAATAAAATAGAAAATATTTTAAATCTAAGAAAATGCAAGACTTATAGGTATCCTTATGTACATGTTAGTGGCCCCCATCTCTCTTTGTGTTTGACATCACTGTTCAAGATACAGCCCTTTTTCCATAGAACCAGGCTAGAGTACCCGACACATAGTAGGTACTTAATAAATATTCGTTGACTTGATGACTACAATTCTTTGCTTCTCTGGAGACTCAGAACAGTCCTCTGTAAAGGCATTGATTTTTTAGCCAATGGGGTATTAAGAAGTCATACTGACTTTGGTGAGAATGGAATTTAATTCAGTAATCTTATTAACCAGCTACTACGCACAAGATTCTAAGCTAGGTGCAGGAAGTGCAAGACAGAAATTACAAGCAAGAATTTCTCAGAGTTTTCATTAGCTCTCATGGTTTCAGAAATCATATTTCTACAGATAATCCAAAGTCTAGTTATCCGTCACTAATTATTGCCTATAGGACAGCTCTGCCTCATCTCTTATAGGCATCTCCACTTCAACATGTCCAAAATGAGTTCATTATCTTTCACCCTAAACCTATCTTTACTCCAAGTTTTCTCATTTCTGTTGATGGGACCACCATCCTTCTACTCAACCAGGTTAACAATTTTGGAGTCATCCTTGACTATTCACCTCCCTCCCTTGAACACACCTAATTAGCTGCCAAGACTTATAGAATCTATTTCACAACATCTCTCAATATGTCCCCTTCTCTCACAGTCTCCATCCTAGTTCAGGACCTCATCATTTCTCAACTGCACCATTTCTTTTTTTTAAATAATATTTAATTTTTTCCAATTATATGTAAAGACAAATTTTAACATTCATCTTTTAAAAATTTTGAGTTCCAAATTTTCACTTTCATTTCTCTAAGATGGTAAGGAATTTGATATAGAATATACATGTGCAATCATGTAAGACATATCTCCATATTAGTCAGATTGTGAAAAAGAAGACACAGACCAAAAGAAAAGAACTATGGAAAAAAATAACATGAAAAGAGTATGCTTCAATCTGCATCCACACTCCACCAGTTCTTTCTCTGGAGTGGATAACATTTTTCCTCACGAGTCCTTTGGAATTGTCTTGGATCATCGTACAATGCTGCTATTACCATGTACGATGTCCCACTGGTTCTGCTTACTTCACTTTGCATCATCAACTACAGCATTTCAACAGTTTCATAATTGTTCTCCCAACTTTCCCTCTCTAATTCATCCTTCACAGAGCTGCCACAGAAAGGAACATTCCTAAAGCATGGATCTGACTTTGTCATCCTACTACTCAATAACCTTCAGTAGCTCCATATTGCCTCTAAGATAAAACATAAAATCCTCATCCTGTCATTTAAAGCCTTCCATAGCATGGTTGCCAACTGCCTTTCCAGTCTTATTTCATATCTCTCACTTTTTCACCCAATTAGTTCTTTTGAAAGTGGCTGCTACCATAATATGCAGAGAGATACAGCTTATATCATAAGAAATGTAAGGGAAGCCAACAGGTGGCTAGAAACAAATGAGAAGGGGGGGGAGCCAAGATGACGGAGTAGAAAGAGGCACATATGCTAGCTCTTCCCCCACAGCCCATAAAATACCTGTAAAGAAAGACTCTCAACAAATTCTAGAGCAACAGAAGCCACAGAACAATACAGTGAAGATTTCCAGCCCAGGGCAACCTGAAAGACCAACGGGAAAAGTCTGTCACACCAGATGCCAAGCAGAGCCCAGCCCAGCCTTGGTCTCGCTGCAGCTCTGGGAGGAGGACAAGAGCAGGCCTCAGGGACAGAATCCCCAGTCACAGTAGCAGCAGTTTGCAGATCCCTCAACCCACAGGCGCCAAAGGTCAGTGAGAGGGTTTTTTCAACTGGCGGAGAAAGAAGAAGGGCCTTCCCGTAGCACTGGCCTCAGTCTGCAGCCCACAGAGGTTCCATTGGTGGGGCTACATCAGCTTCCACAGCACCCGCATCCATTGTTGGATCGTAAAACCCCTGGGGCATTGAGCAGCTGATTCTTACCTCAGCCCTGTGTAGAAGCCCTGCCCCACCTAATACTCCTAAGGGATTTGAGCAGCTGATCTTTATCTCACACTGAATGGTGGCCCTGCCCCTGCAGCTTATCTGAATCTCAGCCCCCAGTGCTGGTTTGGTGGAACTGGAGGTGAGGTGGTTGTGAAGACAAAACTCTATTACTCAGATTCTGGGCACAAAAATTTCTGTTTCCTCCCAGACCAGCGTACACACTTGATTGTACCACCTTGGAGGAACTGAGATCTTACAGACCCCCGGAGTATACCCTTCTCCTGACAAAGGACCCAAAAGTCAAGTAACTGGCTTGGAAAATGCCCAAAAAAGGGGGAAAAAAATAAGACTATGGAAGGTTCCTTTCTTGGTGAACAGATATCTCCTCCCATCCTTTCTGATGAGGAAGAACAATGCTTACCATCAGGGAAAGACATAAAAGTCAAGGCTTCTGTATCCCAAACATCCAAAATAAATATTCAATGGTCTCAGGCCATGGAAGAGCTCAGAAAGGATTTTGAAAATCAAGAGAGGTGGAGGAAAAATGGGAATAGAAATGAAAGAGATGCAAGAAAATCATGAAAAGTGGGTCAACAGCTTGCTAAAGGAGACCCAAAAAAGTGCTGAAGAAAATAACACCTTTAAAAATAGGCTAACTCAATTGGCAAAAGAGGTTCAAAAAGCCAATGAGGAGAAGAATGCTTTAAAAAACAGAATTAGCCAAATGGAAAAAGAGGTTCAAAAGCTCACTGAAGAAAATAGTTCTTTAAAAATTGGAATGGAGCAGATGGAAGCTAATGACTTTATGAGAAACCAAGAAATCACAAAACAAAACCAAAAGAATGAAAAAGTGGAAGATAATGTGAAATATCTCATTGGAAAAACAACTGACCTGGAAAATAGATCCAGGAGAGACAATTTTAAAATTATGGAACTACCTGAACGCCATGATCACGAAAAGAGCCTAGACATCATTTGTCATGAAATTGTCAAGGAAAACTGCTCTTATATCCTAGAACCAGGGGGCAAAATAAATATTGAAAGAATCCACCAAACACCTCCTGAAAGAGATCCAAAAAGAGAAACTCCTAGGAACATTGTAGCCAAATTCCAGAGTTCCCAGGTCAAGGAGAAAATATTGCAAGCAGCTAGAAAGAAACAATTTGAGTATTGTGGAAATACAATCAGGATAACACAAGATCTAGCAGCTTCTACATTAAGGGATCGAAGGGCTTGGAATAGGATATTCTAGAAGTCAAAGGAACTAGGACTAAAACCAAGAATCACCTACCCAGCAAAACTGAGTATAGTACTTCAGGGGGAAAAATGGTCTTTCAATGAAATAGAGGACTTTCAAGCATTCTTGATGAAAAGACCAGAGCTGAAAAGAAAATTTGACTTTCAAACACCAGAATGAAGAGAAGCATGAAAAGGTAAACAGCAAAGAGAAGTCATAAGCGACTTACTAAAGTTGAACTGTTTACATTCCTACATGGAAAGACAATATTTGTAACTCTTGAAACTTTTCAGTATCTGGGTAGTTGGTGGGATTGCACACACACACACACACACACACACACACACACACACACAGACCACAAAGTGAATTGAATAGGATGGGATCATATGTTAAAAAAATGAAATTAAGTGGTGAGAGAGAAACATATTGGGAGGAGAAAGGGAGAAATGGAATGGGGCAAAGTATCTCTCATAAAAGAGGCAAGTAAAAGACTTTTCAGTGGAGGGTAAAAGAGGGGAGGTGAGAGAAAAAAAACATGAAGCTTACTCTCATCACATTGGACTAAAGGAAGGAATAAAATACACACTGATTTTGGTATGAAAGCCTATCTTACAATACAGGAAAGTTGGGGAGAAGGGGATAAGCAGGGTGAGGATAATGATGGAAGAGAGGGCAGTGGGAGAAGGGAGCAATTAGAAGTCAACGCTCTTGGGGAGGGACAAGGTCAAAAGAAAGAATAGAAGAAATGGGGAGCAGGATAGGATGGAGGGAAATATAGTTAGCCTTACACAACACAACTATTTTAGAAATCATTTGCAAAACTACACAGATATGGCCTATATTGAATTGCCTGCCCTCCCAAAGGGAATGGGTGGGGAGGGAGGGATGGGGAGAAGTTGGAACTCAAAGTTTTAGGAACAACTGTTGAGTATTGTTCTTGCACACAACTAAGAAACAAGAAATGCAACAAATTTATCTTGCCTTACAGGACAAAAGAGAAGATGGGGAGAAGGGAAGGGAGGGATGTTAGAATGGAGAGCAGTTTGGTGATAGGGGTAATTAGAGTGCTCGGAGTTTTGGGGTGGGGGGAGGGGAGAGATGGGGAGAAAATTTGGAATTCAAAATTTTGTGGAAATGAATGTTGAAAACTTAAATGAATAAATAAAAAAAAAAAGAAAGAAGTGAGAAAAATGATCTTGGGATCATGCTTAGAGCAGACACCAAACTCAAGATTCTCTAACCTAGTAATACCTAGACCAGAATCACACTCAGCACTGATTCTGTAATATTTATAAATCACTCAAAGAGTGATTTACTTCATGCCCCTTGAGATGCTGAGTAATATGCCCAGCCTTTAGAGAAGTGTTATGAAAAGCATCAGAAGACCAGAAGTGCAGGAGAAACAAGACTCAGATTTGGTAAACTGAGGTTATTTGAATGAATGGGAATTCAACATGTTCTTAGGTTTAGATGTAGAATGAGCCGCTGCTTTTTGTGTATTTCATGTGCTGCTGTCCCTTATGAGGACCCTAAGAACCCATTGTGTTGCTGCTGTACATGATTGACTGTTTTCTTACCATTAGATATGTCACCTCCAGAAGGATTCTAGCAAACTGAAAGTGAATCAGCTTTAGTAAAGACATAGGTGACAGGGTGACAGACAGACTCAGTCAGTGAACTTAGCCTATCCCTCCTTTCAGGATCCTCACTTAATTTACAAGCATTTACAGCCTTACCATCTTCATTATCAAACAGCCTTTATGAAGTATGCTGCCCCAAAAGAATTACATAAACATAGTCTCTGACCTCTAGGAGGTCACAATCTGAGAGCGCACTGACACAGATAAATAAATAAAAATATAGGCTGGTACAATAATAATAAGATTTTCTGGTATTTTTTATATACGATTTCCTTTGATTTTCATAGTTTATGTCCTTGATCCCAACTCCTCTGGCCCCTCTGAGAGGTTGCTCCCTCAATAATTTCCCCCTCCCCAACTGCTAATCTTTAGCCTCTCCTTAACTATCATTTCCTTCTCTGCTGCTTTCAAAAATGCCCAGCTTTCACCAATCCTTAAAAACAAAAACAAAACTATACCAATCTCTCAAGTCAGTAGCCCGTCTTCCTACTCTCTGTTATGGTGAAACTGACTCCCATCATATCTTCTCAGTCCTAGTTCAATATAGTTGTGATCTCATCCCTCAGATGGGACTGCTCTCTCTGGGATTCCCAGTGATCTCTTAATTGGTAAATTACAGGACCTTTCTCAGTCATTATTCTTGATGACTCTGTAGCTTTTGCCTCTGTTTCTAAATTGTTTCTAAATGGATACTCTTTCCTCCATGGGTTTTTATGTCCCTGTTGTCCTCTAGTTCTTCCCCTACTTCTCTGATTGCTCCTCCGTTTCCTTTGCCAGATCTTCATAAAACAATCCATTTCCTACAAGGTCCTTGCATGCTAATGGGAGGGACAATGACTTATTGAAATATATACAGTATTCATGAAGAGAACAAACCAAAATAAATACAGAGTAGTTAGATACAAGATGTTTTGAGAGGGAGGACACTAGCAGTTGAGTTCAGTAGTGTATCTTTATGCAGAGAGTGGTGCTTGATCTAAATCATGAAGGAAGAGAGAGATTATAGATGGCAGAAGTGAAGAGGGAATGCATTCTAAGCCAGGGAGAAAGCAATTACAAAGGTACAGAAGAGATCTGAAGCTCAAGATGCCAAAAATAGCACTCATATTTTCCCCAGATCCATCCTTTTTCCAAGATCTTTATAATTGTTGAAAGCACCACCATCTTCCTAATAGCCTTGGTTTAAAACCTTGGTGGCATCTTCAGTGCCTCAGTCTCACCTCATATATCCAACCACTTGCTATGCCTTATCATTTTTACCTTCACAGCACTGATAATATGTGTTTCCTCCTCTTCCCTCCTAGCTACCATCCTAGTTTGGGCCTCATCATCTCTTGTCTGATCTCCCTGACTTTCTGTACTCTAATCCATCTTCCACTCCATTGCTACGATTGATTTACATATCTATAGTTCCACATCAGCGACTACTTATTGGCCATCTCAACTGATTGTTCTATAGGTATTTCAAATTCAGCATCTTCAAAATGGAACTCATTATCCTTCTACCCAAACCCACTCCCAATCCTAACTTCCTTTTTATGGAGGGTACCACCATCATTTCAGTCTCCCAAATTTGTGATATTAAAACCATCCTTGATTCTCCACTTGGCCTCAATGTTCAATCAATTACTAAGTCTTGCAGATTTAACCTCTACATCATCTTGTGTACCCAATCCCATCGCTCTGCTTACATAGCAACCATCTTAGTTCAGGTCTTCATCACCATCACCACCCCAAACCTAGACTTTGTAACAGACTCTTTTTTGGTCTCCCCAAATCCATTCTCTCCCCACTCTATTCCATCTTTCAGATACCAATCAAACTTATATTCTTAAAAAATACACGTCTGACCCTGTCATTCCCCTTTCTTATGAAATGACACTCTTTCTCTCTTACCTCTAGGCTGTCATGTTGGTATTTAAAGTTCTTTATAATCTGGCTGCAACATCTCTTTCTAGACTGATTTCTTAATTTATGTTATAGCCAGACTTGCCATTGCTATTCCATCTCTTGCCTCCTTGCCCTTGTGCTGGCCTTTCTCTATGCTTAGAATTCATTCCCTCCATCTTTCTATCTCTTAGAATTCTTAGATTCCTTCAGGATTCTATTTAGATTTCTTCTTCAATATGAGCTCTTTCCTGATACCTAAAATGTTGGTGCCTCCCCTGCCTTTTCCCCTCTGCCCTGCCTCTATTACTTAGTATTTATTTTGTACATATTTTTAATAACTTATCAGTGCACATAAATCTCTTCCCCCCTCCTCAACTCACACTGGGCCCTATAAACTTGAGGGCAGGAAATGTTTCATTTTTACCATTGGATCTCCATTACTTAGTCTAGTGCTCAGTGTACAGTAGGTACTTTATAAGTATTTGTTTGGTTGAATTTGATTACCAGGTACTTTTCTCAATGGAAAGAACAGTATAACAACTTTTATAACTTTGTGGGTAGGAAAGGGTTCAAATTGGGGATAAAAAGTATGAAAAGGGAAGCTAGAGGGCACAGTGACAGAGGTCAAACTCACATACTTTCTAGAATTTGTCTCTGGAGAACTCCAAGAGTCGATCACTTATTTGGTCTGTCATGGCAAGAGTGGTATGTGACAAATAGTCCTGAACTTGAAGTCCCAGAACCTAGGCTCAAATTCCACCTCTTCAACTTACCATACTACTTATGAGATCTTGATCAAGCCCCTTAACCTTTCTAAGCCTTGATTTTACCACCTGCAAAATGAAGAATTTGAACCAGATGACCTCTGAGATCTCTTCTGCTCTGAATCTATAACTCTGTGATCTTTCATCATGAGTGTCTTCACTCGAGTTAAGAAATCGCTAGTCATCTGAGGGGATTTAACAATGCTTTTCTTAAAATCAGCCACTCCAATGGCAAGAGGGACTTGTCAGTGGGATGCTTTGAAATGAATTCTTTTTATTTTGGTATTTGTGAAAAGTCTGTCTTGCACATGGTATTGCAAAAGCAAAAAAAAGAAAAACATCTTAACTCCTACTCCAAACAAGGTCTGTAACACCCCAAGGCTATTATAAACATGGGGAGCTTGGTTGGAGAAAGGTCTGTGTACCTTGTATCGACTTATGAAGACACACTCTGGCAATCACCTCAGAGCTGAGCTTGGGTGCCTGACCTTGAAAGGCATGAAAATAAAAGGAGCTCAGCATTTGGAAGAAGGGAAGCAGCTCACATTCTGACTCTCCCTCAGCCCCATTCGTCGAATCTACAAAGCAGGTGTGCACTGGCCAAAAGTGAGGATGTTATTTTGAGGGCTGGTTAGGGGCAAACCGGACTGTGGTGCTCCATCCATTCTGCTCTGATTTGTCATGCCCACCATAAACAGTCAATCCAGGATTATTGTTGTTCTTTCCCTGAAGACAGCAAAGACTAAGGTTCATATTCAATCACACTCTTGTTTTTTGCTTTTCTAGGGAAATATTCTCTGTAAGTGGCATTAGGAGATCACTGAGTGCTAAAAAGTATCTTTAGGATAATCTCATCTCACTCTTTCGTTTTATAGATGAGCAAACTGAGCCTTTCGTTCATCTGGGTAGTCTAGGGAACAGTTAGGATGTGATTTACGCCTGTTCAATGTGCATTTTCTTTTCATGCTGGAATCTGTTTGTAGGATGAGGTGATTATTTTATTGATTATTTTGTCACATTACAACAGCAGAGACACTTGATGGATGTGAGCAGACAGCAACATCTCCCATGCCTAAAATGCACTCCTCCTTGCCTCATCCTCACAGTCCCTGCCTTATTTTAAGGATTTTCAGTTTTATGTGCAGCCATCTTTTTGATGTTATTGTACTAATTTTATTCCATAAATTAAAAATAAATAAAAATTTTTAAAAGATGTACCTCAGGCACCATTCTCCACCCAAAGCTTGATTCCTATTTCCAATCCTCCCTTCCCCAATTGCTAGTATATTCCTCCAAAACTACTTTGTGTCTAACTACTTTTATATATATTTGTACTTATAAATTTTATATTTATTCTGTATATTTATGTACTTGTCTCCCTCAACAGAATGTAGACTCGTTCTTAAATTAAGGATTGCTTCCTTCTTTGTACTAGTATTCCCCAACCCCTGGTACAGTATGGTAGATACTTTAAAAATAGTCAGTCAGTGAGTCAATCATTTGGTAAACCTTTATCAAGCATCTGGGACGTATAGTGTATTCAGGGCAGCCTAGCACCTCTGGTGTGAGGGCTTGCCAAGTCCTTTTCAGGGCTGCTCATCCACCTTTGGCGTTCACTTTCACTCAACTCTCACCTGTGACTCCAAGAAGCTGTAGCATGGGCAGCAGCCACACCAGGTTGAGGGTAACCCATAGGGTTCAAATCAGACTGTGAGTTGTCCACTCCAAGCATTTGACGACTTCCCCCAGTGGAATGGGCAGATGAAAACAATTTGTTCCAATGGCCTTGAAGGCAGCTCAAGCAGGCTCTGTGAAGGCTTAGAGTTTCATCAGACATCAAAGACGCCAAGATCATCCACTGCATTCCAGACCATCGCCAGTCATCTTGACTTCTATCCTGCCACTGGACTTTAATGACTCTGGAAGAGAGAGTGTGGCTGACAACTTTGCACAGCTCTGCCTCTCTCAAATCCAATTCACTTGCTGCAAATTCTATGATGTCATTGTTATCTCTTTAAAAAGGAAGGATAAACAACATTAAGCACTTACCTCCAAATCCTCCATTTAACAAAAGATCTGAGCTCAGACATCTTCATTTTTCACCTGGTTACACTATTCTGGGAATGCTCCAGGAATCTCATTATCATCATTCTCCAAGATTACATCAGCCTTAGTACTCCACTCCAGGACTTCCCTCCAAATGGAAGGAGCAATAAACTCCAAAATCCTCCATTTAAGGAGGGTTTTCTGATTGATTGAAATGAAAAATTATGCAGGAGAAGTGGTGTAAAAGGCAAGAAACCAGTACAATCAATGGACCTGACACACAATAAGAATAGGTAAGGAATAGACCTTTTGCTTCACTGATATTCATATGATGTGAAGAGAATGAAATGAAAGCCCCCAACACATTGAGTGAACCCCTGTGGTTAACTTATAGTAGGACATGGCTGGGATTTCCATGCGATGGGAAAGCATGGATGAGTTGAGATGTTTATCATTATACAGAACATTCACAAAGATTAGATCACAGAGTATTGGAATATAATGACAGACATTTTGTAGTCTACTGGGATGTAGATTAAATTTGTAACAGACTTCTATTGTGGTGTATTTTTCCAAGTATTTCCCTCCTCCCTTACTCCTCTTCACCCGGTTTAAATTGCCCCCAACAAGTCTCTGAACAAATTATTAAGCTGGTTATCAAAGAAGTCAGAGAAAGAGGGATGGGATGATAGACAGAGCTCTAGGTTTGAGTTTGGGAGAACTAGGCATTTGTTATGTGTCTTCTAAACTTCAGATTCCTCATCTACAAAACAGAAAGATTAAATTATGTGATTCTCCAGTTTCTAGGATTCTGTGGTTCTAAGACAGGGGTTCTTAACCTTTCTTTGTGTCATGGATCCTTTAGTTGTCTAGTGAAAACTCTAGACATTTTCTTAGAATAATGTTCTTAAATGAATAAGATAAAATACATAATACTACAAAGGAAACCAAATGCACTTCAATAGAATTATCAAAATATTTTTTAAAACAAGTACATAGAGCCCAGGTTAAGGGGTCCATCCAGCATTTTAAGATCTATTTTGACTCATCCAACAATGGGTACGCTGACCATTAACAGATCTTGGGAGAAGGAAATGTCTATCCCACTTTTACAGAAGTGCATTTTCCCATCCAGATTTAGAGCCAGCTATATGACACAATGAAGAGAATACTGGATCTGGAGTCAGGAAGACGTGAGTTCAAATCCAGTCTTAGATGCTTACTACATATGTGATCTTAGGCAAATCATTTAGCCTCACCTGCCTCAGTTTCTTCAACTGTAAAATGTGGATAATGATAGCATTTTCTCCCTGGTTGTTGTGAGAATCAGAAGAGATAATATTTGTAAAGTGCTTAGTGTAGTGCCTGGAACATAATAGGGCTTAGTAAGTATTTTCTTCCTTCCCCCTTTCCATCCTTCCCTCTTTCCTTCCTTCCTTCCTTCTTATAGTATTGGTGGTTTTGAGAGAAGAATAAATTGAATTGGGTAAACCATTATGAATATCTAGTAATGGTCCCCTTAATCAGGGAGAGTCTATGTACTGAGAATAACTTCCCCTTTATTCCACGCACCTATCATGTAATCCTACCTGAGGGTCTAGTACAATGCTACTCATGTAATAAATAAAAACATTACTCTGTGAACATAAAAAGAGAAGATGACCAATATATACAAAATATTAATAGCAGCTCTTTTTGGGGTAGCAAAGAATTAGAAAATGAACACATGTCCATCAATTGGAGAATTGCTGAATACGTTGTGACATATGAATGTAATGGAATACTATTGTGCTGTAAGAAATGCTGAGCAGGATGATTTCAGGAAAAGTTGGAAAGACATGAGCTGATATATAGTGAAGTGAGTAGAAACAGGATAACCTTGTACACAGTAATAGCAATATTGTATATTGATCAACAATGAATGATTTAGCTCTTCTCAGGAATACAATGGTTCAAGACAGTTCCAATGGTTCAAGACAGTTCCACTCACGATGGAAAATGTTATCCACCTCAAGAGAAAGAAATGAAGGAGTCTTAATATATATAGAAGCATGCTATTTTTACTTTATTTTTTCTTTCTTTTCTTTTCTTTATTTTTTTAGGCTTTTCCCCTTTCTACTTTCACAACATGACATATGGAAATACATTTTACATGATTGCATATACACAATCTATATCAAATTGCTTACCATATTAGAGAGAGCGGAGGTGAGGAAGAGAGGGAGAAAATTTGTAACTCAAAATTTTTAAAAATATATGTTAAAATTGTTTTCACATGTAATTGGAGAAAAATACTACTTAAAAAGAAAGAAAAAACATTATATGCCCTCCCAGGGTCCAAAGGCAAAAGCTTTTTGTTGTTCTTGTTGTTTTGGGGGGAGTGATTTGGGGAGAAAGAAGGTTTGGTATAGACTCTAAAGAAGGCAAAGGACACAGAAGGCAGAGAAGAGAAAGGGGGATGATGTTGCAAAAAGGTCCTTGAACTTCAAGTCAGGAAACACCTGGGGGCTTGCTTTCTGGTTCTGACAGTTACTAGTTGTGGAATCACAGGCAAGTCCCAATACCTCTCTCAGTTTTATTTTCCATATCTATAAAATAGGGTTAGGAATACTTGCAAAGAGAGTCAATGGCTAGTTATCTGGTGATTGGGCAGTTGAGCAGCAGGAGAGAGCTGAACTTCCCTACTGTTTCCCTTTACTTCATCATCTTGGTCCCCTGGACAGCAGGAAGACTTTGGAGTCAGAAAGCCCTGAATTCAAGTGTGGCTTTTGACACATTCTGACTTTTTGACCACAGCAAATCACTTAATCTTCCAGTGCCAACAGTCAATTGTTTAGACGATAATTTGAGGCTCTATATTGGAGGGAATTTCCACATCATAAAACTCCCATGCTGATGAAACCACAGATTTCAACAACCACAAAAATAATTTCAATGCTGACCTTACAGGATTGTTGTCCTAGTGAGGGAGCATTTTGAAAAACTTAAAATGATGGAGAATTGTAAGTAATCACTAAGGTTTTGGAGACATGTTCAAGAACTGACTTTACAAACCAGAATATGAAATCAAGAAGAATGAATGAATCATGTGCAGGGTACAGAGATGAGGTTAGTTTAGTTTGAAGTTAATGACTCTGAAGGCCTTTGAAGAAGAGTGCCTGGATGGAAAAAAAAGGTAAGTATATGAGATTTTGGGACCAGGAGAATAGGCCTGGTTGAGCTATGGCAGAAGAGACTGACCAGGCTGTCAGCATAGTGTTTCAGACTAGGTGAAAGACAGAACATGAGGATAGATGTGTTTCTTTTCTCTGCACCTGAGGACCACATGTTCCCCTATTCAAAGGCAAAGAAGACTCAGCCCTGAAGAAATGGAAAGATAGAGGATGTGGAAAGTTAGAGAAGAGATATGTGGATACAGAATTTCCTGCCTCTCTTTCCTGCCTTCTTCCTCATCCAGCTTCTAGTAAACTGTTTCACAGGAGGCAATTACCATTTTCTTCAGTAAGTTGGAAAATGCAAATCTGCCTATGGAGAAAAATGAGAATACATTCTTCTGAGTAAAGTGCAAGACAAATATTACAGTAGAAATGAGATGACAAGAAATATAAAGGGAAGCTTCAGGAATGCATCTAAACACTTAAAATGTAGTTAAAGACACTAAATTATAAATTTCCATTGTCAGAGGAATTAATTAATGATATTTACAGCAGAACTTTCCCTCCCCTATATCTCCTTTGGGTCATGACATTATGTAAAGAATGCAAATGAAAAGGAAAAATAGAAATAGTTAAAAAATGGGCTTGAGAGAGATAGATCGTAGTAGGATATAGGAATGCAAGATGGTTGCCTCATTTCCTTAGACCTACAGTGGCTAGTCTCAGAGTGGGACTAAGATGGTTGAGAGCAACTAGAAAGTCCCCATCCCCTAACTTAGACTCATGGAAACATTAGAACTTTACAGTTTAACAAGATCTTAGAGATCATCTATTCTAAGCCCCTCATTTTATAAGTGAGGAAATTGAGGTCTAGAAATGTGAAGTGACTTCTCTAGGGTCATAGTATTAGTTAACTGAAATTCTGGGACTAGAGTCAAGGTCTTACTCTCAGTACAGTACAATGAGAATCTTAATAGTATATAAACCAACATTTCTCTAACCCAGTAGTCCTCAAGCACTTGGTTGGTTGGTTGTTGTCCTTCGTTTTAAAAGAGCACCGTAATGACATCACCATGATAAAGTGAAGTTTCAGTGTGTCTGACTGTGGCTGATCAGACCCATATGAGCTCAGAATGCTCTACCACAGATTGCGCACAGATAGTCTGTGTGAATTTTTGGGATGGGTACTCCAAATTTGTGTATCCTATGTTTACTCTGTGCTGTCTCAATTCTGCTTTGCTCATAGAGCATAGCACCCTTTCTGATGTGGGCACACCATGCTAAGCGGTCCTGTGCCAGTGTCTCCTATGTTGCATAGTCAAAGCCAAAGTTCTTGAGAGAGACCTTGAGAGTGTCCTTGTATTGCTTGTTTTGATCACCATGTGATCTCTGCCCCATGAGAGTTCTCCATAAAAAAGTCTTTTTGGCCAGCACACATTTTGCATTCGAACAACGTGGCCAGTCCATCAGAGTTGCGCTCTCTGAAGCATAGTGTGAATACTTAGTAGTTCAGCTTAAGCAAGGACTTCAGTGTCTGGTACCTTATCCTGCCAGGTGATCCGCAGAATCTTCCTAAGACAGTTCAAATGGAAGCTATTCAGTTTCCTGGTATGGCGCTGGTAGACTGTCCATACAGTCTCACAACATACAGCACAGGCATGTTTCACAGGCATACAACAATGAGGTCAGCACAATGGCTCTGTAGACCTTCAGTTTGGTAGTCAGTCTAATACTTCTTCTCTCCCAGACTTTTCTTTGGAGCCTCCCAAACACTGAGCTAGCTCTGGCAATGTGTGCATCAACCTCATTGTCAATGTGTACATCCATGAAAAGTACACTACCAAGATAAGTGAACTTTTCCACAACATTCAGAACTTCTCCATTTGTTGTAACCAATGGTTCCATGTATTGATGGTGTGGTGGTGGCTGATGGAGCACCTGTGTGTTTTGAAGTTAATTATTAGGCCAAAATTAGCACAGGAAGCAGAGAATTGATCCATAGTTTGTTGCATCTCAGCTTCAGAGGCTGCACTGAGTGCATAATCATCTGCAAACAGAAAATTTTCCTCCACTTTGGTCTTGGCTTGTAGCCTTTTCAAATTGAAGAATTTACCATCGGTGTAGTAGTAGATTTTGATGCTATGTTCATCCTCATTGAAAGCATTTGACAATATGGCTGAAAACATCATGCTGAAAAGCATAGCAGCAAACACATAGCCCTGTTTCACTCCATTGGTGACTGGGAAGGCACGAGAGCATTGTCCACTATCCAAAACCCAGGCAAACATGCCATCATGCAATTGACATACAATACTGATCAACTTCTCTGGGCAGCCAAATTTTGACATAATTTTCAATAAGCCCTCATGACTAACAGTGTCAAAGGCCTTGGTCAGATCTACAAACGTTGTATGCAGACCTCTGTTCTGCTCCTGGCATTTCTCCTTGAGCTGTCGAGCAGCAAATACCATATTGACTGTTTCTTGGCCCTTTCTGAAGCCACACTGGCTGTCAGGTAGATGACCATCTTCCAGGTGAAGGATCAGCCTATTTAAGAGGACTCTAGCAAGAATTTTGCCAGCAATGACTAAGACAGACACCTCCCTGTGATTGTCACAGGACAATCTATTCCCTTTACCTTTATAGAGATAGACAGTGGAGGCATCCTTGAACTCCTGGGGGATAAATTGCCATATAACCTGGAAAATTTCAGTCAGCTTTTGTATGAGTAATGGCACCCCCACCTTGTAAATCTCAGCTGGAATAGAATCAGCACCAGGTGCTTTGCCACATGAAAGGAGCCTAATGGCCCTCAAAACTTTTTCTTCAGTTGGAAGTTCATCTAAGAAGGGACTGACTTCAACCTGAGGTAAACAGTCAATGGCCTCAGCATTGATTGATGATGGTCTGTTGAGAACACTATGGAAGTGTTCAGCCCATATCTCTAGGATCATGTCCTCATCACTAATCAATGTGGCTCCATCAGCACTGAATAGTTGTGATGCACTGTAGATTTTTGGTCCATAAATAGCTTTCAGGGAATCATAAAAGCACTTTGGATTGTTACTATTAACATAAAACTGAATTTCATCTGCCTTCTTACTAAGCCAGGAGTCCTGCATCTCTCTAAACTTTGCTTGTACTTTGCTTTTGATGGAATTGAATGCTGCCTTCTTAGAGGTGGATGAACTATCCTGTGGGTATAGCCTGTAGAGTTCTTGTTTTTCATTTAGCAGCTTCTGAATTTCCCCTTCATTTTCATCAAACCAGTCTTGGTGTTTGTGAGTGTTCTGACCCAGATAAGCAAATGCAGGGCTGTAGAGCAAATCTCTGAAAGCTGCCCACTCCTTTTCTACTCCACTGTTGCTGATTATGTATTGGTTCGACTTTTCCTCCAAGTTAGCAACAAACTGTTCAAACTCAGAGAAGTGCTCTAATTTGTTGACATTGATTCTTCTGATAGTCATTTTGCCTTGGGGGGCGGCACTTTTGATGAATGCGAATATTTAGCTTGAAAAAGATAAGTCTATGATCATTCCAGCACTCTGCACCACATATTGCCTTTGTCACTCTCACATCTTGTCTGTCTCTTCTCCTTACAATCACATAGTCTATTAGATGCCAATGTTTGCTGTGAGAGTGCATCCATGAAATTTTATTGTACTTAGGTAAACAGAAAACAGTGTTGGTGATAAGAAGGTCATGCGATGCACAAGTCTTCAGCAGCAAATGACCATTGCTGTTGCTGTTTCCAACTCCATTCTTCCCTAGTACTCCCTGCCAAGTCTGGTAGTCTGAGTCTACTCTAGCATTAAAATTTCTCTAACTCAGTTGACTTCAAACTCTTATTAACTGTATGAACCTGGGTAAGTCACTTAATTTCTGCCTACCCCATTTTCCTCACCTGAGAAAACGGGAATAATAACAGCACCTCACGGGGTTGTTGTGATGATCAAATAAGATAACATTTGTAAACATTTAGTACAGTGACTGGAACATAGTAGGTGCTTAATGAATATCTGTTCCCACTTCTCTCCACTCCTAACCTTTTTTCACCTTGTAACCCCTTGTAAGGGGATCCTGCTAATGCTTGTTCACCATTATCCTTTCACCATAAAATCCCTTCATGGAGAAACTTGTTCCAAATAGCATCTCTGGGAGAAGGGGAGTAGAGTCATAAGGGTGACTGAAGAAAGACAAGAAGGCAAGGTAGAAACCATAATGTGGTTCCTTAGCAACTCTTCTCCTGTGGGTAATAAGCTTCAAACTGAAAAATGTTGCCTAACATTGATATACTGCCATGCTACAGATAATAGAGGCTGGGAGGGGGAGAGATAGTCTAGAAGGGCAAGGGGCCAATGACCAGTTAGAGCTTTAAGCTTCAGAGGTTTTCATCCAGTACCTTTATTTCAGGCAAGATTTCCCTTTTTGCAGAATGGAAAAGCAGGGAATTGTATCCTTATCTGTAACTGTGATGAGAAGGACCTAGTGTATTTTTAAAAACCAAGTTAATACCTGGAAAAGACCCCACACATTATTCTCAATAAATTTTTTTAAACATAGTGAGTGCTCACATTCATTGTGGTCTCTATGATTGACTGAGAATGTGGAAGGATAAAGATGGCTTGACCTCAGCAGCTGTCCATGGTACTAAAAAAATAAAGAACACAATGGATCCCAGCTAAGGGTTTGAAAGTGATCTGATGCAGTGGAAAAAGCAGCCTTTAACCGACCTTTACTCTGTGTTTTAATATGCTCTCTTTGGAATGTGAATGTAACATTGCCAACCCAAACCAGTAGAAAAGTGATGCATTTTGTGGAATTCGGAAAATATGAGTTTGAATCCTGCCCCTGACACTTAACCAGCTATGTGACCCTAGAGAAGTCACAACCTCTGTCTGCCTCACTTTCCTCATCTGCAAAATGGAATGTTGTGAGAATAAAGTGAATTGACATTTGTAAAGTACTTTGTAAACCTTAAAGTGCAATATAAAAAGGATTACTATGTGGTTATTATTATTTTTCAGCAATGATAAGGGATTTGCTCTAATTCACCTGAATTTTAGTCCTATTAATCATATCTAGCATTTATATGGTGCTTTAATGAAATTGAAGACTTTTTGAATTGAAAAATTCTTGTATATGTTATCTCACTTTATCCTCACAACAACTCTGGGAAATAGGTGCTATTACCAGGTTCATTTTGGAAATGAGGAAACTGAGGCAAACAGTGACTTCCTCAAAGTCATACATCTAGTAAGTGTATGGGGTTACATTTGAACTCTGGTCTTCCTGACTCCAGGTCTAGTACTCTATTCATTGTGCCACCTAGTTGTCTCATTAGTATGAGCTAACCTCAACCCCTTTATGACTAATAAAGTAAGTAAAATGCTTCTCTGAGGATATTGAACGATATGTGGTCCTGGATCAGAGTGAAGCTAACTAGCTCTTAAGGATAATCCATGAGGTCAACTGGAAACCTTCCTGGGCTATAAGTATCATGATATAGAATGCTTTGTTTTTCTTGAAAAGTCTATTGAGAAAAACCCAACTATTCTAAACCCCCAACTTCTCCCCCCACCAAACCACTGAAATTATTTGATAAAGGACATTGACAAGCTAAAACATGTTCACTGAAGATGCCAAGTTGGTAAAGGGACTTGAAACTAAGTCATGAGAGTTGCTTGAAAAAACTAGGAATGTTAACCCAAAGATGTTCCTTGTGTTTTCTTAGAATGGAAAATAGTGCTGATTTGCAAAAAGTGGAATTATTATGAACATTACTGCAGGAGACTTGACAGGAAGTGATGGGTTATAATATCAGTGTTATATCTGAAGGATTGTTAAGTGAAAGAGGGCTCAGTTTTATTCCATTTGGCCCTAAAAGTCAGAAGTTGGGACAAATGGAAATCAGCTCATGGAGTAAATCTCCCTAACATCTTTTGATATGCAAAGATAGAATGGCCTGCCTATAAAGCTGGTAAATCATTGGAGATGTGAATAGAAGCTAACTGACCACTTATCAGTGTTGCTAGAGATGGAATTCTTGTTCAGGTATGGGTTAGACTAGACGCTCTGTGAGCCTTTTTCTGGCCCCTTCTGTTGCTCTTTCTTCTAAGACTACTTTCTACTTACTGTTTATACTTGCACATAGTTTTTGTTTGTCTTATACAGTTATATATATATATATATATATATATATATATATATATATATATATATATATATATATATATGGAGAGAGAGAGAGAGAGAGAGAGAGAGAGAGAGAGAGAGAGAGAGAGAGAGAGAGAGTTACTCCTTTTAGAATGTAAGCTCCTTGAGAATGGGGCCCAAGTTTTTCCTTTTTTTGAGTCCCCAGTGTTTAATACACCGACTGGCACATAGTAAGTATTTAGTAACTTCACCTTTCTATTTCTAAGATACTGGGATTCTCTGACCTATCCCATCCTGAAATGTAGATTTGTCTTAAAGTGGATACAAATTCAATATTATATGATTAAAATGATTACTACATTAACTTAATCTGGGATTAATATCTCTAAAGAGTTAAATGGGCAAAAGATAGAACTTTGAGAAGGGAATATAGCTGAAAGGAGGAGAACAGTTGGTCAGTCTGGAAACTTTGTATTAAAATAGGGTGAAGGGGAGAATGTGAGTGCAGAGTGGGATAGACAGAAATAGCTTTATCAGCACCTGGGGAGCATATGTCCTACAGTTGGAAGTTAGATTTTTGTGGAGCCATACACCGCCATCCCACACTTCAGGAAATGGATTATATACTTAGAATGAGCAGTGTCTCAAAGAATAAATATTCCCATTCATCATGAAAAAAATTCAAGAGCTTTGAAAAGAGGCCGACGACTCTTCTTTGAGATGTTGCATCAAAATACTCCTTAGGTTTTCTGAGAGGCAAAAATGCTGCCTGTTTGAAATATGCACACTGTCAAGGTTACTCAAGTGCAGCAGCAGGAGAGCTTTTCTTTATTAAATAGCTGGAGGATAGCCTGGTTACAGATGTAGCTACTTGTCTAAGTCTATTCACTTAGTACAGATGAAGAGCCCAGCAAGTAAAAGCCTGGCAGTTTGGAGAACAGCAAGGCTCCTAGTACCATCTGTTTATCTGTATTGAATGGCTTTAGGATGGTCCTAGTCCTTCAATTTGAGAAGATATTAGTGGTCTCTAGAGGGTGAATTTGAAGTTATTTCTTCATCTTTAAAGAGCTGGGTTTGGGGGCACCCAATCTAGCCTAGTTAATGGGTGTCCAGAAGTCCATGAACATCAACAATCCTTAGGAAGGCAGATTTGTATGCATCTGACTTCACTCTCCTATTTTATAGTGGGGAGAAAGGAGCAACAAGTCTTTCCTGATTTTGTGTAGTACGCTCTTTCCTGATTGCAAATGATTAGGAAGGCTCCATGGTGACAAGATCAGGGAAGAGCATGCTCCTGACCTGGACTGTGGAAGTGGGACTGAATTGGGAGGACAGAAAGTCTAAATGAAAAAACTGGTCTAGTTATTAGAGTGCCTGTTGATCATCAAAATTCAAGTGACTCAAATGAATGGACAAATTGGTTCATGATTAGAGCTGCAGAAAATAATAGATCAGGAAGCCAAAATACAGGGATTTTCAGAGAATTTATGGTTTGTCTAACTCAACTTGATTCCTCAAAGTTTCACCCTTTTTTGTTTATTTTCAGTGCCTTGTAAGCCCTGTCACCACCAATGTACCCATGTGATCATGGGGAGGGCCAGCACATCTTTTTTTGATCCAGCCACTAACATTGGCCCCTGGGGCAGGATAGCCCTAAACTGAGGAATGAACTTTAGGGGTATAAACTCTTGTTACCATTAGTATTGGTAAATGAGAAGGGTTGGATTAACTTCCACAAAATAGGTTGTATCAATGCCTGTCATGCCATTCACTAGGCCAACATTCCAGGCCCTCAGACAATGCTGCTAACCTCACCCTGCTCTGGAGAAAGACTAAAGTGTAGGTCCATTCTAGGCTGATGAACTCCAGAACATCGACTCTTTTGTTTAACCTGACCTTGAATGAAAGTGGCAATATATGTTATTAACTACGGTAGGATGGTCATTGGAATTGGGAAATAACAACTGAGTAGACTGGTGGATGTTTTTTTGGGCAGGTGGAGATGGGGAACTGGAATAATAAAAGAGCTTCTCTCAGGCCACTCACTTAAAGGAATGATGGGGGCAAATCACTCAGCAGAATATAAATTATTTGAAGGTAAGGACAATTTCCATTTTTATCTTTGTACCCCCAGCACCCAGCTTAGTTCCTTGCACATAGTAGGCATGTTATAAATGTTTGTTGAATAGGAATTAATTGAACCAAAAAGCCAATTTTCTAACGTTAAAGGTTGTGTAGTAGAGCTCTTTGGTCTGCACCCAGCATCTGGCATTCTCCTTTCCCTTCTTTGTCTGAGAGGGCCAGACACAGCTGAGCTCTCATGCGTGAGGGGAAACAGATGGTGTGTGAACTCATGAATGACTACTGGCTCAATTTTGAGGCAACTGCGCTGTTTAGGGAGGAGACTGTTACTCTAGCAGAGCATCAAATCAGGCAGAGAGAAATGCTAATCTCTTCCCTTAGCATCATGTTTTATTTCAATGATCGTTTTGAATATGACAATGACATTTGCTCTCCATTTCATGGAGACAAGCGCATGGCAAACACACAGAGGACATGACTGTTTTCTAACTGATTGCATCATTACCCCAGAGAAGTCTGAGTTTCTGAACTTACCTACCTTCAAATTAGGCTTCTGATTATGGAGGAGTACAGGTTATCGTCCTTAGAAAATGATATAAAATGACTCTAGACAAGTCTATTTTAGGAAGAATATTTTGGATTTCTTCAGTAATGTTGCTAAATGGTCACTAAATTCTCTTTCAGTGAATTGAAACTTTTTTTCTAAATTGGGAGTGGGTAGCAATTTCCTTTAGGGAACATGGTCTAGCATGTAGAAAGGACACTGCATTTGGAATCAAAAAGATTTGGGTCTGACTCTGGTCTCCATCAAGCACATGTTATGTGGCTTTGGTTAACTTCTCTGAGTCTCATTTTCCTTCTCTGTCAAATAGAATCAGCCTGGTCTGTTGAAAGGGGTTCTATGCCAACAGATGAGGGACTTAGACTCTGGATCTGGCTTGCTATGTGATACTAATCAATTACTTTACCTTTTTAAGCCTCATTTTCATCATGTCTGAAATGAAGGAGTTGCATTAGGTGATCTCTAAAGCTTCTTCCAGCTTAACATTTTACTATCTCTCTATCTGCCTACCTACCTACCCCTTTCTTTGTTTCTTTGTTTCTATGTCTTTCCTTCCTTCCTTCCTTCCTTCCTTCCTTCCTTCCTTCCTTCCTTCCTTCCTTCCTTCCTTCCTTCCTTCCTTCCTTTCTTCCTTTCTTTTTTCTTTCTTTCTTTGTCTATCTTGAAGGACTGCCATGAAATTAAGGTAATCAATGTATGTAAAAATGTCTTGTTAACATAAAGTTCTACATAAATGTTCTTCATATGGTAGCTTCCCAGCATGAATAAAATAGCTAGCTGTCAAGAGGAAACTTTTTATTTCCATTTTTTTTCCTGGAGAGTTAATGACAGAGTGTGACACAAGTCTAGAATTTGGTCAGTGAATTCTTCAGGGATCATATGTATCTATCCTGTTGCATTAGGGGAAGACTTTTATTCATAATTTGTAGGTTCATTGGGACCCAGTGAAATTCATTCTATGTTCAGTAACATGGTTAGGAGTCCTAGTGTATACTCTTAGTGTATGTATCTTTTTTTCCCCTCACTTGGCCATTGATTGCAATAAGCTTCATAGAACCCTACAAGAGTTCTAGAAGGTAAGCCCTAGGGAATAACCATGTCTGTTGTGGGGAAACAGATGGCTGCTTCCATAGCTTTCAGTTTCTTTAACTGGGCCTTGTATACTCACCTCCAGGAAGGCCATTTCCTCTCCAATATTACTCCTGTGTTTGTCTAGTGGTAATTTAAAGGCTCTCCACCTGTTTTCAGTCCATGTCAGGGGTGATACCAATCGGTTGGTGAATCAAATGTCATTTGTTCTGAGCTGATGAGGGGGAGGGGGCATAGTTGAATCAGACATTGTAAATTGTCTTTGCATCAGTGAAGGTCTGGTTCTTTGCAACTTAAAAATATTCATTCCCCACCCCCTACCATTTTTGTCAACTTTAAAAGGACCAGGCTAGACTAATTAACTTATTGAAAAGGTGTCTAGTTTTGGTGCCATTTAAGTAGGGGTCTTTTTCAACTTGATCTTTTGCAAATCTGAGCTTTTAAAGTTGCCTTTACATAGCCATAGTAAATTAAAAAGTTGGTCTCAAATTCTCCCCTGCTGATGACATTTTCCACATGAAATTTTGGTCTTGGAGAACCTCTAAGTACTTTGCAAATGTTAACTTTCATAGTCTCTTTAATAAGCTTGGTACTAGTATCCATTTTGCTGAATGAAAAGATGAGACTTGAATAGAGTCTACACAGTCCAAAAATGAAGGAGAGAGTTAACAATTATATAGATAATTTGATTAACATAAAAAGTTGATCTTGAACAGGGATTCTTAACTTTTTTGTGACCCTGGACTTCCTGGGAAGTTTAGTTAAGCCTATAGACTCCTCAGAATCATGTTTTGAAATGCATAAAATAAAATATATAAGATTACAAAGGAAATCATAGGTTAGTGAAAATAATGATGTATCTTTCCCCTTAACCAAGTACATAGAACTCCTGAAAGAAATCTATTAATCCCAGGTTAAGAACCCCTGACTTAGACAATTGCCCTAGGGTGCTGTTCAAGGGGACCAATGACTTCACAGGGTAATATCTCAATTTGCATGTGATTTGGATTTAAGTGAGGCAGAGTTGTACAAAGTCATCAACCTCATCTTCTCTTCCAGAGTCATCAAAATCTAGTTGCAAGATAATGGCCCATGAATACAGTGGATGACCTTGGAGTCTTTGATGCCTGACCAAACTCTAAGTGCTCCACAATGTCTGCTTCAGCCACCTTCATGGCCACTGGAATAAAATGTTCTCATCTACCCATTAAGCCAGAGGAAGTCTTTACATTCTTGGAGGACAAACCCTTCTAACTCACTGACTGGTTTGAGCTCTGTGGAACCCTCAACTTGGTTTTGCCCATCTGCTGAGATGGCTTTTACCATGGTATAGTCACCGTACACACTATAGCTTCTTGGAGCCACAAGTGAGAGTTGAGTGAAGATGGTCACCAAAGGTGGATTGACAACTTTGCAAAGGGCCCAGCAAGTCCTCATACCAGAGGTGCTAGTCTTCCCTAAACACCCCATATACACCTGTCTAAGGTAATGAGACATCAAGTGACTTGCCCATGATTATATAATCTGTAAGTTGCAAAGGCAAGGGGTAAGAACCCAAATCTTCCTGACTCCAAGGTCCCCCCTCTGTCCATTTTAGAGTCCTGCCCTTCTCTCTAGACAACATTCTATTCCAGACTATTCCTAAAGGGGATTTTTCTTGCCATAGGATTATCCAATCTGAATAAACTAGTTATTTGCCACACTAGAATGAAGAGATTTTAGTACCAAATTCTTAAGGTCTATTGAAACGAATTTTTTCCTATGAATTATCTAGTAATTTGATCCTACATGAGATTATCCTACCAAAGACATCATCACTTGGCAGCTCGTCTACTAGTAGTGATCCTTTCCATATTGAGGTATGCTGGTCTTTTGAAAGTATCTCCATCTCAGTTTTGTTAAATTTTTCAGGGCTTACATCCTTCAAGAGTTCAGCGTGATTTTCATGACATGATGAAGCCTTGATGTTGGACTTTTTTCCCCATAGCCTGAATTATCTCCATAGTTACTAGCACTCCCCTTTACTTTTTTGTATAAAGGCTGATCTGTGACCCAACACCAGGTTCAAAGCTGGATCCAACCTTTTGCCCCAAGACTGTGTTAATCACTAGTCTCTTTCTTCATTTCCTCAACCACTTTCTGACCTCAGTTTCACAATAGTGTCTTGTCACTGACTGTTTTTCTTTTCAACTATTAAAAGAGCAAGAGCATTAAGCCTGTCTGAAGTGTAGGAGCTGAAATGTAATGCAAGTGGATGCCTATTTATAACAAGGAACAGTTCTGGAGAATCAGATACACTTCACTGTGATAGATTTTTTAGCCATCAGAATGGCATTTTCTTTTTTTAATAAGTGGGCTGAAAAATCCTACGTAGGCAGAGCAAGACTTGACACATTGATTTCAGTGACTTCTCTAGCAAAACCCAAGTCAGATAGGATGAATGACTCCTTCCCCAGCAAGCCATTCTCTCCCATCTAATTGCCTTTCACAATCCATTAATTCTCCAGAGACAGGGAAAAAAGGGTATTTCCCAATTATCCTGCCACTGGGAGAACATTGCACGTAGATCAAAACTGAGGCTCAGTAAAAACAACCAACTTAATTGGAGCTGCCTAATCATAAGACAGGGACTCCTTTTATTCCTGACCTTATGCAATGCTCCACCCATTAGTTTCTATGCCATTCTCTGAGTATGTATGTGTCCATGACTCTTGGGCTTGGGCTGAAGTTGTCTCAGGAAATGATTGTTTAAGGGTATGTTTAGATGAGTTCTGCCTGTAATTAGGTCTCTATGACTTTTATCTCATACCAGAGAAATCTAGTACACTGGAAGGTAGGAGGATAGTGTGTGGGAGAAAAGGTTTTTGGTTATAGGCAGGAAATATGTATAAATATTCACTCTATGCAATAGGTCATGACTCAGTGCTGGTACTTGCCAAAATGATAAGGACTTTGTCTGCTTGGATCTGTTCAACCTAAGTATTAAGGGGTCGTTCTCTCCTCTAATTTTCTTAAAGTATTTTTTCTAAATTTCTCCTTTTTTGAAAAAAAAAGTCTCAATCACTTTACTACACTGTAATCTTCTTGAGGGAAGAATCAACCTTGTCTTTGAATTCCATGGAAAGCATTTAATATGTGTTTCTTAGAAGTAGTTGTGTTACTAAGATTATATATGAAACTTACTGAAGGTGGGAGTATTCTTTGATTCTTCAGGAGCATAGAATGTGAAATCTTGAAAGGACTCTCTCACTTTACAAATGAGGAAGCCAATCCAGGGAGATGAAGGAATGTGCCCAAGATCACATCAGTAGCAATTAGCAAAGTTGGATTTCAAACCCGAGCCACAAGATGCAGGGATGTCAGATTCACAAGGCTGCAAAATTTCTGAATCTGACCCATCCAAATAAAAATGTAATTGGGAAATGTTTGATACGATAAATAAAAATACATTACAACATAAATAATGCTAATTTGTGATTTTCTCCTTATAAGATGGATCAGAGATCTAGAATAAAAAGATACCTCAAAGGTTACCTAGTCCAATCTCTCATTTTACAGATAAAGAAACTGAGACCAAAGGGAGGTTAAGGAGTATTTTACTTCTTCATAGTGATTTGAAAAAAATATCCAATCTCTCTACTACAGTTAATAAATGTCTCTATCACAGGTAATTTCCAATATACAGAGGCTGAGGCCAGGGGTTAGTTTCTGAAGCTTTCAGAATGTAATAAACTGGATAATGCCTTGGGATCATGAGACTATTGAAATCCATAGTTTATGTTTGCAAAGCCACCAATCTCTTTCAAAATTCAGAGGGCTGCATTCTCTCAGTTTTGATTCTATGAGGTCAAAGCTTCATGTATAAGAGGTGGTTGCAGTAGAATTTCTATTTTGTGAGAGGGTGAGGGTAAAGGAGTGGGGCTTGTCAAAGGTCATGTTGCCCTCAGCGTGCCCTCTCTTCACTATGATTCCTCTGTTTTATGTCCAACTTTTCAGGAAAGGGTGCTAGGGCTTTTCCCAAATATTTGCAGAGTTATTTTCATAATGTACCCATGGACCCAGGTAACAAAGATCAGACACCCCATTTATGGAGTCTTGGTGAGAAGAGTGCATTTGTAAGCCTTGAAGTACTCTGTAAGTATGATTTATTATCGTTCTTGGGAAGTTGAGGGCAGTTTCCATGTTACTGGTGTGTTTTATAGAGAAAAATCACAGCAGCGCATCACCATGTGCCCAGGGCATGTGGTCTTGCCCATAGGAGTCTAGCAGGGGACTTTACTGCTCTCCTCTTTACTCAGGACCTCTGACAGTCCTGAAGCAGAGCTGGGAGGACCAGAAAGGTATGAGAGCTGGGAATGGAGAAAAGGTTACCTATTCCAAGGCCAGAAGAGGAGTGCAGCATCACTGGCCACCTGGAAACCAGGCTGATGAGAAGCATAGTTTAGACCTAACAGAAATCAGGAAGAAATTATAGGAGAAATTGAATCCCCTATGCCTCATTTTCTTCCTTTCTACTCCATTTTGGTTTAAATTGATCAGCTCTTTTGAGAAGGAACTCTGGATTTGCAAGATGTCTGAATTCCTATAGCTTAGTGGTAAAGGATGATAACAGGAGGAAGAGATAGAGAACAGGGTAGCAAATGACAAGTGTGGGTAGGGGCGATATAAACTTTGGAGGCTGAAGAGAATTCTGAAGCCATGATATCTTTGAAAAAATTTTCTCTCAAGTCTGGTTGGCCAATTAGAATTCTTCTCCCCCAACCAAGTTAGACAGACAAAAGTCATACATCTTCCCTCTCACTCTCCAGGTTTCATCTACTAAATAATTCCCATGAGTTACATGCAATGATCTCTACTCTCCCCATACTTGTAGATGAAAAATAGCTAAGTTCTTACAAAAGGTAATTTTTTTGAGATTTTTTTTCCTCTTTATATCATCTCACCTCCCATTTCTCCATGGATCCCTAGTTCTTCTCACATTTCTCATGGGGATGAGGAGGGAGAATGTGAAAAAGAGAGTGAACCTCGCTCCTTCTCCTTCCTAGTGTTTCCTTGCCTCAGGCCCTTCCTCCCCACCTGTCTACCACTAAGGCTAGCAGTTTTCCAGTGTGGGAGAGGGCAGTAGGACTCCTAATCAGGTTCTCTTGATTGTGAAGCCTGCAGTTAGTCTTTGACACCAAATGAGCACCTACTATTTCCACTTGTCCATTCACAGTACCACTGCTGAAGACTTGGAATTCTTTCAACACTGTTACTAACTTAAATTGGGCCACTTGGCTCACCCTGGAGATATTAATTGCTTTAGAGAAAAGGTTATCTCTGATTATCCCCTTACATGTCATGATTGGCCCTAAAAATAGGAGGACTATTGAACTGGGAATCAGGAGAGCCTGGGAACTGTTTTTTGCAGGCGGTTGCTTAAAAAATAAACTACAATTTCTTTCCTCCCCTCTTCCTTCCCTCTCCATACTTTTCATCTCTGCCCTTCCAGCTTTAACAATAAATCTGTAAACCTCACTTTCTTTAGCTCTCACCTTAGGCTCACTCTGGTACATGAATGAAAAGCAACGTGAAAGTTACAAGTGTTCTGAGTTTTTTAGGCAAAAGTTTTCTGTGACAGAACCAGTGATCCTTGACCTGGAAGAGATTTGAGGAGCCCAACATGATATGCTTTGTAAAATTGCTAATAAAAACCAAACTTAATCTGACATCCTTGGTCTGGTTTTACTAGAACATAGGTCCAAGTTTTACTAGTAACTTCTAAGAGAACGAATAGGCTACATTTGAAAAACTAACTCAACCCAACACACTAGTAACAGATATCTTGGACAACATTCTTTCTTCAGAGTCAGCCCCACTAACTAGCAAAAGCCCTCAAATAAAGAAGCCTTCCTTCTCTGAGGGGAGCGGATGTCTCCTCTGGGAATCCATTTCCAGGCCTAATGGACTCCAGGGCAGAAGTATCTCTAGCCCCTTCCCACTGCTCCACTCCCACCTCGGTCCTTTAGCAACGCCCACATCCTTTTATGAGGGCTGCCCAGACATCCAGCTCAGGAAAAGTACCCAGGTTAGTGGGAAAAGAAACGAGGGACTAAGTAGCAAAAGCAAACACGTCACAACCATAAGGCAGAAAGCCTGGTTTTCTCCTTGGACCCCTAGACGTAATCCGGTTGGGACAAGGTGGGAGGGGCAGAGCTATGACCCTTACAGGTGTAAGAAGCAGGGTTCCCAGCAATGTCTCTACAGGCAGAGCTACGTCATGGTGCACAGAATGGCATCACATTGGGAAAGGGGAGGATTTGCTAAAAACCTATCTCCTCAGAGCCTCTGTTGCTTCCAGGGCCAACTAAACAACCCATCTCAGTTAGTTTGCCTCATTGGGTCAATTTAGTGTCTCTGACTGAAGGTTATGTTCCATTCCCTTGGGCACAGGAGTCACACAGAGCTACTAGTCTCTCTGGCTCTACCCAGCCCCTCTGCTTCCTCCTCTCCTTCCTCTGCCTTTTGGCCCAATCCTTCCTTGGCACAGCCCCCCAGCAGGGTGGGGCTGGAGAGGTACTGAAGGAGCCGGCCTTCTCTCTGGGCCTCCGCCAGCTCCTTGGCACAACAGGTGGGTGTGTTGGTCTCGTAGGTATCATGGAAGGTATTGTAGTCTACCTCGTAGAAGCCCTTCTCTAGGGTGAGGACTGGTGTGAAGCGGTGGCCCCAGAGAACCTCAGTGTCCATGTAAGAGCTGCGGGCCTGGCAAGTCATGCCTAGGAGAACAGAGGACAGAGAATTAGAGATACCCACTGGGATATGGCTGTTCACATCAGTAAATATCGATTGATTGATTGATGTGTGTCTCTAGAAACTGGCAATGCTCATGGGATTGTGCACCCTTGTCCTTTCCTGGAATTCTTTTACACACATGCACATCTGCAAAACTGCATCCATACAAAAAAGACTTATACAACCTCTTGGAGTGGATGCAATCAGTCAGCCAGTAGGCATTTATAAAACACCTATTATTTGCCAGCTAAAGGCTGAGGATTTAAAAAGAGGTATAAGGTAGGCCTTTGTCTTGGGATATTCTATCTGAATGCTCCTCTGCTAGTCAGCTCCCTTGTTAAAAGACTTCAAATAGTCCTCCTACAGGCAAAAGCTGCTTCACCCCAATAGCCAGTACTTGAAATTCCATTTGGCCAGCTTGAAAATGTGTGCTGTGCTATTGGTTTCAAGGTGGATTGGTTGACAGAGTATGGATGGCTCAGCACAGCCTATCACCACTTCTGGAGAAAAAACAGAATGTTTACAACTTCCTGGCAATGGATCAGTAGCATCATACATCTGTCCTTCAAGGATTCATAATTGTATCAATGTAGGTATTCCCTCTGCAGATGCAGATAGCAGACCCCTAGTCCTGAATGATGATAGCTCACATTTATATACTGTTTTAAGATTTGCAAGATGTTTTTACATAGATTATCTCATCTGTTCATTACAACAACCCTGTAAGGCAGGTGCTATAAAGTATTTCCATTTTATAGATGAAGAAACTGAGACTGAGAGAGGTTAAATAATTTGCCCAGGGTCACAAAGGTAATAAGTATCTAAGGCTGGATTTGAATTCAGGTCTTCCTGATTCCAAGTTTAGCACTCTGTCCACTGCACTATATTGGATGTGACCTTCATGGATTGCCATGGCTAAAAATGCATTGTTCAAGGAGTACAGGGATACATATATCTTTTGGGTTTTGTTTTCCATTGTATACCAAAATGTTCATGTTTGTTATTAATTGTTAGGTTCAGAGTAAAAAAGAAAAGAAAAGGAAAAGGCATGCATTGTTCAGTAGACATCCCAGTGATAGACTTCTCTAAAATTAGCTAGGATGGTCCTTGGATGAAAGGCATATCATTTGTTGCCAGCTTGTACTCAAAATCTTGGTTGAACCTATCAGAACTTGGACTCGCCTGGCATTCCTTCCAAAAACTGAGTTCTCTTCAGACCCCAATAAAGTATTAGAGAAGGCCTTCAGTGGGAGCCTCATATCCACATATCAAAAAAGAGGACTAGTGTTATTACCAATAATTACTAGTCACCTCCACGGTCGCTCCATAATCTGTATATTTGGGATACACATTTTCTTTTAAAAGAAAGAAATCTGCACGCCCACACATTGTTGGTACTCTGTCCAAGGACACTAAATACTTCATCACCTCTTATTCACCATCAACATAGCTCCGGTCCTCTTAGGCTTTCTGTTCTCTCAGTATTTTTAGATTCAGGCTTCCCCCCAGAGAGGCAGGGAAGCTCTGTTTTATGGATGAGGAAATCTCCATGTTTTGGAACAGAGAAGTAAATTTTCAGCAGTCCTTTGGACTGAGTACCTTTTGGACATGGAGGAAGAATGTTTTTCTCTTGCCCAGAGCCCTGATGGGATCACACATCAAGGGAACCTAGCTTAAAGTCAGTTTTTGTTTGTTTTTACCAGTTTGGATTTTCCTACATTATCAAGCCTGTTCTGGGTTCTAGGCCATGTGCTATCTTCTCTTACTAGTTGCTTGCCTAGGTGAGGTCCATCTCCCTGGGCTGAACGTTGTCATGTTGGGGAGCTTAACAAGTCGGAGGCAGGCTGACCTTACCTTGTCAAAACAATTTTTGATCCATTTAAAAATAGATCCCATTGGGGAAATGGGCTCCCATAAGTCTCTTGTTTACTATGGGAAATATCACAAATAGTACTTCACAAATATGTACTTCAGGTTCTCCTCCATGGCACTGGTACCAAAGACTAATGAGCCCTGACTTAGGGTGAGCCTTAACATATATAGTCAGCCTACTGGGGTTGTACTGTCCCATTGTTTGGAAAGCTGAATTTGGGTCAAGAGTAACATTTCTAGGGGTAAAGTAATTGTGCTTCTCTTGCTTGGACTGCCCTGTAGGCCTTGCCTCTGAAGGCAAGACCAAAGGGAGTTTGAAGGGGGTCTCCCATCCCACCTGCCACTCCCCTGGGAGGAGGCTGGCATGGTGATGGTGCTCTCTATGACTTATTTGGGAAAAATAACAGGGTTGGGGTTGGCCTACCTCTACCATTTCTCATTGGACAGCAGGGCTGACAGGTGAAGAACATTATTCCCGTACACTACTCTATTTTGTCAGAGAGAGAGAAGAGAGACATCCATTACTTGTTCTGATGGGTACCTTTGCTTTTGTTTGATGTTGTCATAGATGATGATGATGGGCTTGGGGGGCACTAGTCTATCTCTGAATGACCACTTTTTGCCTGAGAATCTCTTATCCTGATCTTGACTCCAAGGCCAGAGACAGGGTGACTTTCAGAGCCTGGGGAGCTTGTCATCCCCAAGAACTGGCAGCTGGCTTCCAGCATTTGTAGTCATGTATGGCCCCACTGATTCCTAGGGCTGCCACCATGTGCCATTTGGTAATTCACCCCAACTCCAATGAGATGTTCAAGCCTGGGCTAGTTGTATGGCCACAGAGTAAATCACCAGAGAGGCCCTGTTCCAACAGCCCCTGGCACCTTGCCTTCCTCCTACCTTGTTATTTCAGATTTGAACTTGAAATATCTTTAGGCCCAAATCCAAAGTGGGGAGGATTTGAGGATGGAAGATACTGTTAAGTTCCCTGCCTCCTAGAGCAACTTTCATTCAGTCCCCCAGATCAAGGTTCACTCTTGGATGATGCCTTGGTTAGGTTTGGTTCATTCTCTGATATCCCCAGATCTGGAAGGCAGAAAGCACAGGCATGGCAGATGGGAAAAAGGAAGAGAGGCTAGTAATAAGACAGAAAGTCAGGTGTAGGAAAGGGCTGGGCAAGGCATTCTGGGATCTAGAATCTTAGGGCCTAGATTTGAATCCTCACTCAGCTACTCCTTGCCTCTCTGGGCCTCATTGTTCTCACTGGTAAAAATGAGCTGGTTAGATTATATGTCCTGAGAGGTCACTTTCAGCTCTGTACTTCTGATCTTGTGATTCCTCACAATGCCCTGTTGGGGGAGGGGATGAGAGGGGAGGGAGACGAGGGAGTCAGGGACCATAAGTTGGCTCACAAGCCATTGGCTTTTTAAAACTAAGTTGTGAGTGTGCTACATTGGCACAGAACCAAGAAGGCTCTTTGTCATCAGGTGTCTCTGAGCAGCAGCAGCCCTAGGCTGAGGTGCCAGGTCAGGACACCAAGATGCATTTCCATGGCACCTCCGGGTATTTATGTGTCATTGAGGATGCAATGTTATGTACAAAGAAAGAACAATGAGTTTGAACGGCAGGCAGGCAACCTTCTAGGAGCATTCAGATAGAGTCTCATTTGGGGGCAGGAGTGAAGACTAAACCACTCTCCTCCAGTTTCCACAGGTTTACAGTGAGATACATTGCAAGGGAGGGGTTCAAGTATCCCTCACCCCACCCTGTTTTACAGGTGAAGAATCTTAAGGTCAGAGAGGTGAGATAACTTATGTAAGCTAGTTAGTGTCGGCCTGTGTGCTAATGCTGCTCTCTGTATCCTAAATTCTATGCTCTCTCCCCAAGCATTCTCTGTGAACTCTAGTCCAGGAGCCCTTAACTGCTTTTGTATGGCACCCTTTGGTAGTCTAGGGAAGCCTATGGACTTCATTTCAGAATAATGTTTTTTAAGCAAATAAAACAAAACACATTGGACTGCAAAGTATATCAATTATATTGCAATATGCTCATCAATATATTTTTTTTAAAGTTCATGGACCTCAGATTGAGAAGTCCTGATCTAGTCCCTTCTAGCCTTGATATTTTGAAATATTTCAAAAATATATTTGAATTTCATGATCTGGTACAGGAATTTATAAGCTCTCCCAAGGGCCTGGACTTCACGTTTTCATATGGGTGTCTGACTTTCTTGGACAAGAGATATAGTGACTGGATAAAGCCACATGATTATAGATTAAGAGCTGTTAGGGTCATTGAGGCTTGAATCAGAAAGAGATGTTTCTACAGGTAGTAGGTAGCAGAGTCAGGACATAGGGAGGTCATCCCAAAATAAGTTGCTCTCTGCACTTTGAGGACAATTGGCAATGTCTTACCTGTAGCTTCTACCATGCCTTCTAAGATAACTACCACCTCAAACTCCTCCTGATTCAACTGTGCCCTGGACATCTCCCAGAAAGGGCTCTTCTCATTGATTTCATGGGAGATGATAAGTGGCGACACCAGGAAGAGGCGGTCATCCCCAGTGTCAAAACCCACATTAATGTCTGTCTGATTCAGGGGAATGAACTCCCCTTCTTTGGTCTGCCTGGACTTGATGAGCTTGGCCCGTATGGAGGCCTCTACGATGTGAGAGTTGCGGAGGTCGCCCACCCGGAACATGAGGCAAAGCTTATCATCCCGCATAGAAATGACAGCATTATTAGAAAACATGAGAGTCTCTGCCCTCTTCTTGGGCTGACTAATCTTGACAAACATGCAACCCACCATGAAGGCATTGACTATGGAACCTAGGATGGCTTGAACCAATAGGAGGATGATCCCTTCTGGACACTTCTCTGTGATAACCCGGAAGCCATACCCAATGGTGGTCTCTGTTTCAATGGAGAACAGGAAGGCAGAGACAAAACCACTGAGATTCTCAACACAAGGAACCCAGTTTTTGTCCCCAACGTGGTCCAGGTCTCCCCGAATGTATGCAATGAGCCACCAAATAAAGCCAAAGAACAACCAAGTAATGGTGTAGACCATGGTGAAGACAAGGAGGTTGAAGCGCCACTTCAAATCCACCAGTGTTGTGAAGAGGTCACTTAGGTAACGATAGGTTTCCTGGACATTGCCATGATGCACGTTACACTTGCCACTTTTCTCCATGTATCGCTGGCGAGGCTTCTTGGCTTCTGTCAGAAGACGGGTCCGATCAGTAGTGATAGGGACATAATCACGGGCCTGTTTGGGAATCTTCCTGGGATCTCTTGGGGTGGTTGCAATCTCCATGTCTTGGTTCATGGAATTTCTAGAATCTCCAGCCATAGCTTGGCTATTTTGGGGTAAAAGAGACATAAATCAATGATACTGATTTTTCTGGTTCAGTTGAGCATGTCCTAAGCAGAGAAATCTAGCAAAACATAGAGAAACATGGAATCATAATGGTGAAAGACGCCATAAAAATATGTAAATCCAACCCCCTCCATCTTTGCATATGGGGAAACTGAGACAAAATGACTTGTCCAAGTTCATTTTACTACTTAATGGTAGAGCTGTAACTAGGACCCAGATCTCCTGACTCTTTCCACCTCAAACCTTTCTACCTCAAACTGTAAAACAGCAGTTTTTACCAAGTAGAATGCAATTCATTTAACATGCATGGAGTGAATCAATTCAATAAATATTTATTAATTGCCTATTTTGTGGACACCATTAGAGATGGCTGGATGTGAATGGGAGGTTTCAAGGTCCTTGGTCTTCTTAGAGCTTTAATTTTAGCAGGAAGCTATGCACATACATGTGTACACATGTGTATATGTATACAAATATATATATACATGTACACAGAAACTATAATACATGATAAGTGAGTTAAAGAGGTATAAAATGACATGTAAAGTACAAGGGGGAAAAGGTTGTTATCAACTGAAGGAAATCAAGAGAGAATTTTTAGAGGTGGCGCATAAGCAGGGCTTTAATAGGAATTCCAAAATTCTAGGTGTAGGGTACTATATGAGCAAAAGCTTGGAAATCATAGTCATAGATGAAGAGTGCTTGGGTTTGGTAAGGAAGGAAAGGTATGACATTACGAGGTTGTGGAGGAATCTGAATGCCAGGCAAAGGTGTTTAAACTTCATTTCATAAGCAATAGAGAGACACTGAAGATTCTTGAGGAGAGGGGAAAAGAGCCACATACATGCAAGGGAAAGATTAGTTTGACAGTGATGTAAGGAATAGGAATAAAGGGATAAGAGAATGAAGTCAGGAAGATCTTTCAGTGGCCACTGAAATAGTTAGGGAAGTGGTACGTAGGACCTGTACTAGGGTGGTGGCCATGGCAATAGATAGGAGGGGAAGATATAACAGAGATTAAAAATGTAGACTAACATGGAATGACAAATCTGTCCAAAAGTTTGAGTGCATATTAAAAGGTGACTATATATAATCCTCACCGCCACCACCACCACCACTATCGAAATGCCACGTTCATAAGTGTCATCTTCCTTGACCTGCTCTCTCAAGATGCCTCGGATACAGTCTCTGCCTTCTAAGAGCTTGTGAACAACGGCATATGGCAGGATTTTCATCAAATCATAGACGTGTAGAGCTGGAAGTGACTCGAGAAATCATTGAGAATGTCAGTTTCCCAATAGGTCCCCGAGAACTTTGAGATGGGGTTCATACTTTATCCAGCTTGCTTCCATAGATATGTAATGACACCTACCTCTCTCCAACTTCCTGACCTAGGGAGTTTACAAGTACATTTCACATGCCACTGGAAGGAAGTGGCATTTTTATAGTGCTGCTGGATGAGAATATGTGGAGCCTGCAGACTCAGGTAGTTCACGATTTATACCTTGACTATTTAAGCTGGCCCTCTCCAGAAAGTAGATCACATTTAATGTCACCTTGGGAGACACAAACCGTTTAGACCCTTTGCCATTTTTATGAGCAGGCTTTTCTTGATTTTACCTACGTTTATCTCACTAAAGAATCAGAGCTGTTGTTTAAACAAATGCAAAGCATCCTTCATAAATCTACCGGCACATAAATCCAGCAGCATTAGCCCCTCCTGGATATCTCCTACCATAAGAAGTCTTTGTTTTTCCCTTTTTTTGGTCAAATCCAGCAGATTCAGAACGACCTTCCCCAAATCAAATGAGGGGGTCATACAAGGAACTGTTTACTTTGTATCTTTAATGTGTATTTTCTATTGTCTTCTATACCACCTGCTCCCCACTCCCTGTCAGGCCTCTTACAAGGATAAATGAGACAATGAGATTGAAAGGCTTAGAGCTTCTTTGCAGAAAAGGTGAAAATCAAGTCCAGGCCTGAGTGTAGCTCAGGGGTGGGGAACCTGTGGCCTCGAGGTCACATGGGACCCTCTAGGTCCTCAAGTGCAGCCCTTTGACTGAATCTAATAAATGCTCTTAACAAAAAAGATTTGTTCTGTAAAACTTGGACTCAATCAAAAGACTGCACCCAAGGACCTAGAGGGCCAAATGTAGCCTCGAGGCCACAGGTGCAACCCCCCTCCCCAAGGATATTATTCTTTCATTAGAATCATCCATTCATTCAACTAGCATTATGAAACACCCTTACTGGGCCAGACACTGTTCTGCAATACAACATCCAAACTGTTCCCGACTCTAAGGGACTTACACTTACAAGGGAAGGGAGGGTGGTTAGAAATCCTGCTCTTCTGAAATGAAAGATGCCCAGAGATGGACCAAATAGACGTTTGGATCCAACAACAGAATTGATTCTGGACAGTCCAATTACTAGAACTCTAAACGACAATATCATAGAAATTTTAAATACTGGGATCTGGGACGTACTTTGTGTGTGATTAGGATACTGCTTTAAGATGTACTCAGGAAAAGAGAAGACTTTGGATTAGCCCCCTCACAGTTGTCACAGGATGTTTTGTGCTGATTTTTTGTTGTCTTTCTCTCTTATCCAACTCACTCTCACTCAGAATTAAAAGATAAAGCTTCATAGTATGTTTAAAAAAAACAAGGGTGTTCTAAGCACTAACACCGATATTTGAAAATCTCCTATAGAAGGACCCAAAAGGGATAATTTGACTCTTAATTGCTATTTTATAGCAGTTCAGAATTTCCAAGATATTTTATAATATCTTCATTAATTTTAATAAGGACTTAAAATAACCTTATAATAAGTTCATAGGGTGCTTTCCACACTATATAGTATTTAAAATAATAGTAAGGTACATCATATAACTATTGTTCCCATTTTACATACAAGTAAACTGAAACTTTGAGCATCAGTGGTTAGAGAGTTCTCATCCTCCCTCCACAACTGACTTCTTCACTGACCCTGGGAAAATCCCTTTCAATGTCTCAGTTTGCCCATCTGTAAAAAGACTAAAACAACGACCCTAGATGCCTCATACTGATGTTATGAGGACCGAAAGAAGCTATAAAAAAATTTTTGTGTGTTTTTAGGAAGCACTATGAAAGTATAAGCTATTATCAGCTTCATTTTTAGAAATATATATTATATATATATCCAAATAATGTGTCCAAAGCTAACCAGTAAATAATTCAATTTGACAAATATTTTGTGATGGAGTACTACTGTGCTGTAAGAAATGATGAGCTGGCTTATTTTAGAAAAAAAAGGAAAGTCTTGCATGAAATAATGAAAAATGAAATGAGCAGAGCCAAGAGAATGATGTACACAACTCAAAGCAATATTGTTTGAAGAATAATTGTGAACAAGCAATTTATTTTGAGTGTTGTAAATACTAAAGTTAACTACAAAGACCCATGAAGGAAGATGCTATCCATACCTCCAGAGAGAAAACTGATAAATAGAAGTATGCAGGTATGGTTTTAATATATTTATAAATCTGTGTCAAATGGTGGCCTTCTCTCTAGTGTTGGATGGGAAAGGAGGGAGGGAGACAATTTGGAACTTAAAATGTAACCAAAAAATTTTAATTTAAAAAAAGAAAAAAATAAAGAACAACAAGGTTAGTTTTTTGGTATCATCAAAATAAACAAACAAACCAAAAAACCCTCCTAAATGCAAGGTGCTAGGACCAGAAAGCCAAAAGTGGAAAATAGTTCCTACCCTCAAAGAGCTAACATTTTACTGGGAATATAGCTGGGCTTCAGGCTGAGACAGGCCATGCCTTAACCCTCTGAATTCTCTTGTTTCTCATTTCAAGGATTTGCAAAAATTCTTATTCCAAAAGATCTCTCTAAGGTCAAAAGGATGTGCAGGGGTTCCCTTTAATTGGACCCTTCAAAACTCAGAATATTCTCTTTGGACTAGGGGCCTTTGGTACATTCGCCTCTAGAGAGAAGCAAGGAAAGTATCTGGCATATCATCAGCTACCAGGGGCCTCTAGCTGTATTCTGAAGGATACAGACTAAGGCAGTGACCTTGGCAAATCTTATTAAAATCTAAGCAAGATCATTAGGACTCTCTAGCTTTAATCTCCTTTTGAGGGTGAATGGGGAATGGTGCATATATGTGATTAAAGTTCTTGGGAAGTATGAAGTTTAAAGGTCCAACAAAACAGATTTATCTCTTTGATATAAAAAAGCATAAAAATTAAAGGGCAGACATAGGGAGGCATCTAAGCTGGCATCCTCTCTACTGGGCTTAATTGCCCCTCTGGACTATAGGACTCCCCTGTCCATATGAATGGGGATTCCTCTCCAAGTTGTAGCTGCAGGAAGTCAGATGTCACTGGCTTCTCTGGCCAAATACTACCTATGAATGAAAGGCCACATAATTTTCTGAAAAGTACATTGAACTGATGCCCCTGCCTCAGGATCAGTTTTCTTACCACAAAATAGGAATAGTCAGAATTTTTACTTCTTCCTCTTCGCCTCCTAACAAAGAATCCCTGAGTTGTTTGTTTAAATGCAAATGGGGGAAAATGTCTATTATTAAGAACTTTTGGATCACATAAACCTATATCAGTAGGAGAGAAGGTGGTAGCTTTCCTGAGGTAATGATCAGTAAGACAGAGGTTTCATCTGAGAAAATAAGGAGAAATCTTTTGAACCCCAAGCATCCCTATTCAAAGAGAGAACAGAAACATTGGTTTAATGGCCTTTAATGATCAGTATTATACTGAGCCCCTGAGAGGTCTGTGCAACAGAATGCTGGATTAGCTCTCTCCTGGAGTGAAGTGGACCACAAATGTGGAGATAGGTAGGTAGTGAGCTTAAAACAAATACAGAAAGAAACGAGATTTTTTAAAGTGTTTGCTGAAAGTGAGGTGAATGGGGAGGAAAATGCCACAGAATAAAAGCTGGAGCCCAGGATGAAAAAGCCATTGGACTAGGAGCTAGGAGGCAGCCTTATATCTAGCCCAGAGGAGCACAATGGGAACTCAAGGCCTGGGTATTTGAGTTAAATCAGAAAAAACAATAGAACTGTCCAATACATACTAGACAGATTTCTTCTTTTACACTTTGAATTACCTATGGCCAAATATGGTACTTTTGAAGTTATACCTGTGTTACTAAACCTAATAATACATGTAGCATACCTAAATCTGTAGCATACCTAACTCTGTAGCATTCAGGTTGATGGGAGGACCATAGATTGGAAACATTCCAACCATAGTTGGAAGGGATTTGAGAAGCCATCTATTTCAAATTTTCATTTTATAGCAGAGGAAACTGAGGTTAAGTGACTTACCCAAGATCACAGAAATAATAAGTGGCAAAGTTGGGATGTGAACCTAGTTCCTCTGATTCCAAATTCAGTCCCTCCTACCATTATATCACACAGCCTTCCAACACACCTTACCACATACTTCTCTTGTGGGGTCATAGTGTTGTGAGAAAATAAGCCAGCACAGGATACACAGAAGAGATAAGCTGCAGTTTATTTATCCACTCAAGAGTGTGACACACACCATCAGTAGGTGATTGAAATGTGTGTGTGTGTATGTGTATGTGTGTGTGTGTGTGTGTGTGTGTGTGAACTTGGCAGATAACATCTCTAAAGCTGGGTGAGTCAGAAAGAGTGATAAAAGAGAAGATGTGCTTTTTTGCAAAGCAATTTGGTTACAGCAGATACAGAACACAGTTAGAAAAGGGTACTGATTACAACAAAGGAGGATGCTTGAACATTTACAAAGAAAACTTCCCCCATTTTTTCTGCATCTTTGAGGTCTACTCAGTCTCCTAACACCCATCTTTTGTTTGGCTACAAAATTCAATCCATTTCTTTTCAATTGAACTTGGCAAGCATTTTTAAGCACTTAGGATGTGACATACCAGGCATACCAAGCAGAAAATGTGTGAAACTGGAAGTCAAGAAGACCTGGATTCAAATGTAGCGTTTGGCACATGCTGTTATGTGACCCAGGACAAGGTACTTAACCGTTCAGTGGCCCAGACAACTTTCTAAGACTTCAAGTTGCAGAGAAGGGGGCCAACCTAATTGGTAGAAGGAGTTTCATCCCTGGAAAAAGCCTAGGACCCTAGGCTAGAGCTTTGAGAATAGCAGTGTTTCCCTAGGACTAGACCTGCTTCCAGCCTGGCTCTTACAGATATCATCTGGGGAAGCAACTTCAGTGGAGAAAGGGTAGCTATTCCTTGCCAGTTGCCACAAGTAGGGCAGGCAAACCAGCCTAGCTGAAGTAAGGAGGAACCTGGCTGAGAGATAGGAGGTACCATGTACTGTAAAGGTCAAAGCACTACCACCTTGTTGAACATCATCTTCCACAGACCCTGATAGAAGCAGCCGAGGACCCTGGACCCAAGAGCTTTTGGAATAGCAATGCTCTGAGACCTGTCCCCACAGCCATCATCCTTGGAAGCAGTTGCCATGAAGATATGGCTTCTGCAGGTGCTATAGCCATATCTAGAAAAGAAAGTTCTTGCCACCAGTTTCTTTGGCACAATCAAGTGGTTTAACTTCAGAAATTGATATGATTTTGTCAATGGAAATGGCATTAAAGAAGAGGCATTACTATTTGCTTTGCTATTACACCCTGGGGACCATGAGACTTCTCCATATGACTTTTGAGGGGCCTTTCTTTGTGTCTCCAGGGCTTAGCACACTACCCGGCACATAGTAGGTACTTAATAAATGACAGTTGGCTGACTTGCTAATGATACCTTCAATACGTGTGGTCTCTCTGCTTCTCTCCCTCATTAGAATGGAATGTCTTTGAGAGCAAAGATTGTCCTCCTTTTCTATTCTTATCCCCAGTGCTTAGCACATAGTGCTTAGTAAAAGCTTCATTCATTCATTCATTCATTCGTTCCCTGCATCAGTATGAGGCGTTTCCTCATTGTGTCTCCCTATACTAATGAAATCACAGGTCTAGTCCCAGGCACTAGAGAGAAATGAACACAGTCTTTCCCACCACAGGAGTACGGGAGATGCTGGAAAATTTTTTGGGTAACTTGGACCTTAGGATCACACTCCCTTGCGATATCATTTAGTTCAATTTCTCAGTTTTGCAAATGAGCAAAACGAGGTGAAAGGAGCCTTGCTCTCAGTTGAGTGCAGAGCCAACACTTGAATCCAGATCTTCTGACTTAAATCTCAGGACCCTTTTCCCTAGCCACCCTGTCTCCTTCAGGTCTTACAGCTGCCCAGCCCTCAGTTTCTGCCTGCAGCTGCCTATGACCTCACTGTCTGTTCACAGCACCCAAATTTCCAGTGAGGGGGAGGCCTGAGAAGTGACCAGAAAAACAGACAGCCAAGGACTAGGGGGAAGAGGGAGGGTAGAGATGGGGGTGGGAGAGAGACTCATGGCCCTGAAAGGCTGCACGCAGACATAAAATATCATTGTGTTTGCAGCACAGCAAACCAGAGTACCAAAGCAATTAGCCTGAGTAGTCAGACTCCTCACGAAGAGATGCCACTCCAAATTCAATTAAGGCCCTGGGACTTTTGGTGAATTCCTTCTTCCCAGCAGGCCACCTCAGGATGAACATCCTGACTGGTGTTTTAAAACACTTCTCATGTCTCCTGCCTGAATTCTGGTCCCCTGACGGCCACCTGCTTTGAGCCAGGAACATAAAAAGTGAGGCATGGTTCTTTCATGGCCCAGGCTTCCCTTCTGTGTCTTGATTTAAAAATAGCTCTTTCCTGATAGCAACCACCAGGCAGCTCAGAGAGGCCTGGAAAGGGAGCTCAGAGGCTAAATGCTCCCCCCACCCCTTCCCCTGGGAACTAATGGAACATGGACAGAACCATTTTGTTTCCCAGAGCATTGCATGGTGATGAGTTTAGTCCATTAATCGTGAGTCAGTTTGGGGCCTTGTTACCTAAGAGGGGGCTGCCCTGCTATCCCTCTCCCCAGCTAGCTATACTGTTCAGATTGCCAGTTATGTGGGAGGGGCAGGGGGCCCCCCACCTCTAGTAATGGTATCCTCAGAGCTAACCTTTTCATTTTAGAGATGAGGACACAGTCTCAGAAAGGTCAGGGTATTTATTCAAGCTGGTCAAGAGTAGAGCTGAGATTTGAACTCTCATAGTTTGCAACCAGACTCAGGTCTCTGTTCACTGCAACACACTGTCTCCTCATATCTCTGTGGGTTTGTTTTTTAAACTTACCTGCTGCAGCTTTTAAAAAGCACAATTAGCATTTGCTCCTTTGAGAAACAGGTTTTGCTTCTTTCTGCTCAGTCTTCCCCAGGCCCATTGACTGGACAATGTTGGAGAAGGGCTATTGGGACCTAAGATAAGAAGTGGAGGGGGATAGAGAGGTTGGAAGTCCTGCCTCAGACCTCCTGGTCCGGAGGTGATAAGCTGATAATCAGTGGTCATACCTCAGCCTCCTCCATTCTAGAATGAAAACACCTTTTAGATGGTGAGCTCCTTGAGGGCAGGGACTGTCTTTTACTTCTTTTTCCATCCCTAGCACTGAGCACAGTGCCTGGAACACAGTAGGGCTTTAATAAATGTTTACTGAATTGAGCCTTGGGTGATAATAATAAAAATATAATAAGGATAGTGGTAGATTTTGTCACACCACTAGGAATGTTCTGTCCCAGCAAAATATGATTGTGATAATGAGGTAAAGGCATTTGGAATCCAAGAACGTCAGAGGTAAAAAAAACCTTTGAGGTCCTCCAGTTTTGTCCCCTCATTTTCTAGACAAGGAAGTGGAGACGGTAGGATGGATGTATGTTGATGTGCCCAAGTTCATTCAGTTGGTTAGGGAACAGAGTTAGAAGTAGGACCCAGGCCTTCTGTTCTTTCCACTCTACCTTCTTTCTATGTCAATTGGTCAGGCAATAAACAGCTAAGTTGATAAACATTATTAAGCGCCTACTGTGTGCCAAGCCCTAGGGATATAAAGGAAGACAAAGATGGTCCTTGCTCTCAAGGAGTGATGATGACGCATTGACATTCCTATAGTGGTTTTACTTTCAAAGCACTTGGATTACATTCTTGAGTCCGCACCATGAGCTATGATGAAAGGAGACAGTTATTACATTACAATTCTCATTTTGTGAGTAAGAACACTGAGGCCTACCCAGGTGACAAGGCACGCCTAAGGGGATGTCACCGTCCCTTCTTCACTAAGAAAGGGCTGTGAAGCTGGGCTCAAATGAACTGTGGGAGAGTTTACAATGAAAACAAACAGAGAAATCCTATAAACTCTGATGTAACTGATGGCTCAGGCCCAGAGCAGGACTAAATCATCTCAAAGGTCCCTTTCAGCTCTAAATCCTTTTAACTCCAGTCCTGCCACCTCCTGAGTCCCATGCATCATTCTGACCTGGCCCTCTTTTTATTTTTAATTTTTGCAGTGTTTTTTGAAGGAAAGTGTTTGTCATATTACCCAAAGCTTAATGGTAAAGAGCCTAAGTATACACACACCCACACCCACACCCACTCACCCACCCACATACGCACACATATATGTATACATATATTATATACACACATACATGTATGTATGTGCATATATGTATATATGTTTGCATAAACACACACACATATATACATACACTTATATAATATATATAAAACACATCTTCTTCTATTTTCTGCCAAACCAAAAATAAAACCTATGCTTTCCCTATTGTTCAATTCAATTCAACAGTCATTGAGAATCTACTACATGCCAAGGCATTGTGCTTGAAGGGGTGGAGAAAATAATTATTATTTATCATTTATTAATATCATTTGAACCTAGGCTAGAATATTGTCTAACTCAAAAGTTACTGTAGAGGTGACGCTGACCTCAGAGACAGTATGGCTGCCCCAGATCTTATTTTGGGACTACTCAAAGCTTGTGTTTCAGATTCCCGAAATTAGATTGACTTATCCACCAACTCCATCTCAAACTGCCTTTCCAGAGGCTTCCTACAGCCTACATGAGGCCAATCAGGCAGATGTCCTTATGCCCTTGTCTGAACTCTATATAATGTATCTTCACAAGGATGTATAGAGGGAGCCACACTTTCCAGATGTCTTCCTACCAAACAATCTAATGAATTTCTAAAACTATTTTGGGATTTGTTCTCACAAATGACAAAGGGGTGGGACAGGAGGAAGGGAAAGGGGGAGATCCAAGGATGAATCAGAACTGGTCTTGCCATCAAGGACTTTACTCATCTCACAGGAATGGAAAAAGGCAACTAAATATAGAATACAGCATAATAGCTACAATACAGTCAGAGGTCAGCTAGTCCAACCTATCCTTTTGTTTGGTCATTTTCAGTTGTGCGCGACTCCTCATGATCCCACTTGGGGTTTTCTCAGCAAATATATTGGAATGATTTGCAATTTCCTTCTCTAGCTCATTTTACAGATGAGGAATCTGAGGCAAACAGAGAATTGACTTGTCCAGGGTGACACAGCTAGTAAATATCTTGAGAAGCGTCTTCCTGACTTCAGGGCCAACACTCTATCCATTGTGCCGCCTAGCTCCTCCTTTTACTGGTGAGAAAACAAAGCTCAGAGATGCAAAATCAAGGTCACACAGGTAGTAAGTCACAGAGGCAGGATCTGAACTCAGCCCCTCCAACGATAAAACACTCTTTTCATTGAACTATAAACTTGGAGTCAAGCAGGCCATTTACTTCAATCAGTTACTAATTGTGTGACCTCACTCAAATTAATATCATCTATCTTGGTCTCATTTTCCTTACTGGTAAATGGAAGGGATTGGCCTTGACCTATCATTTTCCTTCTGATGCCCTATCAGTTAGGTCATAGTGTTTCCCTGTGGTAGTGGGGATAGGTATTTCTGGAGCAACCCACATTTTCCCTTGATCCTTCTGTGGCTAAGGATGGCCAAAGATGGTTGGTGGAGGATGGGAGATGCTATTTGTGGTCACTAATGTACAGCAGAATGGCCTAAGTGGTGCACAGTGGTATGGTGGTGGTCCAATTGGTATCATGACTACAGACTGGTTTCCAGAAGCATTCTAAGAGCACCCTAGGGCTTGAGAGATTGCAGTATCCTGTAAATGCTTACAGGGACTTGGGTTCCCAAAGGAATGGCATAAAATAAGCCCCAGGAGATAAGGTAGAAAGTAGGCAGTAAGTCTGGTAAAAGATCAGCCTCAATCCTTCCTTGCCTGAGGAAATCCCATCTGAAGACCTTGAGTGTTTTGTACCTCCCTTGGGACACTTTTTAAAGTCTGTTGATTTCTGCCATGGGCATAGTTATCCTGCAACGTTTTATAGCTCTTTATCTTATTCCTCTGTTATATTAGTAAAATCTTTGAAAGTAAGACTGGCTCTTTATTTCAATATCTCCCTCCAAGTACCAAGGGAAATGCCTTGCCCATGGTAGGTACTTCTTATTTGTTGAACTTGATTGAACACATAGTTAAAAAATAGTAGGAATTTTTCTAAATTCTGAAGTTTTTGTCTACCATGGTAAAGGCATGATTTTTTTTCATATTAAAATTGTTTCAGTGAGAAGGGATTGGCATCAGAGGGTCTGGGTTCAAATCTTACCTTTGGATATTACTACTGCTGTGACTTTGGGCAAGTTACTTCACTTTCATGGGCCTCAGTTTCCAGATGTAGGTTTATGACCATCAATGGCATCTCTCATCCTCCAGCAATCTCTCTGTGCATCTTTGGCCACAGGAGGATCAAGGGAGAGTGTGACTTGCTACAGAAATACCTATCTCCACTACTGCAGGGAGATACCATGACATGAATGATAGAGGAGATGAAGGAAAAGGTCAAGTCCAATCCTCTTGTTTTAACAAATGAGGAAATCTGTAAAGTGAGGGACTTGAACTAGATGCCTCCTTCTAGATGAAGAACTATAATTCTGTGAAGTCCTCCTCCCTAAGCAGCCTCAGTTTCCTCAGCTAGAAAATGGAGATCATCATACCTAGGGCATTCACCTCGCAGAATATCATGAGCATCAAACAAGGTAAAGTATATAGGACACTTAATAAATCTTAAATGTTAGCTATTGTTATTACTACTAAATAAACTAACTAAATGTATGCTAATGTATAAATATTAAATACAGAATATATTTATGTAGATATGTATTAAATATAACATTTTATATTTAATATATAATATATTACAAATACTAATTATAGAAACTAACAAAATACTAGACTAACTAAATAAATGTCAGTTACTATTGTTATTATTATTAAATAAACAGTTCAAAGAGATGATGGATTGTAGCGTGATCTTTGTAAATAAGGTAGAACACATTCACTTGGTCTCTTAGGAGCTTGAAAGTGCAGGGAGAAAATTAGCTATTTTCTAGGAATGTGAAATTTGGGCGTGACCATCATTACTCAAGGGGGCAACTACACAGCTCAAACTCAAGTTTTCTTTTCCCAGTCATCTGTCAGGAGCCTTCCAGAACAGCTGATCTGTCTGCTGGCCTAGATAGAATTGATTCATCTCAGGGAAGATGAAGGTCAACTACACCTCATATGCTTACGGCTTGAGGCTGCTCACACCCAGCATGTGATTGGAGCACCACAGGCCTCATGGGTGGTAGGCTGGGTTAAAGGATCTTCTTTATTTTACTTATTTATTTTTGGTGTATGAGGCAATTAGGGTCAAGTGACTTGTTCAGGGTCACACAGCTAGTAAGCATTAAGTATCTGAAGTTGGATTTGAACTCAGATCCTCCTTTTTCTTGGCTGGTGCTCCATCCATTGTGCCACCTAGCTACCCCATGACCTCACCAGGAGCAAAATTCTCTCAGTAACATTATCACTTGCTGGGGTAGTGAAGTGGGGGGCATTCTTCAAATATCAAGAACAGAGAGAGACAAAGGTAACTGAAGTGGTTGGAGGGGCTTGGAAACCATGAAGGACAGGCCCCCAAATGGCTAACAATACTCTGCACTCCAGGGACTAACTAATCAGATCTCAGGGATCTTGGACCCTCTGTGACCAGTTCATATGGAGGGTGGTAAGGTCTAGGGACAACTGCTCAAGCTCACATATAAAACTAATTTGTATAAGAAATAATTTTTCATACTTTCTTTTAATACTTCAGCAGTCATGTAATTTCACTAGGATGTATAAAACCTCCGCTAACCTAGACTGGAGCCCTTTCATGACTTAGTAGAAGGTCTTTATGAGTTACCATAGCCTAAAAACCTCATTCCTGAGTGGTTGACCTTCCAAAGTCTTGAACCTTTTTGAAATTAACTAAGCTGGTCCTTGGAGGGATAGTGATGTAGTTGTCAATAGGTTCAGACTTAAAGTCTTTCCAACATGATAGGATCTGCTGGTTCTTCATTTACTTATCTTTAAATGTGGTATTTGGACTAGGTGACTGCCAAGGTCCTGCCATATCTAGAGTGAGAGTCATATGGGCTTTAGGAATCTCTTTTGTCATAGGTTGAAATAGATTTGTTACCAGCTCAAAGATCTGGCCTATATAACATGGGAAGATCAAATTTCAGATCTTGCCCAGGGCTTATAAATGCCTTGTTCTAGCTCTGGTCTCTAGGAAGAACTAATTCTTCTTTGAACATAGTGTGACCCTCACAGTGGATGAGCCCATTAGTAAAACTTCCTCCTAGAGAGAAAGGGAAGAGGGAGAGATTCTTTCCTAGGGAGACAAAGGGTCAGAGGGAAGAAGTGACATTTCTTTATAATACATATCTTAGTTCTATTTTGCTGTGTGTTGTCTGGTATTGAGAGGAAATGTGACACAGTGAAAAGAGTTGGATGCAGAAACAGGAAGGTCTGAGTTTGAGTCCTACCTTCAACACTTCCTAGCCATGGAACTCCAGGCAAATAACTGAACCTCTCCGACAGCTTTCTAAAATGATGAGGCAGAAAATGGCTGCTCTAGCATCTGTGGAGAGAATTTCCATACCTAAAGTTCATTATACCTATGAAATAATAGCTATGGACCAAAAAAAAATTTTTTGGCATTAGGGTGGAGTGGAAGCAGTAAAGTTCCCAGTAAAGTTTTCCTGTTTGTGCCACACCTGTCCTAATGATGTTTTTAGTGAATCCACCTTGGTAAATAAAACCCCAGAGAGGAGTATCTGTATGTGTATGCTTCTGTGAGGGATGGGAGTGGGGAAGAGAGGGAGAAAGGTGGGAAGAAGTGAACAGGGGCAGTCAATATGACATAATTTGCCCCAAAAAATCATGGCTTGAGGCTTGAGCTGAGGTAGGAATCTCAGCCTGAGCCTGGAAGCCCTACTTAGCCACAGCTAGCCTTGTTTCAGCTGGCCTCTGTCTTCTCTGCTCCAATGGTGACCATCACATTCCCCTGTTATGTGGGAGGTGCTTCTGTCCCTGTCCTTGTTCTTTTTCCTTATCTGGGAATGTCAATGTTGCCAGGCAGCTGCTGTGAATTGGCTGCAGTCCAGGTATCAGTGTCCTGCCTTTACTGGACTTGGTAGGGAATCCATTAGAAGAGATTGGTCCTTTCACTCCTACCCTCACACTACATCAATCAGTAATCAGTCACATTTACTGGAAGGTAGTTTGGCATGGTGACTAGAAAGCTGGCCTCGAGCAAGGAAGGTCTGGGTCCAATTCTTGTCAGATGTGGTAGATAGAGTGTCAGGCAGCAATACTTGAATTCAAATGCAACCTCAGACACTTAGTAGCTGTGAGACCTTGGGTAAGTCACTTAACTGCGGTTAGACTTTGTTTCCTCAATTATAAAATGAGGATAATAACAACTCGTACCTTGTAATATCGTTGTAAGGATCAAATGAGAGAATATTTTTAAGAAGCACTTAGCACAAATGCCAGGCACATAGTAAATGCTATGTAAAAGCTTATTCCCCTCTCTTTCCTATCCTTCTGACACATACTCATTGTACGACCCTGACATTTAATTTTCTCAATCCTGGGGAAGTCATTCAATCTCTTACAGTCTCAAGTAACTATCTAATACAGTGCCCCAGGTATCTAACTTTTTAAAAAATATATTTTCTCTAACTCTTAAGCAATAGGTAGTGATAGAAATGAAATAAAAAGGAGAGAGAGTCTTGGAGAAGAAGAGGGGAAATGACCTGAAAACATGGGCACAGAAAGACAAAAACCAAAAGAAACTATACAATTGCCCAGTACTACTTTACAGGGAGAGTGACGTGTGTGAGGACACATTCTCTGTGTCTGACCTCCGGGCTGGGGGGATGTTGTGGCTGAGGGTGCTTGTAGTTAGGATCAGGAAGGGAAAGCTTAAGTTGCTTGCCTCTCTTGGACACAGTGATCTTGCCCAGGGAAGCATGCAGCAATTGACTGGAATTTCCCACTGACCATCTGGGCATCTGGGGGCAAAGTGCCCTGACCTCCTTATGTGGCCTCCCTCACCACTCACTAGGATGAAACGGAGCTAGGTGATGGGTCATTAGCTGAAGCACTGGGCTCGAGGGAACATGATAAAAAAGGTTTCTCCTACCCTGGGGGAACACTCAGTAAGAACAGAATTCCTAAAATGCGATGCCTGTCCTCCTTTCTGGCCAAGAATGAATAATTTCTTCCCAGTAGGCCAGGAACATTACAGCAACGCCAGCCTTGTGAATAGATTTCCCAGGTTTCACAGATGAGATTAATTTTTGGTTGAGAAGGTTGTCCACATAATTTAGTATTCTGTGTCTGACATTTGGCACTCTGAGGCGTTTTGTGGGAGGGCAAGTTTGTCTCTTCTGATGTCAACAACCATTTACTGAATATTTAATTCAATCCAACAAACATGTATTGGGCATCTGCTCTGTAGGTAGCACTGTGCTGGGGAAATAAAAATTTTAAAATGACCTAATTCCTGACCTCAAAGAGCTTCTATTCCATTATATTTATACTCCTGAAACATACTATTTCATAAAGCACTCATTAATTTGTTTTCTTTTTATTGTTCAGTTATTTCAGTCATGCCTAACTCTTTGTGACCCCATTTGGGGTTTTCTTGGCAAAGATTAGAGTCATTTGCCATTTTCTTCTGTAGCTCATTTTACAAATGAGGAAACTGAGGCAAACAGGGTTAAGTGACTTGCCCAAGTATCTGAGGCCAGATTTGAATTCAGGAAGACACCTTCCTGACTCTAGGCCTAACACTCTATCCTCGGCACCACCGACCTGCCCAAGTTTAGAGCTATTTGCAATTCTGTCCACCTGAGCTACTTCTTGGATTGAGTTCCTCAAGTTAAATACTTTGCACAGTTGGTTATATTTGATTAAGAGTCTAGTGACATAACTCTTATTATAGATTTCACTAGCCTCTCTGGTATGGAAATGAGATTCATTGGTTATATATGTGGGTTCTCCTTTAGATGGGGGAATCACAGTGAAACCCAACAATCCTCTGGCTCAGTGGATGTTTGCAAGGGAAAATTAAACATTTCCGTCAAAGTTCCAGTTTCACCCTGGCATTTCTTCAAAACTCCTGTGTTGGTGCTGCCATCTAGTCCCAGGGAGAAAAAGCTAAATTGATTAGATTTAGGACAAATGCATCAACCTGAGAGATGGGAGACCTCAATTCTAGTCCCAGCTCAGGTGCCAGCGTTTGCTCTGTAACCATTCTGTGGGCCTTAGTTTCCACAACTGTAAAATAGGGGAATTGGGCTAGAAGACCATTGAGGTCTCTGCCAACTCTGCATGTGTGATTCTATGATCTTTAAGATCCCACCCAGCTCTAAAACTATGTGAGTGCATTGTGTACTTTTCCTTCTATTTGATTTTACTGTTATTTTTAATTTCTTTCAGAAGATAGTAAGAGAATGGGAGTAATGGGAATCTAAGGTCTTCCTCAGTAAGGACAAAACTAAGAATCCATTTACTCATCTCGGAGCACTGTCGCCAAGTGCCTTGAGGGCATCTTTATATCTCTCCTCGCCTCCATCCTATTGTCAAATGCCTTGTATCTATCTATTAAATGTATTATTATTATTGACATTTTCATAACTTTCCTTACTCCCATCCTATTGTCTAACGTGTGAATTGATTTATTAAATTTATTATTATTCTAAAAACTATTATTGCCACTAATAATACTGACACATTAACTTCTCTCATTAATATCTCTTATTTCCATCCTATTGTCAAATACCTTGCATTTATTTATTAATAATAATAACATTGACATACTTATCTCTCCTTATTCCTACCCTGTTGCCTAACTCCTTGTATCTATTTGTTAAATATATAATTATTTTAAAAATTATTATCACCATTAATAGGAATATGAACATATTTACATCTCTCCCTATTGCCATTCCATTGTCTAATGCCTTGTACCCATTTGTTAAATATATTATTATTATTGTGACTAATAATAATAATGATCTGAGAGGTAGTCTGGTGTACTGGATAGAGAACTTGGGTTCAAATCCTACTTTTAACACAAGCTGGCTGAATGACCCTGAGCAAGTCTCTTAATCTCTTAGTGCTTTAGGCAACTCTCTAAAACTATAAATTGCAAAAAAGGTACCAGTCCCTTTTACTAAAGGGATTTTTCTCATCTGGGAACTTCCCATAACAATGAAATCATGGGTTGGTACCCCTATCCCTGATGATGATGAAGAGGAGGAGGATGATGATGATGATGAATATTTATGTAGCACTTCAATGTTGAAGAAGCCAAGTGATCCTGCTAATTCTCTGGCTGCCCTCCTCTCTGATACATTTTGGCACTGGATTGCCTTTGAGGTGCTCCTGAAATTCTTCTTTGGCCTAGCCAATTTTTAATTTTCCTGTGAACTTCTAAAGCTGGGGAAAGCCTTATGTAAAAGTTTGAAGCTTGTGTGGGTACTTTCCCAAGTCTCATTCTGCACCTGTCCTGCACTTTCTGGTGCCAATGTCTACAAGACTCTGTGAGGCCTCCAGTGACTGTCTGGCCGTTCAGATTTCCTGATCCTTATGCAACACCTAACCTTCCCCTTCCCCTGGTGCCACTCTTTCCAAAATGACCTCCTGCTTGCCTCAAATCGCCATTCTCTCAGTTCTGAATGATTCTCTGAAATAGGAAGAAAACAGCTGGAGTAGGGGAGAAAGAACACCAAATCTGGGGTTAAATTTGATTCCATAGATTTAGATCTGGGACAGATCTGTGAAGTTTTCTTGTCCAACTCTTTAATTTTATACCTGAGAAAGTTGAGCACATAGTAAGAGTTTAATAAATGCTTTTTGACTGACTGTGAAAATCAGTTTGATTATGTAGGAGTTGTATAATGGCAAGGTCACTAGATTTTGAGTCTAAAGTCTTGGATTTGAATTCTTGCACTGTCTCTTATCTCTGTGACCTCGGTTAAGTCACATCACTTCTCTAGTCCTCAGTTTACTTTTCCATAACTGAATGGGTTGGATGATGATATTTAAGGTCTATTCCAACTCCAAATCTATGAGACTATGATACATTACAAACCAAAGCCTGGATGATCTAAACCTTTCCAGTGTTCCATAAAGTTAAAAAACCCTTACTCTAGATTTAACAAATTCCAAGAAAGAAAAGATTTTGATATAATCTTTTCTTTCTTGGTATCTGTTTATCAGAAAAGATTATGTGTGAAAATTCAAACCTCTCAAGTATCATTTGCTTTTTAGAAGAGTATGTAATAATTTCAACATGTAACTTTCAAAGCTGTCCTGCTTTTGAATTTCCTTCTATTCTCTTGAATGTATTTGAACAAGAGCACCGGTGTTTTTGTGGGGAGGACAACCCAACAATAGTGCCCTTCTCCTCACCTTCAAATCCTCACCCCCAAACACGAAGAGAAAAACATGCCCTTTATAAAAAAACAAATAAGCATTGTCAAGCAAAATAAATCCAAACATTTGCCATGTCCAAAAAACATACCTCTCATTCTGTATATTCTGTATAAGCATTTTTTTTCAAAAAGTTGGTTAACCCAAATTAATTCCTAATGGGTGAATTTACAAATAGTGTGACAAAATAAAATGAATTTCATGTAAAATAGGGGAAAATATTTTCGGTTAGGGACCATTCTGGTACCCTTCAATGACATGTAGAACTCTGATCTTGAGGTGAGGAGATTTAGACCTAAATCTGGATTTCAGACCCTTGAGTTTAAGCCCCAGGTCTGTAACTTACTAGCTGGGTAGCTTTGGACAAGTCAGTTTCATTATTGTAAAATGACAATGATTACACTTGCTGTGAGGAAAGTACTTTGTAATCCACCAAGCATCATATAACTGTGAGCTATTGTTACTTTTAAAGATCATTATTATTGTTACTCTCCATGATAATAAGCTTGGTTCTTCTTCCATACTTTTTAAATCCTCCACCAAACATTTAATAAGTTTACTTTGTGCCTAGCGTTGTGATATGCTAGGAGAGATACAATGATATTAGTGCCCTCCTAGTGTTGAGAATATAATAGAGGGATAAGTGAGACAACAAAGATAGGCATAATAGGCGATATTAAATGGTAAGGGTAATGAACTCAGTATTAATATTTTTAGGGCAGCTAGGTGGGGCAGTGGATAGAGCCTTGTATCTGGAGTCAGGAAGACCTGAGTTCAAATTTAACCTCAGACACTTACTAGTTGTGTGATGCAGGGCAAGTCACTTAATCCTGTTTTCCTCAGTTTCCTCATGTGTAAAATGAGCTGGAGAAGGAAATGGCAAACCCCTCCAGCATCTTTGTCAAAAAAAACCTCAAATGGAGTCACAAAGAGTAGGACATGCCTGAAATGACTGGAAGACAATAGACATATTTATTGCATCTCCTTTTAGAGTGGCAAGGAACTGGAAACCAAGGGGATGCCCATCAACTGAGCAATAGCTGAACAAATTATGCCATATGAATGTGATGGCATATTATTGTGCTGTGAGAATTGAGAAAATTGATAGGTTCAGGGAAACCTTAGAAGACATGTATGAACTGATGCAGAATGAAGTGACCAAAACCAGGGTAACAATTTATACAGTAACAAGAATATTACAAAGACAAAACAACTTTGAAAGACAAGATCTCCTATGAATGAATCAACTAATTATGATTCCAGAGGGATGTTGATGAACTATGCTACCCACCTTCTGGTAGAGAGGTAATGGATTTAAGATGCAGAGTAAGATATATATTTTCAGATGTTATCAATGTGGAACTTCATTTTACTTGACTAGGCATATTTTCTCTATTTTTTCAGTGGGGGAATGGGAGGTAGGGAAAATAAATGCTTACAAATGGGATAAAATTAAATTAAATATAAATGAAATGTTCATTATCCCCTTACAAAATCAAATGCTACCTGAGGTCAGGGGCAGGGGTAGGGAGGAGCAAGTTGTTACCAACTAGGAAGATAAGGAAAAGCTTCCTGGACACGATAGTATTTGAGTTGGACTTTGAAGAATTCTGAGGAAGAACAGAGAATCCTCCCACTACCCATATGTTGTGAGCCTTCCCTATCCTCACAGGGGCACTTTTCCATTCCAGAAGATTTTTTTCTTTTTTCTTACTTTGCCTTTCTTTTCTGATCAGTTAACTTCTTTCAATACTACAAGAGATGCCTCTTCCAATGTAGATCTCAACTCCTCTTCACATTATTAGAGGGTCTTTGAGAGATTCTTTGGATGAAGGAATCCAGTTCACTGTGCAAGTTGTTGCTGAAATGATTCTACTGCTACTATTCCATTCTGAGAAGATGAGGCCGTTTAGGGACCTCCAGCCAATGGCTCTATTTCCCTATCTCTTCTGGAATAGCTAAGGCTACTTTACTTGGTCCATTCCCTCTCTGGCTAACCCATCAAACTGTCACTTTTCATTCCTGAGGTCTCATCAAAATGCTACTCTTTGTCTTACTTTTAGAGGCTCAGACATTCTGGCACAACTGTGGGACCCTTCTCCACAGAAGTTCAGATAAAGCTTCCCACTGTCTGCTCAGTGTATATCCAGAAACTTTGTTACTAAGAGTGATGCCCAGGCAGTGAACAGGGATCAGACCTGGAAGTTTGGGACCAACTGTTCTTGCCAGCAGCCTCAAAGGCATTACTGGAGAGTAACACAGGCTTCCTGGCTAGACTGACCTTGACCGTTCCTGTTTGAATAGAAGCAGTGAGCCATCAGCCCAAGTCCAGCTTGTTCAGTTGGCCCGAATTGCAATACAAAATGATGTCTGCAGCTCATGAGCTGTCAGGAGGCTTTGCCTTCCCTCTACCCTGGATGGCTGAATGAAGAAGAGGAAAAGTGGGGATAATTTTGGAGAAACCACAAAGTCAACACTTAGGAGAGCAAGTTCTTCGTAATGAGATGGTCCATCGTTTCTGACCACCTGGATTAAGTGGCCAGAAGCACTAGGAAAATGCTTGTAAACATTTCAGGGAAGCGGTAAGAACAGAATAAACAGCGTGTCCCAACAGCAGGGGGATGGACCTGTTGACTCCAGCCTCCCTTCGGATTCTTGTTCCTGACTAATAGGAAATCATAGCATAACGGCACTGCTGTTTGTCCTTCGTGCCTGAAGAGGACCAAAGTGTCATCATGATTCCAGGGTCAACTTACCGTGTGTCTGGCTGTGGCTGATCTGACCAGTATGAGCTCAGAAGGCTCTGCTATTGACCGGCCCCAAGTAATCCATGCGAGCCTTTGGGAGGAAGATGCCTCTAAATTTGCGCATCTCACATTTCTTTTGAGCTGCTGTAATAATCACACTAGTCAGTATGTCAACAGATCAGTCACAGAATTACAGAATATCTGAACTGGAAAGAAAGTAAAAAAAAAATCATCTAATCCAATCAGAACCTAAAAAGGAATTCCTTTGACTAGATCACTGGTTGTTAAATCAACCTCTTTTCGAATACCATTTCACATAGGGAACCTACTACCTTCTGAGGTAACCTATTCCATTTTTAGGCAGTTTTAGCTATTAGGAAAGTTGCCCTTCTTTCTGCCTAAATCTGTGTCTTTGCAACTGCTGTTCATTGTTCTTAGTGTTCTCATGTGGGATCCAGGAGAATAGGGCTAGCCTGTAGAATTATAGCTAGAAATTGTTGCGGCTGGGGCAAATTCAATTGGTTGGGGGTGGGCAGGCAGCAACAGTACAGAGGATTGTCCAACTCAAAGTATAGACTTACCAGGAGAGGGGATGTTTGTCTCCCAGGATTCTAGTCTACACTCCTTCAAAGGATGACAAAGAAGGAGAACCTTAGGAAGGGGTACCCATAGTGATGGGCTGACCAGAGGCAACTGTGCTTCGTGCTATCATAGGACATTAAAAGGCTGACAAATGAGGTACAAGGAAGAAACACGACCCTTTCAGATACAGATAGTGTGCCTATTTGCTTTGTGTGAGTAGAGCTATTTGTTACAAGCAAGGATGTCTGTTTGGGGGCAAGGGGAGTTATGTAGAAATAGGAATGGAGAATAGTGATGGTAAAATAGCGATAATAAAAAGAAAAGAAAAAAGAGCATTGGCGAAATACTAAAAAAAACAAAAAAAAAAGGCAGAAGGAAATTCAGAAGGGAACATGAGCAAAGAGGGAACATTACTGTCATTGTAAATTTAATGTACACTTTAAGAATTCCAAACCATATATAAGTTCTCAGTTTCACATACAATCTTTTCTGTTCTCTGTATATTGAAATGTTCGTGTTGATTGATGTTTATTAGGTTCATAATAAAAAGGAATCATGTTTCTCTGAAGATGAAGTGTCTCTTTCTCCATGGAAGAAATCCTCCCCACTCTTCCCCCTGTTGGCACCCCAGGGTAAAGCCTCGGTTGTAGCATACTAATCTCTCTCTCATAATCCCTCTTTCAAAAGATAATCTTGCAAATACCAGAAGTCAGCTATCATGTCCCCTTTTGTCTCTGTAAGTCTTATTTTTTAGGCTAATTACACCCATTTCCTTCAATAGAAAGGGTACAGCCTATAAGCCTCTCACTATTTTGGTCAGCCTCCTCCAGATGTGCTCAGGGTGGTCAATGTCCTTTCAAAAATATGGTCCCTAGAACTGAACACAATATTTGAGATGATATGCCTAGAACAAATCCAGTAGAATTTGTATGCCTCATTCTAGACCCCATTCATGTGCTAATGTAGCCTAATAAATATTGTGTTAGTTTTTGCACCTGATAAATGATCCTTTTAATTTTGCTGTACACTAAAACCTTCAGCTCTTTTCTTTTACATGTTGTCTAATCATTCCTCCCCCATCCTATAGTTTTGCAGCCAATCAAAACCAACCAACCAAACAAACACATCCCTATTAAATTTCATCTTATTAGATTTGGCACAACATACTAATCTGGCAATATCTTTTAGCATCTGAGTTCTGTTATTCTATGTGTTTACTTTTTGCCCTCTCTTGCCTGTTATCTGCACATTTGAAAAGCATGCATTCTGGGACTTCATCCAAAGCACTGATGAAAATACTGAACAATCGATCCCTGGGACACTCCACTAGAGACCTTCAGCACTAAGTTTTTAAATTTCATATTACTTTTTATCATGCCACCTAGCAGTCTTCTAGGCTTCCTCTCTGTCATTAATTGGTACGGGCTCAGGAAATGCAAATTTATTTTTATATAATAGTCTCAATGGAACACCATTAACAGGTTAAATCTCCCAACTTGCAAAGTCTTATGGAAAAGGACTTCTGGATTGTCCTGTCAGTTTCTCCTTCTTTTCAATATGGGTTCATGGGAGCAGATTATATATTCATGATCTGTATTGAAATTTGCAAGAAATTAAAAATTTGCCCGTGCTCATGCGGGGAATGATGATGTCTCATGAGCTGACTGAGATCTACATTGAAGGCTAGAGATAGAGAGAATTCAGATTCCTTTTATTAAAAAGGCCTCAGAATAAAGTATGTCTGATGGATTCTATTCATTGCTACAGAGCTGTCCCCCTAAGAGATATTCTCCAATTGTCAAGATAACAAGTAGTCTACAAACAGCGGATGCTATATAAATGCTAATGATGAATGTTCCTGACTGAAGGAAAATGAAAGCTTAGATTTCTCTGCAGCTTTTGTTGGCTTGTCCCTTTCCTGATGAGATGCTACAAACACCAGACCCTTGGATCGATCCTCTTTGATCTATAATGGGCTAAGTCATCTATTTGAGAACCTTCCCCTTCTCCTTATAAAAGATAGACTAGGGACATAAAAGAAAAAGTCCAAACATCCTTGTTCTTTTGGAATTACAAGGAAAGTTTACATAATTCTCTGGAATCAAGTTCAGCTTTGGATTGAGGCACAAGGACAGAGGTTTTCCAGACTAGATGTCTTAGAGAGAAGCCCCAAGGGAAATGAGCTATTTGGTGGTCTCATAATTGGTCTTTACTAATTGACAAAAACCTCCTGAGGTCATAAATTTTAGAGGTTGGAAAGATTCTTGGAGGTTGTTTAGTGTGACTGCCTCATTTCAGAGATGAGAAAACTGAGGCTACATAAAAATAAACTATTCATATTTCAGTGTTTCTGTTACTCTCAACTTCAAGCCCTAATTTGAAGGCTTTCATTTTCAATCTCTCCTGTACGTCCCACATTCATAAACTCATAGAATGTTAGATTTGGAAGGGATCTTAGAGATCAATAATCCAACACCTGTGTTTTCAGATGAGGAAATTGAAATTCAGGATTTTTTACTTTTGTTGACCAAGAATGAATGAAAAATATTGATGAAGCCAGGTACTGTGCTAAGTGCTGGGGACAGAAATATAAAATAGTCCTTGCTTTCAAGGCTTGCATTCTAATAGGAGAAGAAAAAAAAAATTCTCTACCTAGAAAAGTGGGTGGGGTGCCAAGTGATGCAGTGGACAGAGTGCTGGACCTGAAGTCAGGAAGACTCATTTTCCTGAGTTCACATCTGGCCTCAGACACTTAGTAGCTTTGTGACCCTGGGCAAGTTGCTTCACCCTGTTTGCTTCAATTTCCTCATCTGTAAAATGAGCTGGAAAAGGGGATGATAAAACACTCCAGTATCTTTGCCAAGAAAACCCCAAATGGGATCACAAAGATTTGGACATGACTGAAAAACAACTGAACTATAACAAGAGAGAAGAGGGTAGCATTGTGACTTGGTTTCTGGAAAGATGAGAAAAAGCTTGCCTGAGAGGGATTGGTAGGATGGTCAGAGGTTAGGCCACCTAGTATAGAAATGGCTAGGAACAATACAGCGATTCAACACAATTCCAAAGGACTCATGATGAAGTATGTTATCCTCCTCCAGAGAAAGAACTCATATTGATTGAGTACAGACTGAAAAGAAATGCTATTTTTCTTGCTTTCATTTTTTTCTTTTGTTCAAATCTCCTTGTACAAAATGACTAATATGGAAATGTTTTATATAATTGTACATGCATAACTTATATCTGACTTTTTACTATCTCAGGTTGGGGGGAGAGGAGGGATAGAATTTGAAACTCAAAACTTTAAAGAAAAATTTTTTAAAAATTGGGGGGAAATGACTAGAAGGTAGTATGGCGATTCTAGATATGATAAAGCTTACCTATCAGAGTCCACAGTCCAAGTTCCAACTGCAAAGGGATGAGGGTCTGGCTTTCAAAGCCCCTTCCAAGTCTGAAGCATTAACCTTATAATCATTCTAGTCATCCAGGTATACAACTTGAAGTCACTCTTGACTTTTTACTCTCCCTTACTTGTTCATATCTAATATATAATATTACTAATATAATAATATATAATATAATATAATAATATAATATTATATTATAGTATATAATTCTCGTCAATTCTATTTCCATAATATTTCTTGCAAGAGAGTCTGCATGATAGATAGAGGGCCAGCCTCAAAGCCAGGAAAACTGGAATTGAAATCCACCTCTGAAACATATGAACTGTGTAACTTTGGGCATGTCACTTAACTTCTCAATGATCTAGGCTAGAGGTGTCAAACATCCAACCAGGAACTCCCTAGTGTGGCCTGAATCTGATTAAATTTAGCTAGGAAATATTTAACAAAAATCAATAAAAATTCAATAGAAAATAGATAATGTTAATATGTGATTTTCTAAGACAATATGTGGCATACAAAGATCCTTGTATTTGCCTTGCCCTGTGTATTTGAGATGGACACCACCGATCTAGGCCACACTCTAAGATTATAAGTTTCAGAAAAGATGCTGACCTTCATTGGCAGAGGAAGATTCCTCCCCTGGGAGTCTGCTATACCAATGAAATCACAGGTCCAATCTTTATCCTTAACCTCAATATTTCTTTCATCCACCCTCTTTTTTCTCACATGACTAATACCTTACTTCAGGCCTTTCTAAACTCACTCCTGGACTCTCAGAGTTCCTCCTAATTGGTCTCCCTATTTCCACGTAGTTGACAAAAGCAATTTTTCCCAAAGCTCAGTTTATACCATATTAGTCCCTTGCTCCATAGTCTTTCAGGGACTCCTTGTTGCTTCTAGGATAAGCTCAAACCCATCTGCTTGATACTTAAAGCTTTTCTGTCTGACTCAGTCTACCTTTCCGTGACTTCCTTTTTATTCTCTCTATGCTCCAGCCCAATTGGCCACCTTGCTGTTCCCAGAGCCCAGTGTTTCCTTTTCTCCTTCCATGTCATTATTCATGACACTCGCAATGCATGGAATACACACCTCCTCTCTAAATGAAAGATCCTGGGCAAGACACAAGAGAAAGATTCGACTGTTGAATAGCATAGGGCCAAAGTCAGGTCCCCATGGGGGAGTGGAGTGAGAAAGAAGAGTCAAAGAGCATTCCTCTGGGTACCAGATCTGTTATCCCTCTCCCCTAGGGATCAGGCTGTCATCCAGGGCTGCTGAACATTATTAGTATTAACTAGCATTTACATAACACTTTAAGGTTTGTGAAGTGTTTTACATAAGTTAGTTCATTTGATCACCACAACAACCCCATGAGGTGGCTGCTATTAGTATTATTTCCAATTTTCCAGATACAGAATCTGAGGCAGACAGAACTCAAGTTACTTAATCAGGATTACATAGCTAGTAAGTCTATGAGGCAGGATTTGCACCTAGTCCTTCCCAAGTCCAAGCATATCACTTAGTCCTCTATTCCATCAAGTTACCTGCAGCGACTTTTACCTCGTCAAGGTCACACAGGTGGCAAATAGTTAGGACTAGAAACCCAACTCTTTCTATTCCAACAATGTTCTTTCCAAGCTGTGCTGCTTCTACCTTGTAACCCCACATCTTGGATGACAAAATAATAATGATGATGATAATAATAATAAAAATAATAATTATTGTGATTTTATTTTCAAAGCACATGAGTTCTTATCAGGACTATTATTAGCCCCATTTCCTAAATGAAGATATTGAGGTCTGGAGAGATCAAGTGGTTTGTCCAATCCAATCCAACAGGAACCTATTAGTGCCTGCCATATTCTCTGCATCTTGAGCTAGGTGCTGAGGATTCAAAGATAAAAGGGGAAAAGAATTACTATCCTTAAGGAGTTTTCATTGCCCTAGATGCCATATGCCTTACTCATTGGAGTGAAGGGAGGGAAGATGGGGAACACCAACTAACTGAGCTACAGAGCATTTTACATCATAAACCCTGAAAACCTTTAAACTATGATGAAACTATTGGCTTTGGAACCAGATGAAGGGAAGAGGATGCTGGGGCTGGGGAGCCAAGGGACGGGCTGCAGCCAGAAGACTCACCCAAGGCACTGTTTGTCTTGTGGCTGCCAGGATACTGCTGTAGCCATTCTCAGGTTTCAGGATGGCAGATGCCCCTGGCTAACTGGCTGCTCATTTACACTGCATCCTTTGAGGATTTCCCATCACAGGGATGAAGAAATAACAAAACCTCATGCATTACTTTTTGGTATCTGGAGAGAAACAAGTACCCTATTAGGAGAACTGTGGTCAAATCCCTTAGTCGCTGTCATTTAAAAAAAAAAAAGAAGAAAACAACCTAGCAGAATTTCAACTAAAGTGAAAACCAAAAAAGACAATTAAATACCATTAAACAGTGTCTGTTTTTCGTGGAAGACCAGGCTCACTGTACAGCATCTACTGTCTGTTCTCAAAAAGGACCATGACATCATGAAGGTGATGCCATGACTTACAAGAGAATTGGATTTCAGTGAGGGAGGGCTGTGTCTCACTCTCTCCCCCAGAACCATCTGGGTCCAGTGCATCTGATGAGAGGTTGAAGGAGCTGATCTTTTCTAGGGGAGTTTTCTCTTTAGAAAAAAATATCCAGGGGCAAAATCATTCTTTATTTGAAAGAAGTTTTCAATATGCATTTGAATAAATTAGCAATTCAAAATAAAAGTAAGGAAGAGCTAAGAACAAGTTACAAGTAAAGGGTACGGATTTTCAAAGGTCTGCTGTGTTTGTCTTTCTCTGGAGTAATTCAACAAAGATAGAGAAAGGTTTGCTAAGCAATCCTATCAGCCAGGAAGCTGGAAGATTTTTGGCTGGGTTTTTTCTTCTATTCTGGGCAGATTTACTTCCCCTCAAGAATCAAAGAAGCAAGTGACCCTGAGAGCTGAGAAGCTGACAAAGGCCACTTCCTCTAGCTCCCTAAATCTATTTCCCTTCCATTTTAAATGTGAATTACCCATGGACACACCGCTTATATTCTCCAGAATTATGGAGACAGTTTATTCCTATTATTCTGTTTGATATTATTGTTAATTCTTGGTCTCTGAAGATTTGCATATGTGCTGCTCTTTTACCAAGATCCGTCTCTGAGACAATTGGAAATGAACGTGGTATGATCTGAGAAGGAGGGGAACTGATTATATAAGAACAAGAGGTTTTAGAAGGACATTTCTAGGACTGGGCCCTTGGAGAATGTCAGGCATGACATGTAAGAACAACAATAAAAGAAAAGCCCAGCAACTCTCAGGAGAGAGAGAAAAATGACAGAGAAAGCAGCTGAAAACAACAAACCCAACTCTAGATGTCTTTGTACTGATGCATGCCTGCAGCATGGGTAATAACACTTAAGAGAATGCTTTATCGGCATCCACAAAATAGGCAACGCCCTCCAGGGCATTGGGTAGCTAGGTCTTCCATGGAAGATTGGTGGAAAGAACAGTCCAGGATCAAGAAGAGTGGATGGGTTGCTATCTGTATCCTTGAAGGGATCGCCCCCTTAGATGGCTCACACTAAAACACCAAAGCATTTCTACATGACTTGGGGGTATATGGTCTCATCTCATTTGTGTTCTGCTATCGTAGATTTATTATGTACGTATGTATACATATATGTATACATACATATATAATATTTATATATTCTACATATATATTATTATATATATACATGTGCATACCTATGCATATATGCATATATTATTACTATCTTGCAAATGAATAAATTGAAGCTGAGAGAGGTAATATGATATTGTACATAAAGATCCTTGCAGATATAGGTTTAGAAAAGAGGCAGCTAGGTAGCACAGGGAATATAATGCTAGGTCTAGCGACAGAAAGAACTGAGTTCAAATCCTGCCTCAGACATTTATTAGCTGTGCAACCCTGGGCAACTCACTTCATTCTGTTTGCTCTAGTTTCCTCATCTGTAAAAGGAGTTGGAGGATGAAAAGGCAAACCACTCCAGTATCTTTGCCAAGACATCCCCAAATGGGGTCAGGAAGAATTAGATAAGCTGAAACAAGTGAACAGCAATAAGGCGGACTTAGAAAACCACACAATAACACTACCTATGTTCTATTGTATTTTTATTTATTTGGTGAAATATTTTCTAATTACATTTTAATCTAGTTCCAGTGGCTTGCTTGACAGTTCTGCCCTAAGTCACAAGGCTAGTCAGTGACAGAATTGGGACTCTGGCTTAGGTCTTCTGAAGCCAAAGCAATGCTCTTTTCATAACATCATATGTGTACAACACATGCACACACGTGCACGTACACATACTTGCTATATGTACATATACTATATGCCCATGCATATCTAGGCAATGTACAATGCACATATGGATCTATACATGTCTATACACATGCACACATGTAGAATACATTTGTATACTTCCTCATGTAAACATGTTTGCTTCATAAGTGTGTTATAGTGTATAATACATATATGTGTTATGAACAGTTATACCCATATATACTTATACATAAACATATATGATGCATGCACACACACACACACACACACACACGGTATAATGTGATGAGCATTGTTTTGGGTTCAGAAGACTGGAGTCTGAGTTGCAGTTACCAGCCCTGTCACTTAGGGGACATTCTCTTACTTCTTTAAACCTCAGTTTCTTCATTTGTAAGATGGGGATGACAATACTTTAACAAGGGGCTGTTGTAAGGATCACAGGAGACAACCTAAATAAGGCCCTTTATAAGCTATCAACTGCTATATAAATGTCAGCCGTTATTATGGATATGTCATTAAATAATAAAGGAACTCAATAATTAAATCAAAGAGGGAAACCATTGCATCTTCTAGAGGCCCCAAGGGATGGATTCTTGGGTGGATGCCAGTTTGCCAGTGAGGCTGGGGGAATGTGAGGGAGGAGAGAAGATCGCCAGAGGGGTACAGTGGAAGAGATGACAAAAGAATATGAATAGTAGAGAAAACATGAACATTCATACGCGGACCCTGGCCGGAGCCACAGAAAGCAATCCTGGGTAAACAAGCAAACTGAGAGTCAAACACAGGCGTGAGATAGCTGGAGGGGAAACTAAAGAGTGAAAATGAGATCCTGAAGAGTGAGCAAAATGGCCACAGACATTACTCCAGGAGACTGATAGGAAGGACTCACAGGGAACGAGCAAACGCAGATACAAGAGTCAGAGAATGAGTGAGGCAGAGGGAGCCAGAGAAAAATGGAGCTTTAGAAAGGATGGTGGATGGTGGAATGAAAAGAGCACTATTGGCCTTGGAATAGGCATTCTGGGACTGTTTTTCTTAATGTAGATATTACATTACATTTCAACATAAGTGCTTTCCTTTATAATTCTATGTTGTTGGTTTTATAGATTTAGAAACCTGATTCTGGGAAGGGGTCTGTAGGCTTCCCCAGAGTGCCAAAGGGGATCAGGATACAGAAAGTGGTGCCTTTGAGGCACAAAAGGTGTTTCTGCCATTTATTAGCTGTGGACCTTGGAAACATCATGACACCATATCTGAGCTTTCATTTTCTTATAAATAAAATGAGGGGTTGGACTAGCTGATCTCTAAGACAAGTGGTAATAAAGGTAGAGATTATACAACACATCCTTGTGGGTTGGAAAAATGGAGCACCTACTGAATACCTAGCATAATGTGATCTGGTAGGGAGAATTATACATTAGAAGCTCTCTTTCATAAACTAACAGGTGACAAAAACACAGGCTTCAAAATATCCTTGAAAATTCAAAATAAATTATACTAAAATTAGAGAATTGTTGCTCAGTTGTGTCCAACTCTTTGTAACCCCATTTGATGTTTTCTTGGAAAAGATACTGGAGTGATTTTACATTTCCTTCTCCAGTCCATCTTGCATATGAAGAAACTGAGGCAACCAGGGTTAAGTGACTTGCCCAGGGTCACATAGATAGTGTCTGAGGTCTGATTTGAACTCAGGAAGATAAGGCCCAGTGTTCTGTTCACTATGCCCCCTAAGGGCCCAAACTAGAGCATTATCATGGGAAAAAAAGAAACACATCCAAAAACCCTGTTGCCTACCATCTTTAGCATATAACATGGACCCATAACAATTTTAAAATAATATTTTAATAGATATTGCCATATCAAATCCTCCCAGCTACATGGAACCAAAAGGGGAAAAAAAAAGTCAAAATATAAGCACCTAATCGAGGAAATAAAAACCATTGTAGGAGTAGGAAGAAGTACATCTAATTTCTATTGTCCTGTCTACTACTAGAATAGTACCAAGGATGCTGTCAGGAATCCTGCAGAGAACAAGTTTACATTCCAATAATTTTACTAAATTACAGAAAGCAGTTATTTAATTCACCTGTGCAGTCATCCACAGAGCATTAAATATAAAGGAATAATATAGCACACTAACCATTTGTTCCAGAATCATTTATAACTGAATTCCATCAAACAAGATAAAAAAGAGATAATAATAACTATAAAACCAACATCCTACTGCTTTTTATTCAACTACAAAAAGCAACTATTTCATCAATCTTGGAAAGCGTCTGAAAAATATAAAATAATCCCCAATGGATGCAATCAGAAATCGTGACCAAATAGTACAAGAGAATCTATGCCGCTCAAAGGTAGACAAGACTATGAAATTATCCTCACATCCCCAAGACAGCTAGACCACTGGAGGAGTCTTCTGATAGCAGCCCAGGGCTTGGGCCTTCCTTAGTTGGGGGCCAGAGCCACTAGTTACAACAAAATTTAAAGACTTTGGGGATTTGAGATATAAAGTATTCTATGAGTTACTTGGTTTTTATCCATCTCTTATCTGAATCAAAAAAACTCATGAGACTATGATAATAGCCGACATTCATATATACTTTGAGGTTTGTAAAGCACTTTCAATGAATCATCTCAATTGATCATAGAATGTTAGAGCTGGAAGGGACTGTTGAGATCAGCCAGTTCAGCAGTTATTGATCACTGTGTGTGTCCTAAACCCTTATTCTGGTGAAGCCTATCTGATCCTTCTGAGAATAAGTTTTTTAATGCATAAAATAAAATACATAAGATAACAAAGAAAATCAATTATATTGAAACACAATTTTTGGAATATTTAAAAAACAAGTTCACAGACCCTACCCACCCAAGTTAAAAAACCTTATTCTAATACAACCTCTCATTTTAATGAGGTAAAAAGTGAGGCTGAGAGAGGGGAAGTGACTTATCTAAGGTCTTGTAAGGGGCAAAACCAAGATGCAAATCCAGATCTTCTGACTCATCCAAGGAATCTTTATTCCTTCTAAAATAAAAGAATTGTCAAGGCATACCATGGATAAGATTAAACAATGAAGAAAGGCAGTCAAATGCAAAAGCGATAAGGCAAAAGGCTGAGCAAATTGGAATTAGAAAGTGGAAGAATAATTGGGCCCCTTAGCCTAAGCATGAGAACAGGAGGGTTGTCATGGGATAGAAGCAGTGAAATAGAAAAGAAGAGATGAATACAGGGTGGCATTTGGAGGGAGAAACTGAGCAGACTTGATGACTGACTGGGTGTCAGAGGATAAGGCCGCCCAGGTTTCAAACCTGGCACCTTAAAGGATGTCATTGTTATGTTCAGAGTGAAGGAATTGGGAGGGGGAGCTAGTTTTCGTGAAACAAATGGTGAGCTTAACTTTGGACAAGGCAACTTTGTGGTTCTGGCAGACAGTCTAGTGAAAATGTACAGTGGGTGGCTGGAGACATATGACTGGATCTCAGGTAAAGAGTGTACAACTAGAAATAAAGATCTGGGAATGTGAAGGAAGTAGCACTTCTCTACATTTAAAAACCGCCTTGGGTTTCTGTTGAAATGCACTTAAAAATTCCCAGCATAACAATATATGACTGTGATAATGTGTTAGGTTCCTATCCATCTGAGTTGTAAAATTACAGGTCTTTCTTTAATGCTTTCACTTTCGTGAGGATAAAGGGCCTGGCTCCACTAAAAAAACTAGAAGCAGGCTTGCCAGAAATCTCTGGCAGAGGCCAAGCTACAGAATGCAGACGTCTGTTGATTCCCGCACTAGCAGGTGAGAACAACCATGGAAGCCAAGGATGTATCTTGAGTGACATGGAAGTCCTGGGGAGGAAAGTGAAAGGCGTTGAAATGTAGGTGATATATATTTTTTAATCTCTTCTTCCAGTTGAAGGCTTGAGACTCTGGAAGCTAAGGGAGAATTCATGAAGTGAGCAGCTGGGCATGCAGATGGTATCAAAGAACAGGATTAAATTTTCTGGACCATGGTTTAAGAATGATGGGCTCTTGACAAGGAGTAGAGTTCAAGACTCACCTCATGAGGGCTAGAAAAAATAGCTTTATCTGGAAGCTTACCAACCTGATTAAAAGGACTTTAAAATGAAAATTGTGAGAGGGAAGGAGAAAAAAAAATGTTCAGATGCAATGGCAAAAACTGTGGAGGACATCTGGAGCGACAGAAAAGAATAGCAGAAGATTGGAAAATCATAAACCTAGACACAGAAGGGACCTCAGAAAGAAGGAGCCTGGTAAGTTTCAGAAGAAAGTGACAGGGGAAAGGGCTAAAAACAATTTATATAATTTTATGTTTCTGAATCAATTAAGAGAGTATGGAGAGAGAGCTGGAATTTCTTTTTTTCACATCAGCACATTAGCTCTCTAATTTACGCACTCACACACACACACGCTCCAACAATCTGAGATAAAAGGGAAGATGACTTAAGAAAAATAGGAGACTCTCAAAACTGAAATTGTCACAATGAAACTGCAAATTATAGTGATCAAGAAGAAAAGAGTGGAGGAATAATTCCTCTAGAAACCAGTGTTGCTGCACAGGAAGCTCTCTAATGTGAAAAGAATATCTTGTAATATACTGTGTTATGGAAATGCTTGTTTTATCCCATGAACTAAAAATTAAATAACAATTTTTAAAAGAGCATCTACAAATAATGGAAGGAGATTAACCAAAGACACACAGGAAAATTGAAAAAAAGATATAAGAGGAGGATCAGAAGGATGTTCTTCTTAGTCAGTTAATTTCATCCCTTAAATTCTGAGATATTATGATTCTAATACTAAAGTCCAGAATGAGCTTGTAAAAATGCTAAGGACAATTGTAAACAAAGGCATTTTAAAGCATATTGCATTATGCGAAGAACAAGGAAAGGGTAGGACTTCTGTTTGGTGCAGATACTCTGCACACAGTAGGTGCTTAAGGTGTTGTCATAAATGATTATCAAAGAACAACCACAAAACTCCTATTTTGTATATATTTTCTATGTGATGGATAATGACCTTCAGATTGGAGAGATAGGTCAAAGATGCTTATGGGGAACTAGAATTTAATAACTTTTCTTTTTAGAGTGTTTCAAAGTTTGTGAAGCACTATTCTCACAACTCTGTGAAGTATTATAAGTATCATTATCCTCATTTTATAGATGAGGATACTGAGGCAATGAGTGGTGAAGTGATGGTAGCATGACTAGCTGGCAAATATCTGAGGTAGAATTTAAACCCACATGCCTTTATCTCAAGTCTAGTGATCTATCCATTACATCATATTCTTTTTCAAAATAAATAAGGACAGGGTAAGAGGGTTTCTGATGGACCTCAGAATCACTTAGTCTGAGTATCAGAAGAACTGAATTCTTAGCTTTGTTGTTATTTAGTTGTTTCAGTCGTGTCTGACTCTTTGTGACCCCATTTGGGGTTTTCTTTGTAGAGATACAGGAGTGATTTGCCATTTTCTTCTCAGCTCATTTTACATTTGAGGAAACTGAGGCAAACAGAATTAAATGCCTTGCCCAGGGTCATACAGCTAGTAAGTGTCTGAGGATAGATTTGAACTTAGGAAGATGAGTCTTCCTGACTCTAGGTCTGGCAATCTATCCACTGTGCCACCTAGCTTTCCTCTGAGCCCTGGCCCTGCCATTAACCTAGCTGTGATGCTTGGGTAGGTCACTTTCCCAATGTGGGTCTCAGTTTTGTCAGCTATGAATGGAAAGAATTGGACTAAAGGATCCTTTCCAGCTCTAATATTGTTTGAAGTTTAAGTAGGAGATGTAGTTCTTTTTTTTGAAGTAGGTAGGGAATATACTGTATATAACATCAATAAATAGAATAATCATCTACAATATGCCAGGCACTGTGCTAGTGATTATAAAACAAAAGTGAAACAAGTCCTGCCTTCAAGAAACTTATATTCTTGCAAGAAAAAAAAAAATATCACAGATAAGCAGATGAAACATAAGTACAAGGTAATTTGGGGGGAAGCAGCAGGGGAAATGGGGAAAGATCTTAAGTAGAATGAAGGAGCTAGGAATTCTAAGAGGGAGAGGGGAGTGGGGAGTGCATTCTAGTCATGGAAGACAGACTCTGTGCAAGCAGAGGGGGAATGATGGAATGTCATGTAAGACAACAGATAGTCAACTAGCATCGATTGAACTCCTACTCTGTGCTAGGCAGCAAGCAAGTCAGTTTGACTGGATCAAATGGCGTATAATGTATAATGAAACAAATTATATTGCATATGAAACAGACACACTTATTATATGTGTGTATAAATTTTGAATGTGGTATTGATTTGAAGTGCAATAGTGTATGTTCCATGCCAGTTTGGAATGGACAAGATGTTTTAGGAAGTGTGAAATAAGATTTTATATGTAGAATGGGGAAATAATATGGAGTGCCTTGGAATGCACAAGATTTTTGAATTGCATAGTAGGCAATAAGTTTTTGAGGAGAAGACATGATAAAAAAACTTATTTGGTAGTTTGACAATGGTACGTGGGGTGGATTGGAAAGTGAAGACACCGTAGACAATGAGGCCAACCAGGAGATTGTTTTAGTAATCCAGGTCTGAAGGGAAATGGCCCTGGGCTAAAGCAGGGATGGGGGGATTACAGAAGAAGAGATGAATCTAAATAAATTTGAGGATAGGACCTCTTTTTATTGGTCTTTTTACTCTGAGTATCTAGCACATAGTAGGCGCTATGAATGCAGTTCATATATTCATAGTAGGTACAATGAATTGGGTTATCTACAATGATTGATTGCATTTTTTTTTCAGTGTAGTGGAGTCATTTCATCTCTCTTTTCCAATGCATACCAGAGAATGTTGGCTCACAGAAGCGGGAACTGGTTGGCTTTAAAGCAGAGACAAACAGCACATACCCAAACCCAGTTGGGGCAAGCAGTACCCAAACTGAGCCAGACAGATATGAGCGAGAGAAAGATACGAGGGCAGGTGCCTAAGAGACAGATTCTCTGTCTCCTTGCCTTTTTGTGGTCACAGAGCACTAGTGCTGCTGGCCAATGGCCTGTCAGAACATTTCTGTCTCTTTACTCCACTGTTAGGGAGATAATGAACCAGCCTCTGGGGCCACGTGTTAAAAAGTCTGATTCATACTCTTCACTTGCTGCAAGGATCTTTGGAAAGTTACCTCTCCCCTCATGGCCTCTGTTTACTAGAATAGCCTGCTTATCAAAATGCCAAGGTGGGAGGAACTAAAAAAAAAATCAGACTGACAGGAATTCATCTAGTCTATCTCAAAGCCCTGGATCAAAGTCCTCCTAGGAAGAAGATGCCTGCTCCTTGACCTTAAAAAATCTCCCGAGGATGAGATTCTAGTGGTCTTTGTTTAGTCTAACTTTAAGCCCTCCAGATGCATTTTAAAATGAGTGCCTCTTATTCTATCTTTAGGGAAGTTGGAAAAGGCCTTTTGTTACTGATGTTATTCTAATCAGAATAAACATACTTAGAAATATAGTCCACTCTGGATTTTTCAATTAAATGGAACAAGTATTGATTTGAAGGTGGGCTATCTACTTTTGTCGGTTTTGTTTGTTGTTGAGTCACGTGCTGGTCTTCTTGACCCTGTGGACCACAGCATGCCAGACCCTTGTACTACCTTCCGCTGTCTCCTGAAGTCTGTCCTAGCTCACGTTCATTGCTTCCCTCCATCTCATTCTCTGCCTTTCCCTTCTCCTTTTGCCTCCAATCTTTCCCTACATCAGGGTTTTTTTCAAATGAATTCTGTCTTCTCATTATGTGGCCAAAGTATTTAAGCTGCCTTGAATTATCTACAATGAATTTTTAATCCCCACATGTCTCTCCTAGATCACTTAGCTGGCCCAGTTCCTTGTCCCTCCCTCCCCTCAATTTTTTTCTTCCCCCAAAGTACCAGACAACATTTGATCAGGGAGTGCAACACATTATAATTTAAACAAAACATAATTAGAAATATAAATTTGCTGCCAAAATGATCCCATAATACACTCCAAGGCCACATAGACAATTCTCTGTCTTTGCTCCCCTCCATCAGCACAGAGAATCCAGAGTCAATTCACATGGGAGAATCTGAAACTTTTTTTCTGACAGGCTTTGTAAAGCCTTATGGGATTATGACTGGGGAGTTACAGGAGGGAGCTGATTCATTTTCTGAATAGTCTCCAGTCAGGACTATGAGTTGGCTTCCCCTGAACATTTAAGGCCTTACAGTAGAGAGGGGTTGCCCTGAAGCATAATGGAGGAGAGGATTTAAGATTTCCTTTGGTTTGTCCATTGTATAGTGGAATGAACAATGAAATTAGGATCAGAGGAGCTGAGGTTTGAAACCTGGATTAACTATCAATGCTTAACACTGTAACAAGACTTTTGGGACACCCTACACACACACACACACACACACACACACACACACACACACACACACACACCCTATTAAACAAGTTGCTGTTATGTAGTTGTGTCTGACTCTCTGAGACACCATTTGGGATTTTCTTGGCAAAGATTTACAGTGGTTTGGCATTTCCTTCTCTAATTCATTTTACAGACAAGGAAACTGAAATGACCTACCCACAGTTACATAGCCAGTAGGTGTCTGAGGTCAGATTTGAACTCAAGGAAGATGAGCCATCCTGACTCCAGACCTGGTGTTCTATCCACTGAGCCACCTAGTTGCCCTGTTAACTCAGTACTACAGATATTATCATTCCCATTTTACAGATGAAGAAAGGAGAGGATGAAAAAAGAAGAGAGGAGGTTAAGTGCTCTTATCAATGATCACATAATGAATATCAGAGGTGAGATCTGAACCTCACCACTTAATGTTACTGATTACCTTTTGAACCTGGAAGGAGTCATAGAAATGCTCTAGCCCTCAGTTTTCTCATTTGTAAAATGGGAGGCCAACCTAGAAGATCTCTAACGATGGCCTCTTTTGCTGGTGGAGAAACTGAGAGATCCACAGATCAAAGCTACTGGTGGAGGGTATTGTGTTCCTCTGTAGTGCCCTGAATTCATGCCGTGACAACATAGCCTCTAGACTAAACGCAAATAGGTCATGGGTGTCTTTCCACTACGTGGAGTGTGTTTGGCTATCCATTAGCTATTAAAAACATAAAGGTCAGGAAGGCTTTTAGAGAGAGAAGAGGAAATGAAAACTGGCGAATGGGAATTCCCATTGGTCTCCCCTGCTGTTTCATTACCTTCATCACATATAGACTGAAGCAGACATAAGAATCCCCAGACCAGAGTTCATGCCAGGCACAGCAGAAATCTTCTGGGGCTGAGGGGAGCATCTGTGGGGACAACAAAGGGATTCAGTCCGATTGATGTGAGTGCAGCAGGCAGCTGGGGAATCATGGAGGAACTGCTGTTTGTGACCGAGCTGAGCCGATGTCTCTGCTGGGCTCCATGGTAGGACAGGCTCTGAAGCACCCAGGATACTCTGGGCAGGATTTGTAAAGCACAGGTTGGGAGAAAGTTGTATTGGGAAACCCTGGGGAACTGTGACTTGGATAATCATGACCCACAAAGCTCTTTATTACCTATAGGAAGCTACTAAGGCAGTCTTCCTCCCTTGTAAATCTTTCTGACTGACTTCTATTTCTTCTCTTCTAGTTTGGGTACACTGGACCCTCATGGACCCATCTCTCTCTAAAAAGGTAAACATAATGCTTCAATGTCACCTGGACAGGAATTTGGTAAGAAATACCTGGTTGGGACCCATTTTGTAAGTCCTAGCAGGTACATCCAGCTGTTTGCAGTTTTACAAGAGAAGTGCTTGGGCCTGCGTTGGGATATTGAGAATAGGATGGATGATCTTTTTGTGGGTATAGAGTACTGCTCTGGGGAAGCCTGGTCCTGATTTGTCTGTGCAGACCATATATGTGAGCTGTCATCTTTAATAATAACTCTGACATTGTCACTAGAGTTCAGCTCCATTCCTTCTCAAACACCTGCCCTGGATTTATCCTTTCCACCCTTCCCACCCTCCCCCACTTTTCCCTCACCACTGAATAGGACAAGTTCTATTACATTACACCTGTAAGTGGAATGATGTCATTACTTCTTGCAGTGACAGTCTTTCCTTGCTGTTTACCACACACCGGTACATGCTTCCCACACTAGACACCTTTGTATTACTTTCAGAGTGTGATAACATGGGTCTAGAGCTGTTCTAGAGAATGTAAATTTCCTCTATTCCTCTCTCATTACCAAGTCTTCTCTAGCTCCTCAGTCAGTCTTTCTAGGGAGCCTAAGGACTGCATTCATACCAGCTAGTGAGCTTTGAGATGATACTAGAAAGTAGGTATTGGATGATACAGACCCTTATGAAAAGCTAGACCACTCTTGTGCCCTTGATGATTAGGCAGAGCTCTCAGATATAGCTCCTGAGTTTGTGCTACCCAATCTGAAGTCTAGGATAGACCTTAGAACTTTTGAACACTTGAGGACAAGGGATGGGGTAGGTCTGGAGAAAGGAACTTGACTCCTTCCTGAAATCCAGAGGAACTCACACAGATAGGAGGCAAAGCCCAGTCTCAAGGATCCTTCACTGGGTAATTCCCTCTCTTGCAGAAAGGTACCAGACTTACAGAATTCACAGGGATGACTTACAGAATTCACAGGGATAGCTTACAGAATTTCTCTGTAAGGAGGTAAAAGGGTTCAGTGGGACTAAAGGTACTAATCATAAGATTTAGAACTGAAAGAGACTTCATGGACCATCTAACCCAGGAGTTCTTAACTTTTTATGTTATAGGCCCCACTGGCAGTGTGGTGAAGTCAATGTACCTTTTCTTAGAATGCTTATTACTTACATTAATAACTGAAGGAAATATTAAATTTCAGTTAGAGGATAACGAAAATAAAGATGTAATATTTTCTTATCCAATTTTTCTGACCCCCTGAAATCTAACCATGGGGGCCCTAGGAGATCCATGGAGCCAAGGTTAGGAGCCCCTAAGATTCTAGCCCAAACTCCTCATTTTATAAATGAGAAAACTTAGGCACAGAGAACTGAATTTCCCAGTGCCACACCAGCAGCAAATTGCAAAGCCAGAATTCCAACCTAGAACTTCAGAGCCCAGATACATAGCTTTTTCCAGCATACTATTACCTCCCTCTGGCTTGGCAGGGACCCTAACCACAAGATTCATTGAACAATATTGGAAAATATTATAAGATAGACAGGATATATGGTCTAGTGGACAACTGGACAGGAGATAGAGTATCTGGGTTTGAATTCAGACTGTCATTTACTATGCAGTGGCTTTTGGCTGGTCATTTTTCCTACTTTGGACCTCACTTTCTTCTGCAAAATGAGGAGATTGGACTAGATGACCTTTAAGCCTTCATTCCTATGAAATAAAGCCCAGGAAGGGGAAAAATGTGAAGCAGTGTTTCCTATTTGGCAGTCTTTAAAAGAGAAATCAGATTCTGATGAAGATTTATGGAAAGCACAGGAGTCTATACATCCTATATGCTGTTTTCCATGGCCCTACCACCCCCCCCCCACACACTTTTGAAGCGGCTGATGCCACAGGAATCTCCTTTCCCACCTAATAGCCAGCTAGAACCCTACACACCTCTTTTCCCCTATGCTCCCATTCTTATCTCCATCCCCACCCCGGAACAGAGAGCTTCGTTACCATTGCAGAAGTCTTCCTAAAAACCCCTATTAGGGGCTAACCAGGGGAAAGCAACAATGATTCCTCAAGCTAAAATCCTGAATTACTCCCTCGGTCCCAGTAGCAAGGTCGTCTCCCATTTTCCTGGCTGAACTTTTAACTCCATCCCGTGCCCTTTCCCAGGCTAATCCCTCCGCAGCAGGTGCCCTTTGGTCGTTCGGCCACCTGCTGAATTTGGCACGCATATCCATCCCCTAGGGACGCCGCCTCCCGCTCTACCTCAAAGGCTCGTTCGAGAGTTCACCAACTCCCCTCATTGCTCCCAATGATCAACACAGGACAAAGAAAATGAAGACAACTTACTTGCTGAGAAGGGTGCTTCCTGTGTCCAGCTGACAGCAACTTTGGGGGTAACTGGGCGAACCAGCGCAGGGACCACAGTCAAGGATTCCCTCTGGGACTCTCCAATCTGAGCCATTACCAGCACACGGATGGCTTCCGTCTCCGGAGCTCAGGGTTTCTTAACCTCTTCCTACCTGTGCCTCTCCTTGGCCTGGGGCTATGTGGGTGGAAGCTGGATTGTGCCATCCTGTTCCCTCTTCTGCCTCTTCAATCACTCCCACCCTCCCCTCTCCTGCTTCTTGGCTAGCTAGCTATCTTTGCCATCCTCTCTCTCTCTCTCTCTCTCTCTCTCTCTCTCTCTCTCTCTCTCTCTCTCTCTCTCTCTCTCTCTCTCTCTCTCTCTCTCTCTCTCTCTCTCTCTCTCTCTCTCTCTCTCTCTCTCTCTCCTCTCTTTTCTTCCCTCCTCCCACTGCCCTCTCCCTCTCCTCCCCACCCCCCACCTATTTCTCTTTTTCCAGTAAATGAATTCTCTACATAATAAACCTATTTAAAGAGGAGGGAATTAGAAAGACACAGAGGGAAAGACAGAGAATGAGAGAGCGAGAGTAATCTCATGTGATCCTGGAACATCATATCTGAATGAACAGAGAGGAAAGGTGGGGAAAAGGAGGAGAGAAAGCCGTTGCCTCTAGGAGTGAGTAAAAGGTCTTGAGAGAAAAGCATCTCCTCCCCTTTCCCTCCCCCTACCCCTTTTCTGCTCCTTCTCCCTCATTCCTGCCAAATGCTGAAAATGCATTCTTGATGTATTTCCCTAGGTGAGCTGGGCTGTCACCTCTGATCTCCAAGACTTCCTCTTGTCACCCAGATGCAAAATAGGAGGGAGAAAATGGGAGCAGGAAGATGAGAGGAGGAAGGGAGAAAACCAGAAATCAAAGAGGAGAGTGCCACAGTGCACTAGCGGAAGGTAATCTTCTTCAGTCAATCAATCAATCAGCACTTATTAAGCACCTACTACATGCTAGGCTCTGGGGATGCAAAGACAAAAAATAAAACAGGTCCTCCCTTCATGAAACCTATATTCTATACTTACATATATAAGAATACAAAGACTAACAAAAAGAAATATGGAATAGGTTAGGGAGTAAAAACATAAGTGGTTAAGAGAGTATCGGTAAAGACTTTGTATAAAAGATGGTGTTTACATTGTGCAGTGATCAACTTTGACAGACATCTCTTCTCAGCAATACAAGATTCTAAGACAGTTCTAAGACTCATGATGGACAATGCTGTCCACTTCCAGAGAAAGAACTATGGAGTCTGAATGGAGACTGAAACATACTATTTTTTCTTTTCTGTTTGTTTCTTCTTTCTTATGGTTTTTCTCTTTGGTTCTAATTCTTCTTTACAACATGACTAATGTGGAAATATAATTAGTATGGTCATACATGCAAAGCCTATATCAGATTTGCACACCATCTTAGGAAAGGGGTAGCAGAGGGAGGGGGAGAAAATTTGGAACTCAAAATCTTATAGAAGTGAATGATGAAAACTAAAAGCAAATAAATAGATAAAAAAAGAAAAGAGAAAAAAAGATGGTGCTTGAGCTATGTTTTGAAGACAGCATAAAATGTGATGGACTTGGAGTCAAAGGATATATAGATTTGAATCCTAGCTCTGGACCTTTCTAGCTATTTGATCTTGGGTAAGTCATAACTTTCTAGGGCTCAGTTTGTTCATTCTTCAAATGAGGGAACTGAGACTCAGTAGCTGCTAAAGTTCCTCACATCTCTAAATCTGTAATTATTCTCTTTCCTGATCTCAAATCCCATACTCAAGCTTGCTGAGATGCCCACTGTGGGTCTGGGCATTGTCCCAGTGGGCAAGGAGAATTTTCTGGACCTTTCTTGCCAGGTGGTGGGGTCACAGTCATCAGAAAGCTACTGGAAATAAGGAAAATTGTGTATAAACTGAATAGGAAGAAAATAAAGAAGCAACTTTTCCAGAGTTCATAAATCCACCATCCCTTCCCTCCACCTCTATAACTCCCAGGAAATGTATGAGGTTAAAAGGTGAATGGAATCTATCATCATTATTATTTGTGGTGGAAATGTGGAGGGAAATTTGATTGAAATCTGCTAGGAGCTTGAGATCTTCATAGATGTTAAGCAAAATTTTAAAAGGCTATCTAAGTAGCTGGGCAATAGAAGTAACGCTCAGCGCAATTTCAAGCTTGTAGTCAGAGTAAAGATTTTTTATTGCTTCACTTCTCTCTAGTCCTTCCACTCCACGAGCTAGTCTTCTACCTCCTCTACCACTCCCAACTCCATTTTTTTCAAGTTGATTTAAGGAACCTTCTAATAGCTGACATTTACATAGTGACATACCTGCTTCATCTCATTTGATGTGCAAAAGACCTGTGAGTTAAATACTATTATTATCTCCATTTTAGAAATGGAGAAATTGAGTCTCAAAACAGTTAAGTGACTTGTTCATAGTTATTAAGCTGATATTTGTAGATGGATGATATAGATCTAAAGATTGCTCAACCTCAACCCTTCAAACATTGCTTCTCTTTACTATTCAATATCTCCCCATCAACTGATTGCCCACCTCACTATCTACAAATATGATCAGGTCTTCTAATATCCTTTAAAAATCACTTGGTCTTACCATTCCCTTAAACTAGCATCCTATGTCTCCTCTGCATTTCACAGACAAACTCCTTGAAAAATCTGTCTATTCTCTTTGCTTCTACTTCTTCTCTTCTCACTAGTTTCTTAACACTTTGCAATCTGTCTTCCAAAGGTTGTCTCTAAAGTTTCCAGTGGTTTCCTACTTTCCAAAGCCATTTGTCTGAAAGACCATTGACCAAATTTCTCTGTAAGGTATGGTAGGGCTCTATGGGGCTAAATAGGGCTTTTCTCTTACCTCTTCCTGCTTGACCTGTCTGTGGCACTTGGCAGCATCAATCCTCTCTTCCTAAATATGCCTTTTTCTCTGGGTTCTCATGACTGCTCAATTTTGATTCTCCTTCTTGATTTGGCTGCTTCTTCTAAGTCTGTTTGGATGGTTATCTCTTGGATCATCTATGTCCTGCCACCTACCTATAGGTTTCTATAGGTTTCTCTTTTATCTACCATGGTGATCTCAGTAGTCTCTATGGGTTCAATTATCATCTCTAAGCAGACAACTACAATTATCCCTTCTACTTCATGAGGGTTAGGTGCCCCCATGATCTGGAAAATTCACGTAAAATTTTTGACCTTCTCTTTGTACCAGAGAAGAAGTTTGAATTATTGTGGTATTAAAAGATAAAATATGTTGATATTATAGAATACTATACAGATATTTTATGCTTTTCTGAATTTCTAAATTGTTTCCGTTATTGTATGCTCATCTTCATATGTTGTCTACAGCTTCTGCAAAACTCACAAAAAAATTCCCATTTAATTTCTTATCCCAACCCACAATATATCGAAACCATAATGGTAGAAGTCATGATGTAGAAGGGATAATTATACCAGGTCCATATATCCAGACTGAATCTCTCTTCTGAGTTCCTCTCATGCATCACCAATTGCCTGTTGGTGTCACAAACTCAATGTAACCAAAGCAGAATTCATTATCTTTGACTCTAAATATATCCCTTCTCCTAGCTTCTCTATTTCTGTTGGGAAAAATCACCTTTTTAGTCACCCAGGTGCACTATCTCAGAAATATCTGTGATGCATCATTCTCCTTTACTATCATATCCAAATACTTGCCCAGCCATGTCAATCCTACTTTTACAACATCTCATAATCCATTTTCCCCCTACTCATACCACAACTTCCCCTAGTTCAGGCTCTCATTGTCTCTCACAAGAACTATTACAGTAACCTCCAAAATTGTTCCCCCTGTCTCTAGACTCCCCTCTTTCTAGTCCCTCCTCTGCACAGATGCCAAATTAATATCCTTAAGGCAGACTTCTGACCATGTCATGACCCTACTTGAAAAGCTCCAGTGGCTCCCTATTGCATCTGGGATGAAATAAAATTTCCGTTTGGCATTCAGAGCCCTTTATAACATGACTCCAGCCTACTTTTCCAGTACTTTCCACAGGCTTATTATTTATTTGTTGTTTTTCAGTTATACCTGACCCTTAGACCCTGCGAAATGTACCATGGTGTTTTCTTGGCAAAGATACTAAAGTGCCATTTTTTCCCTCAGGGGATTCAGGCAAGCAAGGTTAATTGACTTGTCCATGGTCACACAGCTAGTAAGTGTCTGAGGCTGAATTTGATTGAACTCAGGACTTTCTGACTCCCATGTAGCTCCTTTATTACACATCACTCCTTCATATCTAGCTACAATCCTGCTAAATCCTGGCCCATTTGTTCTTCACTCTACATATTACAATCTCCTATTCCTATGCAACTGCCTAAATACTCCTCCATGTTTGGCTGTCTTCAACGTTCAGATTCAGGGCCATCTCCTATGTGAAGCCTTTCTTGATGTCCTCCCCAAGCTGCTAGTATCCCAATGGAAGTTCTTTGCATTTACTTTGTGTATGTATGTATACTTTGTGCATATGTTTGCTGTCTAGTTGTTTCAGTCCTGTTTGACTCTCCGTGACTCCAATGTAGGATCCAGTGTCTTGGCAAAGATACTGAAGTAGTTTGCCATTACTTCTCTAGCTCATTTTACAGATGAGGAAACTGAGTCAAATGATGTTAAGTGATTTGCCCAGGGTCACACAGTTAGTAAGTGTCTGAGGCCAGATTCGAACTCAGGAAGATGAGTTTTCCTGTTTCCAAGCCCAGAGTTTTATCTACTGTGCCATCTAACTGCTATGTATATACATACATATTTAAAGACATACTAAATAAATAAAAGTACATGAATATGTTATCATATATACGTAATTTACTTATCTGTGTATATATTGCTTTAAGTATTTGAATAGAAGCTCCTAGGAACATTTGTGTTTTTGTCTTTGTATGCCCAGTACCAAATGATACCTGGCACAAATTAGACACTTAATAAATGATTATGGATTGATTCATTTGAAAGCTCTTCCTGGCTCAATGCAAAATGTTGTTGACTGTATTGCACTGCCTAGCCATCTCTCCCAGGATGAGTGGCAAGTAAACAATTTCCATTGTTATTAGTGGAAAAGAAAGATGACTGGTATTATTTATGTATATTCTCTCTTCCTGGTTTAGCAATTCAGCATGGTATAATGGATAAAGAGTAGGCACTGGAGTCAGGAAAATCTGGATTCAAATCCTACCTTGGACACACACTGTCTAAGTGACTAGAGGTGAGTCAAATAATCCCTGGGTGGCCCCTCAGCTCTCCTAAACTACAAGTTACAGAAATGCTGCCAAGCTGCATCTATGGGGAGAGTCCCCTTTACAGGTGCAATTCCCAGTTCCCTCCTCCCCTCCTCCCCCCCAAAAGGTGAGGGGAAAACCTATCAGTTTATAAACAAGAAAAAGTCCTTAGCCACAGAACCTCAGAACTGGAAAAGGACCTTAGCCGTTGCCTCATTTATTTGCAAAGCTGCTTTAAGCAATCGTACACATTCAGTCATTTTTCAGTCATGTCTAACTCTTTTTGATCCTTTTCGAGGTTTTCTTGACAAAGATACTAGAGTGGTTTGCCATTTCCTTTCCCAGATCATTTTACAGATGAGGAAACTGAGGTAAACAGGGTTAAGTGACTTGCCCGGGATCATACACCTAGTGTCTGAGGTTGGATTTGGGCTCAGGCTGATGAGTCTTCCTGACCCCAGACCTGGCACTCTAGCTGCCTAATGGTAGTAGGAACTGGGAAACACAATACCGGGATTCAGTTTGCAGAAGACCAGGACTGAAAATGAAAACATTAGGGATTTCAGTCCTAGTTTGTAAGAACTTAGGTAAATTGCTTAACCAACCGGCCCGTGGCTTCTGTTTCTCGCATCAGAAGAAGCTGGTAATAGCTAAGATAACAGCTGGAATACTCTTTGGAACAAAGGTGTTAAATGCATCCTTCAAAAGTTGAAAATTGATGGTGAGAAGCTTAAAAACACCTGAGAATTGTATGTGTTCTACTTGATAATTAGAGACCAGGGACCTATCTTACCTTTCCTCTTTTACCTGCTTTAATCCTCTTAAGCTAACCATAGATGCATTTCCAGAGCTGCTTTTATTTCTCATGTGTGCCCTGGGAACCTGGGATGCATAACCCATGCCAAGAGATTATCATGATTTTCACACTACTGAAAGTCTGATGAATAATACCTATAAGTATCTAGGTCATGGGGTATCATTAGGCTCAAAGAAGACAATATCCATAAGTACTTTGCAAACTTTAAAGCCTATATAAGGGTTTCTTTTTTTGTAAATTATGGATTTATTAAGGATCCTACCTAAATACCTCATTGTGACATGGATGTGACCCTAGATTCTTGAAGGCCATGCCTTTAGAGGTCAAGCCCTGACAGGTTTGAACCATGATAGAAAAGCTTTGAATCTAGACTTGGCAGTAGAGCACAAATCTGTTCATCTCATTCGCTGTTTAATATACTCCAGTGGCTCTCTGTTACCCCCCCATAATTAATTATAAATTCCTCTGCTTGGCATTTGAAGGTCATCACACCATGACCCCTCCCTACCTTTCTGGCCTTCTTATACATTACACCCCTCTACATACTATCCAGCCATACTGGCCTACTTGTCTTTGCTCACACATGACCCTCCATCTCCCCCTCTGTGCCTTTGTAGTGGCTTCCCCTCATGCCTGGAACGTTCTTCCTCTTCATCCTTGCCTCTCAGTTAGGATGGTGATGTCATTGGATTTGCACAGCTCACAGCTCTCAGTTTCCCTGACTTTCTTCAAGTCACCTCAGATGGTGCCTTCTATAAAAGGTCTTTCTGGTCCCCATCCCAATCTCAATCTCTAGCTTCTGGTGCCTTCTCTCTAGGGTGACCTTCCATTTAATCTGTATGTATCTCATATGTGCATATGTATTTACATGTTGTCTCCCCTCTTAGAATGATGGGAGAGTCCTCTTTCCAAGCATAATCACCAGCCCTAGCTCTCTGTCCCTTTTCCACAAAAAACGGTGAGGGGAAAGCAGATCAGTTTATAAACAAAGAGAAGTCATTGATCATAGAACTTCAGACCTGGAAAAGGAACTTAGACACAATCTTGCTCCAATCTACCTTTCTAAGTCATGAAAACTGGACTATTGACCATTCCTTCTTCTGTTCCTGTCCTCTTTCAACTATGTACCTTTTTGTACAGTGTGCTCTCTATCTGTGATGATCTCTCTACATAGCTCCACCTTGGAAAAATCTTCCCTACCATCAAGTCCCAGCTTAGGTCCTACCATTTTCATGGATCCTCTCCTAAATCTCCCATCCATGAGAAACTACTTGCTTTTCAAAGCTCTCATACCACTGTTTGGCCATCTTCTACATTCTTATAACTTATGTTATGGTTCTTTGTGTGTTTGTCTTATCCCCAATAGCTGTCTACTAGATTGAAAATTCCTTTAAGATAGAAATGGTGATTTTCCCAATCTTTTTTTAACATCAGCATTTGGTTTGGTACAGGGGTGGGGAACCTGTGGCCCTGAGGCCACTTGTAACCTTCTAGGTCCTCGGGTGCAGCCTTTTGACTGAGTCCAAGTTTTACAGAACAGATCTTTTCATTAAAGAGGATTTGTTTTGTGGGGTCTGTATTAAAAAAGCCTCACTTGAGGATCTAGAGGGACACATATGACCTCCAGGCCGTAGGTTCCCCACCCCTGGCTTAGTACATTAATAATTAATAATAATAATAATACAGCAAACAATTATGTAGTGTTTTAAAGTCTGTAAAGTGCCCTGCGATGTATTATTTCATTCATTCCTTACAACACCCCTGGGAGGTGTTGTTCATCCTTTGTTTTTCAAGAAGACTAATGGCTTCATGATGCTGGGGTCAGGGTACAGCGTGTTCAGCTATGACGGATCCAAGGTGAGCTCAGAAGGCTGTCCCATAGGGCAGGCACAATTAGCCCATGGAGATGTCTCTGGATTTGCACAGCTCACGTTTCCTTCGTTGCTGTGAATGTGCCTTAGTCATAATGCCAAGGCCTCAAGGCCATATGGGCCATAGCTTCCCTACTCTGGGAGGCAGTTAGTTTTTAAAAGATGAAGATAATGATGTTAGAGGGAAGTTAAGTGGCTTACCCCGAGTCCCATAGGTAGTAAAAATTTGAGGCAGGATTTGAATACAAGTCTACTTGGCTCAGAGCCCTGTACTATTGGATAATTTATTGATAGTCCAAGAATTCTATTAGAAACATCACTCATAGGAAATTACTTTTCTTGATATTTATAGATATTACTTTTGCATTTATGAGGCTGATAATGTCTCATAAATATTTACAGCAAGGTGAAATATTAATTAAAACACAGTAGATTTATAGGCTATATTCCCAACCAAATTTCTTGGGATCTGAACAAGACAAATATTTTAAGCTTTTTCTCCTAGGTCACTAGTCTGCCCCATCGACCCCCAATAACTCAAGCAAAGCCTGGTGACCATCTATAAGTATATATGTATATATATGTAATGCAGCTTAATTCATAGAGCACTGAACTTGAGTCAGAAAGACCTGGGCTCATGCACTTACTAGCTTTGTGATTCTTGTTGAGTCACTTAACCTCTCTGAACCTCCCTTTAAATCATTTGACCTTTCTCAGTCTGTTTCCTTATCTGTGAAATGAGAATCATGTCATCGGTACCACTTACCTCAAAGGATTATTTTGAAGATCAAATGAGATTTTGTACATAAAGCACTTTAAGTTTTCAGTGCTACATCAGTATTAGCTATCGTTATTAGCAAATAACTATCTTGTAGATATGTACTTATTGAGACCTACCTTGTACAAGGAGCTATTGAGGGCTCAAAAGTGTGTACTCCCTGGATACATAGGCACAGTCCTTGCCCTTGGGGAGCTTAGAATAATAAATAATATTATGAAGATAATAATACATCCCTATGGGACTTTAAGCTTAAAAAAACTCTTTCTTTGGTATAGATTAGACATGTAGACATGAAAAAGTCTGTAGTACAAGGAAGTTCTGTGTTCAGCATGTCCCAAGCAAGGGATACAATAAGGCAAGTCTGCTAAAAAGCATCAGGAGGGTCCCATGTGGTCTGGGAGTTGTTAGGCCAGGCTTTAGGAAGATGGGAGGTAGTAGTAGAGGGTTTGTGCTGAGAGAAATGGTGGGAAGTAAAACAAGAAAGGTACATTGAATTCTTCAAAGCCCTCCATAGTTTGACCTCAATCTATCTTCACAATCTTATTTGGACTTCATTCTATAGTCAATGGAAACTAGTAGTCATAGAAGATTTTTGAGTGAGCAAAAAGCATAATGAAAACAATGCGTTAGAGAGGTTCATTCTATAAATGAAGGTAGGAAGGGCCAGAAAGAGGAGAGGATGGAGGTGAGAGAGCTGAGGCTTTGTAATCATTGCATTTGGGGGCAAAGTGGTGCAGTGGATACAGTGCTGGGCTCTGCAGTCAGGAGGGCTCATCTTGCTGAGCTTGCATGTGGCCCCAGATACTACCTGTGTGATCCTGGGCAAGTCACTTAACCCAGTTTGCTTCAGTTTCCTCATCTGTAAAATGGAGAAGGAAATGGCGATCCGCTCCAGTATCTTTGCCAAAAAAATCCCAGATTGGGTCACAAAGAGTCAGACATTGTTGTACAAAGAATTGTGAGTCTAAAAGACACCTGATTTGAAGTCAAAGTATTCTTACTACTTGTGTGAGGAGCAAGTCATCCTTCCTCTCTGGACCTCAGGTTTCTCACTAAAAATTAGAGATTAATTAATTAATTAAATTAGTGATTCTTGAAGTGTTTGGTCTCAGGACTCCTTCATATTCTTCGCAATCTTTGAGGTCTCCCCAAACAGTTTTTGTTTGTGTAAGTTATATCTATAGTTATTGTATTGGAAGAGAAAACATCTTAGTATTACTATAAAAATAGCTTTGATCTCATGGACTCCTTGAAAGGGTCATAAGGATCGTGAAGGGTACTCGACTACAACACTTTGCAAATTTCTAGATTTAATGACCTCTGAGATCTTCACCAGCTATAAATCTAAGATCCTGTTATCCTAGAACTATGATTTTGCCTCTCTAATTACTTGGTAATAGAAACAAAGAGACTGATATGAAAATAATTACTGAGGAAGAATGACGAGATTTGGGGATTGGACTGGAGGATGGAGGAATAAAATCTGACTTCGGATCGTCTTTTTGGTAGAAAGATGGTTCATCAACAAAAATAAGCATGTCAGAGGGGAAAATGGGTTTAAGGAAAAGGTGAATAATTAAAATACCTTTTTCAAGGTCTGTGATTTAGAGGGAGTAGTTTCTGCCATGCAGCTCCTACATGCCTCAGTACGTCTTTAGGTGTTGGCTTGGCATTAATGTAGAATCATGTGGTCACCTTAGACATAAGCCTCTTGGGTGTCAGTTGGGTGGTCCTAGGCATACACCTCACCAGTACCCATCCTTATGAAAGCAAAGCTTCACTTAATCACAGTATATATGGGATGGGGAGAGGGGAAAGTGAGGGATGGGGGAAGGAGAGAGAGTGAGAAGAGGAAGGAGAGGAAAAGTGAGAGGGAAGAGGGAAAGGAAAAGGGGCAGAGGTGGGGTGTGTTTAGACAGTCTTTGCGCTCTCAGCCTTTATACTCCCTTAGAATAGCCTTTGAGAACCCAGGATCATGGAGCCTTTGGTGCAGTGAGGTCCCTAGGAAGGACTTCAGTGGAGGATTCTATTTCTGTTTCTAAAAGAAAAGTCACAGGCTTGTTGTTTATGAAATCAGTCTCACAATTGTGGTGCCTCCCACCTCAAGCTGCCAGACAGTCTTTCAGCCTGTAGCTCCAGGACCCAATACAGAATTTTAATTCATGCAGAAGGCACTGAGGGAGATTCATGGTACAAGTCACAGATCATTTTGCCTTTTTGCCGCTGTCTGCTAAGCTTTTCATTCCTTATCTTTTTTCTCCCTGTTCAGGTGTCCAAATACAGGGGAAAGAAATTTACTACAATGAACTGTATGTCTGACATGCATATACTGGGCGGTGGAGTGTAATGGATAGAAAGTTAACCTTGAATCCAGGAAGGCCTGGGCTCAAGGCCTGCCTCTGATATAGATTGGCTGTGTGATCCTAGGCAAGTCATTTAACCTCTTAGTGCTCTAAGCAACTTTCTAAGGGTATATTTTGTCAAGTTTCCTCTCCCAGGTCTTCCCTCTCCCACTCTTTCCCCCTCTTCCACTCTCTTCCTCTCTTTCATTCCCTCTTCCTCTCCCACTCCCTCTCCTCCACTTCCATCTCTCTCCTTTTCTCTCTTTCTCTCCTCCTCTCCCTTTCACTTTACCTCTCCCCTTCCTTCTCTCTGTCCCTGCTTTTCTTTGCCCCTCTTTGTCCTTGCCTCTCCCCCTCCCCCTCCCTCTCTTCTCTCCCTTTCCTTCTCCCCTCCCTCTATCTCTTCCTCATCTTCTCTCTCTATTACCTATTGGCCCTCAACTCCCCCCCTCCCCATCTCCTAGCCACCAGTGCTCTAAGGAGCTGTACTGCACACTTCAATGGTTTTGGTCTCATAGAGCTGGATGGGGCCTTAGAGGTCATCTAGTCATCTAGTCCAACTCTCTCATTTTGCAGATGAGGAAACTGAGGGCCAGAGAGGTTAAGAGACTTGCCCAAGGTCACATGGCTAGGAAGTGTCCAAGTCAGGCTTCACAACTAGGTACTTTGACTCTAAATCCAGTCTGCTTTCTTTTGCTGAGTGACCCTTTGGGAAATTTCTTTCCTTCTTAGGGCTTCCTTTTCCCTTTCATACTGTATAGTCAATGGGAGTCTACAATACTTTAAATTATGTTGAATATATTGCTAATTTCCTTGACAAAATCCCATCCAGATGCTCCCCAGATGCAGAATCAATAGTTTACTCAAGAGTATTCTTTCCTCTAGTGGCCAATGGTGCCACCTACTGGCAACGAATGATTTCTCACCAGCACAATGTCCAGCAGTACCTTGCTGTATACTGTGAACTTCTTATTATCCAGGTTTATGACTGACATCACAGGCTTGGGGAGAGCCAATCTGGTAGAATGTAAGGTTAAGATACCACCATGGGGATGGGGAGGGAAGAGCAGGAGGAGGTTCAGGAGAGAAGGCTAAATGCTAACCTCCCAGTCTAGTTATTAGAATTCACATTTTTGTAATTTAAGGTCCCAAGGTACTTAAGCTACATTAGCACACTGAGGAGGCAGCTTGGTGAGTAAGTGAAAGCCTAGGGCTGAGAGTCCTGTGACCCTGTACAAATCCCTTGAGCTTTTCTGAATAACCAAATGGGAGTTGACACCTTTTTTACAGTGGATTGCAGCAGAAAGATTCCTTGATTTGGACTTAAGAATTTTGGACTCAAATCTTGCTTCGGTCACTTACATGTTGTGTGACCATCATAACCTCTTGGGGCCTCAATTTTCCTATCCAGACAATGGGGGTAATTACACTCGCACTCCCTAATCATGGCTTTGTTGTGCGGGAAAACATTTTGCATATCATAAAGCATAAATATGAATGATTATTCCCAGTTTAAAAGGCTTGTTGTCAGAATCCAAAAAGATAATAATCAGAAAGTGGTTTGTAAACCTTAAAGAACCATAAAAAGATGAGATAATATTATTGTCTCATTTGAGATTGACAACATCCTTGTGGGAGTGTTAATATCCCCATTTTATTAACAATAAAATGCAAAGTCTTCTGCTTGGCATTTAAAAGTCCTCACAATCTGGTCCCAGCCTCCCTCTCCAGATTTATTACACATTACTCCCATTTATGAACTCCCCATTGCAGTCAAACTGGCCTGCTTGTTCCCATGTACAGTACATTGTCTCCACGCCTTGGCACAGGCTGTCTTGATGCCTGGCCTCTGCCTCTTAGAATCCCTAGTTCCTTGTAAAGCTCAACTCAAGTATTAACTTCTACAGAATGGCCTTCTTGAGCACCATAGCTGCTAATTTTGCTCCTTTCCCAAAATTACTTTGTATGTCAGATCTACTTACATATGTATCATGTTCACATATATAATGTATGCAAATATACACACATTTTATATACACCCATATGTTTGTTTATACATATGTATATATCTATATATTTTTTTCTCCACATTGAGATATAAACTTCTAGAGAGCAGAAATGGCTTCCTTTTTGTCTGAGCACTGGGCTCAGTTCCTGGGACACAATGGGAACTTAACAAATTTATATTCAATAATGAGGAAAAAGAATCAGAGAAGTTAAATTTCTTGCCCAAGGCTCAAGTCTCTGCAGTCCAGGGCTCCTTCTTTTAGGTTCAGTATTTTTTCCACAATATCAGAATACCTGCAGGCAAAAAGCCTAGTGGAAATTCTGAGAATGAAAAAAAAGTATGGCGTGGTTCTTTTCATGACTTCCCCAGAATCCTTTCCTGTCATCCTTTTGACTTAACACTATTGGGTAAGGAAAGTAAGGACTTGTCTCCAGGAATGATTTAAGTTTGCTAAATCAGGACACCAGGTTCAGTTTCGTTAACTCAGTGTAACGGCATTGGTGTGATCTGGGTTGTAGCCCTCAAGGTGTACGGACCTTGATGTAGTTTCTCCCACAATATCAACACTTCCACAAGTCACATCGGCACCTAACCTTTATATAGATATACACATATATTTTAATATATGTGTATATATATATATATAATTTTCCTTCCTCAATTATGTGTTCAACAATTTTTGACAATTTTTAAAACTTTTTAGTTCCAAATTTTCTCCCTCCCTCCCATCCTTCCCTTCCACCTCCCTGATATGGTAAATAATCAGATATAGGTTATCCATGGGCACCTGACTTATAATCTGCATCGGTCAACTCACTCTAATCTGCTCTTATACTAGCAGGAAGATGTTCCCAGATAAAGACCACTGCTATTTAGTTACGTTCATATTATTTCAAATCCTAGGGACAAACTTGTTGAGGGAAAATATTCTCCCCTTACTCATCATTCTAGCTCTTTTGCATCTCCTACTAATACCTTTCTATTTATACAGCCAGCCACAGTAATAATAGTTTTAGATCTTAAAAGAATATTTATCTATGAATAAGTCAAAAGATATAACAGTATAATCATATATTAAAGCAAATGCGCAAATATTAAAATTCATCCCAATGCATGTATAAACTTGGGTCACATTCTTCCACCGCCAGTGCTCTCTGTTAGACAATATACTTATAGGAACATGGAAAAGAAGCATTCGAGGGAGGAAAACCTTCCCGCCAAAGCTTAGTGTAACTCATTACTCTAGGTTATAGGCTTTGATGTCATTAGTCTATTCAAGAACGTTTGTACCACAAGATTTTCTCTCTCTGCTTACTGCTTGTCTGTTGGGTCCCATTTCTCCTTTAGTGGGCAAATCTTTTCTTCTATACTGTTAGATAACATCGATACACTCTCTCAACTCATAATCATTCTTAAAAGAGTGTTTAGAAAAAGTTACTTTGTAATGTGAATAGCAATTTCCTTTAAGCAAGAAAACTGCAAAATTTACCAGACTGGCTGTCCTTGGGCTATATACAAACCAGGCAAGTCAGTTATTTATTTACTCGCTTGAAGGCTGTTCTGTCCTATTATAACAGTTTACAACAACATAGCTCATCTTGACTCTTTAAGCAAGGCAAATTAGCCAGCTCACCAGGGTGTTAAGCAACTGAGAAGCCTGTCTCCCTCTCTCCCTTTCCCCCCTCAAACCAGAGTTGGCAGCAGAAAGCAAGAGATACAGATGTGGAACTTTATCTTTCTCCACCTCTGTGTGATGCCAAGGGGCAATACCTGGCACTGAAGCATTTGACTAATGATACCTTTTTTCTCTCCCATCCATCAGGAATCATTTAGCTGCTACCATTCCAGCAGCACAACGTTTTCATCCCAACCCTCCATTCAGTATTTATCATAGATTCTTCTTATCGTTAGCCCCTGTATCAGTTCCTATATCTCCAGAGGTTGAAATGGGAGTTTGCTTGTATTTAGTGATTCACCTTTCACTTAAAAGATAATGATAAAACAAATTAAGTCCTTTCAATATCACTGCTGTTGATATTAACCCCCAAACAACCATAAAATAGCACTCCAAAACAAGTCCTAGAATAGCAGAACCAGCAAAAAGATGGGGGGAAACAATTTTTTAGCCCAAGAAACTTGGAAGATTGGTAGGAAATATCTGTCTCACTTGGGCAAAAGGGGAGTGGAGTCCAGCACATAGCCAAGAGCTTTGAGAACTGCCAAGTGCTTCAGCAAAGCCCTGGGTAAACAGGCGGCTGCCAACAGCCAGACCACCATGTGCTTCAATGTAGGCCTGGGGAAATGCAGAAACACCAGGCTATCCTTAGCACATGCCAGACACCAGCACTAGGACCCTAACTCAGCACTAGGTAAGCTGCCAGACCTTTACCACCTTCAGCAGTGCCAGCCACCCCCAACCCCATCCCTTCAGTGTAGCATCAGAAATGAGGGTCCCCTGTGAGCCTCAGGGCAACATCATTGGAATTCCTGCAGCCCCTGGCACAAGAAGTCTGAGACAGTGCCCTCCCCCCCCCAACCCAGGAGCAGAGCTCAAATTTAAAAGAAAGGAAAAAGGCCAAAAAAGATGAGCAAAAAATAACAACAACAAAAAAGAATCTGATCATGAAAAATTATTATAGTGACAGGAAAGATTAAGCCACAAACTCAGGAGAGGATAATAATGTCAAAACATGCATGGGGAAATCCCCAAACAAGAATAAGAAGTGGTCCCAAGCCCAAAAAGAACTCATGGAAGAGCTCAAAAAGGAACTTTAAAAATCAGATAAGAGATGTAGAAGAAAAATTGGGAAAAGAAATCAGAGTGATGCAAGTGGATTATGAAAAAACAGTCAACAACTTGGAAAACAACTGCTTAAAAAATTAAGATTGGCCAAATGGAAAAGGAGATACAAAAATCCACTGAAGAAAACAACTCCTTAAAAAGCACAATTGGTTAAATAGAAAAGGAAGTACAAAAGCTAACTGAAAAAAAATAACTTCTTAAAAGTTAGAATTGGGCAAGTAGAAGCTAATGACCCTATGGAACATTAAGAATCAATCAAACAAATTCAAAACAATGAAAAAATAGAAGAAAATATAAAACACCTCAATGGAAAAGCAACTGACCTGGAAAAATATATCTAAGAGAATCATTGTCAGAATCATTGGACTACCTGAAAACCATAATCAAAAGGAGAACCTGGACACCATCTTTCAAGACATTTTCAAGGAAAATTGCCCCAGTATCCTGGAACCATAGGACAAAATAGGCATTGAAAGGATCCACTGATCACCTCAGGAAAGAGATCCCAAAATAAAAACTCCAAGGAATATTATAGACAAATTAGAGAACTATCAGATCAAGGGAAAATACCCCAAGTGGCCAGAAAGAAACAATTCAAATATTGGGGTGCCCCAATCAGGATTACACAGGATTTAATAGCTGCAACATTAAAGAATTAGAGGCCAAGGAACATGATATTCCAGAAGGCAAAGGAGCTAGGACTACAACCGGGAATCACCTACCCAGTGAAATTAAACATAATATGTCAAGGGAAAAATGGATATTCAATGAAATAGAAGGATTTCAAACTTCCATAAGGAGAAGATCAGAACTGAAAAAAAATTTTTGACCTCCAATATCAAGATGTAAGGGAAGCCTAAAAAGGTAAAAAGAGGAAATAAAACATAAGGGACTATATATAGTATAATAAACAAACAAATATGTATACGTATATGTATGTGTGTGTATATATATACATACATACATATACATACATACATACACATACATACATATACATACATATATACATACATACATATACATACATACATATACATACATATACATACATACATACATACATACATATATATATACACATATAGGCACTGAATGGTTTTCATCTCTGCATGGGAAAATGATTCTTGTAACTCCCAAAAATTTTACCACTACTAGTACAGCTAGAATTAATATACATAGACAGAGGGTATAAGTATAAGGTAAATTTAAGGGAATGATATAAAAAAAATTAAGGGATGAGAAAGAGGAATACACTGGGTGAAGAAGGAAGGGAAAAGTAGAATGGATTAAATTATTTCACATGAAATGTGAAAAACCTATTACAATGGAGGGAAAGAATAAGAGTGGGTAAAAAGCATTGCTTGAATCTTACTCTCATAAGTATTGGTTCAAAGAGGGAATAATATACACAATCAGCTGGATACAGGGAACTATCTTACCTGACAGTAAAGTAGGAGGAAAAGAGATTAAGTAAAGGGCAGTGGGGGAACTGACAGAAGAGAGGGAAGACCAGGGGAGGTAGCAGGCAGAAGGAAGACATTGTTGAGGAGGGAAAGAGTGAAAGGAGAGAGGACAAACAGGAGGAAAAATATCATAACTATGAATGTGGATGGGATGAACTCTCACATAAAACGGAAGTGGATAGCAAAGTGGACCAAAAATCAGAATTCTACAATATGTTGCGTACAAGAAACACACTTAAAGCAGAGAGACACACACAGAGTATTGGTAAGGGGCTAGAGCAAAACCTTTTTATGCTTTAGTCAAAGTTAAAAAAGCAGGAGTAGAAATCCTGATCTCAGACAAAGTAGAAGCAAAAATAGACCTAACTAAAAGAAATAAGGAAGGAAACTTCATCTTGCTAAAAGGTACCATAGACAATGAAGTATCCCAAAAGAGATAAAAAAAAACTAAAAAAAGAAAAAACACCTATATGTATGAATGTATTTATAGCAGATCTTTTCTGCTATAAATTAGAAATTGAGGGGATACCCATCATTTAGGAATTGGCTAAACAAGTTGTGATATGTGATTATGATGCAATATTATTATGCTATATGACATGATAAGCAGAATACTCTCAGAAAAACCTGAAAAGACTTGCATGGGCTGATGCAAAGTGAAATGTACTAAGTACAAAGTAACAGCAATGTTATCAGATGGTCATCTATGCGTGACTTAGCTATTCTAAACAATACAATGATTCAAGACAACTCTGAAGGACTTATGATGAAAAATACTATCTTCCCCAGAGAAATAACTGATGGTGTCTAAATACATATTGAATCACACTTTAAAAAAATTTACAAGAATACAAGCCATTCCCCAATTGATAAATGGTCAAAGTATATAAACAGGCAATTTTCAGGTGAAGAAATCAAAGCTATCTATAGGAATATGAAGAAATGCTCTAAATCATTTTTGATTAGGGAAATGCAAATTAAAACAGTTCTGAGGAAACATCCTCACACCAATCAGATTAGCTAATGTGACAAAAAAAGAAAATGATAAATATTGGAGAGGATATGGAAAAATTGGGATACTAATGTACTGTTGGTGGAATTGTGAACTGATTCAACCACTCTGAAGAGCAATTTGGAACTATGTCTGAAGGGCAAAACAAACATAAATACCACTTCTAGGTCTGTATCCCAAAGAGATCATAAAAAGGGAAAAGGATCTGCAAGGGCAAAAATATTTATAGCAGCCCTTTTCATGGTGGTAAAATATTGGAAATTGAGGGGATGCCCATCATTGAGGAATGACTGAACAAAGTGTGGTATATGAATGTAATGGAATAATATTGTGCTATAAAAAATGATGAGAAAAGTGCTTTCAGAAAAACCTGGAGAGACTTGTATGAACTGATACAAAATGAAATGAGCAGAACTAGGAAAACATTGCACATGGTAGCAGCAGTATTGTGTGATGATTGGCTATGAATAAATGAGCTCTTTTCAGCAGCACAATGGTCCAAGACAAGCACAAAGGACTCAGGAAGGAAAATGCTATCCACATCTGGATAAAGAACTTATGGACTCTGAATGCATATTTTTTCATTTACTTTATTCTTTTTTGTGTGTTTTTCCCCTTTTGATCTGTTTCTTCTTTCACAACTATGATGAATATGGAAATATATTTTACATGATAACACACATATAACTGATATCAATAGCCTATTATTTTAAGAAGAGGGAAAGGGAGGGGGGAAGAAGGGAGGGAGAAAAATTTGGAACTCAAAATTTTATAAAAATGGATGCTAAAAATTGTCTTGACATATAATTGGAAAAAATAGAACACTATTTAAAAAATAAAATCACACCTGATTCCAATTTTTTTTTTAAAGTTTTGCCTTTTTTAGCTATAAAATAGCTACGTGCCATAGAGCTGAGGGATTTCAATTCTGTATAGCTCCAAAGTCTTCAAAACATGCCTTTGATTTATTTTGTTTCCTAGTCTTTTTTTGTACTCATATTTCCTAATGTATACTAAATAAAATATCTTTCTCATTTAATAACTCTGAGCTTCATTTTCCTTATTGGTAAAATAGAGATAACTGTTCCTAAATGTCAACAGTGGCTATAGTGCTGAACGTTGAATTAGGAAGACATGAGTTCAAATGTTGCCTCAAATACTTCCTAGCAGTGTGACCTTGGGCAAGTCATTTAATCACAACTGAGCCCAGAAGAAGTATCCATTGTCAATCTTCTTTCAGAGACATTTATCTTATTAGAAATCTCACGTCTTCAAGATGGTTTTTAAGAACTCTATTATGATTTCATAGGAGTGATTTTTATAAGTTTGTAATGAACCAAAAACTTGTATTGATAGTCTATGTATTCGACACTTCTCATTAAATACCTCCCTTTCTTAAGAGACACTGGGACATCCCCTTATGGAAGAGAGACAGAGAATCCGGGGACTCTGGGGTTTAGATATTTCAAGGCTTTTGCTGGGGAAAATGCTAGCCAAAAGAAAAAGGCAGAAACAGACTGGGGAGGAGTTCACCAGACATCATCAGGAAGTTTTTTAGTTTATTTAATAATTCTTCCTGAGTAATTTCTCTGTAGTTGAAGCAAAGAAGCTTATCACATATAAATGTAACAATGTTTAAACTTTCACAATCTTCAAAAATTAATATTTAAATTTTTTTTGGTACCCTGGTATCAAAGCTCTGGTCATCTTATCCTACTTATTTCTCTGCTGAAAAAACCAAAAGTGGTTGATGTAGCTACTGAGCCAGTCAATGATTGCTAAAAAATTGTAGCAAATGAGAGAAACATTGTAGGACAAAAGAAGGGTGAAAAGAAGTGAATGAAAGCCGCAAGTGAGTGAACTTTGATTCTGGCTGGTTAATAACTAGAAAAATGGAATTACTGAATGCCAAATACCGATTTGGATTCATGAAAAACAGATCATACTAGAATGACCTCTTTTGTTTCTTGACAGAATTACTGGATGAGGGAAATGAGAGAGAGAGAGAGAGAGAGAGAGAGAGAGAGAGAGAGAGAGAGAGAGAGAGAGAGAGAGAGAGAGAGAGAGATGTAATTTACTTAGACTTTAGCAAAGCATTTGAAAAAGTATCATGCAGTTCTAGTGAACATGATGGGGAATCGTGGGATAGATGGTAATAGTTACTTTAGATTTGGAAAGGCCAAGTACCCAGACCCATTAATGGTTCAATGTCCTCTTCCAAGGAGATAACTAGCTGAATCCAAAGGATCCAAACTTGACCTTACGCTGTTTAACATTATTTTTAAATCAATGGTTTGGGTAAAGGCACACTGATCATGGAATATTTATCAGATTTGTAGATGACATATCTGGGAGGAAGAGCTAATATGCTGGATGACAGAATCAGCATCCAAATATATTTTGAAAGGCTAGGACACTGACCAAATTAAATGAGTTGAAAAGCAATAGAGATAAATGTAAAGTCTAACTCTTGACTTAAAGAGGGAGGGAGAAAAATTTGGAACAAAAAATTTGGAACTCAAAATCTTTCAAAAATGAAGGTTAAAAACTATCTTTACATATAAGTGGAAAAAAAAGAAAAAAAATTTTCCTCAATGTAAAAGATGATGGGGGTATGGATAGATATCAGTTCTTCTGGGAAAAGATTTGGGAGTGTGATATGATAGCCAAAATAAATTATAGGGTCTTGCGGTGCTTTAAAAGAGGCAACTTTTATGGAAGTAGGTTGGTAATGGTCATGTATTTAGACTATCATGTTTAATTCTGAGTGCCACATTTTAGGACAGACATTGATAAGCTGGAGAGTATCCACAGGAAGGCAACCAAAAATAGTGGAAGGGCCTTGAGATACTGCCATATGAGGACTGGCTGAAGGAAATGAAGATTTTTTCAGCTTAGAGAAGAGAAGATTTTGGAGGAACAGGATAGCTGTTTTCAAAGATTTGAAGGATTTTCACCTGGAAGAGATTTGTTCCACTTAGTCCCAGAGGGTAAGAACAATGGGTGGAAGTTACAAGGGCATAGATTTAGATTTGATGTAAAGAATAATTTCTTAACAACTAGAGCTACCTAAAAGTGGAATGGGTAGCCTTGGGAGGTAGCAAATTTTCCCCACTGGAGGTCTTTCATGAAAATTAAATTAATTTTTTAAATTATAAAATAAAATCTATTTTCTCTTCATTCCACATGTTACCCCACTGAGAAAAAAGGGAAAACAAAAACCTTTAAAATATTCATAGTCAAGCAAAACAAATTTTGGCGTTGGCCATGTCCAAAAAATATACTGTTTGTACCCTGAGGTCATCACTTCTCTTTCAGGAGGTGCTTCACCATCAGTCCACGGGAACTGTGGTTGCTCATTGAATTGAGCAGAGTCCTTAAGACTTTCAAAGTTGTTTGTCTACAATGTTGTTGTTGTGGCATAAGTTCTTCTCCTCCTTCTACTTATTTCACTCTTCATTAATTCATTCAAGTCTTATAAAGAATTCTCTGAAGTCATACCTTGCATCGTGTCTTAGGCACAGTTCTATTCCATTCCATTCATATCACTTATTTTGTTCACTCATTTCCCAGTTGATGAGCATTCCCTTAGTATCCAGAGAAGGTTACATGAGCATTCAGGGGGCATGTTAAAGATTTTTATCCTTGGTGAGTCATGGTTGGACTAGAAGACCTCTGAGATTTCTTTTAGCTCTGAGATTCTATGCTTCTTTGATTGTAAATGTTTGTATTTGTGACTATAAACATCTATTGTTTACTGATTATTAAAAGAAATAAAAGATACATAGATATGTATATGCACATACACACATATACATACATATACATATATACATACATATATGTGTATTTATGTGTGTGTGTATAAATTTCACCATAGTGGTATCTAAGTTGGCCTGAGTATTAAAAATGAGATTTGATGCTACTATTGTCTTTCTTTTCACAGCTCTAGTTAGTGTATATATTTTCCGTTTGGTCTTACTTTCTTTGCTTCATTTAAGTCTCTTTGAAGTCTACATGTTTATGGTTTCTTACAGTGTAATATCATTCAATTCCATTCATATAGCATAATTTATTAGGTCATTCTCCAGTTGTTGAGCACAAAGTTTACTTATAATTCCCCCACACACACACCTTTTATAGCTAATGATGTTAGGAACCCTTTTGTAAAGTTATGTCTTTGTTTTCTTGTCAATGACATCCTTCAAGGATAGACCTAGTAGTGGGTTCTACGGGGCAAAGGATATGAACATTTTCCTAACTCATTGTATCCTTTCATATTCCTTTGTAATTTTTATCTATCTTTCAAAAAATCCTCCATAGAGATCAACCCAGAGGCATTTACCTTTCTTATTCTCACTACATGACCTCCTTTTCCACTGCCTTGATGACATTTTTATACTACTTCTTGCATTCAGTTAATTGAAGTAACATACTGCAGCCTGTTGATGCTTAAAATGTGACTTTCCATTGCCTTTTGGGTAACTTGTAATTTTGATTGTTCTGAGACTGAGTATTCTATGAATCCCAGCCACATATTATCCCCAGAAGAATATTGAAAATAAATAGATTTTTTGTAATAGGAAGCAGTTTGAAAATCACTGAATACACTGTGAAGTTTCTCAGATGTGATTCAGTGCTATTACCTCCTGCTACTCAATTGTGATCCAGAGCTGCCTAGGGAGAGTTAAACCAATCCAAGTCAAACAAATGCAGCAGGACAAAGCTCCCATGCTGCTCAGTCGTGGAATTGCTTCTGAGAGTGGCCTTTTCACTTCTAGCCTGAGGGAAATAGGAAGACTCAGTCTCCAAAAGAATGAAAAGGTCTCTGGGTATCTTATGACATAGTTACCACTAGTGCAGATTTCTTCAGTATCTGTTTGATCAGTTCTAGATGTGCTTTCTGTTTTTCTTTTTTGACTCAATCAACAAATATTTATTATATGCCAATTAATGTGCTAGGCTCTGGGGTTACAAAGATAGATGTGAAACAGTCCCAGACCTCAAGGAGTCCACATTCTATGTGCAATAAATATATAGGTACAGTAGTAGAGTTAATAAACATGTAGGATAATAAAAATATAGATGCAGATTAAATAAAAAATAATAACAGGAAACTTTGGGAGGAAGGGTACTAGGAGCCTGGGATGGAGAGTGGGGCAAAAAAGGCTTGATGTAGAAGGCGATGCCTGAATTAAGTCTTGAAACAAAGAAGAGATTTAAAAGGTGGAGGAGAGGAGGGAGTATGTGACTAACTCTTTTGAATGACATGGAATACAAATACAATGATTTTACCATTATTGCTGAAAGAAACACATCTCTATAAAACCAAAACTCTGTAAAACCAAATACTCTCCTGCTCTCTCGGCTTTAGGTGATCTCACACCTGATTCTCTGAGGGCTTGTTTTCTCCTCAACTGTTTTTCATTGTTTGGTGTGCCTCTTTCGATGGGAAAGCCTGACAATTGGGCAGAAGTCAGGATGTGTGATTCAAAAATATGAGGAGTACTCAAAGAAATCTCAACACAGTCTTTGTCTCTTGGAATCTCCAGGGTATCTTCTCTATTCCATTCCATTTGTATTCTTTTCAATCATCCTATCTAGTAACTGACTGCCTGAGGGTGTAAGTCTACTTACACATGTATATTTTATAGGTTTTGTTTTCAAATACATACACACATATATATTAGAAATGTGATGTGCAAATATATATACATGCATATGTGTGTACATATATACATATTGTATATGTGTGTGTGTGTGTATACACTCACACACATGAAATTTGTACCAAGCTGCCAGATAACACCAGAGATCTACCCTGCAGGAACTCTGGAGTAATAAAAGAGCAGATGTTGAAAAAAGAAAAAAAAAGGGAGTGATCTCTCAAGCCAAGGTTTATTACTGTGCTATTTAAGTCCAAACCAGGCTTTACTCAAACAATGAGGACCTAGTATCCTGAGGCTTGTATTAATGTTGCCCAAACTCCCCACCAACATCAGCTTAGTAGCCCAGAGCATCGGTTCCTCTAGGAAAGGATTTGGATATTGTTCACAGGTTAAGTTGTGTATAAAGTGTCATCTCCAGGTTGTTTTCTTCTAGAAAGAAAGAGAAACTGGGACTAGTCAAATGATTCAGGCAGAAGCTTTCTTGCTGTGTAAATGAATTAATATTCACAGCAAGAAGGCAGCAGCCATGGAAGTTTACTAGGGGGAAATTGGGAATTTTCATGGGTCTCCTCCACTCTCTTGATTGCTAATCTGTTAGTCACATTCATTTGAGGCTTTCACTGCCACTTGGTGTCCCTAAGAGGAGACTAGGGTACAAAGGTTAGGAGTAGTTCTTCCCAGATCTCACTGAGAAACAAAGGAGTTGGGTACTATAGTAAAAAGACCGTGGGACCTAGAGCTGAATGAGGCCTGGATCAGAAATTGTATTTTGACGCTACCTAGCTGTGTGACCCTACAGAAGTCACAACCCTCCTCTGAGTCTAAGTTCCCTTCTCTGAAGAAAGGGCACAATATTTGTGTGCTGTGTATAATATTTCAGGGTGTCCTTGAGATCAAAACTATCTTCATAGTAATATGAGGGTGTTTTCATTTCTATCAGGACAAATATTGATAGATATAACCACATAAAAAGATCTCTTGGGTGGGTGAGGGGTGTTCCTCACTAATTTTTAAAAGGGTAAAGGTGTCCTGACGCAAAAAGGTTTAAGAACCACTGGACAAGTCTGTGACTTCCCTCCTGTCTCACCACCAGCACTGGCAATGTGGCTGCTGCTTTCCCCACAGCGTCTAAGAGTTATCCAAAGGCCCTGGACAGACTGTTTTCTCTTACTGCCCATAAGCTTCTACTAGTATACTTCCAACCATGGTTACCAGTTGATATCAGTTAGTCAGCTAAACTTAAATAGCTTTCAGAAAGGTTTTTGTTAAGTTTTGTTTTTGCTATAGCAGTATAGTGGATACAGAACATTCTACTCCCTCCGTTCCCTGCCTCACCCCTCCCCATAAAAAAAATCTGCTATAATCTCCCACAAGTGTGTGTTTGTCCTTCATTGCTGAAGAAGACCATGCCATTAGAGAAATGACAGGATTTGCACTTGACTTAGTTTTGAGTGAGGGAGGGTTGTGCGGGTCACCAGCCTCACTTCTCCTCCAGAACCATCTGAATCCAGTGACCAGATATTCATCAGGATGACTGGAGATGACCCAGGATGAGGCAATTGGGGTTAAGTGACTTGCCCAAGGTCACACAACTACTGAGTCAAGTGTCTGAGATGAGATTTGAATTCAGGTCCTTCTGACTCCTGTACTGGTGCTCTATTTGCTGCACCACTTAGCTACCCCTCTCCCACAAGTAGAGTTCAGGGAATGGCAAAAGGTCAACTCAAAGCTCCTGGTTGCTCTAAGTCCTTTCTTCTCCTTTATTGGGTATTCATGAAGTTCCTCTTAGGTATAGGTTAGCTTTTCTGTTAAGTCCCTTGTAAGAAGCAGCTAGTGGCACAGTAGACAGTTTTGGACTTGGAATCAGGAAGATCTGATTTCAGAATCACATCTGACCTCATGTACTAGCTGTGTGATTCTAGGCAAGTCACTTTAACCTATAATCATTTAGGTTGATAAACCATAGAATGGGGCTAACAATAGCACCTATTTCACAGGGTTGTTATAAAGATCAAATGAGACAATATTTGTAAAAGTGCTTAGCACAGTGTCACACGCATCATAGAACCCTGAATTTGCCTTTCTGAATCAAGTCAAATCTGATCAAGTCTGAAAACTTGCTAGCTGCTGCTATACTAGGGATGATATTGGGATGATGATGGGAAATCTGAAACAGCAATGCAAAAGAACCTGAAGCTTTGACAATCCTCTTTAATCCTCACCCCAGGAAAAGAGTCCAACTTTTAGATGAAGTTCAAAATCAAGAACTAGGGTGGAAAAATGAACAAAAACAAAAAGCTACTATGATTATAGGGAAGAACAAGACACAAACTCAGAAGACAATGAAGTAAAAATAGCTACAAGCACAGACTCAAAGGAACAAAGTGAATTGGACACAAGTCCAACAGGAATTCCTGGAAAAGCTAAAAAATTTTTTTTCAAAAACAAATAAGGGTGGCAGAGGAAAAATAGGCAAAGAAATGTAAGCAAAGGAAGAAAATCATGAAAAGACAATTAACATCCTGGTAAAAGAGGCACAAAAATACTGAAGAAAATAACACCTTAAAAAACAGATCAACCAAATGGGAAAAGAAGTACAAAACTTCACTGATGGAAATAACTTTAAAAAGTGGAATTGGATAAATGGGAAATAAAGTACAAAACTCACTGAAGAAAATAATTACTTAAAAATTAGAACTGGGCAAATGGAAGTTAATGACTCCATGAGATATCAAGAAACAAACCAAAAAAAAACCACATCAAAAGAAAAAAAAAGATTGAAGGAAATGTGAAATAACACAGTGGAAAAACAAATAACGTGGAAAATAGATCAAGAAGTAAATTAAAATCATTGAACTACTCCAAAAGCCGTGATCAAAGAAAGCACCTAGACACCATAATTCAAAAATTTTATAGGAAAATTGATATTCTAGAACCGGAGGGCAAAATAGAAATGGAAAGAATCCATCCATCAGTACCTGAAAGATGTCCCCAAATAAAAATTTCCAGGAATATTCTAGTCAAATTCCAGATCTGAGAAAATACTTCAAGCAGCAAGAAAGAAATTATTCCAATATAATGGAGTCACAGTCAGGATCACACAAAATTTAGCAATTTTCACCAAAGGAGCAAACAGCTTGGAATATATTTTTGAAAGCAAAGGAGTTAGGATTACAACCGAGAATAATTTATCCATCAAAACTGATTATAATCATTCAGGGGGAAAATGGATATTTAATGAATTAGAGGACTTTCAAGCATTACTGATGAAAATTCCAGAGCTGAATAGAAAATTTGACTTTCAAATATGAGACTCAAGAGAAGCATAAAAAGGTAAACATGAAGGAGAAACATGGTCTCAGTAAGGTTAAACTGTTTACCTTTCTACATTAGAAGATGATACCTATAACTTCTAAGAAATTTATACTGTTAAGGCAGTCAGAAGAATTCTATATAGAAATGACTTCAAGCCTGGTACTCTATCCACTATGCCACCAATCCACTTTTTGCCCCCAGAGCAATAATACACTTAATTGAAAAAAGATCAGCAAGGAAACTATATCTTATTACAAGACATCATAGATAATGAAGCAATATCAACACTAAACTTACATGTACCAAATGACATAACATCCAAATTCTTAAAGTAAGTTAAATGAATTATAAGAGGAATTAGTGAGTTATAAGAGGAAATAGACACTAAAACTACATTAGTGGGGAGACTCAACTTTCCCCTCTCTAGCTCCTTGGAACCTCACAAGGTACTCCTCCAGACAAAGGGGAACAAGTAAAGAGACCTGATCAAGACTGTAACCAAGACCTCTTTTTTGTCCTGAGGTGATTCCTCCTCTGGAGTTTTACTAGAAAGACATCACTGTTCCATCCTCTCAATGAGTCAAGTTCTAACTATCATGATAATTTATAAATGATCTTGAGCCTATCTGAACAGGTCACTCCAGTTCAAAGGAATTTTCCCCCTTAGTCTATCACTGATTGATTGTCCAAGGTTATTTTCACTTACTTTAAGTGAGCTGGGATGGTTTGATCAATTTACTCCATCACTCCACCTTTATATAAAGAACAGGAAACAGGACCAGATGGTTAAGCAATTGTCCAGGTCCAGGCTCACATGGGGAGTAAATAGGAAGAATATTTAGACTTCTGATTCCTAGCTTTCCCCCCCACTATGCCACATTTCCTCCCTTCGTGCGCCATGCTCCCACTTTGCAACCTATTAATGGAATCTCATTATTGTGCTCACTCAGTAACAATTTTTCCCCATGGAAAAAGTACAGACCATGGTCCCAGATCCATCCCTTTAGCTCACACAACCTTTGACTTGCTTTACTTGGCTTTCTAACTCAGAGCCAGTGACTTCTGAAGAAATGAAAGGAACATAAAAAGGCGTTTCACCAGCTGGAGGTCATCATGCACCTATTTCCTTGTTTGCCTTTGCTAGATCTCCTCATAAAATAGAATCTATTAAAAAAAACAAACAAACAAACAAAATGAATAAATACAACCAGATGGCATGTGGTATAATGGAAAGAACATTAGCACAACCATCAGAAGACCTGGTTCTTGCCACAATTGAGTCATTTGCCACCTGTGTGACTTTGGGTAAGTCACTAAAGCTGACTGAGCCTTGTTTTCCTCATCTATAAAATGATGTATCTAGGTGGCACAAGAGATAGAACCCTAGACCCGGAGTCAGTAAGATTGGAGCTCAATTATGTTCTCAAATACTAGCTGTGTGACCCTGGGCAAGTCATTTAGCCTCTGTCTGCCTCAGTTTCCTCATCTGTAAAATGGAGATAATAATAGCACCTGCCTCCCAGGGCTGCTACGAAAATCAAATATTTGTATAATGCTTAGTATAGAACCTGATACATAGTAGGTATTAAATAGCTCTTTGTTAAAAATAGTAAATAATTTTTTTAAAGTTCTGTTCTAACTTCAAATTTGTGATCATCCATGTCTATGATCTCTTTGGCTTTTAGTTTCTTCCTCTGTACAATGAGAGCATTTGTCTAGATCAGGGAATCTGGGAAATGGATTTTTTTTATTTTGATAACTATTTCAATACATTTTGTTTCCTTTATAATCTCACTATTTTATAGCATTTATAATATAATATTTTATTTTATATAATAGCATTATTCTGAGATGGCATTCATAGGTTTCATCAGACTTCTAAATGTACGTTGACATTATAAAAATTGTTAGGAACTCCTGGTCTGGATAGGCTATAAAATCCCTCCAGCTCTAAAATTCCATGATTTGTGATTTGAAGAGACACTCATTGCCAGAAGAAAGGCAGACAGAATAGTGTAAACAGTGGCTAGAAGCCAGTAAATGATTGTGAATAAATGACATGAAGGAACAACCCTTCCAGCCAGTGGGTGTCTGTAAAAAAGAAAAGAAGGGAGCAGACATAGTCCAAAGATACCTGGAGTAAGAGTTGGATGATTTGGGTTCTGGCATTAACTAATTATTTGAATGGTGGTGTTTATTGACCTAGGGGTCTATCTAGAAAGGGAAGCCTTTAATATATAAATTGGACTCTAGGTAGGATGGTACTTGTCATGGACATTATGTGATTGCTAAAAGAGACTAGACCCAGAAGATAATAGAGAAATAGAGGCAGAGATAGCACTTACTGAAGGGCAAAAATAGCCTTAGCAATTGTTGAATGAATGAATGGATGGACATGTAGGTACACTAAGAAGGGCAGAGAGACAGGTAGGGGCCAGAATAAGACCTGCAGGAGTGAGGCAAGATAGTCTTGAGCCCAGAGAAGGAATAATCAGGGGTCAAATAGGGAAATGATTTCTTCATCTAGAAGGGCAAAAACCAAGGAAAGAATGCTAGGGGGGCTGAATTCAAGTCAATTAAAACAAACAAATAAAAAAATGTTTGATGATGAAGTTACAAAGACAAAAATAAAGGAAACAGTTCCTGCTCCAAAGGAACTTTCATTCATTACATGTAAACAGATAAATAATTACAAAGAATATACAACATGAAACAAAGTACAGCTAGGTTTCCATCGATTTGAATAAAGAATCCTAAGAAAGGTGGTATTACTTGAGTTTGAACTGCATGTTTCCATTGGGCTCAAATCAATGACCCTATTCTACATAATTATAACTTCAAATAGCGTAAATTTGAATATACAAAGATCCCATTCACAGGATTCATTATTCTCACTAATTGGATTTAGCAGTAATTTCAAGATGGAAAGAACATAAGTATCTAGGATGATTTGGAAAGATACCCATGCATATACCCCACCGCCTTGCAGATGTTATTCGAGCCATTTTGAGGAAAGTTAGGGATTCCAAAAGGTAGAAATGAGAAGGTAAAACATTCTTGAAATGAGAGATCGCCTGTGTAAAAGCAGAGAGGCAGAAGATAGTCAACAAACATTTATTAAGCACCATGTGCCAGGCACTGTGTTGAGTAAAGGAAATACACGGTCCCTCCTTTGAAGGAGTTTACATTTTAATGAGAGAGACAATATATAAACAACTATATACTTGTACAAGATATACAGTTATCCTTTCCATATCTCAGGGAGATAGGGGTGAGGTACCCCTATGATCTGGAAAATCTACATAAATTTTTTTGGCTCTTCTTTTATACCAGGAAAGAAGTTTGAATTATTATGATATTAAAAGACAAAATATATTTATATTATATAATACTATACGTATGTTTTATGCATTTCTGAGTTTCCAAACTTTTTTCTGTATCTGCTGGCCTTTGCATGTCCTCCATGATTTCCACAAAACTGCCGAAAAATTCCCATCTGATTTCTTATGCCGACCCACAATATATTGAAACTGCAATGGGGAAAGTCACAATGTGAAAGTGTAACTATACAGAATAAATGGTAAAAAATCTTGGAGGGGAAGCATTAGGAGGTTGGGAGTTGGGAGGGAAAGAAAGACCTAGGTGGGAAGGAAGCCAGAGGTGGGAAGTGAAGAACACTCCAGGCATGAGAGAAAGTCAGTGAAAAGGCATGGAGTAGGTAGGAGATAGAGTATTATGTTTCAGGAACAGCAAGATAGAATGTCATATGGGGGAATGGTTCATATACCAGTTTGACTGGAAAGTAGAATGCCAGGGAATGATATGAAGTAAGACTGGAAAGGTGGGGCTGAATTATGAATGGTGCTAAATGCCAGGCTGAAGATTTTGAATTTTATTCTAGAGAGCCACTGAAGGTCTTTGATTGGGGAGCTAAGAGGAGAGGAGGGGCAAATGGTCAGATCTGTGTTTTAGGAATATCAATTCGGCAGTTTTGCGGAGGAGGAAGGGATGTGATGGTAGGTAAGTGAAACCAAGAAGCTGGCACAGACTTTGTTTTTTTTTTAATATTTTATTTTTTCCCAATTACATGTAAAAACAGTTTTAACGTCATTTTCTCAAATGTTGAGTTCCAAATTCTCTCTTCTTCCCTTCCATTGAGAAGGCAAGCAATATGACATACATCCATGTGTAGTCACGCAAAACAAGCTGCCATGCAATTCATATTGTGAAAGAAAACACAGACAAACAAACCCAAGAAAAATAAAGAAAGTAAAGAACGTGTATCTTTGATCTGCATTCAGGCTCCATTAGTTTTCTGTGGAAATGGACAGCACTTTCATCTTAAGTCTTTCAAAATTGCCTTAGATCATTGCATTGCTGAGAATAGCTAAGTCATGCACAGTTTATCATCATGCAATATTGCTTTACTATGTACAATGTTCTCCTGGTCCTGTTCATTTCACTTTGCATCATTTCATGTAAATCCTTCCAGATATTTCTGAGAGTATCTTGGCATAGATTTTATATAACAGGTTCCATTTGGCTAACCATGCAATGGAAAGGAAGTCCTTTGATTGACTGTCAAAAAGACCAGTCTGCATCAGCCACTTCCACTCTTACTTCAATCACAGGTGGCAGATTCTTTCACTCACATCATCCTGTGTCCACCTGCAAAAGAAAAGGCTGTGGCACCTTTTCTTCTTTTGAGAATAGATGACATGACCTGGTGAAAGGACCTTGATCTTTGGACTCTGCCTTTTTTTTTTTTTTGCTTCTAGGTGAAGGTGGTGGAAACATTATGACCTTGTAAGTCAGAAAATTTGAGAGGACACCTTGGCATGCACAGGTATGCAACCTATGTAGCATTAATGCCTTTAGAATTAAGGAGTGACTTTTGGGAGTGATATTCAAGACTCAGACCAGTGATATCTGAGAATAGGGCTCATCCAGCAATCATGCCACATCCAGAAATGAACTTGGTGGGACCAATGCTATATGGGAACTGAGCTTCTAGAGAGGGAGGTTTCTTAGGGGAAAATATACACTTCAAGGTGTTGAGAGGAAGTACTTGTACTTTGTTTTTGTCATGTCTTTGAAGTAAATATTTCATTGTAAAACATTAATTTTAGAAAAGTTACATATGATAGACCTTTGGAGTCAATTGAAAGACAGTTGAAAGGAGCATACCTTTTTCTTGGCATCTTCACAAAAAATGACCATGTTTTACTGCATAAAATCTCACAACCAAGTGCAGAAAAGCAGAAATAGTAAATGCACATTTTTTTTATATCATAATGTAATAAAAATTATATTCAATAAAGGGCTGTGGAGCATAGGTTAAAAATTTTTTGGAAACTAAATAATCTAATCCTAAAAATGAATGGGTCAAAGAACAAATCGTAGAAACAGCCAATAATTTCATTAAAAACAATGACAACAATGAGACAATATACTACAATTTGTGGGATGCAGCCAAAACAGTATTTAGGGGAAATTTTATATCTCTAAATATTCACATCAATGAAAGAGAGAAATATCAGATTAGTGAACTGCAAATGCAAGTAAAAAATTAGAAAAAAAGCAAATTAAAGTTCCCAATTAAACATCAAAATGGAAGTTCTGAAAATCAAAAGAGAGATTAATAAAATAAAGTAAAAAATACCCTTTGAACTAATAAATAAAATTAGGAACTGTTTTTATGAAAAAAATAAAATAGACAAGTCATTGGTTAATTTGATTTTTAAAAAAAGGAATAAAAAAACCAAATTTTGAATATTGAAAAAAGAAAAGGGTGAATGTATCACAATAAAGGTAAAATTAAATTGAGTTATTTTGCCTAATCATATTCCATTAAAACTGAAAATCTTAGTGAAATGGATGAATATATGCAAAAATATAAATTCTCCAGATTTACAGAAGAGGAAATAGAATGCTTGAACACTTCTATCTTAGAAAAAGAAATCAAACAGGGCACAAATGAGCTCTCTAAGAAAAAAATCTCCAGGATCAAATTATTTACAAGTGAATACTACAAGATAATTAAGAAACAATTAATCCCAATACAATATAAACTATTTGAAAAACTAGGTAAAGGAATTCCTTTTATGATATAAATATGGTTTTGATCCTAAACCAGAGAGAGCAAAAACAAAGAAAGAAAACTATTGGCCAATTTCCCTAATGAATATTGCAAACATTTTAAATAAAGCAATACCAAGGAGATTACAGCAATATATCACAAAGATCATAGACTATAACCAAGTAAGATTTTACAACAGGAATGAAAGGCTGAAATAGGAAAGCTATAAGCATAATTGACTCCTTCAATAACAAAACCAACAAAAATCACATGATTATCTCATAAATACAGAAAAAGCTTTTGACAAAATACAACACTTGTTCCTACTAAAAACACTAGACAGCATTGGAATAAATGGAGGCTTTATTAAAATGATAAGTACTATTTAAAACCAAGAGTGAGTCATTTGTAATGGAAATAAACTAGAAGATGTCCCAATAAAATCAAGGGTGAAACAAGGATGTCTATTATCACTGCTATTATTCAAAGTTGTATTGGAAATATTAGTTATAGTAATAAGACAGGAAAAAGAAATTGAAGGACTTAGAACAGGCAGCAAGAAAACAAAACTATTACTTTGCAGCTTATATGATTGTATACTTTGAGAACTCTGTAGAATCAACTGAAAAACTAGTAGAAACAATTAACAGCTTTAGCAAAGTTCTAGGATATAAAATAAACTTTTAGAAATCATCCCACCATATCCAGCAAGATGAGAGTGAAAGTGAAATTCCATTTAGAATAACTTTAGACTTTATAAAATATTTGGGAGTCTACCTGCCAAGACAAACCTAGCAATTACATGAAAAGTACAAAACACTTTACACATAAATAAATACAGCTCTATACAGCTCTAAACAATTGGAGAAATATAGGTATCATCTAAGCCAATATAATAAAACAATTCTACCTAAATTAATTTACTTATTCAAGTAAATTATCAATTAAACTACCAAAGAATTATTTTATAGAACTAGGAAAATAATAACAAAAATAATCTAGAACAAAACTTCAAGAATATCAAGGAAATAAATGAAAAAAAATGTGGAGGAAGTTGACCTAGTAGCACCGGATTTCAAACTATATTACAAAGTGGTAATCATCAAAACAATCTGGCACTTGCTAAGAAATAGAATGGTAGATCAGTGGAATAGATAAATACATAGTAGTAAATGACCATAGGAATGTAGTGTTTAAAAAACCCAAAGATTTAACCTTTTGGGGCAACTCACCCCTTAACAGAAATTGCTGGGAAAAATGGAGAGCAGTTTGGTAGACACCAAGCATAGACCAACATCTCACAACATACACTAAGATAAGGTCAAAAGTACATGCTTTAGATATCAACAGTGATATCCTAAGCAAATTAGGAGAATATGCAAATTTTTACCTGTCAGATCTATGGGAAAAGGAAGAGTTTATGACTAAAGATGAGATGGAGAGGATCATGGAAGTAAAATGAATAATTTTGATTACATGAAATTAAAAAGATTTTACAGAAACAAAACCAATGAGGCCAAAATTATAAGGAAAGCAGGAAACTGGGGGAAAAAATTGGCAACAAGTTTCTTTGATAAAAGTCTCATTTCTCAAATATATGAGGAGCTTGGTCAAATTTGTAAAAATGAGAGCCGCTCCTCAAATTGATAAATGGTCAAAGGATATGAACAGGTAGTTTTCAGAAGAAGAAATCAGAGCTATGTACAGTCATATGAAAAAATGCTATAATTCACCATCGATTAGAAAAATGCAAATTAAAGCAACTCTGAAGTACCAGTCTATAACTATCAGATTGGCAAATATGACAGAAAAGTAAAATGATGAATTCTGGAAGGGATGTGAAAAAATAGGGACATTAATGTCCTGTTGGTGGACTTGTGAAGTGGTCCAACCACACTGGGGAACAACTTGCTACTATGCCCAAAGGGCTATAAAACGAAGCCTACCCTTTTACCCAACAATATTGTTACTAGTTTTGTATCTCAAAGACATTGGAGGAAAAGGAAAAGGACCTATTTGTGCAAAAATATTTATAACAGCTCTTTTTTTGGGTGGCAGAGAATTAGAAATTTGAGGGATACCCATTAAATGGGGAATTGCTAACCAAATTGTGGTTTGTGATTGTGATGGAATACTGTTGTGCTATAAGAAATGATAAGCAGGATATTTCAGAAAAGCTTGGGAAGACTTACATGAACTGATGAAAAGTGAAGTGAACAGAACCAGGAGAGTGTTGTACACAATGACAGCAATATGGTAACAATGATCAACTGTGAAAGATTTAGCTACTCTCATCAACATAATAACCCGAGACAATTCCAAAGGACCCATGATGAAAAATGAAATCTACTCCAGAGAGAAATCTGATATACTCTGACTGCAAATTGAATTCTTTTTTACTTTCTTTATGTTTCTTACTTTTCATTGTTATTAGTATTTGCAACCTAGCTAATACAGAAATATGTTTTGCATGACTTCATATGTATATCTCATTGCTTTGCCTTCTCAGTGAATGAAGGAGGTGCCACAGGGAAGGAGAGAATTTGAAACTCAAAATTTACAAAAATTAACTTTAAAAATAAATAAACACACACATATTTTTTAAAAAGAATGGATTGCATACTTGCTTAAGAGACAATAGGGCATAGGAAGGAGTTGAGAACCATCTTGTTCCAACCATCTGAGAAGATAGAAATCTAGACTGAATAATAACAATAATAACTCACATTCACATAACAGTAGCATTATACAATGCTTTAACATTTGCAAAGCACTTTACATATCTTCTCTCATGTAATATTTAAATTAGCTCTAGGAGGTAAGTGTTATCATTATCCTCTTTTTACACAGAGGCTAAGAGAGATAAAACTAATTATTTTGGGTAATGAATTGACCTCATTCAGGTCTTCTTGACTCCAAGTCCTACGCTATTCACTATGTCTCCAAGTTTTCTCATGGTGTCATAAGCTTGATAGTGTGTTTTCTTTACACTGATCCTGTAAGGTAGGTATTGCTGTCATTCCCATTTTATAGATGAAGAGACAAAGTGGTAGAAGGCCTGAGCTTGAACGCTGACTTACACATTTGAAGCCCTGAGACCCTGGGCAAGTCACTTAACTTTACTCAGCCTCAGTTATCAGTAAAGTGGGCATAATGATAACACTTTTCTCCCAAGTTTGTAGAGAGAATCAAATAAAAGAATATATGCAAAGGTTTGTTTTGCAAACTTTAAAGTGATATACAAATGTTAGCAATTAGTATTATTAAGAGACTTACCTGGGGTAAAATATCCCTTAAGTCCTAGGGCCAATCCCAGGGCTTGCTCTTTCCATAACACCATGCTACTTCTGAGTCTAGAGGTACCCTGGACAGAGCTATTGTATCTGTGGAATGGTTAATGATAGGATGCTGCTGGGGAAGGACTCGTTTAGTGCCAGGAACTTCCTGGGAAGAGAACAACAGAATCCTTGGTGGCCTGAATGGAAAACAATAAAGTGACTCGTCACAAAGCTCGCTCTTGTTCTGCTGCCACAGTAATGAATGGAACTTCTGAGGCTCAGAGCGGACTTCGTCTTTGAGGAACTCCACCATTCAATCTAGAGCATTGTTTAGAGATCCTTGGAACAGCCAGGAGGGCATCCTGAGGACCATTCCTGCCATTCTGTTTCTCCTTCTGCCAGGATGTCTTACATTAATAGTGTACAATAGTCTTGCATTAATAGCTCCCTCTGTGAGAGATGGAAGGGGTGTTTGATAGAAGGAAAAAGTGAGGCACTGGAAAAAATGACTTTAGTGGAGACTTTTACTGAGAGGAACAATTCTAATCTCATCTCTTCCAGAAGATCCTTCCTGATTAATTTTCTCCATTTTTGTTCATTTAATTTTTGTTTCGCATCTTACCCTGTTGACATGTTGCTTGGGTGAAGTTCTCCTGTGGGTTTGTTTCAGGGGTGTGCTGAACCAGTTAGCTGAACAGATTGTTAAATTTTCAGTGTAAGCATTTTTACACCTCAGAAATTGGCCCACAATACAAATCAGGACAACTAGGTGGCACAGTAGATAGAGCATCAGGCCTGGAGTTAAAAAGACCAGAGTTCAAATCTGATCCCAGACAGTTAATAGTAGCTTTGTGATCCCGGGGGTAGTCATTTAACCCTATTTATCTCAGTTTTCCCATCTGTAAAATGAATGGCAAATCATTCTAATATTTACCAAGAAAACACCAAATGGGGTCACAAACAGACTTAACTGAACAACAACAACCAATCAAGGCTTGATTTATTTTCTTTATCATTATCTAAACAAGAAAGTAATGAAGAAAATATAAATGATGTGGATTAAATTTAAAAGCGTGCCCTGCAAACATGTTTTTTTGAGAGGTGGTTGTTAGACATTAATTGCAATAACCTTGTTTTTTACCCCCCTTACTTTTAACTAGTCTCTTTCCTCATCTCCAATAGAATATCAGATTCTCAGAGTTGGAAGGTATTATGGAGACCACTTGGTCTCACCTGTCCCAGAACCATCAGTCTCCTCCACCAATAAGTACTCATTTAGACCTTGATTACAAAGGAAAACTCATCTCCTGAGAAAATCTATTCCACTTCTGGGTATATTTAATTTTCAGGAAATTTAGGGCACAAAGTAGAAACAATGAATTCCTAGGCTTTCTGACTCTACAGATTTAACCACCATGTCTCAACTGCCTCTTGCCTCTTTTCCCAGAGGTAAAATCTTCCTGTGACTTCTATTTTGGGGAAGAGCCCTCATTCTTTGGACTTAGCCATCACGCTCCACTCTGATAGAGTTTTCCTTCCCCTTCAGTTTTTCAGCTGCTCTTTAATGAGTTTCTTCTTCTATTAGACAGTAAGATCCTTGAGGGTAAGGTGTATCTTTCTTCACCCTTGTAATTTTATCCCACAAGGCAAGTGTTCATATTAAGGTCAGAAGAAGTGATACAAGGACACTCTCAAGGTTTCTCTGAAGAACTTTGGAACTGATTGCATGACGTGGAAGACACTGGCAAAGGACTGCCCAAAGATGTTATACTTGCATCAAAGAAGGCGCTGTGTTCCATGAGCAAAGCAAAATTGAAGTAACTCAAAAAAAAATGTGAGATTCACAAATTAGAAAATCCATCCAAAATGTTCACATGGACTATTTGTACCTGACCTTTGGTAGAGCATTGCAAGCTCATATTGGTCTGATCAGCCATAGTCGGACACACTTGACTCTAACATAGTGATGTCATTTTGGTCCTCTCCAAGATCAACATTTTCCCCACTATTTCCTGTAGCCCCTGACACATAGTAAACCTTTAATAATTGTTTGATTGTTAAATTGAGTGCTACACAATTAGTAGGGTCAGGACACAGGTACTTTGACTAAGACCATGGCTTCTCTCACACACCTTCCCTGCAATGTGTCGCCACAGAATCTAGCTTTTCTCTACTTCAATTAAAATTCATTTCTAGTTCAGAAAGCCTAGGAATTAAAAAGCCCTTGGCTTTAACCTTGAATCTTGCAGTTGTATGACTCACTGGCTTTTTAACCCTAATAAGATTCATGATTAGAGAGATTCAGGAAGCAGAGAAAGGAAGTAAGGCAGCCACATTTCTTAGCTTCTCATCTGTCTCTTTAGAATTCTTTCCCTTGGGGGGTGGAGCCAAGATGGTGGAGTAGAAAGATGCACATACACATAGCTCCAAACCCACAACCCATAGAACATCTGTAAATAGCAACTCACTGCGAATTCTGCAGCACCAGAGGCCACAGAACATTGGGGCAAAGGAGATTTCTGTTCCAGAGGGACCTGCAAACCTCTCGCAAAAGGTCCTTTGCGCCGAGGACTGGGAGCCAAATACAGCCCTGCCGCCCCTGTGGCACTGAGAGGAGCAGATCCGAGCAGGCTTCAAGGACGGGATCTCCAGCAGCCTCGCGGGTCCCTCCACCCACAGGTGACGGGGGTTGGTGAGAGGGTCTTTTTGGCGGGTCGAGAGGGGAATGGGGTGCCCCCACAACTCAGGCCCCCTCGGGAGGCAGCAGCGGAGGTGGAGCAGACCGGGGCTCCCCAAGCAGGCAGGAGCCTGGATCCATTGTTGAAGGTCTCTGCATAAACCCCCTGAGGGAACTGAGCCCGTGAGGCAGCCCTGCCCCCACCTGAGCACCTGAACTTAATCTGACACTGAATAGCAGCCCTGCCCCCGCCAAAAGCTCTGAGGCTGGGAAGCAGCATTTGAATCTCAGACCCCAAGCACTGGCTGGGAGGATCTGGAGGCGAAGTGGGTGTGAAGAGAATATTCAGAAGTCAAGTCACTAGCTAGGAAAATGCCCAGAAAAGGGAAAAGAAATAAGACCATAGAAGGTTACTTTCTTGGTGAACAGGCATTTCCTCCCTTCCTTTCTGATGAGGAAGAACAATGCTTACCATCAGGCAAAGACACAGAAGTCAAGGCTTCTATATCCCAGCCCACTCAATGGGCTCAGGCCATGGAAGAGCTCAAAAAGGATTTTGAAAATCAAGTTAGAGAGGTGGAGGAAAAGCTGGGAAGAGCAATGAGAGATATGCAGTCAAAGCATGAACAGCAGGTCAGCACCCTGCTAAAGGAGACCCAAAAAAATGCTGAAGAAAATAACACCTTGAAAAATAGGCTAACTCAATTGGCAAAAGAGGTTCGAAAAGCCAACGAGGAGAAGAATGCTTTCAAAAACAGAATTAGCCAAATGGAAAAGGAGATTCAAAAGCTCACTGAAGAAAATAGTTCTTTCAAAATTAGAATGGAACAGATGGAGGCTAATGACTTTATGAGAAACCAAGAAATCACAAAACAAAACCAAAAGAATGAAAAAATGGAAGATAATGTGAAATATCTCATGGGAAAAACAACTGACCTGGAAAATAGATCCAGGAGAGACAATTTAAAAATTATGGGACTACCTGAAAGCCATGATCAAAAAAAAAGAGCCTAGACATCATCTTTCATGAAATTATCAAGGAAAACTGCCCTGAGATTCTAGAACCAGAGGGCAAAATAAATATTCAAGGAATCTACAGAACACCACCTGAAAGAGATCCAAAAAGAGAAACTCCTAGGAACATTGTGGCCAAATTCCAGAATTCCCAGGTCAAGGAGAAAATATTGCAAGCAGCTAGAAAGAAACAATTCAAGTATTGTGGAAATACAATCAGGATAACACAAGATCTGGCAGCTTCTACATTAAGGAATCGAAGGGCATGGAATAGGATATTCCAGAAGTCAAAGGAACTAGGACTAAAACCAAGAATCACCTACTCAGCAAAACTGAGTATAATACTTCAGGGGAAAAATTGGTCTTTCAATGAAATAGAGGACTTTCAAGCATTCTTGATGAAAAGACCAGAGCTGAAAAGAAAATTTGACTTTCAAACACAAGAATGAAGAGAAGCATGAAAAGGTAAACAGCAAAGAGAAGTCATAAGGGACTTACTAAAGTTGAACTGTTTACATTCCTACATGGAAAGACAATAATTGTAACTCTTGAAACTATTCAGTATCTGGGTACTGGGTGGGATTACACACATGCACATACACACACGCACACACACATAGAGACAGAGTGCACAGAGTGAATTGAAGAGGATGGGATCATATCTTAAAAAAATGAAATCAAGCAGTGAGAGAGAAATATATTGGGAGGAGAAAGGGAGAAATGGAATGGGGCAAATTATCTCTCATAAAAGAGGCAAGCAAAAGACTTATTAGTGGAGGGATAAGGAGAGGAGGTGAGAGAAAAACATGAAGCTTACTCTCATCACATTCCACTAAAGGAAGGAATAAAATGCACACTCATTTTGGTATGAAAACCTATCTTACAATACAGGAAAGTGGGGGATAAGGGGATAAGCAGGGTGGGGGGGATGATGGAAGGAAGGACATGGGGAGGAGGGAGCAATTTGAGGTCGACACTCATGGGGAGGGACAGGATCAAAGAGAATAGAAGTAATGGGGGACAGGACAGGATGGAGGGAAATTTATACAACACAACTATTATGGAAGTCATTTGCAAAACTACACAGATTTGGCCTATATTGAATTGCTTACCCTCCAAAGGGAAGGGGTGGGGAAGGAGGGAGGTAAAGAAGGTGGAACTCAAAGTGTTAGGAACAACTGTCACGTAATGTTCTTGCCACTAGGAAATAAGAAATACAGGTAAAGGGGTATAGAAAGTTATCTGCCCCTACAGGACAAAAGAGAAGATGGAGACAAAGGCAGAGAGGGATGACAGAAGACAGATCAGATTGGTCATAGGGGCAATTAGAATGCTTGGTGTGTGGGGGGGGAGGGGACAAAAGGGGAGAAAATTTGGAACCCAAAATTTTGTTAAAATGAATGTTAAAAGTTAAATAAATAATTTAAAAAAAAAAAGAATTCTTTCCCTCCTTTCCCTTGTCTTATTTCTGAATGAATTCTTTCCTCCTTACTTGCACCCTAACCAATTAGATCCTTGTTCCTGCTCTTTGCAGACAGCTTTTAATTTCTTTGGTTGATCTGCAAGTGAGCAAGAGGGACGCTTCTTCCACTCAGAGCACCAAGTTTGTTCTCGCCTAAGAGTTAATGAGTTCTACCATTTCAATAGTTTTTTTATTTTTTTAACCACTCCTATGACAAAGAATAAGCTATGCATGTAAATTCTGTCATTAACAATTTCAAGGTGGGCTTCACTAAGTGGGTAGGAGAAGGCTAATGCAAATTGCTTCTCTCTCTCCCTCTCCCTCTCTCTCTCCCTCTCCTTCTCCCTCTCTCTCCTCTCTCTCTCTCTCTCTCTCTCTCTCTCCCTCTCTCTCTCTCTCTCTCTCTCTCTTTCTCTCTCTCCCTCTCTCTCTCTCTCTCTCTGTCTTTCTGCCTCTGTCTCTACCTCTGTCTCTGTCCCTCTTTCTCTCTCTCTCCTCCCCCCCTTCCCTGCTCATTTCAGCAGTCATCAGGACTCTTCAAAATCCTGCTAGGAAATTAATGAATAAACAAAACAACATTATATTGTTCTATTCACAATTACTATTCCTAGAAATGATAATGGGATGCAGTCTGTTCCAAGTTAAAGACAAAGGTCCCTTACTTGTTCATATAGCTGTGTTGCTCTCAGGAGGTACAGGGACCCTTGGGACAGGTGTACTTGGCAGATTCTCAAGAAAACATACTGTATTGAGCCTGCTTTACAAAGAATGCCTCTGAAGATCTGTGCTTAATTCAATGGATGTCAAAGACGTCCATTTATCGAGGACCTTAGGAGCAAGTAACCCCAGTGACAATAAACCAAGGAATGAAAATCTAGGAAAGGTGTCTGCTGAAGGTAAAAATAATTGATTTCAACGTGGTTTCTGTGATATAATGCCAAGATGAAGGTAAATCAGAGCGATTCACCTCTTATAGGAAGTTTTCTTAGATTCTTCTAAGAATACCTGGGACAACAAAACTCAGAATCTAGAGCTGCAGCTAGTCATGAATTCCAAATTCCTGCTCCCTCTCCTCACTGTAGCTACTTTGGAGACAAGAGGAAGAACAAAGAAGAGACAAGATGATAATAGAGAGAAAGCAGAAACTATTTATCCTTTATTTTGTTTTCCTCCCTCCCCTGAGGATCCTTAGGAAGGATCCTGCAAAGATAAAATGGTTAAAGTGGAGTTGAAGCCCAAGGCAAGTGATGGTAAGAGAGTGCCTATATTCTTTCACTAAATACTAAAGGAACTGGTCATTCTTAGTAGTGAAACTTCATCAGCGGTCTTTGAAAAATCATGGGAGACATGTCCATCATAGAATAATGGTTGGATGGCACTTCAGAAGTCATCCAGTCTAACCTTTTCATTTTCAGAGGAGGAAATGGAAGTTTTAGAAAGGATTGAGGACTTGTTCAAAGTTATACAGGTAATAAATATTTAAAAAATTGGAACTTGAACTCAGGTCCCTTGACTTTGTGTCTGTTATTCATTCCTTTGCACCAGGATGCCTACAGCACAGAGGATGGGCAAATATCATAGAGATTTTCCGAAGTGAGAAAAGAATAGTCTTTTTTTTTTTTTTTAAATCAGAATGATATCTCTTTAAGCCTTGGCATCAATCTCTGGCAAAAGCTCTAAAGCATATCATCAGAGGGATGTGTTGTGAGTATTTAGAAAGGAAAATGGGAAATCACTTACAGTAGGGGGTTCTTAATTTGGGGTTGATTTCAGGAGGATCTGTGAACTTGTATGGGAAAAAAATACACATTTTCCCCCTACTAACCTCTAACTGAAATTTAGCACTTCCTTCCATTATGAATCTAGGCAATGAAATGTTATTCTGAGAAGATATTTATGTGCCTTACCAAATTGCCCAATGGGTCCTTGATACAACATAGGCTATGAACCTCTTATTTAGAGTCAACATGGCTTCATTAAAAATGCCAGACTAACCTAACTTCCTTTTCTGACAGTTTGGCAACTTGTAGATCAGGGAATTTTAACAAAGGATTTGACAAAAACCTCCATGCTTCCTGGTACTCAAGATGGAGAGATATAGGATGCTAAATGACAGTACAGTCAGGTCAATTCAGAACAATTAAGTGACCAGACCTTAAACATATTCAAAAATTGTTCAGTCATTTTTCAGTTGTGTCCAACTATTTGTGACCCCATTTGCAGTTTTCTTGGCAAATGTATGAGACTGGTTTGCCATTTCTTTCACCGGCTCATTTTACAGATGAGGAAACTGAAGTCAACAGGGTGAAGTGACTTGCCCAGGGACACACAGATAGTAACTATCTGAGATTGGATTTGAACTCACAAAAGTAAGTCTTCTTGACTCCAAGCCTGGTGCCCTATACACTGTACCACCTAGCTGCCCCTATATTCATACATGGTCTGTGCCAAATTGGAAGAAAATTTCTAGTGGAGTGCCCAGGAATATCTCCTTGGCTTTACCTCATGTAACATTTCCATCACAGACTTGGATAAAAGCAAAATTGGTTTACTGATCAAATTTATATATGGCAGAAAGATGGCGGAGAAAGGAAGGGCAGAGGCAGGATCTGAAAAAATCTCAATAAGATTGGATAAAGAGTTGAATCTAATAAAGTGAAACCTCATAGGAATAGATATAAAGAAGTAGGACAGGGGTTAGCGGATAGCATGCTGGGCTTGGAGTCAGGAAGGTCTCGGTTTAAATTCTGACTGAGACTTACTAGGTGTGACCCTGGGCACTCTCCATACTCCATAGGCAACTCCCTAGGACTTATCTCCCAAGTCACAGACTTTCTTTGATATTTGTTGTTATTATGGGCCCCAGACAACTCCCTAAGACTCATCTATATGTCAGAGACCATTGTCACAAAAGGTGGCAGAGGGAGGTCCCCAAGCTGGGAAAATCACAGATTCTTCCTCTATTCACAAAATGCAAATTCATAGATTTAGAGTTGAAATAGACTTGGTGGGTCATCTACTACAAATCCTCATTTTACAGATGAGGAAACTGAGGCACAGAGAAGTGAGGTAATTTACAGAAACAATTGGCATAGATAAGATTTGATATCAGGTCTCCTGATTTCATATCAAGACTGGGAATTTTTGTACCTGGTTCAAATACTACCAATCATAGTTGGGTCAAGTGGCTTGAAGCCCATTCTCATTTGTTGTGGGGAGAGATGAGGAGACAGGAGACAAATGTCAGAACACTCATTGTTTCTAGGGAGGCATCTGTGAGATGTGGTGAGGAACAGGAAGAATGGGCAAGGCAATGGAGGAGCTCACTCCAGGCCCATCTGGTAGCTTTCTATTTTAAGTACTTATTCTTGCTAACTAAGCTGCTGAAGGTTTGCTAATGATGTCAATGTCCTATATGGCACCCTGGGTCAAAGGTCTGGTCATTCTGCCCTAGTTATTGCTGTCCTCTAACTCCATCAGTCTTCATCACACCATGCTGCCTGCACTTGGATTAAAGCAAAAAGCTATACAAGGACATGATGGGGTAGGTGAGGCTAGATAACCATTCCTCTGAGAAACAGCTGGGAATTTTAGGGAATTATAAAGCTCAAAATGTCAGCAGGGTGATAGGGCAGGCAAAAACTTCATGTAATCTTGGTCTGGATTAAGAAAATCACAGAGTTCAGAGAAAGGGAGGTGATAGTCCCACCTAACTCTGTTCAAGGTGAGATGATATCGTGAGTATTGTGATGTTTTTCCTAATTGTCTTATTTTAGAAAGATCTTATCAAGCTGGAGAACTTTTACAGGAGGGCCTTCAAGAGGAAACTCTAGACCATGCTATTCAAAGTTTGGTTGAGGTACTTGGGATACTTAGCTTGAAGAAGAAACATGATCAGGATGGGTCAGCTAGGTGACATAGAAAGAGTATTAGAGATTTAGAATTGGGCAGTTCAAATCCTATGGAACCCTGGGCAGGTCATGTAACTACCACACGCATCAATTTCCTCATCTGTAAAATAGGGCACCAACTTCCCAGGACTGTTGTGCAGATCACATTTACATAGGATTTACATAGGTAAAGCACTTTATAAACCTTAAAGAGCAAGATTATTATGGCATGATAACATTTTTAAAGTATGTACAGGAAGAATTAGCTTTATTCTGCTTGGCAAGAAGAGGTAGAACTAGGAACAATGGGTAGAAGTCATAGAGAAACAGGCTTAGGTTTGATATACAGAAAAACTTAATCCAACAAAATACAGAAATGGAACAGATTGCTTTAGGAAGCCATGATTCATCCCTGAAAGTGGGATGAACAGGGTGCTCAGCAGGCCATAGAGGGGATTCTTGATCACGTGCAATATGGAATAGATGTCCTCTAAAATTGCACTGTTGTGTGACCCTGGGCAAGTCACTTAACCTCTGTTTGCCTTAGAGAAGCAAGTAGCAAACCACTCCAGTATCCTTTCCAAGAAAACCTCATGGAAGGTATTCAGAGCCATGGTATCATGAAGATCAGGAGACCACTAAATGACTGAACAGCAGCAGGAAAAAGTCCTATTGAATTCTGGTTCTGAGAGTCTCTGAAATCTCATGCCAGCCAATTTTTCAGCCAAGGAAAAACTTTTAACGAATATATCTTCAAAACAGAACAAAACATCTTCCTCTCCTTATGGCCCTTTTTGTTCCCCTCTCCTCCAAATGGAAATCCCAGGTAAAGTATCAAACACACCTTAAAACGTGCCCTGGGCTTGTTCCTGTGTGAGATCTGTTTACTGAGCCATGGGCTTTGTGGGTGACAAGTCAGCTCCTCCAGGAAAAGACAGGAGACACCCTGTCTCCTGGGGTACTGCCTTAACAATTCTACCTTGGAGTGAGGGAAAGGAGATACGAGCCTTCTCAGAATCTAAAACACCCTGAATTCTGATTTCTTAAATCAACTTAAAGGTTCTAAATTCTTGGAGCTGACCAGGTTTGAGAAGGTAGCCAAGTACACTCTGAAGGTTGGCCTATCTATGCCCTTAGGCTTTTCAAGAGGTCCAGAGAGGTCATTCCTTCAAGGTCTCATTTGGTCCCTAGTTCTTTCAGGTTGGTTGTAATAAACTTCCAGCCTTAGGAAACTTTCTTCAGGGTTGCTGTCCTGATTTTATCCAGAGTGGTTTCCTCACTTAAATGAACCCTCCAAGTCTACTCTCTTACATCTGTCTACAAGTGCCTTCTTATAGGGACTAGAGCTCCATGTCTTATCTCTTTCCCTAAATAGTAGCTGAGATATGCCAAATACACAGACAAATATCTTTCCAAATAGAGAGTGTGAAAGTACACAAAGGAGGTCCCTACAGAGCAGGCATCTAATTCATCCTTATATCCTCCCTAGTTAACCTTGCATAATTTCTTGTACAGAATAGGTTTCACTGAATATTCATTGCACTTAATTTGCATTGAAATGGTTATTTTCCAGTGATCAAGTCCTAAAGAAAACATATGACCATGTTGGGAAAGCTATTTTATTTCATGATATCTCCATGGAAATATCCTCCATGGTGTGTGTGTGGCAGCAGCATTGCCTCCAGACCCAGATTTGACTCCCAACTCTGACTCTGCCTGTGTGACCTTGGGTAAATTATTTAATTTTTCTGGGCCTCTGTGGTCCTTTCTACCATTGTAGATCTCTTACAGGGGTGGGAAAGCTGCAGCCTTGAGGCCACATGGGGCCCTCTAGGTCCTCAAGTGTAGACCTTTGACTGAATCCAAACTTCATAGAACAAATCCCCTTAATAAAAGGATCTGTTCTATAAAACTTGGATTCAGTTCACAGTCTGCACCCAAGGACCTAGAAGGCCACATGTGACCTCAAGGCGACAGGTTTCCCACCCCTGTCTTATGCTATTGCTTTAGTGGACTGCCCACTAAATGAACAGAACTTTCACTTTGGATTATCTTAGGAGGTGGGAGTCAGGAAGGATCTACTGAGAGCTCATTGGTTCTTTCTGACATGTCAGAGGCCCACATCTGATATGGGTCAGAGTGACCAAAGGAGAGTCAAGTCTGAGAATAGGTCATAGAGCAAGAAAATTCTTAATTTGAAATCTTGAAGCAAAGATGTTCAAGTGAATGAGTATTGGGTACCCAATTGGATATGTTTGTGGTGACAAAGAACTGGAAATTGCAGTGATACTCATCAATTGCAGAATGGCTGTACAGGTTGTGGTATAAGATTATGATAGAATACTACTGTACTATAAGAAATGATGATCTCAAAGATCTTAGAATAACATGGAAAGACTTGCATGAAATAATAAAGAGCGAAATGAGCAGAACCAAGAGAATGTCGTATATGATAATATCAATATTATTTTAAAAATTTCTTTAAGTGAATAAGTCATTTTGGCTATTATAGATACCTAAATTAACTCTAAAACACATACAAAAAAAGACATTATCTGCATCCAGAGAAAGAGCTGATAAATACAAGTATGTATAGAAGAACTTTATATATATAATATATATCTCCATATATATATATTTATATCTAATGGTAGCCATCTCTAGGGTAGAGGGGGATAAAGAAAAAAATTTACATGATAACTCTATTATATATTTAAAAGAAATAGCAAATTGCACATAACAGATTTGGAGTTTCATATGAAGTCATCTTTTTATTATACTATGTTATGGAAATGCTTGGTTTGTTCCATAAATTAAAAAAATAAAATAACTGAATGAGTACTTAGAATAATAGATTTAGAGCCAGAAGGAGTCCCAGAGGTCATCTATTCCAAAGCCCTTATTTTACAGATGAGGAAATTAAGGCCTAGGGGGTTTACAGTCACACTGGTGTGAAGTCATAGAGACCGCAGTTGAACCAGGACTTTGACTTTCCATTCGTTGTTCTTTGCGCAGTATCACCCTTGTCCAGGGTGTGGTAAAAGGGATTCTTACTCAGGTTCAGGTTGCATTCAGTGGCCTCTGTGGTGCCTTCCAATCAGAAGATTCTGGGATTCCATGAAGGGATAATGCAGACACTTTGGAGACATTTCCCACCCAAAGCCTTCTTTACACATTCTTTACCTACAAGTGTACCTGTTGTCAGAGGGTTTCAAACTTACTCATCCATAACTTCAAGTCATTTGGACCAGGTCAGCCTTGTGCAATATTGTCTTTCTTCAGCTGCCCAGTCTCCAACCCTGACTTTATAAACAAATCACCCTTAATTAGCCTTGGCAGCTCAACACCTTTATGTTATCTACTACATTTAACCAACCACTCCTACTCTTGCTGAATCCGGTTATAAAGTAAACTGCTCTTTTGCTGTGCAGTTGCATACAGATGAGCTGGCAACCAGTTTGAGCTGACCTGTTGACTCATAAAAACCATCAGGGCCTTAGGCTGTCCCACTCCCAATACTAGAACTGTTGGACCAAAGTGTCAAGGGACCTGTCATTCCAGGAATCCTCTGTTCTCTTGGGAAAACTGCGCAACAGCTAGGCTTTGCCCTGACGGTGACTCTGGCATCCCACAAGGTAAGAGGAGGTGCTGCATATTGTTTCTTTGGGGGAAAAGGGGAAGTTTATGCTAGAGGAGATTTGCTCTTTCCCCTCTGTACCCCAATTATTTGTCTAGTCCCTTTCTTTGGATCAGAGTATGGTGAATTTGCCTCCCTCCCCACCCCAGTCTCCTGCTTTGTTATTTGTACAGACAATTCCTTGTTAATTGCCTCCTGTCACTTCTTGACATCTCACTGCTTTGAAGTTGGATGTCAAGCAAAGCATCTTTCTTATATGATGACATTATATAAAATATGTACATAACACATATAATGATATATAATTATTATATTGTTATGATGATATTTCTTATATAGTGCCATTGCCTTTGAAGGGGGTGAAGGAGGAGAGAAAAACTGTCTTTCCCTTAATCCCATGAGTAAAGTTTCTTTAGGATTAGAGGGAAAAGAGAGATGCCTGGAACCACCTGTGACTCCTGGTTCACCTCAGTACCTAGCAAGAAATCTCTAAACAAATACCCTTAGTCCTGAAGCAGTCTTCTCTGGGGATTAGAGAGGTGGTATGAAGGAATTCCATCTCTGGTGGCCTTGGGTGGCTAAACCTGCCTGTGTGGGCAGCACATTTCTAGAATGAGTATAAAGATGCCAGTTGAGGTCTGGGATGAGAGTCTAGCCAGGTGAAAGGTTCTGGATAAGTCTTGTGGCTTGATGTGCTTACATGAAAAACAGGGAGAACCTTCTTTGGGGAGCGTCCCAAGGTCTGGGAGGAATGAATGGGGGATTCTTGATATTGATTTAGTTCTCTAACTACAGAGCTGACAAATTCAAAACACCAGAAGATGCCAAATCTTTGACCATTCTGTATATTTTATATGGCCCCAAGAAGAGAGAGAAACAGTAAAGAAAAGCCCCTCTTCATACCTCATACATCCTGGTTCAATTTGTATTTGACATTCAAAGGCTATGATCAATATGGATTCTGTGCTTTATTCCCTAGCTGTGGAAAAACAATTTTCCCCCAAACATTTTTTTCCTTTCCATTGAACAAACAAAATAGAACAAGAAAAACAGTCTGTGACTGCAATTCAGAAGCATATCACTGTGGGCATGCCGATCTACACTTACTGATGTGCTGGAGGAGTTGGCTAGCTTGGAGCGTGCCCCCTTTCAAATGTAGGCTTGGTTTGCCTTCTCTCTTTGTGCACTGCTGGCCTGTTGACTTTCCACAAATAAACCAGATTGGATTGTAAAAGTAAAGCAGTGAAAGGAGAAGAGAGAAAGAATAAATGACACAAAGCAATCCCACCTTTGGGTACTTGAGACATCCAATGAAAGTATAAGCATGTAAAGATACCTTCAAGGTCCCATTACTTCAAATGCATGTTAAAACTTTGAAGAAAAGGGAGGGAAGTGGGAGCTTTGTAAATAGTTCTAGGAAGCTGGGGGGATGTGGATGGATCTTGGTTTTTCTCTGATTTTATGATAAGGCATTTACTAGTGCCAAGTCTATTGGACTTCGAAGAGCTGAATATTAAAGTTTCTCATGTTTGCCCCCCCCCCTTTTATTTTCCTTACAATATATTTTCCTGCTCTCGTCTACAAAGGACTCAGTGTTTTGGGTTTTTTTTGTTATCATTAGTTTAAAGAATCAAGATTCTATTTACATTCTCTGGTTCTTACCCATGCTGTGGCTCCCATGGGATCTCAGATTCCCCAGTTCTTTTCAGAATCCTGGCAATAGAATCAGTCATAGAATCTGAATGCTAGAAGGCACCTTAGGAATGACCTAATACAACTCCCTCATTTTACAGAGACAGAAACTGAGGCCCAAAATATAAGATTACTTAAATGAGAAAGTTTGCTTTGTCACAAACTTTAATTTCATGACTATTTAAGAAGCTAACGTTTATTACTGTTTATGGTCATCACTGTCTCCATCATTCTTTTTCTATTACATTAGTTATATCATTGTTAATTGGCTTAATGTTATTATACTACTACATCCATGATGTCTTTCTCCACAAAGTCTCTCAAATGAATAACAAATGAATAAGCAAGTCAGTTTTAAAGGACTGCTTCTTTTCAAGGGATTTATGAAGTATTATTTCATACTGGAGGCAAGTCACAACTTCTCTAAGTCTCAGGTTCCTCTTTGGCAAAATGGGAATATAATCCATATGGTACTCACATCATTGGGTTGTTGTGAGGCTTAAATGAAATAATGTGGGTAAATACTTTGCAAACTTTTACGTATTACATAAATGTTAATTATTAGCATAATTATTATTATTTTAAATCATATTTATTCCTCCAGTTGCTCCAGTCTCTTGGCCCTGTTTTATAGGTGGGTAAACACGGAGAGGGGATCATAGACCACAGACCTCACAATGAGTCAGACACATTCTTGGAGCTCATTTCTCCAGATGCCCACTCTCCTAAGTTGCTTATACAAGACCTTGTTTAGGTACCCAACACTGTCCCTCCCTGAAACAGGAGGGTAGAGCTGGCATGGCATACAGCAACCTAAGCTGGTTCCTTTCTTCTGTGGACAGATGGAGTTTTAATGAGACCTTGCTGTTGACTTTTAGTAACCCCAGTTTCTAACCTTTGCAGAATACCCTCTGCTATCCGGTATGATGAATGATACTGAGCATTAATTAGTTCAGGGTGAGCTTTTGAGTGACTATTAGAAAGGGAGTGTGATATAGACGTGAAAGGGGACTGGAACATTTGATGTTATTTCAAGGGCATGACACGAACTTGCCAGTTACTTTAATGTTGTCATGGATTCACGTCTACCCAGTGCTAAAATATTCTTTGATGACTGCACAGAGCAAGGCCTAGGAAGTAAGTTCTCTAAGGGAATCTAGTTGTCTATAAGGCATTAAGAGTTCCTAGAAAAACGTGCTAAACTTAGACTTTATTAATTTTTTAAGTTTTATTTATGCCTTTCATTTTTTCATTTCGTTTCTTAACATACTCCTTACCCCATGCCTTCTCCACAAGCCAGTGAGACTTTCCTGGTGATATTTAAATAACACCAATTGCTATAGTGACCATACATGATAGAATATGCAAAATTCCATACCCACAGAACCTCACCTCTCCAAGAAAAGAAAGAAAGTATATTTGCTTATTACTTCTTAAGGCTGAGATTGGTTATCATAATGGTTAAGTGTTTGGTTTCATTTTTGTTTACCTTATTGTAGTCATGTTCTGTTTACTATTATCTGTTCATACAAATCTTATCACGTTTCTCTGAATTCCTTATATTTACTATTTTGAGACTTATGGGCTGTGTGTGATATTTTGTGGGTACTCCATGAGATAACTAAGGTATAGAAATAGTATAAGCAGCACAGATTAGCCCTTGCTATACTTTTCTCAAGCCTATAGAAGGCAGTGTGCCATTCTATTAATTATCCAGCTAGGGAGAATAATCTCTGTGTTGCCTACCAGAAGATATTATAATCAAATCACTTGCAGCATGAGCCCATCAGAGTCTTCCAAATGCAAGAAACTTCTACCATTGTGTAATTCATTGCAGCTGGCTAAATTAAAACCCATGCTGGTCAGATACTGAATTTAGACTAGGGAATGATATAGAATATTTTTGAAAAGGAGGAAATCTATACTTCTGTTTCTACCTCGTATCTGGAATTTCATCTTTCTGGCTAGTAAATCCACTCATTTATAGAATTTATAGAATATAGTCCAGTGGCTTTGCAATACAGAGCCTACAGCCTCTGACATCTGGTTCCTCCTCTCACTTTGGTCCCCATTTTCACTTCCAGTCTGGCTGATTTTCATAGTAGAAAGAGAAATGATTTGCATTCAAAGGAAAAAGTTTCAAATCTTACTTCTTTCAATTACACCTTATGTGACCATGGGTAAGTCATTTAACTTCTCTGGGATTTGCTTTTCCCATTTATAATTAGATGACCTATGAGGTCCCCTTAATATCTAAATCTAGGATCCTATCATCATCTTATTATGGCTACATTATTTATTAGGCATAATGAACATTAAAGAAAAGATCATTAATCATTCCCATATGGAATCCTCTGCTCAACTAGGTTTAGTAATTTCTTGTGAATAGTTTCCTCATTCTTGGTTTATCTGAGGGAATTTCTGAACTATGCACTCACAGACTGTAGAGAGGGAATAGGGAAGGTGTGTATGTCCTGGTCCCCAGTTCTGAAACTTCAAGTATAAATATACCAAAGAGGTATGGGTGGGTAGGGGAGAGGTGGGGAAATCAGTCCTCTCATCCCTGGATCATCAAATTACTGGCCTTTATGACAAGTGTTTGATACTTGGGATGACCTCATGCTCGCATCTTCACTTTCATTGATACTTATCACTAGACCCAATCACTGAAGATAAGAAGGCTTGAGACACGGCCAGTGCTGCTGCTCAAGAGTCTAGCCTCAGTCTCAGGTACCCTGACATGAGACGCAGTCATCACAGACAGAAAGCAGCAGCAGTCCAGGACTTTTTTTTCCCCACATTCTGTTGTCCCTCACTCACACGGTGGCTCACATGGTGGGCAGAATGCCCCAACTCAAATGCCATGCTTTTCCCTACTCACTGCAGCCTGAATACTAAGCTGAAAGTCTCTTTAGAAGGTAAAGGAAAAGGATTTAGGAAGCCTCAAGCATAGATTTTGGCACATCTCAGTATCTTACAATTCTCTTTCTCTCAGTGGGTATTTCTAGGGCCCCATTGCTCCCACAGAGATGAAACACTATTATTGAAACACTGGCTACATTATGGTATCATAATATTTCATTTACATACCACACTTTCATCAGCCATTCTCTAGTTGATGTGCACCCACTTTGTTTCCAGTTCTTTGCTACCACAAAAAATGCTGGTATGAATATTTGGATATATATATATATATATATATAAATGTATATGATATATATAGGATCTTCTAGACCTAATTATTGTTCTTGTGAATGACAAACATGATGATGAATAGATTGGTCCCTTAATCAGAGGGTTTCTTCAAGAATTAATTAAGGCTAATGGGTCATGGCTTAAATTGCTATGGAAGTGAAAAAAATTCAAATTGCTTTTTAAAGCTTCTCTTGGAGCCATTTTTTGGGATTTTTCTTCAAAGTGGGCCTCTCCACCCACAAGGGGCAGAAACTGGCAGATCCTATGTGGCATGATCTGTCTGCATTTTCAATTACCTTCCAGACTGCAGGCATGAGGGGGAGTAAAATGAGTGCTGAGGGAAAATCTGGAAGAAGGGTTACTCATTTCTAGAGTATTCATAACAGCGTTGGTTAGACCACAGCTGGGGTGTGCTGTCCATCTCTCCCATTGGCTTTTTTTTGGATAACACTTGGCATTCCCAAAGTGCTCTTCTGTCAATCATTTTTAGTTACACCCAGGGGTTGAGGAAGGGTGGAATAACATGGAAACTGGATTATTATTTCTTGTGTTTTTTTGGTGAGGGGGGAGAGAATATTTTCATTCTCCTACTTCTTTAATCTGGGGTCTATGAACTTTAAAAAATACTTTTAAAAATGTATTTCAATATAGTTTGCTTCCTTTACAATTTTATGTATTTTACTTTACAGATTTAAAATGTTATTCAGAGAAAGGATCCATTGGGATCCATGTCACAAAAAACAAGTTTAAAAATCTCTGTCCTAGTAGAATGAGCCCTGGACTTGGAGTCAGGAGACTTGGGTTCAGAGCCTAGTTCCAATCCTTATCAAGCACACGACAAAGCCCACAGAAACTAAATGACTTGTTGACAATCTCCCTGAGTCTCAATTTCCTTGTCTGTCAAATAAAGGTAATAATTCTTGCAAAAAGTTGTGAGGAATGTGATGTAAAAATGTGGATTATTGCTGTTGCTACTACTATGACGGCTGTTCTCAGTGACTTCACATTGCTTTAGGGCACTCTCCTCAGGGTCTCCTGTCCCTATCAACTTGTCTATATTAACAACAGTGAAAAGGTTTGATAACTAGGCACTCATTATTCTATGTAAATCAAATCATAGAGTGTTAGAGGCTACTTAGTACGAGCCGTGTCCAAAGTAGGAAGTCCCTCTGCCGCATAGAATCATTGAGTCTGAGAGCCAGGAAGTACTTTAAAGGTCGTTATGTCCAGTCTGTTTGCTTTACATACAGATGGGACCTGGTGCGGAACGGTAACTTGTCCAAAGCTACACAGCTAGTTAGTTTTAGGATACCCAGAACACCCAGCCCTGCACTCATCTCCATCAAGCAGTCAACCTGCCTGTGTTTGAACAACTCCAGGGGTGGAGAACTTTCTGCCTTGCAAGAAGGCAATTCCCTTTCAGTCCTCCCTCATTATTCCTTCTGTTTACCTCCTTGTAATTTCTATCCACTTGTTCTGCCCCTTGGAACCACAAAAAAAAAAAATAACCCTAATCCTTTTTCCACGTGACAGCCCTTCAAATATCTGAAGACTGCTATCATGTCTCCCCTAAGTCTCCTCTCCATCAGGTTAAACAGCTCTAGTTTCCTCAATTGTTCAATTCCAATTTGTTGCTTCTCAAATATTCTTGTTCTGAATACATCTAAACCCCAGCAGGAAAGGAAACCATTTGGCATCCTCATTAAGAATAAAGAACATGTTTTCCCAAGGTCACTGTGGATAAATAATATCTACATCCTTTTTCTTTCTTTTTTCCTTCCTCTCTCCCTCACTCTTTTTGCAAGCAAGGGTCCATGGTAATTTCCTGTGTTGGTTCTCTACTTAGAAAAAATGGTTTATCTCTATGGGCATGTTAGTATCCTAAGCCAAAAACTATAATTAGCTTGCCTTGGGAATTTTGCCTTCTAGTTAGCTACATTGGACACATGTGTTGTACAAATTATTTTATCTGGGAGACATGCTAGTTGCGTTAGAAGCCCAGAAAAGACAAACTTACTTATTACTCTTTTCCCTCTCCATTTTCCTTAAGTATGCCGAGATAATTAGTTTGGTTAAGAACCTTAACCAAATGGTACTTAATGCTTGTCTAGAAAAATGCACCCTTGTCTTCACAGAATGGATTTGAATACGTGATGCTGTACTTGGGAAACAGCAGGTGGACATTGTAGCTGGAGAATTTAAACTCCCCCGTCCCTCTCAGGTGACCACCCCTAAGGGAAGATTCCCATGGTTCACTGCCTGTGACTAAATTCTTGGGAGGTTTCCAGCTCCATCCAGAGCTGTTATTTGTCCTTGAGTGGTGGGACAGACCTAAGTTACCTACTAATGAGAGTGCCTCCCACAGGAAAAGACAGACTGATGAAAGTTGGCCATTTGGTGTCTACATCCATTGTAACTAGTAACAAGATGTTCAGTGAGATAAAAGTAATCACCGTCTCATGCTTCAAAGCACCAACTGACCCTCTAGAGGTCAGGAAGAATATTCTGCTTTTGCAATGTGGTTTGGGTTACTGATGAATTATGCATAGAGTATAGATAACCTGAAATGGGTTTGGAGAAGAGTTCAAAGACAATTAGAGGATGGTCTGAGAAGTCTGTAGAAAGTTTAAAGATACAGGGACTACCTTTTCAGAAGTTCTTTAGAAATAGAGGAGATTCTAATCTATTAGTCTTATCTGAAGGGAAGCTAGGTGGTGCAGTGGATACTTAGGAAGACTCATCTTCATGAGATCAAAATCTGGCCTCAGACACTAACTGCGTGACCCTGGGCAAGTCACTTAACCCTTTTTGCCTCCGTTTCTTCATCTTTCAAATGAGGTGGAGAAGGAAATGGCAAATTGCTCCAGTATCTTTGCCAAGGAAATCTCAAATGAAGTCATGAAGAGTCAGACATGACTGAAATGACAGAAAATGTGCCAGAGAGCAAACAAGAGAGGAAAGATTAAAATAGAAGGCAAGGTGGGATTCAAAGTGAGGAATAAAAAACATAAAAAGAAAGGAAGAAGATAAAGAAGTGAGAAAGAAATAAAATCTTAGCCTTGAATCTCTAGTTATACCAAAATTCACATAACTCAATTCACCGGATTATGGTTTATACTATGCCTACTAAGTGCTAAGTATGTCTACTAAGTACTAGGTCTATGAGATGTACTGCAAAGTAGTAGATGGAGAGTTGGCTTCAGAGCCAGGAAGACCTGTGTTCAAATTTAGACACTGAAACTGACAAATGCTGACTGTATAACCCTGGCCAAATGACAACTTCTCAGTGCACTAGGAAACTCTCTAAATTATGAATTATTGACAAGAAAGAAAGCATAGATCCCTCCTGTCTCCTACTCTGGGTTAATCCCAATAGGAGATCCAGGGAGTATCAGATCTGACTCGTGCCCTCCTTTCTCTTTTATTTCTCTATATTTCCTAGAATAGTGTCATTACACAAAGGGGAGCTCAAGGAACCCATCTGAGATTCATGAGATGCAAAGATGTGGCTCCTGCCTTCAATGAAATTTGCAGTTGCTTTGTGGAGATAAGACTTGCACAAGTGAAGCTGAGATGGTAGCTTCATCATTGTTGACTTATGGCCCAGTTAGATTGTAGGATCATTGCTTCCCCTTCTTCTCCTGCTCAGCTTGATCTTTGGCTGGGGTTCCTTTACTAACCTGGTAGGGATGGATCTTGCTTTCCCAAAGACAAAAACCATTTCTATAGAAAGCATTATAAGACAGCATGTGGTAAGAGGCAAAGTACAAGCAACAAACTCTAAGAATTTCAGAGATGAATATGCTTGGCTAAGGCTGTGGTAATCCAAAAGGTCTTCCTGGAAGAAGTAGAACCTGAGTTGGGCTTTGAAGGATGCAATGGATATGGATAGAGGAAAGGAGCACTGGATGAACTATTCTATAAGAGATGCCAAGTTGAGGGGCAGCTAATTTAGAGCTAGATTATTGATAGGAAGGAAGTGAGAGTCCCCTTGGATGCTGCCCTTCTCAGACGTTCTCTGGAGCATGGCATCAAGTTCTGAGCCCAACATTTTAGCAAGGACATTCACAGGCAAAAGAGCACCTGGAGGAAGCCAAACCAAGGTGGTGAGAGGCCTGGAAATGTAAGCATCAGGGCATATTTTGTCTGGAGTAGATAAAAGTGGGAACTATCTGAAAAGTTGCCACTTGAAAGAGGAATTAGTTTTGTTCTATCACAAAGAATCAGTTAGCAAGCATTAATGAAGCACCTACTATGTGCCAGAGATTGTGTTAAGCACTGGGAACACAAAAAAATTGGAATAAATTCCTGCCCAGGTTGCACTTCAGAATCTCTTCTGGGCTTTCTCTTAGACTATGACAGAAATCTCTCTGCCCTAGAAACTCATTTCAACTCCAAACTTAACATATTGGAAATAGTCTACACCTCTATGGCTGTTCCCTCTGGTTGACAGGTTTCTCCCAGAACCTCCCTTTAAAGCAGGAAGACCAGGCCAACTGTGCCTTCATCCCCCTTCAGGCTTACCCTCCTCACTCACTGGACTTTCTCCACCCTGTTCCCTTTTCAGGTTCCTTCCTTTCACTCTCTTTTCAGATCCCTTGTGTTATGTTTGTCCATTAGAATGGAAGCTACTTGAGAGCTGTGACTGTCTTTATGCTCCTATTTATCTTAGCCCAGTGCCTGAAAGTTAGTGAGTGCTTAATAAATGTGCATTGACTTGAAAGAAAGTCCCTGCCCTCAAGGAGTCACATTTTAATGGAGAAACTCTTATTCTAAAGACCCACTGGTAGAGATGGAACCAAAAGAGTAGAAGCTAAAGGACTGGGTATTTCTGTTTAATATATGGAAATGCTTCTAATAATTACAGTTATTCAGAGAGGAAATTAATTGCTGGAGAGATCATGAATTCCCTGTTACTAGAGGTAAGCAAGTAGTGACTGATCATTGCCAGAATTTTCTAGAAGGTAACCTCTGAGATCCCTTCTAATTGTAGGGTTCTTGAATTACATGATGCTGGACAGGTTATAGGGGTAGCTAGGCCTGGAGTCAGGTAGATTCCTCTTTCTGAGTTCAAATCTGGCCTCATTCATTCACTTACTACCTGGACAAGTCATAACCCTACTTGCCTCAGTTGTCTCATCTATGAAATGAGCTGGAGAAGGAAATGGCAAACTGCTCCAGTATCTTTGCCAAGAAAACTCCAAATGGAGTCACAGAGAGTCAGATATGACAGGAAAATGACTGAAAAAAAGGGACAGGTTATGATATGTGTTGGACAAGTAGAAGCCTGAGACTGGCAGCTGAGAAGTGAGGCCAACCTTGTGCAGGACTTGGAATTTATAGATCTTTCTATCGCTAGATAAATATTTTATATTTTGGCTACTGTGTATTTTGGAGTGTATTTTGTTTGCCAGTTTGGGTGTCTACAGGAATGATGATTTTATACTATTTGGTGGGGGGGTGGAAAGGGCCTGCTGGAGGCTGTTATCTGGAACAACGTGAGGTCTGAGAGAGAAGTCATAAAATGAGTAAATATCTTTTCATGAGTATAAACTACAATTACTGGGAGGCAGAACTCAGGAATTAGACATTCAGAAAGTTAAGATTAAAGGAGCATGAGGCATTAAAATCATTTTGATCTGGGAAATAGTGGGATTTAGTGAGGAATCAGTGGGTTTGGAGGACCTTGATCTGCTTCTACATATTTAGCTGAACAGGTCTCTTAACCTCTTGGGGTCTTAGTTTTTTCATCTATAGGTAGGGAAAGCAAAAACGTGAGTATAATTTTAGGAATGTAGGATAAACTCTTTGGGTCCCCCACAACCTTCTAAAGGGATTAACTGAAGCTTCCAAGTAATCTGTTGGCAGCTAGGTGGCTCAGTGCCTGGTGTCTGAAGACCTGAGTTCAAATGTGATCTCAGACACTTACTAGACCCTGATCCAGGGCCAGTTACTTAACCTCCTTAATTCGCTGGAGAGCGAACCATCCAGTATCTTTGCCAAGAAAACCCCATGGGTGGTATGGTCTTACAGGGTCACAAAAAATCAACATGACTGAAGAAAAAGCCAAGTAATCTATAATGATCTGATAGCCAAGGTGATGGTAGATTTGGAAGGGATTTTTGTCATTCCAAGGCAACTATGAAATGGGCCTTGGGAGGCCCTGCTGGGAAGGAACCAAAGAATAAATTTAAATAAATTAAATTTAAATTAATTTTAAAATTTGGTTTGGGGGTTCACTGCTATGTTGAATAGGTGCAGTTGTGATTCAGATAGATAGATATAGAGTATTAAACAGTGACTATGTGCCAGACACTGAGCTAAATACTATGGATAAGAATGCAAGCAAGCCAGCCAGTTCCTGACTTCAAAGAACTAATATTTTAGTGGGGGAAAACAAGACATAATGAAGAATTAGAAAGGGAGGGCCATGATGTATGTGTGTACTGGAGTGGGAGTGGAAGATTAATCTGTCAGGTAAAGAGAAAAGCTGACTTAGAGCAGAGGGATCCAGGGATTGGAGTCTAGGTTGTTGGTAAGGAAGAGGTACAAGTGATGGTCTGAGTGGAGTAACCATGGTCTCATGGGCATGGCTGTTGAGTATTGAGCAGTCTGGGAAATAGTATACATACAAGAGGTGAGAAGGCTTGGGTAAAGCAGGCATGTTGTACTCTATTTTCCTCCAGGAAAGAAACAACTTAATAGTAATTTTGAAGAGAAATGGTAGGACACAGTAAGATTTTAGTGAACAGTAGACAGCAACTTAACAGAGAAAGCATATACACCATATATTTAATATATATATACATATATAAATACACTATATATCTACTATACATATACTACATATAGTATATGTCTAGTGTATATATTATATAAGATAGATTTACACATAGATCTCTCTCTATATAGACATATCTATAACTTTATATAGATCTCTCTGTTGAAGCCTATATCTATCTTATGTGTGCATAGTTGCTTGCATGTTGTCTTTCCCATTACACTATGTGCTCCTTAGCGCAGGAATCATATTTTTGCCTTTTTCCAGTGCTTCGTACAGTGCTTGAACATAGTAAATACTTTATCAATCATTGCAGAATCACTGCCTTGAATTAATGTGTTATTTATGTTAAAATATTAGACGGGGGCTCATTCTTTGGAGCTTTGAATAGATGCTGATCTAAGGTGTCTTGGGAACCAATGAATATCTTCTAAGGAGCCACACTGATGAAAGCCCAGGTTACATGGATAATGAGAAGATGGTACAAGATAATCTCTAAGGTTTCCCTGCCCCCCCGAACCCCGCAAATTTTAAATTGGCGATTCTTCAGGTATATGAGAGGATACTTCACTGCTTCCCAGTATCCAAGAGACAAAAGGGAGGCAAACTTCCATTATAAAATGAAGGATTCTGATAAAACATTAGAAAGGAATTCCAAGAATATTAAAATGAATTTCCAAGGCAATATATGTAATATGATTCTCTGGAATTTTTAAAGACTAGACAGGCATTAATCTTGCTTCAATAGTATAGAAGAAGCCTTGCTTGGAAGCAGGAGATGTCCATGATGACCACTGAAGGTCCCTTTCTATCATGAACTCTGAGTCCACTCATGTAGATATGTTTCTGGTAACAGGTGGTTTTCCCCAGATACTTCAATTCATTTTGGCTAGACAGAAAGACTGGAGAAAGGCTTTAGATGACATAATTTGGTGGATCATTGACAAAAACACTTCTTAGGACACTCCTTGGGTTTAAAATTTTCTTCAACCTACTAAACTCTACTATAAACCAACTTTCCTCACAGAATACAAATTCTTCCATAGCTCCCACCCTGAGCAGATACGTGAGGATCCCAGAGGCACCACTGAGTCTCAGTCAGCCAAGAGGTGTTGAGAATCTTCCCTCAGGCCATTTTCCTTCACTCTTCCCACCCCCATCCTTACTGCCCAATTCTCTACCACCTACTCCTTATCCTAGAGCACACCACTCCCTTCACACTTGGGCCATCCTCCATATGCAGGAACATTTCCAGCATTTTAACAGCCAACCCTATCTTTAAGATCCTTTGCTTCCACCCCCATTACAGGGGGTAGTCCTTGATCCTGGCTGGTCTCAGTTGCCTTTATTCCATTCATTAGAGTTCCCTTAGAGAAGCCCTGAGCAGCTCAGGAAATGGTCCTGTTTTAGTCTCCTCAGCTAGTCATTTCAGTGCTGGAAAGGGGTGTGGGTGGAAGTTGGCAGCACAATATTTTCCATCTTTGACTGCTCAACTGTGTGGGTGAGAATGGGGGCCTCAGAGACACTAACAGTCAGACTAGAGCCCAACTAATTTCCAAATGCAAATATATTAAACTCAAAGCACATTTTGCTGGTGACTGGAGGCTAAAAGCTTGACTGTGCTGTCTATTCTTGGGCTCTGCTTGTGTCTGAGATGGAGAAAAGTCATGGCATGCAAGTAAAGAGTGACATGATAGATTTTTGCTTGCCATGCCCAGAGTTAATAACTGTTATCCCATACACTTGTACAGTGTATTTAATTTTCCAGAACGCTTTCATGCATATACAGTATCTCATTCATCTTTACAAAAACCCTCCAAGGAGGGTGGGGGTAGGGAACTGAGTCCCAGAGGCAAAGGCAAATGACTAGCCCAAGATGGTAAAACTAGTTCCTGAGAGAATTAGGGCAAATTGTCTGATCCTGGCTTTCCATGCATTTCCATTGGACTCCATCCATTGTCTCCATAAGTAATGACTCTCAGTTCTTTCCTCTCATTCAGAGGCCCCAACGTGGATGGGCATGCTGTTCTTTCTCTATAGCCCCCAGAATTAGAGACCATAGGGGACAGAGTCCTGATCACGTCTTAACCTTCCAACCCTATAGAAAGCTGTCTATAATGGGGTTTGCTCAAGGATCAATTTCAGTGTCTTCTTTAGGTGGTGAAGTGCTCACTCTCTTCTTAAGACTTTTCTGACATCACAGATTCCAGTGATAGGCATAAACCCTTAGGAAGTCATGGAGTCTCCTCTCTAGCTTCAAACCAAACCTCCATATGAGTCATCCAGATAATAGTTGTTGGTTCTGAAAAGTGATTTAGTGTGATGAAATGAACTTCAGCTGTGAGTTATGGAACCTGTCTCTAGGGTTCATCCTCTGGGGGTCCTCCTCTGCAAAATGAGGGTCTTTCTGCTAGTTGTTTGTGTCTACCCTCATCCCTATAGCCTTGTACCTATTTTGTAAATACCTATCTATGTCAATGTTGTTGCTCCAGGCTAGATAGTAGACTTTTTGAAGGCAGGGACTGCTTTCACTTTTACCTTTGCATTCCCATTTCCTGTGCCTAGAACACAGTAGATACTAAAATGCATGTTGACTGATAAGTCCTATAAATAAATAACCAAGTTTCTTTTCCATCATTTCTCTTCTTCTTCACTGGGAGTTCTCCAGTTTCTCCATAACCATCTTAAAACATGAAGACTTGATAACTGTCTACTAAAGACGTTGGCAAAGTTGAGTATGTGCTAATGGCAGAAGGACCTTGCCTTTGGTAGCCTCCTCTTACTCCACTGACAAATTTACAATGTCCTGTTGTCCCCAGGCCCATTTGCACTATTGGGCTATGTTGCTCCTGAACTTGTCCCTTTTTTCTTCTTATTGTGCATAGTCTTACATTCCAACCTCCATGATCACATCAAAACTCACCTTTCCTGCATCTCAGACCTTTTAGGCCTTGCTCTTTGCTAGATGAACACTAGCTTATCTCATCAATAAATTCATGGGCACCATAGGATTTTAGAATTAGAAAATACCTTAGAGATAAACTCGTAATAGGATCATATGCCAAACCTTTCATTTTATCAATGCAGAAACAAGCAAAGAAAGTAAAGACATTTGTCCAGGTCACACAGATTGTAAATGGTAGAGCTAAAATTTGAACCCAACTCTTCAGGCTCTGAGTTTAGTCCTTTTGCTATTATACAACCCTGTCTCCTCTAAGATAATAGGTAACAGCCATCTTCCCAGGTTGTAATTGTGATTTTGACATGGAACTTTAGGAATAACTACAAAGGAATCTCTTTAATCACAGGAATTTCTCATGCAATGTGGTCTTTTGGTGCCACACAGAAAAAGTATAATTGAGTAGAAAAGCATGCTATTTTATTTATAAAAACTTATGCAGTATAGCCTCCCAAACATCAATAAAGGTGACATGTATAACAATGATCATTTCTATACCTCACAATCATTCTATGATGATGTCTCACCATGGCGAAAAGTGATCCAGGGTTCTTGAAGGTGATCTCAGTAGAGTACAAGCTCTAGTAAGTCTTCCCAAGCTGAAAATCCTGTTTCCAAGTATGGTTCTGTATGTTTGTTTTCTGAGGACCAGTCTAGCTAATTTCAGAGATTCTCAGCATCACGCTGGACTTGAGATGGAGAATTTTGCTGCTGCAGTGTTTCTTAAAGGCCATGCAGGGGCAGTGATCTGTGACAGTGGTAGGAGGGCACATTGACAACATTGGGGATTATTGGAGAACATCTATCTATCACTTTAGAAAACATCTCACATGCTTTATGTCATTGGATGCCCACAGTTCCCTGTGTGGTTGAGTAATGCAAAATTATCTCCATTTCCACAGATGAGGAAACTGAGAAGACATGACTAATAAGGAACAGAGCTAGGATTTAAATCCAGTTTCCTGGTTTCAAGTCTAGGGTTCTTTTTCTCCACTGTGCAACCCCAGCTCAGCCCCACTTTTTCGCATCTTTTGTTCCTTCCAGAATTCTATTCAAATACTGTCTTTTCCAGGAAGCCTTTCTTAATCTATCTAGCTGCCAGTCCCCCTCCCATCAATTTCCCTTGTATTTATTTGTTTGAAAGGCAGTATGGTATAGTGGATAGAGAGGTGGCCTAGTGGTCAGGAGGCCCTTGGTTCAAGCTCCAGCCATGGAGCTACCTGTTACAGTGTAACTCTGGGTAAGCGGCTTAACCTCTCCATGTCCCAGGCACCTAGATTTAGAGTGTCTTGGACTATAAATTGAATTGAAGGGGCTAATTTACATTAATAAAGAAAATTCTTCAAACAGGAGATCTCTACACAGATAAAGATCACAGGTATAGAAATTTATTTGCATATTTTATACATATTTATGCATATGTGGTTACACACAATATAATGTGTAAAAATGCCTCCTCTGAAGTCAAGGACTTTTTTGCTTTTATCTTTGTATCTCTGGTGCCTGGAACATAGCAGACACTTTAAAAATACTCTCATTGATTGGTTGTCCCAGTTAACGTGACTGATGAGAATCCCAGTTTTAGGAACAGTAAGTCATCACCAAGGTTTATCACTGTCCAGATCATAGCAACATATCTGACTTGTGGGTAAAGTGCTTAAGAGGAAATAAAACAATCTTCTAATTGCTAACCTTGCAAACCTCAAGCCTATAAAGTGAAGGTAACATCATGCCACCCTTAAAACCATACCACATAGGTGGCCACCTACTCTGCCTTGGCTTAGATCCAACACTATTTCCCAGTTTCTAATGATCTCGCTAGGACACTGGAGCCTTACTGTAATATACTCCTTTAGGTCTGGGTCATAGAATGGGGTTATAAATGAGATTGACCCTTAATAATGTCTTTCTAGTAATTAAACCTCCATGGATGGAATCCAAGATGGACACACATCGGAAGGTATATTAAGTTAAAATACAGTACCTAACAGTATAATCATGAAGGATTGAATTATATTAATTAAAAAGACAGAGAAAAGAACGTTGGAACCAGAGTCAGGGAACCATAAAATGCTGAATAACTTTGACCAGTTCTGGACTTCAATTTTTTTCACTTTGAAAACCAAAAACGTTGAATTAAACTATCCTTAAAGTTTCTTTTAAACAGGATATTGACAACCCGTGAAATAACTGGCCTCAGGTTCTTCACTTGGGAGACAAGAGGCAACAGCCCACTCATTTCTCTCTCCTTTGAGTGGGACTTTCCAATTAGGTATGGGTCCTTCCATTTTATTATGATATTCAACTGGATTTGGACATTAGTAACAGCTCCAGATAAGAGTTTGTTGTTCAGATGTTCATGGAGGGCAGTCAAAAAAGCTCACCAGTCCCCAGAGAAAATCTATCTCTAACCTCCCTCCTTTATCCAGAGACCCTGTCATGCTATCCTTGAAGGAAATCCAATTGGCCTGGTACAATTTGATCTCTGCAATCTAATCTAATCTCATGGTTTTGTTGTCAATATTTCTTTTTCCTCTCTGATCTTCACCCTCATTTTTCCTTCTGTTAATTTTATTCCCTGCATCCGGGAAGAACAGACCTCTGTTCATTGTGGTTCATATCTCAGGATGTTGGGTATAACTCTTCTCTTCAGCACGGGGAGATGTTCTTAAGGGTATCTGAACAGGGCTGAGGGTGGGTCTGGAAAGCCTGACAGATGACTTGCCTACGTGTTAGTGAGAGGATAGGCAGACAAAAGTTTCAGTAACAGTTACTAACAAAAACTCCGCTCAGTCTTTCCCTTCTTTAACCTGGAATCCAGGATCCATTCCGGGGGTGGGCAGTGGGGAGGGTTTCTGGGTTGCTGAGGGGATGTTCTTTGCAACCTGCTCTCTTTGAATTCCCCCAGAATAAAAACCATACACACAGCCATTCCCTGATTAAAACCTGGAAGCTCATCTCCTGCTTTCCTCTGTGTTTCATTTCTTACATTTGTATTTTCAGTTCTTCCTGACTAAGAATTTTAATTTTATTTAAAATATTATACATATATTATACATATAAAATATTATACATACATGTATCATACTCATACACATATATACATATTGCATTTCAGAAGTGATTGCTGCTGTTTAAATATATTTTAAGTAATAAATGATTAAACTTTAATTATTGTAAAACTCAAACATTTATTATGCACTTAGTATGTGCACTGCCTGTGCTAAGCAGGGGGCGGGGGGCAAGATGTACTGTTTAGGGAAGACTAGAAAGTTGTATAATAATGCTATGAGAATTCTGTGCGGGGGGGGGGGGAGCAATCTGAATCATTTGAGTCATCTGAGTCACATCTGGGAAGGTTTCAGTGAGGAGCTACTTTTTGATTTGGATTTTAAAGGATTGTTAGGAATTCAGCTGGTGAAAAAGGGGAGAAAAGACATTCTAGGCACAGAAACAGAACCATAACTAGGAATTCTGACACCTGTGGCAAATTCATTTGGGGTTGGGGTTAAGGAGTGACCTCTCCTTCACATGGTGGAAGGAGAATGGAATTCGAGATCACAGGGATTGTGGAGGGGTTGAGGAACTGGAACTGGGAGACCAGGGAATTTGAAGGGTGTAAGGGTTGGGCTAAAGAAGAACATGGTACTGAACTTACTAGGGATGGGCATAAATATACCTGGAGGCCCATAGAGTAAATCAGGACAGTGGAATAACAAAAAGGGTCTGGCTAGGATCTAGTGAACTTTAAAGGAGAAGAGGTGGGTGCTGAGTGAGGATGGCAGAGGAAGGGTCTAAAAGTGGCAACAGGAAGCAAAGAGCAGAAGATTCCTTCCGCTAACCCCAAGTGCCAGGGGATATGAGAGAAGGAGCATTCAGCCTTGGAAAGGATGCCAGGAGAGGTGAGTCATTTGCCCTTTTATTCTCCACCTCATTTTACAGATGAAGAAACTGAGGCAAATAGGGTTAAGTGACTTGCCCAGGGTTTACAAAGCTAGCAAATGTTTGAGGTCAGATTTGAACTCAGAAAGATGAGTCTTCCTGACTCCAGGCACAGCACTCTTTCCACTGCGCCACCTCACGACCCTAAAAGGAAGAGTTCCACAGACCAGGTTCAATGTCAATCCTCATGGCTGATTCCTGCCTAACTCTGATCTGAGATTGGCCCTGGGATTTCTCCTTGCAAGGCAGGTACTGAAAACAGAGAGCATGACTGGGAAGTAGCCCTACGAGATGCTTAGCCCTGGAAGCTAGCAGCGGCAGCTGAGTGAGGGATGGGGGCCAATGGGTTAGCAGGTGTTAATAGGCGTGAGGAACAGGTTTTCCTGTCCCCTTCATGCTACTTCCTAGAACACAGTCCTGATTGCTTCATGCTGGTTTTGGTTCCGCATCAGGAACAATGTAAGCAAAGGGACAAAGGAAAAGCACAATGAATGACCCCAGAACAAAAAGTATTTGAACTTGGCTGAAGCATACAGTGTACAGAAGGAAATTATAAAATAAAGTTGAAAACAGAAAGAAAAGACTGGGGGCTCCAGGATCCCCTTGACACCTTAGCTTTCCTATGCTTTTTTCCCCTTATTTCCCCCACTGAATGGTCAGGTCGGACTGGCCACACTACAGGACCTTTTGACTTTAATTCCAATTTGTGTTCACACTGTGGCATAGACATACAAGAAAAATGTAATGATTGGAGGGACCCCTGGGAAATCATCCAATCCAGCAGCTCCCCTGGCTGACCCCTGTAGGCTTCCCAGGTGGTCTGTGGGCTGCTGTTTTGTCATCTGCGAGCATATAAAAAGGGACAGTGTCTGAACTTGGTTTCTGGCATAGATGAGTAGTTTACTTATGATTATAGAATAAGAACCAGACATCACCTCATAGGTGTCTCGCTCCGTTCTTCATGCTGCTTCAGGTGAGGTTTTCTGTTTGTTTTGTGGTGGCAGATTGGAGCCAAGGAGATAGGTCCAGGGAGTCCACAACAGCATCAACAACGATATCTATATTTTACTAGCCTCAGTTTCCTCATCTGTAAATTAGAGGGTTGAACTAGATGTTATTGGAGGTCTTCAAACAGTGCTGTCAAATTCAAATAGAAGCCAGATGACTAAATGGGACAGAACGACCCCTGCAAGCCACATATTGATGTAGAAAACCACATATTAACATTAACTATATCCCAATGCGGGCAGCTTGGTGGTATAGTGGATAGAGCTTGGGGCTTGGAATAAGGAAACCTCATCTTTCTGAGTTCAAATCTGGCATGAGACACTTAATGGCTGTGTCACTCTGGGCAAGTCACTTAACCCTGTTTGCCTCAGTTTCCTCATCTGTAAAATGAGCTAGAGAAGGAAATGGCAAATCCCTCCACTATCTTTGCCAAGAAAACCCCAAAAAACCAAGTGGGGTCACAAAGGGTCGAACACGATTGAAACAACTGAACAACAACATATTCTACTGTGTTTTTATTTATTTTGTCAAATGTTTCCCAATTAAAACATTTTAATTTGATTCTGTGAGCCTACAGGCTGTGAGTTTAACATTTCTTCCCTAAAGCTTTGACAGCCCATGGTTCTGTAAACAAAAAATTAAGGAAACACTGATCTATTTCTAGCCTTCAGCCTCCCTTGAGAAGGGGAGATCACACTGAATAATGAAAATGTCTTTGAACAGGAAATCAGGAGACCTGAGCTCATTTACTCTGATATTAGCTATGGTGTTAATCACAGAAAACCTCTTTTATCTCTCCATCCACTTTTGTCTGAACCCATGCACTGAGTGTGAGTGAAACAGAGCTGAGATTCATGTATTACTTCTTCACTTTGACTTTCTAAATCTTAATCTCCTCATTTGTAAAATGAGGATAATAATGCTGTCCTTGCATTAGCTACCTATCAGGGCTGTTGTGAAGAATGTGCTTTGGGAACCTTAATAGGTTATTGAAATGTGAGTTTTTTCTTATTAAGCCACCCAGGATAGACTAGTGGTTTTCTACATTTTTCCTCAAGTTCCCCAAGGGCAGTGTATTTTATCACAGAGCAAAGTACTGAATGCCCACCCCTCATTCTTTTTTAAGATTCAGTTCTAATTATTTGTTTTTCCTGGGGAGAAGGCATCTGTGAACAGGAGAGAGTTCTCAGTATTTATCATTATTTGCAGTATATTGGTTTCCTTGGGAGAAATGAAATTGAGGATATTTATTACCTTGTCACTTAATCTCCCTGAACTTCAGTGTCCTGATCTGTAAGTGGGCATAATACCTTGCAGGCTTATTATGAGGAAATCATTTTCCAATCCTTAAAATATCAAAGTAAGCTTCAAAACACACCCCAAAAGTGCTTCTTTGGGACTTTTCAGTTACCACAGCCCTGAAGAGCTGTAGAAACTTTAGCCATGGAGGAGGAACAAGGCAGAGGCAACAGTCACCTCAGGGAGTCACTCAGTCACTCAACAAATGCTTAGGAAGCACATGCTCTTTTCCAGGTGCTGGGGATATAAAGAAAGGCATGAACAGTCTTTATCCTCAAAGAATTCATATTCTAATGGGAAAAAACAATGTACAATGATAATAATCTCAGCTAACACTTCTTTAGTCCCTATTATTTGCCAGCCACTGTGCTGATAGCTTTACAAAGAATATCTCATTTGATCCTCACAGTAACCTTGGGAAGTGGGTGCTATTATTATCCCCATTTTACAGATGGGGGCAATAGGGAAGACAGAGATTATGTGACTGGACCAGGGTCACACAACTAGTAAGTGTCTCTGAGGCTGGATGAGATCTCAGGTAGATCTACTCAGCACCCTAGCTGCCATACAACATACCTATGGAGTAGATGGGAGGTAGTCTCAGAGGAAAAGTCACAAGCAACTTGAGGGACTAGAAAAAGCTTCCTGCAGATGGTGGGATATGTTGTTATTGTTGATGGTGATGATGGTGGTGGTGGTGGTGATGTTCTCGATGTAGGTCCTTCATTCTCAAAGTGAGCATTCTCAATGACATCACAAGGATGAGGTCTTGACTTGTACCTGAACTAGATTTAAGTGAGGCAGAGTTACACAAAGTCATCAGCCTCACTCTCTCCTCCAGAGTCATCAAAGTCCAGTGACAAGGAAAAGTCAAGACTACTGGTAATGGCCCAAGATGCAGTGGATGACTTTGGATATAAACTGAGTCTTGAAGGAAGTCAGGGAAGGAAGATGATGAGGAAGTGAGGAGGCTGGGGGAGTGGAGAAGGACAGTTATTGCAAAAGCAAGGATGCTGGAGATGGAATATTTGTGTTCAATAAACAGCAAGTACACCAGTATAACTGGATCATAGAGTGTGAGAAAGGGAGCAAATGGAAGAAGACTGGAAAGACAGGAAGGAGCTAGGTTAGAATGATTACTGAATGTCAAATAGAAAACTTTATATTTGATCCTGTAGATAATGCAAACTGAAGTTTGTTGAGTAATGGTGAAATGATGTGGTCAGACCTATACTTTAGGAAAATCTTTTTTGGCTGCTAAATGGAAAATGAATTGGAGTTAGGACAGACATGAAGTAAAGAGACCAATGAGAAGGCTCTTGTAACTATCTAGCACCCAGGTATTGAGGAGATGAGGACCTGCCCTGGGGTTGAGGCTAAATGAACAGAGAGACAAAAACGAATATGAGCAATGTTGGGAAGATAGAAGTAATAAGACTTGGCAAAAGACTGGATTTGTGGGGTTAGATTGAAGGTTAGGAGACTGGTTGACTGGGAGGAGGGTGATGCCCTTGAGAGTACTAGGGAAGTTGTAAAGAGGGGAGAGCTTGTGGGGAGAACATTGTTTTGAACATGTTTGAGATGCCTATGGAACATCCAGCTTGAGATGTCCAAAGGGCAGTTGATGATATAGGACTGTAGTTGTGGAGAGAGGATAGGGCTGGCAATATAGATCAGGGAATCATCTGTATAGATGGATAAATGGAGCAATGGGAGATAATAAGATCACCAAGTGAGAGAGTATAGGACAGAAAAAGAAGAGATCTCACAATAGAGCTTTGGGGGATATTAATAATAATAGTGAGAGTTAACATTGACATAATGCTTTCTGTGTGCTAGACATATTGTTTGATCCTCACAACAATACTTGGAGGAGTATTATTACCCCCATTTTACAGATGAGGAAACTGAGCAAGGGTTGTTACATTCCCAAAGTCACACAACTAATAAGTATCTGAGGCAGGATTTGAACTCAGATCTTCCTGATTCCAGGTGCAGCCCTTTATTCACTGTGCTGCATATGTGCCCCTTGATGTCCACAGTCAGTGGGAGTAACATGGATGAAGTACCAGCAAAAGTTAACAATAGGAGGAATCTCAGGATAAACTGTTCTTTTTTCGTATGAAATAACTAGGGGAGATCGGGAGAGAGGCTATGATTTTCCAGATTGTTATAGGACAGAAGACCTCCCTCAGCCAAAGAAACCTAGGGAGATGGCTATCACTGTGAAAATAGAAAACAGGTAAGACTGGTCTCCAGCGCTCTCTTTCCTCCTCTGTCTCCTCCTTCTCCAAAGCATTTGTTAACTCTTCCCAGATCCTTCTTCTGTGACATATTCCTCAGTATTATTCTCCCTAGAAAGCACTAGATGAGTTCAAATTACCTTCCTTCCCTAACAATACTCCCCTTTCTCCGTGGCCTGATCTCAGATAAGTTGCCCTCAGGGAGTTCCCATGACCAGGGACTATTCATACAAAAGTTTCAGTGGTGTCCTTCCTAGAGGTGTTCGAATTTTGGGAGTTATCCCCCGCCAGAGCTTATTCCTCCTACCTGGGACAAATTTTGTAAAGCAGAACTGAGACAAATATCATGAAAATTAATTTAAAATCAATATAAAAGACAAATTCAGTTGAGGGACAGGGGTGGCATGGGAGTAAAGCATAGACCAGAAACCTTGGAAAACCTTCCCTGTGATCTGGGTGGAGACCCCTGAGAAGCAACTAGTTTGATCCTATGGCAGTGATGATGGAGAAAGGGAAAGACGGAGTTCAGATGAGGTGCAGCAAAGCTATAGTCATCTTCAAGATTCTGATTTTAACTTATTCATATGAAACTAAGTTCAATTGTTTCTATATTATTAAAAAAGTATGTTGACAGCACCCTCTAGATTTTTATGTATTTGGTCAAAGCCCTAGTCACTCCACCCTAGTTATGGTTCTGAATCCTGGGGAAGGTTGTGTTTAACCTTGTTATGGCAAGAAAACTCATTTTATTACATTTTTGAATATGCTCATAAAAAGTTTATTCCTTTCACAGTGACAAACCTAGGCAGGGAGAAACAGCAGCTGACAAATAGTGACACATACAGTGTTTATGGGACATGTGGATTTCTGAACGTGAGCTATTTCCTAAATCTACTTACAGCACACAAAAAAATAAACAGGCAGGCTAGGTTTACAACCAGTAGTCATTCATCTTGGGGCCATTTCACTGTGTTTCAAAGGAGGAGATACAAAGGCTTTCCGAGCTGCTAGTTGGCCTTCGGATAGCAAGCTGGCTACCTTGGTGAACCCAAGATAATTTAGACCCAGTCTATCTTTCCAATCCCATTATATGTTACTAACTCTTTCACCCTCTGAGCCAGCCAGGCTGACTTCTCTGTTCTCCACCTACAACATTTCATCTCTTACCTCTGTGTCTTTGCCTTGGTCACCCTATGCTTGGAATGAACTTTTCCTAACCGCCACCTCAAACAATAGTTTTCTTTTTTTAAGACACAGCTCAAGTACCACCTTCTAAGTGAAACCCTTCCTAACCCTTTAATCTTCAAGCAACCTCCCCTTAAAATACCATATTTAAAAATTCTGTTTTTATTTGTGTTTATTCTCTACATACTCAAATGAGTGTTTGGATATTCTCCCATTAGAATATAGGCTCCTGAGAGTAGGGAATTATTTCATCCTTTGTATTTATATTCTGAACTCCCAGCAGGGGGCCTGGCACACAACAGGTGTTTAGTAAATGCTTGGTGATTAATAGACTGAATGGCTGATTGATCTTGTACAACCAAAGAGTAAAGAAAGGCAAAACAGTTGTTTTCTGAAAGAGAACCAATGGACTCTGAGCACAAATTGAGGGATGATTTTCTCACTTCATATTTTTTGTTCTGTTCTCTGTTGTGGCTAATGTGGAAATGGGTTTTACATGATTTAACACGTATAAAGTGATATCATATGGTTCACCTTCTAGTGAGTGGGGGAGACGTGGGAGGGAGAGTCTGAAACTTGAAATTTAAAAAGAAAAATGTTTAGAATAAAGACATAATAAATGAAAAGGTAATATTAAGACTAAATGGAGACATTCCAAAATGGCATTACAGTTATCCTTTCTATATTGTGGGGGTTAAGGATATGGTGCCCCTGAGATCAGGAGAATCTGGTAAAAAATTTTTAACCTTCCCTTTGTACCAGAGAAGAAGTCTCAATTGTTTTCTTTTTCTTTTATGAGGTGTTCACACTGCCTTATTGTAAAATTTGGGTTAAATATTTGGCCATAGGCTCTGTGTTGTCTCCTGGTCTTCACGTGTCATTTGCAGCTTCTACAAAACTCCCCAGACATTCCCATTTAATTTCTTTGGCCAACACAAGATGTATCAAAGCCATGATGGGGAAAGTCGCCATTTGGAAGGGATAGCTATACTTATGTGAAGATTGGGAAAATATAGTGACCCTCTCTTTTTGCTACTGCAACTTAAAGGAAGGAACCTGTCATGGTTGAATTTCAGGTGTCATAACAAGTGACTAAGTTGAAGCAGGGAAACTTTTCAAATCACATCACATAAGTGTAATTTAATCTCTAACTTTGAGGAGGGTCAGACCTCTTTCCAGTGGGTCAGGGCTTCCCAAAATCACTTTAGGGCAACAGTGCAATGCTAGTTCAGAAGGAAGACCTCTCCCTACTAAGCTATAATGGTACTATTATCCCCCACATTGGAGGTCTGCCTTATTCAAACCCTGCACACCCCCACTATAGTCTATGAAATCTGGCAAGAGCCTGACCGTAGGTGGCACAGCTGTACATCATTGGTTCATGCCATATTTCTGGGCTGTATGAATTTCCTGCCAGCACAAATAACCAAGCCTTTGGAAACTCCTTTGCAGCCCAGAGACCATTCATTCTAATTGATTACCATCCAGTTTCTCCCACTCTCTCTCTCCCTTTGGGCTTTTTATGCCCCAAAGTCTCCCCCTTCTTTTTCCCTCCTTTGGTTTTGCATTGAAGAATTCTTTCCATTCTCTCCTCCCCAAGTGTCTTGCAGTACTAGAAAAAGGAATATGTCAGCAGCTGCAGCCACAGCAATGCCAGAATGCCTAGTTACCACTGAAGTTCATAAAAGGGGGAACAATGGGGCTTAGAGAGCAGTATGGGAACATGAAAGGGGGAAAGGACAGTTGCAATGGAAGAAAGGGGAGGTGAGGCAAAGGAAGGAAGGAAAGAGAAAAAAGATAGTGGGAAGGGGAACTAATGAGCCAAGGAGACAAAGAAGGCAAGGAGAAGAAGGAAAAAAGAATCATGAAGAAATGAGAAAAGAGAAAACGAATGGAACAATGAAGAAGGGAAAGAAGATGACAAAAGGAGTGGTAAGGGGAGGGTTAAGAGAAGTTAAGGAAGAAGAGGGGAAGAGAGAAAGTGAAGAGGAGTGAGAAGAGAGTGAGAAAGTGAGAAGAAAGAGAAGAAAGAAGGAGAATTGGAGGAGAAACAAGGGGAAGGGAGCAAAAGAGAAGCAAGGAGAGCAGCAGAAAAAAAAGAGAAGGGAAGGGAGAAACCTCTAGGAATTCTAAAGCTTCTCCATGCTAAACCACACCTCACTCTTCTGTCTTCCCTTTCCTCCCAGTCCAAAGCCCAGTTACTAAGCAGTGACTAGTTAGAGAGAGAAGGCAAGGTATGAGAGTAGAGGACAGATTGGTCAGCTTTCTGAGTTCTTCAACAGCCTGGGAATTCTGCCAAGGTGGAAATCTCCATTGAAATTCCCTTCCCCCCACCCCTGCAGTAACTAATATTCATTTTATAAAAAAATAAGGCTCACAAGTTTAATGTAAAGTCCCATTTTCTCAGATTGCAAACTACTGGAAAGGTCAAATAATTGAGATTTTGTTTGTGGTCCTAAATACTGGTAATTAAAATCCATAATGATGTGACTGAGACATGATAATAGCCTTATGTTAACAACTGATCCTCAAGGAAAGCAAAGTGACATTATGGAAGTGTACCGGACTGGGAGTCAGGAGACCTGTACCCTGATCATGGTCCTATAATTTGCTACCTGTGTGACCTTGACAAGTGTATTATCCTTTCTGAGCCTCAGTTTTCTCCTCTCCAAAATGAGGAAGTTTGATGAGACTTGTAATTATCAAAGTGAAAAGTCCATGTGGTCAAAACTCTTTTCAAAGTAATATAAAGATGTTTTCATTTCTAATATTGCAAATATTGAATAGATATCCAGGGATGTGCTGGAGCTAGCTCAAAGAGGAACTATTAAATTTTTATTTTAAACATCTAGAAAATCAGAAAATGATTCAAATCAAGTCTTAATTTGTTGCTTTGTTGATTGTCTAAACTTAAGGGAGTGATAGAGAAATGTTAAACTCACAATTGAGGCTTGCACATGTTCCCAGAGAGCCAATTGTTACACATTTACAAATACCTAGACAGAACTCACACAAACAAAAGCCTTTAGGAAGTCTTTGATAATTTTTAAGAGTGTAAAGGTGTCTTGAGATCAAAAAATTTGAAAATTGCTGGACTTGCCAATCTCTTAGGTCCCTTCCAGCTCTCAGATTCTATGACTGGAAAAATTTATCATGCTTGTGATGTGCTGTGGATAGAAGGAAGAATAATGTGAGAAAGACAAAACAAAACAAAAGAAAACCACAAAAATATTTATGCGTGTACCATATTGAATAACAGTGGTGATAATGGACATCCTTGTTTCACCCCTGATCTTACTGGAAATGCAGCTAGCTTATCCCCATTGCATATAATGTTTGCTGATGGTTTTAGGTAGATACTGCTTATTATTTTATGGAATGCTCCATTTATTCCTATGCTCTCCAATGTTTTCAATAGGCATGGGTGTTGTATTTTGTCAAAAGCTTTTTCTGAGTCATTTGAGATAATCATATGGTTTCTGTTAGTTTTGTTGTTGATATGATCAATAATGCTAATAGTTTTCCTAATATTGAACCAGTCCTGCAAATATTTAATCTCAGTGGGAGAGTCCCTGAATCATTGAACAATAATTAAATAGTAGTCAATGGAAATCTAATATTAATTGCATTTTACTGTTACTTATTTTATTGTAAGCACCTTGAGATTACTCTTCCTGGATCACCACCTTGTCATGGTGGTGACTTGTGTAGCTCAATGAAACTATGAGCTCTGCTGTGTAGGGTCATAGTGGAGAGTTCTGACAAAATGTGATCAACTAGAGAAAGAAAAGAAAACCCCATGGGCAGGATTAAAATGTTAAAAGATATGATATTGGAAGATGAACCTCTCAGGCTGGAAGTTGTTCAAAGTGTTCAATGAACATGAGTTTGGATAGACTTTGGGATATTGTGGAGGACAAATGAGATCACGAGGAGTCGGACACAACTGAACGACTACAACAACAATCTTGAGGTCAAGAATTATTCCTTAATTAAATATGCAGAATGAGAATGAGTAGGACCTGTGGGAGAATTTGTTTTGCTTGACTATGCATACTTGTCACAAGGTCTTTTGGGGTGGGGTGCAAGGGGAAAGGCAGGTGAAAGGGAAAGGAAAATAAAGATGTATTAGTTGAAAAGATAATTTGAAAATATGGCTCATATAATTTTCCCTCCCCTCACCCAATCATAGTGTCTGCACATAGTATGTACGCAATACATTTTCCCCCTAAAATGAATGAAGTGAATTCTAATTTTCTGAAAATAAATGATTTTGGTATGGGATACCTAGTAATTCTGAGCATATTCTATAAACTGGCATTCCTTCTTTACCAGCCATTTTGGGTAAATGGGAATTGACTATATCTACATATATTTGCACAAATACTTGGCTAGATAGTACCATCTTTTTGCAAATAATTTTCTAGCTATAGGTCAAGATCCAAGAGCCTAGAAGGAAAAGTCCAATCAGATCACTTGATGAGAAATGACTGATAAGAAAATTGTAGCAACAGAATGAACTTAGAGACTGATAGTTTTGTTTTTGTGATATAATCTGTGAACTTGCCAATCTTTTAGGTCCTTTCCAGCTCTCGGATTCTATGATTGGAGAATTTCCTGCCTTTGTCCTGCCCTGACATGCCTATATAATCTATAGGAAATGTCCTTCGTCTTCTGTCTTCTTTTCCAGTTTTTCCACAAGGAAGTGGCTGACCAGGAGAACAGGAGAGAAGGACTGAGCCAGCCTGGTATTGGGCACATCTTGTTGTACTTTATATGAAGACATCATTTCACAGAGTCAGACTGGCTTTAGAGCCAGACAACTTAAGTGCAAATCTTGCCTCTTTCACTTACTTCCTGTGTGACCATGATCAGGGCCTCAGTTTCCTTATCTGTAAAATGAGAATGCTGGACATTTCCCTAGCTCTAAACCATTTTCTGATTTTGTGATACTGGGTAGAAATGTTTCCACCCAGCTGGTATCTTCAGTGTTATCCCCAGATAGATAGAACCCCCAGAAAAAGGGGAAAAAAGCAACACACTGGCATAAAGTGTCAGGGAGGTGAATAAAGAACGATGTCTAAAGGATAGTTTTGTAACACAGGACAGGAAAATACATGAATCCTACTGCCCTCCACATGGTGGAGGACAGCATCTCCTTGGCCCCCTAGGTTTTCCCAAACAAAACTTGAAGACTAGAGAAGTGAATGTGGGAGCCCATTAATTTATCTCTGATAGCTCACCAGAAGCCAAGGCAGAGTTGGGTAATCACTGACTCCTATAAGTGTTCCAAGGCATAACACCCACCACCATCCCCACCACCATCCCATATTTCAGTATCTCTAGCTATACGACTTCCCCCTTGGCATTAGCCCACACTCCTTTCCCCTAACAAGCCTTGTCCTTCTTAATGATTTGAGTTGGACTATATCGAGGGGTACAGATCTATCAGTCTGGCCACAATGAGGTATCAGAGTTTAGGTTTAAGACATCAATGACAATGAGCTCTAAGGCAGTTTCAAAATGCTCTTAAAATATTCAAATGTCCGAATAAGAAGGTCACTGAGCTAGGGTTTGAAAATACTTACATTGCATATGTCCAACTTTAGAAAAAAAATCTATCACCTTTCAAGACAAAACAAAAGGGGCTGTTTATTGTTATTATTTTTATTTTTGCATTAAAAAAATTTCCCTACTTTATAAAAAAGAATCACAGAATCTAAAAGTAGGAAATTAAAGGAAGAGAAGAGGATGGCAATAAACATTTATAAAGCACCTGCTATGTGCTAAGCATTCTACAAATTTGATCCTTACAACAATCTTCCAAAGTAGGTGCTGTTTTTATCCTCATTTTACAGTGGAGGAAACTAAGACAAACAGAGATTAAATGACTTGTCCAGGGTCACATAGCTAGTAAGGGTCTGAGGCTATATTGGAAATCAGGTTTCCTTGACTCTAGGTCACTGGACCACAGTGCATCACTTAATTGTTTCTAAAAAGGACTTCAGAGGTCATCTCATCTGTGTGGTTTCTCCTTCATTCTCAAAGAGGACCATGACATCTGGAAGATGATGACATAAATTACAATTGGCTTTGATTTGAGTGAGGAAGAACTGTACAAAATCATCAGCCTCCCTTTCTCCTCCAGAGCCATCTGGGTCCATCTAGACCAATACTGAAGGATAACATCAGCAACAAGGAGTCAATGGGGCCTCGCTTATCCATAAGGAGCCCATTGCCCCCTGAGGCAGCCCATCTCACTCTGGATAGCCTCTAATTCTCTTTAGGGGCTAGTAAAGAGTTTTGCACCCAGAAGGCTCTCAATAAATGTTTGTATGCTAAGTAGACAGTGTAAGAGCTCAGATGTCTTGACTCCAACTCTGGCTTCTTCCACACACTCTTCTGACATGTCCTGTGTCAACAGACTCAGCTTTTCTGCAAAAGCCTAGAAATTAGAAGTCTTTGAGTTTGATTTGTGATAGTAGGACATACCTTTCTTTTGACTGAATGCCTGAGCCCTGAACACCTTGTGGCTGGAGGGGATCAGGAAGCTGAGAAAGGAAGGTTAAGTTACAATCTTCAATTTCAAAGTGTTTCTTTAAATAATAATTGAGCACACTTATGAAGTACTTTAAGATTTGCAAAATACATTTCTCAGCACCAGCACTTCAAGAGTGATAATGCAAGAATAACTATCCTCATTTATAGATAAGTCAGTCAATGAGCATTATTAAGTGTGTACTCTGTACCCAGAACTGTGTTAAGCTTTGTAGACTTTGCTGTGCACTGAAGCTTGGCACCGCACTGCGCTTGGAAACTGGAAGACTCCCCTTCCTGAGTTAAAATCTGGCCTCAGACATTTACTAGCTATGTTTTCCTGGGCAAGGCACTTCAGTCTGTTTGCCTCAGTTTCCTCATCTGTAAAATGAACTGGTTGAGGAAATGGCAAACCACTCCAATATCTTTGCCAAGAAAATCCCACATGGATTTGTGGAGAGTCAGACATGACTGACCAAACTCCTTTAAAAGGAACCTGATCTGACTTCTTTTTCAATAAAATTGGGACCAGAACTTACCAAAAGGATTTCAGATATGGATTTCTACTGGTAGTTGTTCAACCATTATTTGTGACTATTTGAATATTGAATTGCTTTGGGGTACATAGGATTGATATTAGAATTCAAGAAGATTTTTATATGTCTAATTTTATGACTAATAAACTGACAGGTTACACATTTAAAAACAAACTGAAATCTGCATCTTTGGAAAAAAACACAAAGATTAAGAAACAAATGAAAACAATTGAACAACGTGTGATGAGGACAACAGAGTTTAATTGCCTTGTCAGTGGTCATTTATCTCAGAAATATGAGATCTAGGATTTGAACTTGGGGTTCCCAATTCCAAGTCTTATGTTCTTTCTACCTTATTACATTATCTCTCTAGCTATTTCTTCTCTCCCTACCATGTCTCTCTTTAAAAAAAAATCAACCCTGTGATTTCATTGGAACAGAAAACTCCTGCTGAGGAAACACCCTCTGCCAATATAGATACATCACCTTCGCTGTGTATTACAGTCTTAAAGAGTTGCCTGGGTCTTTGGCATATTAGATAACTTGCCCAGGGTCACACAGCCAGGAAGTGGAAGAGATAAGACTGTCACCTGGATCTTTCTGGCTCTAAGGTCAGCACTCTGTCCCAAGTTGTCTTTCTTTTAGAATGTAATTATATACATATACGTACATACACATGTAATACATACGTACATATATTATATAGAATATAATTATAATATAATAAATCTTTGCTGAATGAAATTCTACTGACATAAAACTTTTCTGGAACACATCTAATACATAAAGTAAAAACACTCTATACACCAATATTCTCACTGTAATTTTTTTTGTTGTAAGAAACTTTGCCCTGTAGTCCTTCAATGACAGAAATGGATCAATGAGGCTGGAAAATTCTTTGTATCATTCAATTGAGCTAAATTTTCTCTAACCATTTCGACCATAAGAAATCATGATGTGTAAAGAAGGTTTACATAACTAAAGAGCAGAAGAAATAATAGAACACAGATGGGAGGCAAATCAAGAGCACACAATGACTCTGAGGCACTGTTGGGATTTGAACTCAGAACTCTTGACCCTTCCAATTTAGATTGGTCAAAAGTACTGCCATTTATATAGACCTGTTGGCTTATAGAAGCCAGTTTTTTCTCCAGTTCTTCTCCCAGCTGATTGTGTTGGTGTGTTCCATCAGGTCTTCTGGAGACTGTGGCTTTATCCTCAGTTGTTGAATTGGAGCAGGTCATTTCTGAAGGTGCCAGGACTCTGGCATTCCAACCTCCTGGCCTCTCCCAACAGACACCAAGTGTATCAACACCACATGCAGGTTGGAGAGTCATCTGCTGAGCCCTGAGGGACACAGGCAAGTAATTTAAGAGTAAAAGGATCAACAAGGTAATCATTTTCCAATGCAAATTAATTCATTAAACATTTAATAATAATAGTAGTAGTAGTAGTAGTAGCAGCATCAGCAGCAGCAACAACTGGCATTTCCATAGCACTTTAGTGTTTGTCAAGTTAGGATTTGCAAACATCCTCTTATTTTATCTTTACAACAACCTTGGAATGTAAGTGCTATTATTATCCCTATTTTATAGATGAGAAAACTGAGGCAAACAGAATTTAAGTGACTTTCTGAGAGTCACTGAGCTAAAAAGTGCCTGAGGTGGGATTAGGGGGTTTTCTGAGTCTAGTTCAGAGCTCTAGCCATTTATTAAATGCTTACCATGTGCAAGGCATTAGGTGAAAAATGACGTTGTGCCTGCTGTCAAGGATGGGATATTACATGTGCACAAATAATTGACACAGGGTAAAGTATGATGGAGCAAAGGAGAACTTTGAAAAGAGGGGCTGGGAGAGAGAGAGAGAGAGAGGGAGAGAGAGAGAGATAACACCTTCAATTCTAGGAATCAGGGAAAACTTCACAGAGGAGGTGGTGCCTGAGTTGAGCTTTGAAAGAAGAGAAAGATTTAACCAGGTAGAATATGCTTCAGGTCTGAACAAATGCATAAAAGGGCAGGATGTTACTGGGAGGCAGCTATTTTCAGGTTTGTCTGAAATAATTTGGTTGGTAAAGGGAAATTATGGAAATAAGGCTGGAAAGTTAGATCAGAGCAAGATTACAAAGAGCTTTGAAGACTGGGATAGGGAATTTGTATTTTATTCAATGAATAATAAAGAGTTACAGAAATTTTTTGAGCAGAGAAATTATTTGGTCATATCTGAGCATTAGAAAGGTGATTTTGGTAGCTGTGTTAGAGCAGATTAGAGAGAGGAGACACTAGAGTCAAGAAGACCAGAGAAGAGGTTAAAAACAGTTTAGGAAAGATGACAAAGACTCACATTAGGTGGTGGTCATGTGAATAGAGATAGGGGATGCATACAAGAGATATTGTAGAAACCGAATTGACAAGGTTTGGCATCTAATTGAACTTTGAGGGCAAGGAAAAGAGTCCAACACAACTTAATATTTTAAGCCTGAATGACTAAGAGTACGGTGGGTCCAGGAGGAACGGCAGGTTTAGGGGGAAAGAGAATAGTTCAGTTTTGAACCTGCTGAGTTTGAAGAGGCAATGGAAAGTTGAGGAAGTGATCAGTAGCTGTGGTAGAGACATGGGATCAGAGTTTAGGGAGTTGTATTGGAGTTGGATGTATAGGAATACAACTCATGGAATTGGATTTGGATGTATAGATTTAGGAGTGAACTAAACAGATGAGGTGCCTGAAGCCATGGGACTGGATGATATTATCAAGGGTGTAGAGTAGAAAGAGAAGAGTCCTAAGAACAGGGCCTTAGGGATACCTGCACTTAGGGATGAGGAAGAGGAAGAACTAGTGAAGAAGACTGAGAAAGAGTAGTCAGATAGGGAGGAGAAGTTCAAGAGAAATATACAGAAGAAAAAAAAATGTATCTTCCAGAAGGAGGAGGTCCATAGTGCCAAAAAGGTTGAGGACAATGAGATCCAGGAGAATGTAGGAGATCAGGTAATTTAGGGATCGATAATAACCTTGAAAATACAATTTCAGTAAGTTAATGGAATCAGAGGATAGATGCCAGTGGGTGGACGGTAGTAGGTAGTTTATACTCCTTTTTCTGGATCTTAGGCTGTGAAAGGGAGAAGAGATCTAGAATGCTAGTTGAGAAATGCCAGGGGCATTTTTTGTTTCAAGATAGAAGAGACCTGAGTCATATAAAAAGCCAGGTTTGTATAGAGGCAGAGAAGGCAGTCAACTACAAAATATAATTTGGGGTGCATAGCCACAGCCTCCTTGTCCCCAAGTGTCCTCCTCCATCCATTTAGGTGCTACAGTGTTTGAAATTCTATAATTGGGGATTCATGTCTTTGAGATAGAGATTGTCCTTTCTGAATTCTATTTTTAAAAGGACACATCTATTGAGTTGCATTTTAGTGTGAATCAGCTAAGCTGAAGAGTGGAGCAGCATAACGGCAATGGGGTCCTGGAAGGATGGGAGACAAGGTCAGAAGAAGAAGGAGGACTTACAGGAGGAGGAAGAGAAGGAAAATAAGATGATGATAAAAAGGCCCAGGAGACAAATTACTTCACAATTTCACCCATTTCACAATTTTGCCAAGTTTGGGTCACCAGCATTGTGTGCCAACCTACAGTGCCCTAAGTTCATAATGGGTAAAACCTAGCTCATATTCCACAAATACTGGATTAGAAAAATTCCACTCCTCATGTTTCTTGCTAGGTTAGCTCAACAGGATCCCTAATGTTTCTTCTCATAGTCCTTGGCACACTTTCTTCATCCAGTAGGACATAAAAGGTTTCATGCCTATAGATTGGGGCACTGTGCCAACCACAGCTGATTTCTGGTAGGAAAAGTGAAGGTGACCCATACCCATAACTTCAGGGGACAGCCTGTAATTAATTCAAAACAGAGGCATACTGCAGCATGGGGCAAGTCATAAAATCTCTGAAGGTCAACAAAAATCCTGAATACTTTTACACTGCTAGTTGAAGTTACTCCTTGATTTTGTCATTGTGACAAAATGTGATTTAACTCCTTTAATCAAACTCCATTGTGGCACTAACACCTCAATGTGGCACTTAATAACAACAAAAATAATCATAGCTCTTATTTTTATAGAGCTTTAAGGATCTCAAAGCATTTTACATAAATTATCTCATTTGATTCTTACAAGTCAGGGTGATAAACACTATTATTATTACTCCCATCTTGCAGATGAAAAATTGAGACTTAGAGTGTTTAGCTAGTAAGTGTCAAAGGTGGGATTTGAACCCAGGTTTTTCTGACTTCAACTCTAATACTGTATCTATTAAGCCCTGCTGCTTCAGGGCCCTGTATCATCTAACACCCCCTCTCAAACCCCATCTCTTTTATTGCCTATTACGTAGCCACTGCTCCAACCAGACTGGGCTCTTCATTGTCCTTTCAGTACCATACTCAGCATTTTTCCATTCCCTGTCAATGCCTTGCTCACAGCTGTACCCCTAGTCAGAAATATTCTCTATTCTTCTTCGCACATCAAAATCCTTCGCATTCTTAAAAACTCAGCTCAAAGACCACATTTTACATAATATACTTTTGCCTCACACTGATCGCTTCTTTCCTTGTCCCAGAGATAGCATTAACAACCTTTAGCCAACCACAGCCTTTATTCACACTCATTTTTATTTTGTTCCCCAATTGTTTTCTGAAGAAGCAGAGAAAAGAATGCTAGGGATTAAAATCTGCCCTCAGACACTGACTAGCTGTGAGACCCTGGGCAAGTCATTCAACCTTTCATAGCCTGTTTCATCATCTGTAAAATGGGGATAGTATTAGCATCTACCTTCCAGGGTTACTGTAAGGAAAAAATGAGACAATATTTACAAAGTACTTTGCAAACTATAAAGCGCTATATAAATGCTAGTTATGAAGATGATGATGATGCAGGGGGGACTTTCATTGTGAGCACTGACTTTTCTCCTCTCTGTGTCTAATTATCTCTTGACATTATCTTTCATTGTTTCTACTATTACTCCAATCTCTGTTGATGAGGCGGGTCTCCAATCAAGTTCAAATGCTCTACATGGATTATTAATTTTTCCATCTTCTCCAGCAGATTATGCCCATAACCACCCCCTTATTTTCTAATTTTTAATCTCTTCTTATCTACTGATTCCTTCTCTGCTAGCTACAAACGTATCCAAGTTTCCCTTAGCCTTCATTAGACCTTCTAGCTATTATCCAATATTTCTCTTCCTTTACTCAGCCAAACTCCTAGACATAGCCCTCTATACTTATTGGACATGCTTTCTCTCTGCTCACTCATTTCTCAACAATCTGGTTTCCAACTTCATCATTCAATTTGAAATTCCTTCCTCCAAGTTACCAGTGACATCTTTATTGCTAAATCTCATGGGCTTGTCTTAATTCTCATTCTCATCTTCACCATTTGACTCTGCTTCATTTGTCAATGCTGACAAACCTCTCTCCTCTTGGAGATTCTTTTTTGCGTTTTCATGACACATTCTTTCTTGGTTCTCCTCCCACCTGTCCCTTCTTTCTTTCTTTCTAAAGTTTTTTTTTTAATTCTAGATTTTGACAAGCATAAAAAAATGGGCATTTCCATGTACAAAGGAAATATAAACAGAATTTTGAGCATGAAACCACAAATCTCTGTTTCATACAACTTGCTTTTACTTGTTAGTATATAATAAACTCAACATGCAACTTTCAAAGATATTTATCTGTATTTCATTCTGGGCTGCCTTTTGTTCTGCATTTTAAAGTGCTTCAGTGACCCTTTTTCTACTTTTCTATTTTTTGGGGGGAAGGGGGAGCAGTACTATTAGACTCTTTCTCCCTTCTGTTCCTCCAGTACCTCCCCCTACACCAAAACAATGGGGAAAAAAACCTTTGTAACATATTTTCATAGTCATAAAAACACATATTCACATTTATTGTGTCCTATATATGTATATATATACATACATACATACATACATATATATACATACATACATACATACATATATATACACACATATATATATATATATATATATATAAAACTTTAGTCCTTTGTCAAGAGGTGGGTTTCATCATCAGCCCTCTGAAATAGTGCTGGGTCATTCATTGATTAGAGTTCTTAAGTCTTTAGAGTTGTTTTTCTTTATATGGTTGTATTTATCATCATAAAATTTGCTCTCTGGACTCTGCTCATTTCACTCTGTATCAGTTTAAGAATATCTTCTCAAGTATCTCTGAAACTGCATTTACATTATTTCTGTTACATTCATTATAATTTGGTCAGACAACCCTCAATTAATATGCGCTCTTTTACTGTCCAATTCTTTGTTAGAACAAAAGCTCTGCCATAAATATTTTGCACAGTCTGAACCTTTTCTCTTTCTAAAGTCACACAGTGACTTTTTGTATATAATTCCAAGTTTCTTTCCAGAATGTCTGGATTCGTTCATAACATCTCCAAGAGTACATTAATACACTTGTTTTCTCTCTATCCTTCCATCAACTGTCACTTTCCATTTTTTTGTCATCTTTGCCAATCTTATGGGAAGGAGGTGGGACCTTAGAATTGTTTTAATTTTTGCTTTTTTTTTTAAAGATTTGCAGCATTATTTTAATATGGTAGCTGATGATATATTATTTTTCTTTTGAGAACTTTCTGTTCATGTCCTTTTACAATTTTTCTATTGGCTAGATTATCCATTATTCATTGACTGCTCTTCAGTCCTTTTTTGTTTAACATCATTCATATCACCACCCCTGAATGCAGGTGTGCCTCAAGGTTTCCCTTAGGTGTGTTACTCTTCTCTCTCATGTCTTACCTGATGATCTCTTCATCTCCCATTGATTCGATTATTCTCTCTGTGCAGCTGATTATGAGATCTAGAAACCCACCCTTAGTTTCTCTCCTGTACTGAAGCCCTGACTCACCAACTATTAGATATTTTGAACTTTTCCAAAAGGTATCTCAAGCTCAGCATGTCCAAAACAATTCATTCTCATCCCCCACACCAACCTCAACCTACCCCTCTTCCAAACTCCATTTTCTACTAAAGGCACCATCATCTTTCAATGACCTAAGGTCACAACTTGGATGCCATTTTCAGTTCACTGTCTCTTATCCCATATATCCAATCAGTTGCTAAGGATTTTCTATTTAGCCTCTGTAATATCTCTTGCAACTGTCCTCACCTCTTTTCCTATATGGCTGCCACTCTAGAAAAAGCTCTCATCACCTCTGTTCTGGTCTACTATAACACCCCTTCCCCCTGCAATTTGTCTCCCAGTCTCCAGTCTTGCCCCACTCCAACCCATCTGCCACACAGTTACCAAAGTGATTTTCCTAAAATGCATGCCTGACCACAACACTGAAAAAAACTACATTGATCCTACATTAAATCAAGGAGCATTTAAGCCCTTCACAACCTAACCCCAACTTACCTTTCCGGCTTTATTTCATATTACTCTTCTTCCTTCAAACTAAGGTCCAATTAAATAGGTCCTCTTATTACTCTTCATATATGGCACTCCACTTCCACACTTTTGCACTAGCATCTCTCATGCCTGAAATCTACTCCCTTTTCACTACTGCCTCTAGGGACAGGTGGTTCCCTTCAACACTTAGCTCAACCACCACCTTCTATATAGATCCTTTCCTAAACCTCTTAGCTGCTAGGGTCTCTCTTCCTCACCCCAATATCATGTACTAATGTTGTATAGATTTTATACATGCATACATACATACATACATACATACATACACACATATATATACATTTATGTACAGGTTGAATGCCCGATAGAACGTAAACATACTGAGGACAAATACTTTTTCACTTCACTTATCTTTGCATCCCTAGTGCTTCGCACATAGAGGCACTTAATAAATGCTTATTGTTTATTGATCACTATAATAAATGTTTACTGATGAATGTCTATCTTCCCCATCCTCAAAGACTTGAAATTGCAGACTTCTGTGTCTCTCAGTAAAACATCAAACTGAAGGGAATGTAAAGTGAGGTGAAGCAGGAAATGGCAAACTACTCCAGTATCTTTACTAAGAAAACCCCAAATAGGGTTACAAACAGTCAACAACACTAAAACAAGTGAACAACAATAAAAGTCCTACATGTAATGAAGACTCAGCTGAGATTAGATAATATGAATTTATAGTAGACTTGGTGGCATGATTTCCTCTAGATCTGTTAAGTATTTTGTAAGTAGCAGCGAAGGTGACAGATGGTGTAAGTAATTCAGGGTTGGGGTTTGGCAAGGCATGAGCTGTGATGGGGCAAATGAGCAAGGGATTTTGGAGTGAAGGTAGTTTAAAGCTGGACTGATTTATGTAAAGGTTGAAACTGGAACAGGAAGAAAGAAAAGCCAGAGTAGGAATGACAATCTGAGGAAGTCCTGAGGATTGGAGTCATGGTGAAAACAAAAAATAGGTTAAGACAAGTCAGGTGTAGAAAGAGATGGAATGACAGCAACTTATGATCAAATAAAGGAATTTCAGTGATCATGGAAATAAAACATTTGTGGTTGATGACAAGATGAAAGGTGTGACTCATTACCAATATATAATCTGACTGAGAGAACAGATAAAGGAGACCTACTGTCTAGTGATACATCAGCTTGGAAGCACACACAGAGAGGGAAAAGCAACAGTATAATCCTCAGATTTACTCTTGGAACAGCACAGAGTCTTGCTGCAAAAATATTGGTGTCCCAGAAAAACACAAAATAGAAGTTCATTGGAAAACTGCATGATTTTAAGTAACCAAGGGACTAGCTAATCTGCCAGTCTACAAAACAGCCACCGAAGATAAGTGAGGTCCCCAGTGGACGACATATTGCCACCATTCATTGTTGATAGGAGAGTTCATTTGCCTCTCTGTTGAATAGGAAGAGAGGTGTAAGGAAAAGATGAAACTTCGAAAGGGAACCTAATCTCCAAATGTATTGATACAAAATGGGGAAGATCTGGGTCAAAATCTAGAAAAGTGGATTTGGGCATACCCTTAGGAGATGGTGCCAAAATTGCCCCAGTCTGAGGGTGACCCTTGCCTGGGCCAGGGAGAGGAGTGAAATATGGAGGTCATCTTTTTCCTACCCACTAACTTAACCTTGGAGATCCTAATGAGCATGCAAAGATGGGAATCTTAGGGACTAGAGATAGCCTCATTCACCCCAGGCCATCCAGAAGACTCTAAATTGGTGCTGAAGGACAGTGCTTCCAAAAGCATCTTGTTCTCCCTTATAGGGTGGAAAGACTGACTCTTCAAAAGTATTAAGTCACTACAGAAATGCCCAGACTGTCAGGTCTATGACTAGGCTGATATGTAATGGTGATCAAAGATGTTATTCATTGACCTTCTGGTATTTACTGGCACAGGGGAACACATTGCATTCAGGAAAGAAGTCACTGATGCGTAAGTGTAAGAACAATAACTTTTTTTAGCTGAGGGAAGAATCTGGGCATCTGCCAAATAAAGTTAGGGAAACCCCTCTCCCTCAGTACTACCTCCTGAATATGATGTGAATTCCTTAGCCAACATGAAAATTATATGAACAAGGAGTAAATTCTCTTGTCCTAGGTCCTCATTGTTTTGTCGATAGGGCTTTTTTTTCTGATAATGATTCAAGTTCACAGCAGCAGGTGCATTGAAAATCCCTTTAGATCATACTTCATGAATGAGAATTTTCACTGAGCTAGACCTTGATTTGTAAAAGGGGGCAGGCACAGACTGACCGAGACAGAAGTATCAGGACAGATCAACTTGCATGTGTATCTTTAAAAACTGCATCAATTTGGTACTTACTGGGAACCATATTACCTAGATGCTAGGACTCAAAGTAGATGTGGGGAGAGAGAACTGTGACATGAGAGAAGAAAGGAAGGAAGGAGGGAAGAAAGGAAGGAAAGAAGGAAGGGAGAGTGGAGGAAGGAAGGAAAGAAGGAAGGGAGAGTGGAGGAAGGAAGGGAGAAAAGGGGAAAGGGAAAGAAGGAAGGAGAAAAGGAAAAAAAGAAGGGAGGGGGAGGAAGAAAAGGAGGAAGTAAAAAAGGGAAGGAGGAAGAAATATTGAATCCCTTTAGAGATCAACAAATTCAATCTCTTGTCCATGGCTAGAAACTTCCCTGTAATATCCTTGACAGGTACTCATCAGAATTATTCATTTAATCTTTTCTGGTCCTCTCTATCTCTTCTTTAGTCATGAGCTCTTCTCCATCTATAGATCTGTAAGGTATTTTCTTCCTTGTTTTTCTCATTTATTTACAAAGAATTGTATCTATACATCTATAATTATATCTATTATAGATCATTTTTCTATCTGAAGTATGTCTTTGTATAAGGTGTGAAGTGTTAGTTTAAAACTAATTTCTTCTGTACTGTTGTCCAGTTTCCCAGAGGACCCTCAGTAACTGATTTACAGAGTAAAAAAACAAATGGTTTTCAAATTTTTTCAAAACTGGACTTCTGTTTTGCCTTCACTTCTGCTGATGCAGCTTCCTGTATAACTGATGCAGATGTCAACTCATCTGTAATTTAAAGTCTTGCCAGGGGCGCTGAAAGATTGCCAGTTGCTCCGAAATTAGATGGTAACCTCTTTGAGGGCCCATTTTTGCCTTTCTTTGTATTTCCCTGTACTTTGTACAGTTCCTAGCACAAAGTATATACTTAATAAAGACCTGTTGACTTTCTGAAGTGGTAATTGCCCGAAACTGCAGTATTTACAGAAAAACTAAGGGCAGGAGCATAATAGCTGTCTTTATATATTTGAAGGGCTATGATACAGAATATCAGAAAATCACTGAATTTAACAGTTTGAAGAAGTCTCAGCAGCCAGATAGTGCAACCCACAACTGAACAAGAATTCCTTTTATACCCTATCTTAAGTTGAATACTGCCAGTGAAAAAGAATCAACTATCTCCAAGACTGCCCTTCTAGCTTTTGGATAATTCTGACTCTTAGGAAAGATTTTCCTACAATATCATATAGAAATTTGCCTGTTCATTACTTCTAGCCATTGCTTTTAGTTTGGCCTTCGGGGTCAAAACAGTGCAAAGCAAATGACTTGTCCATGGAATATCACTTCAAAAACATGCAGATACCTAGGAGGCTCCTCTTACATTTTATCTTCCCCATACTACCCTGCCCTCCTCCACCAATGCCTTCAACCTGTCTTTATATGGCAGTAACTCAAGATCCTTCACTATCTTGTTTATCCTACTCTGTACACTCCCTAGCTTATCAATGTTGCCCTAAGATGGCACCCAGAACTGAACACAATACTTTATGAGTGTTCTGACCAGGACTGAGCACAGTAGAACTTGCGTTTCCTTATTCCTGTAAGTTCTTTGTGTCTCCTCACTCATCTCTCTGTTTCTCTGTCTCTGTCTCCCTCTCCCTCATATTCTTCTTCCATATTATATTTCTGACACTTGTCAAACTTGCAGTTCTTTTAAAACCTTAGATCTTTTCCAGATAAGTTACTGTCTAGAGCCACATTTCTTATATTTGTGAAGATTTTTTTTAAATCTAAGGATAAGACATTTACTCTTACCAAAGGAATAAAAGCAAATTTTAATACTAATCAGTGCTGATAAATATCATCTCAGATTTGGCCCAGGGTTCTAGACTGTCAAAAAGAATTACTTTATGTGGTTCTAGGTTTTGATTCAATAGGTGGAATTTCCTAACTAAGAGAATTGTTCAAAGTAGAATGGGCAGCTTTAGGAGGAGCCCTGTGTCAATGGAGGGGGACGGGCAGAGTTTGGATGAGTACTTGTCAAGGATATTACAGAGAAGGTTCTAGAAATGCACAAGAGATTGAATTAGATGATCTTGAAAGTCCCATTCATATGATTCTATAGTTCCTTAGGGTTGTACAGATCTTTTGTTGAATTAGTAGAACTCAGGAAGAGGATTCCTATTTATGTTCCTACTACTGAGGCTTCCTGGTTGGTGTCCTGGTTCCCCCTCAACTCTTAGGCTTCCAAACTTTGCATGTGCTTCTCCGGTGTTGTTTAAATAGATAGATCAGGTAACACTAGGAAGTTTACATAAAGGTTTTAAACTCTAAGGAGCTTTGCTGATTACAGCAGTGGGAATGCACAGGCACTGAAGAGAAAAGCAGCAATACTGTATTCCACTTGTTTTGTTAGGTCCCTAAGAATACCTTGGTAAATATTAGCCAGGGTATAGTTTTGCTTGCTATTAAGATTTGAAGATTTCAACAGGAAGGAACCTAAAAACATGCATGCGTATTATATGACATAACATCAGTAATCTTTTAATAATCTGTAAAATACATATTAACTTTATCTGTGGTTAGACTGAACCATTCTTCATTGTGTAAGCCAAGTTGGATGTGTGAGTAATAGGTTTGTTATGGGAATAATGGCCTTGGTAGAGGATGAATTTCTTCAGTACCCTATCATCTTCTAGGTAGAATTTTTTTCATGACTGAATAAACTGACAGCTTTGAGTTAGCCAAGTAGTTGTAAAAAGCATTTCATATAAATACCATACTTTGTTCAAAGAATCCAGTGAGAGAGGGCCATAGAATGTTTTTTCTAATCAAATAGTGAATGGAGAGCTTAATGCCAAATCTTCTTTCTTCCTGATGCTATCTTATTGTCAGTGGGGAAATATCCGTGTGTGTGTTTATGCATACATGTGTACATGTCCGTGTGTATGTGTGTGTGTGTGTGTGTATGCATAGATATTATGTGAACACTTGGAAAACTCAATATTTCCTGCTGGTCAGTACTCAGTGTGTAGCTGATATAGGCTAGGTTAGAAGATGGATAGTAAATAATTCTTCCTACCCACAAATTCATAGGATTATAAAGTTAGAACTGGAAGGAATTTTAGACACCATCATATTTCAGATGAAGAAACTGAGGCCCAGAGAGTTTAAGTGATTTGCCCAAAGTCATGCAAATAGTAAGACATAGCATTGGACTCAGCTTGCTGGACTCCTAATGCATCCCACTTTTAACTGTACCACATTCCTCTCCAATTGCTAGAGAGTGTCAGGAAAGACAATGGGTGTAGGAGACACAGACCCAGAAAGGAGTAGTAATGAAATTCAGAACACTGAATGCCTACAGTCTTGGGAGTCACAAGAACTCTAATCAATAATAGATAATAATAATAGGAATAGCTAACATTTACATAGTTCTTACTATCTCAGGCACCGTGCTAAGTGCCGTACAATTATTATCTCATTTGGTCTTCACAACAACCCTGCAAGGAAGGTGCTGTTATTATCCCCATTTGACAGATGAGGAAACTGAGACAAACAGAAGTTTAGTGACTTGCCCAGGGTCACATAGCTAGTAAGGGTCTGAGGCCAGATTTGAACTCTGGTCTCATACTCTATCCACTGTGCCATCTTGTTGCCTTGATAAACACAATAACTACTCATGATTCCAGAGGACCAGTGACAAAGTATGTATCTATCTCCTTTAGAGAATTAAGTGACTCAGGGACATAGTAAATGAGAGAACTGGTTTTTCTTCACAACGTGTATTTGTTGAATTCATTAGACTGTGAACTCCTTGAAGTCAGGTACTACTTTTTGCCTTTTCTTTATCCCTAGTGCTTGGGCAGTTAGGTGGCACAATGCCACCTAACAGTACCAGGATTGGAGTCAGGAAGATTCCTTCCTGAATTCAAATCTGGCCTCAGACACTTTCTAACAGTGTGACCCTGGGCAAATGGCAACCCTATTTACTTCGATTTCCTCATCTATAAAATGAGCTGGACATTCTTACTTCCAGGAGTCAAAATGGTGCAGTAAATAGCAAATCATCATAACTCTCCCATATTCACCTCCGAACAACTATAAAATAGCACCCCCAAACAAATTCTAGAATAGCAGAACCAGCAAAAAGATGGGGTGAAACAATCTTTTAGCCCAAGAAACTTAGAAGTTTGGAAAGAAAGGTCTGTCTCACTTGGTTAAAGGAGAGCACAATCCAGGACAGCAAGTGTCCCAGGAAGGTAGCAGCAAGCTCCATCTCAGCAAACCACTGGGAGATCCTGAACCCTGGTGTGGTGGAACAGGCAAATGCCAACACCAAGACCCATCACATGCCTCAGCATAGCCAAGGAAACAGGCAGATTCCAGCTCTGAGAATTGCCACATGTTTCAACATAGCTCCAGGCAAACAGACAACTGTCAGTGGCCAGACATCCACAGGAAAACAGAGAGCCTCCAGCAGTCAGACTGCCACTTGCTTCAAAGTAACCCTGGAGAAGCACAGAAAACCCCATTGGCCTCAGCACATGCCAGAAACAAGCACTAGGACCCTGGCTCAGCACCAGATAAGCTACCAGACCTTTAATAACAACCAGCAGCACCAGCCACCCCCAGCCTACCCCTCAGCACAGCACCAGGGTCCCTTGTGGGCGTCAGGGCAACATCAGTGCAGTACCAGATAAACAGCCAGGGCCTGCAGCTCCTGGCACAAGAATTTGAGACAATTTCCCTTCCACCCTAGGAGTAGAGCTCAAATTTAAAAGATAGGAAAAAGGCTAAAAAAGATGAGCAAAAACAAGAAACGGAATCTGACCATAGAAAGTTATCATGGTGGCAGGGAACATCAAGAAACAAAGTAAGGAGAGGACAACATTGTCAAAACACCCACAAGCAAACTCCCAAATAAAAATAGCAAGTGGTCTCAAGCCTAGAAAGAACTCATGGAACAGCTCACAAAGGAGCTTAAAAATCAGATAGGAGAGGTAGAAGAAAAATTGGGAAAAATGTGAGAGATGCAAGAGAATTGTGAAAAAAAGAATTAACAGCTTGGAAAAAGAAAACAACTTTAACAGTACAATTGGCCAAATGGAAAAGGAAGTACAAAAGCTAACTAAGGAAAACAACTACTTAAAAGTTAGAATTGGGCAAGTGGAAGTTAATGACTCTATGAGACATCAAGACAAATTCAAAAGAAGAAAACATAGAAGAAAATGTAAGATACCTTACTGGAAAAACAAATGACCTGGAAAACAGATCTAGCCAAAACAATATCAGAGTCATTGAACTACCTGAAAGCCATAACAGCCCTTTCTGTTTTAACATTCATGATTCTATGAGCATTATGGGACCTTGCAAGTCAATTGGTCAGTCAACAAATGTTTATTAAGTGCTTATTACTCATCAGGTACTGTGCTAAGGTGGAGATAGAAAGAAAGGCAAAAAGAGTCCCTAAAGGAGGGAGGTAGCTAGGAGGTTCAGTTGAAAGAGTGCTGGGTCTGGAGTCAGGGAAACATGAGTTCAAATGTGACCTCAGACTCTCACTAGCTGTGTGGCCCTGGGCAAGTCACTTAACTTCTGTTTGTCTTAATCCACTGGAAAACAAAATGGCAAACCACTCCAGTATATTTGCCAAGAAAACTCTTTGGACAGTTATGGACAGTACTGAACAATAAAAACAGCACCTCAAGCAGCTCACATTCTAATATGAGAGTTAACATGCAGTTTTACTGATAAAGAAAACAAAGCTCAGAGAGGTTAAATTACTTGTTCAAAGTCACACAGGGAGTTGACTGGAGAGTCTGGGCAGGAACCTTTTTTTCCTTTCTACCAGACCTCGTAGTGGCTTGGTTTAAAAGAAACCATTCTGCATGTAAAGAATACTCCATTGGCTCTGAGCCTCTCCCAGAGATAGCAGCCCTTGGTCAGAGCTAGGACTATTGGTGAAATATAAACCTGTGAAGAAATGGGGTGCTGGAGGTGGGGAAGGAAGAGACTGGAGGCTTATGGTAGCATTTATTTCACACTTGGCACAAATGGGCTAGTACACAGTTTTGATAATGTTGCCTTTGTGGCTGTGTAGATGTACTTAATTTTGAGAGAAAATGACATTCACTAAAAAGATAAGTTAGGAGGAAATTATTCCCATTAGAAAAAGGATTCTTCTCTTTATAAACGTCAGTGCATTCGTGATGGCTTACAGGTTTTTAGCTGTTTTATGAAGGGATTGTGTTGGGAAAGTGAGGTAAGGAAGAGAAGTGGAATCTGCTGCAGTGGGAGTCAGAAAACTTGGGATCTGACTCTTGATTACAACACTAAGCTGCACAACCTGAGCAAGTCACTGAACCTATCTGAGCCTCAGTTTCCTTATCTGTAAAATGATACAATTCAGACTAGAGGATCTCTAAAGCATCTTCCAACTCTCAAACTCTGTGTGAGAAACAGTGCTTAGGACAAAAGACTACTAATTAAATTTTCATCTGGTTCCACTAGTAACTAGTTGAATTTTTTTAAGAGAAAGTCTTTTTGTTCCTTTCTGTAATATGAAATGCATGAGAATAACATTTGCCTCACTCAGAAATGCCATGAACCATTGTTTTAGAAAGGGCTTTGAGGAACTGGATGGAATGGTATTGTCTAAAGAACTGTTGAGACTGCTTCTTGACAGCTGGCTCCTAATAATGAAATCTTTGAATAATGAGATGAAGGGTGGGGCAGGTTGATCTTGGCTGCTTCCTTCCTCATTGGGATCCTGACAAATTATAGAGATCCATTGTGACATGGTATCTGGTCTAGGGATCCACTAAGATAGCCTGACCTTGTGTCTAAATAGTGCTGGGCACATAAAATACATTCCAGAAAGGCTCATTGAATTTAATTAAATTTTAATGCTATTACAGAGAAATCTAACTTTGTGGTATGAAACTGTTATTACTAAATATCTAAGCATCCTATATCTCCCTTTAGTAAATAATTCCTTTAGAGAACAGAATTTTGGTTACCAATCCATACCCCTCAATTAGTCCAACAAATAGAATTATAATTTTTTTCTTTTTTAACTTTGATATGTTTTCCAGATTGGAGTGCTGACAGAAAGGATGTTCAAATATCTCCAGAAATATTTTGCTATACACCTTTTTGGACATTCCCAACGGAGAGCAAGGCTAGTCTCCAAAGATGGAAGGTGTAACATAGAGTTTGGCAATGTGGAAGCACAATCAAGATTGTTCTTCTTTGTGGATATCTGGACGACAGTACTTGATCTCAAGTGGAGGTACAAGATGACCATTTTCATCGCTGTCTTCTTAGGCAGTTGGTTCTTCTTTGGCCTCCTATGGTACGCAGTAGCCTATATACATAAAGATCTTCCAGAGTTTCATCCATCTAGCAACCATACTCCATGTGTGGATAACATTAATGGCTTAACCTCAGCTTTCCTATTTTCTCTAGAAACGCAAGTTACCATCGGTTACGGTTACAGGTGTGTGACAGAGCAATGTGGCACAGCTATATTCCTTCTCGTCTTCCAGTCCATCCTTGGAGTTATGATCAACTCTTTTATGTGTGGTGCCATCTTAGCCAAAATCTCTAGACCAAAGAAACGAGCCAAAACCATCACCTTTAGTAAGAATGCTGTCATAAGCAAACGGGGTGGGAAGCTTTGTCTCCTGATTCGGGTGGCTAACCTTAGGAAAAGCCTCTTGATTGGCAGTCACATCTATGGCAAGCTTTTGAGGACCACAGTCACACCTGAGGGAGAGACCATTATTTTGGACCAGGTAGATATCAGCTTTGTGGTTGATGCAGGCAATGAAAACTTGTTCTTTATTTCCCCACTGACCATCTATCACGTTATTGACCATAACAGCCCTTTTTTCCACATGGCACCTGAAAACATTCTCCAGCAGGACTTTGAGCTGGTGGTGTTTCTAGATGGAACAGTGGAGTCCACCAGTGCCACCTGTCAGGCCCGGACATCCTATGTCCCAGAGGAAGTGCTATGGGGCTATCGTTTTGCCCCCATGGTGTCCAAAACCAAGGAAGGGAAATATAGAGTGGATTTCCATAACTTTGGCAAGACAGTGGCAGTGGATACCCCACATTGTGCCTTATGCCTCTATAATGAGAAAGATGCCAAAGCTAGGTTGAAGAGAGGCTATGACAATCCTAACTTTGTCATGGAAGAAGTCAGTGAAACAGATGATACTAAAATGTAGCCATTCACATAAGCAAAGCAAAAAACAAATATGGTACATGATAACTTAGGAAAACAGAAGATCAATAAGAATTTTCAGGAACACTTAAACAGGACAAGAACTTCAAAGAAAGTTAACGAATGCTATTACTCTTTGCAATCTGTGGTCTGACCTTATAGAACACAGTACTACCAATTTCTTTTTTTTAATTAATTTTATTTATTTCAGTGTTTTACAATCACTACCATGTAACTTAGATTTTTTTTCCCCTCCTGCCCCCCTCCCTCCCCAAGATGGCATACAGTTTTATATAGGTTCTACACATACATTCCTATTAAATACATTTTCACTATAGTCATGCTGCACAGAAGAATTAAAATGAATGGGAGAAATCATATAACAAACCAAAACGTAATACACACACAAAAATGATCTGCTACATTCTGCGATTGAATTCCATAGTTCTTTCTCTGGATGTGGAAGTCATTCTGCCTTAAAAGACCACTGGGAATTTTTAAAGTCCTTGCATTGCAATGAAGTTCCAAGTCTACCAGAAAAAACTCTCACACACTGTGGTCATTCCTGTGCACAAAGTTCTCCTGGTTCTACTCCTTTTGCTCAGCATCAGGTCATATAAGTCTTTCTAGTCCTCTCTGAAGTCTTCCTGTTCATCATTTCTTACAGCACAAATACTACCAATCTCAGGCAGTAGAAGTATATCTTTAAAGCAACTGAATTAGGACATTAAATCATCTAAATGTAGTAAGTTCCTCGTGGGCAGGAGCTAGTCCATTTTTGCTTCTGAGTTCCTAAGAGCTAGCTTAGCGCCTTCACTTTCTTAACTTTCAGGGCTTGTTGTTGAGTTGAACTGATACAAACATTTGAAGTAAGCAAATTCCATTGCCCCTCTCCCCATCCTTTGCAATCTGGGAGTTCTTTTTAGCAGTATTGATGATTGACATATGGATGGGCATCTGAAGGAGAAGATCTGTCTACTTTGTGTTAAGCCAGTCATTGCAACAGATCATGTGTAACTGATGGTATCTACCTAAGTGAAGGAAGCTGGAGAACTGAGATAATTATCTAGCAGGGCTGGGGGAACCTGCAGCCTTGAGGCCACATTTGGCTCTCTAGATCCTCAAGTGTGGCCCTTTGACTGAATTCTACGAAGTCTGGATTTAGTCAAAGGGCTGCACTTGAGAACCTAGAGAGCCACATGTGGCCTTGAGGCAGCAGGTTGCCCACCGGAAAATCACAACTTTAAGAGACAAAATAGGGATGTTTCCTTGATGATCTAGTCTGACTGTTTATATTGGCACTAATTATTGTCTGCTCTTCCCTATGATTTTTTCATGCATTTTATTTACATGGGGTGTCCCAATGAAAACTAGCCCCAATAAAGGCAATGCAGGGATCAGTAACTAATAATTATAGATTTAGAGATAGAAGGGACCTCACAGGACATCTTGCCCAGCCTTTTTGATTTCTACATAAGGAAACCTGAGGCCCCAAGAGGTGAACTGATTGGAAGGCCTCAGCCATAGAAGTCTCATTTTGGGCGTTTTTTTCAGGGAAGTTAAACATGGTTCATGAATTATTCACAGTGACAGGAAGCACACAAATATCACTTTGAAATTCAAAAATAGGATCCCTCAAAATGAGTTTTCTTACTCCCTACCACCACCCCTCAAAGAAATTGTGAGTTTCTCAGGGTAGCTGTAGTCTCACTGATGCTGAGAATCGAGAATCATCTCTCTTACAACACTCTGTCTTCCATCAAATGAAACATGGGCTGAACTAGAGGAGAGAACCCAGCTTGCCAGAAAGAAGAGGAGGCTGTTGAACAAAGGGAGTAACTGTGTGGCTAACCCATACAGATCCAACTTTTAAAATAACTCTTGGGCGATGGGCCACACTTCCCACTCCTGGCTGTCGGTACCCAGTAAAGTCCAGCAATTGTTCAATACAGATGAGCCCACTTAGGCTGTGTCTACCCACACCTACAGTGGAATGGAGATCTGGAGCCTAAACCATTTTCTGAAAGAGCCAAATAAACTCAAGACCCATGTTGGTCTTTGGCCAACTCAACAGCTTCAAATTTCTGTTTCATGTTGTACGTACAGACAGACACATCTTAAATCAGTGAATTGGAATCTGCACCCAAACTTCCTTGCAAAGATAAGTACTTGATTTGAAAGCTGTGATAACATTTTCCCAAAAAGATACCTTTATGTTCTCTCCATGTTGACTGGGATTATAAGTGAAAATTCTGTTATACTGGGCATGGCTTGTTTTCTTCCTTAAACAAGGAGCTTAAAAGTACGAAGCTATACTTGAAATGGAGGCTCAACAGAGTCTCAGAGAAGGTTCATTGGACTTGTCTGTTAGGGTTTGTTATACTCAGCTCTTTCCAAAAGAGAAGTGACAATAGACAATGAATGGAGTGAAATGTAGCAGTCAAGAAACTGATGGGTCTTCCAATTCTCTCCCCTATCCCCTCCTCCTTCTATTACCCAGGATATAAGACTGTGCTTGGGTTTTATTCAGTTCCTTCCTGCTGCCATTTTGAATGTGAACTACAGTAGATGGTACCTAATTCTAAGCAGGAATCAATTTTTGTCAGAGTGTTAATATAAAAAATCTATAAATACTTAATGCTTTTTTCAAAAGCAACATTTATTATTAAAGAATAAACTTATTTAAAAAACCAATATGCAGATAGAATGGGTTTTTTAATTTTTATTTTATTTTACTTGTTTTCAGTGTTCTACAATCACTTCCATATGTCTTAGATTTTCTCCCCCTCCTTCCCTCTCCTTCCCCGCTACCTCTCCACTCCCTCCCTGAGATGGCATACAATTTTATATAGGCTCCACACATACACTCCTATTAAATACATTTTCACCTTAGTCATATTGAATAGAAGAGTTAAAATGACTGGGAGAAAGCATAAAACAAACCAAATCATAATACAAAAGAAAATGATCTGCTACATTCAGCAATCAAATTCCATAGTTCTTTCTCTGGATGTGGAAGGCATTTTGCCTTAAGAGACCACTGGTAATTTTTTTGTCTTTGCATTGCAATGAAGTTCTAAGTCTACCAGAAAAAATCCTCGCACACTGTAGTTGTTTCTGTGTATAAAATTCTCCTGGTTCTGCTCCTTTCTCTTAGCGTCAGTTCATATAAGTCTTTCCATGCCTCTCTGAAGTCTTCCTGTTCATCATTTCTTACAGCACAATAGTATTCTATTACATTCATATACCACAATTTATTCAGCCATTCCCCAACTGATGGACATCCCCTTGATTTTCAATTTTTGGCCACCACAATGAGAGCTACTATAAGTATTTTTGTACATGTGGGGTAGAGGTAGATTTATTGGGGGTTGGGAAGGTGATCAGTTGTTGTCTGGGTATCTGTCTTATAAAATCTAAAGAAGAGACAACTTCTCTTGCAGTTATTGCCTTTCTACTGCAATGTTACTCTATCGGACACTCACAATCATAGTCTTTTGTATACAGGGTAATGCTATGGCATGCTCAGCAGTAAGAAACATCTCTTGTTTTTTTAAGGAGTGATGAAGTACATGGGCCAATCCATCTACATACTTTGGTCCTTATGATCCAATGTGACATTAGATAGACTATCTATCAGTGCCTTCTGTGGCCATGAAACAGAGGAGCTAAGCACCTCACTGAGGGACCAAATTGCTGATCATTTAAATTTAACACACAATGAAGTATTGACTGTACTGGAGAGCAGGGGACATATGAATAAGAGTCATCTTACCTTCATCATGGTCTATTGTTTGATCAGTGAATTGATTAACATTTAAGTACCTACTCAGTGCCAGGTACTGTATCAAGCACTGGCATACCCAAGGAAAATAGAAAAAGAAAGTCAGTCCCTACCCTCAAGGAACTTACAATCTACTGGGGGAAGACAACATGTGAGAAGCACATGGACATGATGGCAAAGTCCATAGGAGGGCTGCCAGGTGGGATAGATAAGTCATTGTAATTTGACTTTGATAGAATTTTCTTGCATATGCTTGTCCTTATGTGATTTGCTTTTGATTTCATATAATCTCCAAGGGTTTTAGTGCCCTCTCACTCTCAAAATGACTTCATATTACTATATGTATATGTACATATTTACCGACTTGTTGGCACGTATTCTCAGTAAGCTCCCCAGGAATGTTCATGTTTGTCTTTGTAACCTCAGCACTTAGTATAGTGCATTGTACCTAAGAAGTGATAACAAACATTTATTGAATGGAAAAGAATAGATTTGCCTCATGGAGCTTACAGTACAATTTTTAAATAGGTCACTCAGTATTTATAATGTGCATTGTGTGGGACAAGATGCTAGAGAATGTATGGAAGCAGTTAAGTGCCCTGGGGGGTAGACTAAGTTTTCTGGGCCACCAAGAACCTCTGACTAAATTGGTTACTCTTTGCCTGTTCTTTGTACCCCCTTTTCTTGTATTGTTGCTACTTTTATAAAATAGAAAAAAAATGGATTGAATCGGTGAATACAGATCAAAGTCTATCCTTTCTAAGTCATTTGCTGCTTCTTGGCAGAGTGCCTGGGGGCTGCCTTCTTGCAGTCAGTATTTCCACTGCCATTGATCTCCTGAACGATGCCAATTTAGCACAGTTGCCATGGGATCTTTGAGGATCTGGTTTTTGACTTTAACCCCTCCTGGCTCTTACAGGACTTTGGAAATGAGGGAGCAAGCTCTGACACTAGACTTGAAGTCTGGGGTAACTGATTCAAAGAGGTAAGGCTACAGGATTTTAACATATTAGTGTTAGAAAGGACAGTGTAAAAGGAAAGAAGGAACAGGTTCTATATGAAAAGCTGTCGTGTTCAAAAAGGGACAGGGAGCAGCCCATACTGAAAATGAGCATGAATTATAGATAGCAGGAAAAAGATTCTGGGGATAAGGATTATAAGACACTGAGATGTATGACCAAGGAAAGATGTGGCACTTCTTTCCTTGGGTATTTTTAAATAAAAGGTATAAAGGCTCTTGGGTTTTATGGTAGCTTAAGTGGGAAGCTGTAGCATTGGAGCTAGTATGGGAAAGACCTGGATTTGGAGTTACAGGACCTGAGTTTGGATCCCAGCCCTGCTATTTTACTGTGTGACCTTAGGCAGGTAATTTTCTTCCCTTTGAGCCTCAATGTCCTCATCTTTAAAAAAAGAAAGAGTTGGACTAGGTCATTCTACGGTCTCTTCCAGCTTCTATGATCTCAGGGTCCTATGTGCCAAGTGCTGGGGGTACAAAGAAGAAAAAGAATGACTGCCCTTGCCCTCAAGGATTTCACCATCTAATAAGGGAAAACAATATACAAAATGAAACTAAAAAGGAGGTTACCAAAGAGTGCCTGACTGTCACAAGGACATGATGCATTATGGAGTTGATACCAAGCAAAACAACTGGTGGAAAATGAGTTGAGCTGGGAAGTTCTGCACCCTCCATTCATTGCTCTACCTCCCAACTGTGCAATCAGAGGGGAGAGGCAGCTGAGAGTACTGAGAGGGTGTTGAGTATCAAAGATCGATCAACCTGGATGATGATGAAATTTCAGGTGATGAACTTATCCAGGGGAAGGGGCTGGGGGAGACATTATGTTCTTGGAGCCAAAACCAAGGAGAGCCATTGATGGAAAATGAAAATGAAAAGTCGAGTCAAATAACTCACTTCCTGCTACCTTCTCCCCACCTTAATCTGAGATACAACAAACACACAACTAGAATGCTGGAGTAAAAGGTCTGGGGTGGACATGAACACCATACTTCTTTTGTGATGGACACTGATCTCATCTTTGGTGTCATATTCATTGGAAAATTATCCCCAGTGAGTATGGCCTGCAACCAGACACTGGAATCCATCCTTGTGCGACTACTTCAAGTATTTGTTGTTACTGTTGTCCTTTCTATATCACTCAGGTATTTTCTGAGGACAAGGAATCTGACTGTCATTGAGCAACTGATGAGTATTGGAGATATAGGGAACTACTGACATTTTTCTGCATTTTTAGAGTGGGGTAAAGATTAAGTCAAAGTTCCAGTGAGGATCAATTCTTCCTAACTAAATATCTGACTTACAGTTTCATGAGTGCACTTGTGACTAGGTCTTCTGAATCCCCTTTATACCAATCCTTGAAATATAATTAAGTAGGATACTTCTCTATGTTAGGTGTCTGGCAGATGCTCCTGAGTCCAGCTCCAGCTGGCTACCTCCAAAAGTTTTTTACATAATTAAAGACTTTACTAGCAATCAGAACTTCAAGATGGAAAAGAATGCTTTGAGTTCTCCATCACTGAAAGGTCCTCACTTAGCATAATCACTTTGGAAATGGAAGGACCCAAAGTCATCTCATCCAAATCTCTCATTTAACACGGGAGAAAAAAAGAAGATCTTCCAAGTTAAGTGACTTGCCTAGGGTCACACAGATGGTAAGCAGTGGAAATAAGATACTAAACTGTTCCTTTTAACTAGAGAATAGGGAATGTTAGCATCATGTTCTGTGTAGCAGTTAACCTAAATGACCTTCAACACCCTTTCATACACTTAAGATTCTACAATTCAAAGAATCATCCTATAGTGTAAAGGCACAAAATCCCCTCCATCCCATGGGATGGCAGATATGCAAATGAGCTGGGTGGGGGGCCTGCCCCTTAGCCGTTATTGCCAGCCATTACAGGAAGCAGAATGTCAATCAAAGCTTGACAGAGGAGATACAGCATTTTATTTTGGAAGCCAGAAGTTTGAGAACAATGACTGGAATTTCCTCTTTCTGTCCAGCAAAAACCATTTGTCATTGGGGAGATAAAAGTCCAGGGGCAGGGAATAAAGGTTATCGGAACCACGGCAGCCCAGAGCCATGTGTGGGGAGCAAGAGGGAGGAGGGGTTATGGAGGAAATCTATTTCAATGCCTGTCATTAAGTTTCCATTAAAAGAACATTCAGTTAGGAATTCAAAAATAATTTAATCTCCCTGACCAGATGCACCCAGCTGGACTCCTTGGAGCTGGGCCTTGCCCAGAGGATGAGTTGCATTGAAACTTAGTAGCAGAAGCCAATAAGACCATGCTTGGGGAGAAGAGGAGTAGGAAAATGGCCCAGGTCTTGGACTCAGTTCACTTTGTTGTTGGATTATAGCCCTTGGGTGAGCCCAGGTGCTTTTCCAGGCAAGTGACATGCAGATTTTCCCCTGGGGATAGAAAGAACTCATTGTGAGGAGAGGGGTCAGTGTGGATGCAAATGCCACAAAGCAAGCCAAGGAAATCTCCAAGACACCTAAGAGGCTAAGCAGCTTCCAGAGAACACCAGGCACTGATGCTCCTTCCCTCCTGGAAAAGCAGAAGTAGCAAATATTTATTAAGTGCCAATCTTATACTCATACTAAGCTAAATACTATGGAGTTCATCAGTAAGTACCTTGTGGAATCTCTCCTTAGGGAAAAGGTATTTGATTGCACCATATGTTTGGGTATTTGACTTCTTTGCAAGTCCAGGCCTTAAAAGTTTAGAGAGGGTGGTATTAGAATGAACATCCACACAGCCAGAGACATTAATCTGGGGCCTTTTGACAATCTGGGCCCACTAATCCAGTTTATTTGGTGGCCCTATCCTGCATTTCACTTGAATTTTAGGCATTGGGTGCTTACAGTCACAAAGCATGTCACATTCCAAAAGCATGCAGTCAATTTCATGGCTGCCTGCAGGCAAACACCTTGCCCTATTAAAACATGTGCTGGGAATCTTGGGGTCCACATCTTCAATTGACAGTTGGATGGCCAAGGAGTAGTAGCCCTTAAATGAATACACCTGATCAAAGTTCCAGCTAAGTAGGAAGGCCAAGCCTAAGGAGAAATGGTAGGAAAAAATTAGTCAAGTCCTCAGGTTGTTTTTTTTCTAGAGAATTTTGCTTTCTCCATCTATTGGAAACAACAGAAAACTGGGTACCAGAAGGCTAATGTTCTAGTTTTGTCTCCACTAGCTAGATATCATTTTACTCATCTGAAGATCAGAGGCAACCTAAAGAGATGTGATGAGCCAGAATACATTGATTTAGGAAAATGCCCTTTAGGGATGGATATGTCTGACAACATCTTTATTTTGAAGTCTTATCAGAACTTCTCTCTTAACAAGATTCTCTGTTTCCAGTCTACCCACTTTCTAATATGTGGAATATAAAGCCATCAGATTAAAATTAATGAAACACTCTTTGTTGTGTAACTGCCTCCCTTGCTGAAAAACCTGTCAATGACTCCCCATTCCCTATACTCTAGTCTGTACTCCTCAGCTTGGCATTCAAGGTGACCCTTCACAATCTGAATCCAACCTAATTTTCCACCTTATCTGCCACTACTCTCAAAACTTCTACTCCAGGCAAACTGGTCTCTTAGTTTTCCCACTTGGTCCAATGCCTCTGATTCCTTCATGAATAAGCTCCCCATAACCTCTCCACTTATTTAATTTTGACCAATCCTATATGGCTTAAATCAGTTTTAGTCTTCTTCACAAAACCTTCCTTGAGCATCTCAGCCCAGAGTGATCACCCCTCTGTAATTCCTGTCTAAAATACTTCACTTGACTCTTGCCATTTACTGCTTTGAATTATAGTGAATAAACATTTAAGTGCCTTTCATGTGCCAGTCACTATGCTAATTATTCAGTTTAATTCAACAAATAATTATTAAGCAATCAATCAATCAACACTTATCTAGTGCCTATTACGTGCTGTAAGATAGGTACACAAAGACAAGAAAGTTCTTATTTACATTTTATCAGGTATGGCATGTATATACACATATGTATATATACATATGCATGTATGTATGTATGTATAGAATAATGACTGGGCCTGTGATTTCATTAATATAGCAAATACATAATGAAAAAATTCCCTCTGGCAAAGTAGATTGGCTTAGAGAGCTGCCTTGAGCAATGAGAGTTTAAGTCACTTGCTCAGGGTCACACAGTATTAAGGTGAGATTTGAACCCAGATCTGCCAAACCCCAAGGCTGGCTCCCTATCTACTATCTCAAATTGGCTTTTACATATAGAAGGTAAATGTGAAGTAGTTAAGTGAGAAGAAAACCACTAGCAACTGTGAGGATTAAAGCTTTCATTAGGTAGAAGGCTGCTTCAGTTGAGTCTTAAAGGAAGTGCTTAATGCTAGGGATTCAGAGAAAAAAAATTAAAATAATCTTGGTCGTCAAAGAGCTTACATTCTGCTGGGTAATGGTAGTTTATCTTTTTCTGTGCATGTGATTAATTTCCCCACTTAGACTGTAAACTCCATATTACATATGTATTGGAATTCCTCATAGTTTCCAAAGCAGTATCTTGCACAGATAGGATATTTCATAAATACTTGAGATTTACCATTGATTGATCACCTTACCAGCAGGCTGAACTCATATGTCAGGGAACCAAATAAATCCCTATTTCTCTGGGACTATGCAAGAGTAAATAAATAAAGTCATGTCCCTTCCTTGGGCTGATGATAAGACTCATGGACTGTAGGCTTCTTTTACATTTTTTTAAAAAAACCCTTGAAACTGATTAATTTCAATGAATAAAAATTTGTTTTAATAAATAAGGTTTGCAAAGCACTTTAAAAATGTTATCTCATTTTATCTTTATAATAACTCTGGGATATAGCCACTGTAATTATTCTTATTTACAGATAAGGAAATTAAGGCAGACAGAGGCTGTGACTTGCCTAGAGACATGCAATACTAGCTATTGTTTTGTCTTCTTCCTACATGTCCTGCCCCAATAGAAAAAGAAAGAAGGAAAACAAAACCCTTGAAACAAACGTAGACAGTCAAGGAAAACAAAATATAGGATTCTTGTTTCAGATCGGAGGCTCATCCAGGAGGGGAATCTTGAAGAAAGTATCTCCAAAAGCAATATTGGAGTCACCAGGGCAAAGAGTATTTGTTGAGGGTGAATGGGAAAGATGAAGGAAGAATGCTCATAGCAGGAGACACATAGCTAAGTTTCTTGAGGTTAAGAGCGCTTTTTGGTTTTGCTTGCTTTTCTATCACTTAGTAGAATGCCTTGTAAAAAGCATGGTCATTATAAACTACTCCTCCAATTGAAATGGTTGCTAGAAAAGAATGAAAACTAGGCTAAGAAGAAAGAAGGGTGTTGTCTTCTAAAAAAATAATTCATCCACTCATTTTAACATTTATTAAAAATTTTTTTGAATTCCAAATTCTCTTCCTTTTTGCCTCTCCCATGCCCCTTAACAAGGCAAGCAATATGATATCAATTATGCATATGAAGTCACGCTAAACATATTACCACCATGTTGCCAAAAAAACAATAAAAAGCAAGAAACATAAAGAAAAAAATATGCTTCAAGCTGGACCCAGAGTTCATTAGTTCCCTTTCTCTGGAGGTGATTGCAACTTTCATCATGAAATGATATTGGATCACTGTAGCAAAGTAGTTAAATATTTTATGGTTGATTACCATTACAATATTGCTGTTCCTGTGTGTAATGTTTTCCTGCTTCTGTTCACTTTACTTTTCATCAGTTCATATGTCTTCCCAGGTTTTTCTGGAACCCTCAAGCTTGGCATCTCTTAGAGAGCAATAGGTTTCTGTCACAATCAGATACCACAACTTGTTCAGCATTCCCTAACTGATAAATATCCCCCCTCAATTTCCATTTCTTTGCCACCACAAAAAGAATCACTATAAATATTTTTGTACATAGATCTCTTTGGGATTTAGAACTAGTAATGGTATTATTAGATCAAAGGGTATACACAGTTTTATATAGCCCTTTAGACATTGTTTCCAATTGTTCTCCAGGCAGGATGGCTGGAGATGTTGTCTTGATGGACAGTGGGAGGTATTAGTGTGCAAAATGAGAGAAAAAATATTCTGATATTCTCAGGATGTTAGCAACAATTTAAGTAAATCTGGAATACTGTGTTAAGATCAGTTACATTTCAGGAGGGACACTGACAGACTGGAGCATACTCAGAGGAGGATGGTCAGTGAGAGGAATTAAAATACTGCCATAAAATCAGCAGAAAAAGAGATAACATAGCTAATAATGACAGCTCTTTTCAAGCATTTGATTGAAAGATGATCTTGTGAGAAAGTCTTTAGATGTATTCAGTTTGGTTCCAGAGGGAAGAAGAATGACAGAGGGTGGAAGGTGCTTGACACAGTGCTTTGCACATAGTAGGTGCTTAATGCTTGTTGACATTAACTGATGGAAGGTACAGGGAAGGCAGATTTCAAATTAAGATCAGGAATAACTCCCTATCATTTCAGCTGTCTGAAAATGAAATGGACTACCCTGTAAAGTATTTTTTTAAAATAATCAACTGGTCAGTTCCATCTATTCCTATATTTCTGTCTAAAATATTCAGCTAGTTGGTGTCAGGCAGTCAGTAAGCTCCTACTATGTCAGGAACTGTGCTAAGCATTAACAGTACAAACAAAGGCAGAAAAATAGTCCCTGTTCTCAGCAAGCTCACACTCCAATGCAAAAATTCAAGTTTAGGAATGAGAATTATCCAGATATTTGTTTCAATCCTTCACTTCACTGGGACATATAGACACTGCCTGAGCCCCTGCTTTCAATTTTAAGAAAGATAAAAAAATTATACTGATAAACAATATAAAGGGATGAAGATAAATACAAGGAGGGAATAGTAACATTCTGGCCAAGTCTAGGATCATAGTAAACAAGATTTTGTAAGTTAGAAAGACAAGATATAGCAGCATCTTGGTCGATTCAGCCATTCCCTTGGATAGACCTGGTATGCAATCTCAACTTGGTCTTTGCTGCTACATGGCAGCGCTCAACTCTTACTGATTCCTTGGCTCATTCTCCATACTAACTATTCCAGATCTCTTCATCTCTCCTCAAGCCCCCACTAGTAGTCCCAATTCCTGTTCTTCTATCACTAGACTTGGCTTTCTCCTGAGATAAGAACTGATGGAGACCCTATGAAAGTAGTTGCACTAACCCTGCAGGGAAGTAACATGGTATCATTTAATGAGCAGTGAGTACTTGGGTTAACTCCCATCACTGACATTTGATACCTCTGTTACTTTGGGCAAATCATTTCATCTCCATGGGCTTTATTTCATTCCTTAATGCTAAAATGCTAGATGGTCACTGAGTCCTAGGTACCTTATGAACTCTACTACTCAAAACTTCTGACCACTATCAATCTCTTCTTATCTTCTTGCCTCATGGATAGAGGTATTGTTTGCTAAGATTAACTAACCCTCATCATTGTTTCTTTGATCCAATCCCCACCCATGTCCTTTCTACAGCTTCTGTCAATTATCTTCTACCTATGAGATACATATTTCCCCTGCCTTAAAAAAAGGCTCCCCTTGTCCCTTCTGTCCCATGCAGTTATCATGTAATCTTTCCCCTCTCCTTTAGTGTCAGTCTTATTGAATGCACTATTTACTTTCCTTCCACCTATCTCTCCTAAATCCCTTGCAGTCTTTCTTCCATCCCTACCACCTACTGAAACAACTCTCTAGAAGGTCATTAGTAACCTCCCAATCACGAAAAATGGTGGCTTTTTCTATTAGTGCTCATTTTCCTTGATTTCTGCAGCAACTGGCACTGTTAGTGGCACCCTCCTTCAGGATACTCTCTCTTCAATTGCCTTCTAAGGCATCTCCTTTTCTGGTTCTCCTACCTCTTCAGCTATTCCTTCCTTGAGTTTTCATCTTCCTTCAATTCAGTTTAGTAGGTAATTCTGTACTTACTCTTCACAAGGCTCTTCCTGAACCTTGTGATATATTTTTCTTAAGGTTCTGGTCTTTTTTACTCTATGCACTCTCTATTGGTAATTTCATCCATCCCCCTACATTTAACTATTTCCTCTATATAAATGAGCCTGAGATTTCTATCCTGACATCTTTTCTGTGCTCTGCCTCTGAATCTCTTCTCCATGAAGCATTCTATTCATATGTCCCATATGTCTCAAATTCAACATGTCCTGTCTTGAACTTTTTGCCTCTTCTCTAAGTAACGCTCGTCCTTCTGATTCCACTGTTCTATATGTCACCAACATTCATCCTGAATTACATGTTTGAAATGATAATGTTATCTTCCTGCTTTTTCTTTTGTTGCTTGTATATATTACTCTATCTCTTCCGTCATCCGATCTGTCTCTGCCTTGGTAGAGGTAGGACCTAAGTGCAACCTATCTGGATGATTTCAGTATTTTCTAACAGGTCTTCCAATATACACCATCTCTCCCTGTCCCCAGCTGTCACTTGCCAGGCCTAGAGGCCTGTGGGCTACCCGAGTCTTCTTACCTCACCTCTCGAGGTCTTCGGCTGGCCAAGCCGGATGCTCGTATGAGAGAAAGGACGTTCCAGAGTCGAACAAGGGTTGAGCTTTATTCAGGGTTCTGGTTACAAGTGCAGGGGAATTCTTCCTTAGGAGGGAGTGAAGAATCTCCCAAGGAGGCAAAGATCTTACAATAAGAGATTGGAAGTAGAAGTGTAAGTGGGGAGAGAGGGGGAGGGAAGAGCGGAGAGAGGAAAAGCGGAGCCTTCTGTCCTCACACGTGGCCCCTCCTCCCAAGAGGGCTTTCAGGCTTTCCTGACTCCAATTAAAACTCTCCAGCCGCATAGTTTGCATCTGAATACCGTGCCTGTTAGGTGTGCCCAGATCCGGGACAATCTCGAGGGCGGGGAGAGCTCTCTCCCATCACGTTTCTCACGGGAAGAGGCGGAAATACATGAGATAGCTCGGTTCACCTCGATTCCCAGTCGTTTCCTGGGGGGCCTCATGAGAACTCTAAGATTTAGAAGTTCCCACCTTTACCCGCCCGAGACCGCCCACACGGAATTGAGCTTCCAACCCCAGCAGTCACTAGTTACCAAACTATTATTCTATATTATAGACCATAGACGTGATCATATCATTCCCTTGATGAAAGCCATTCCTAGTTCCTTATTGCTTATGAAATAAAGTTCAGGTCCTTCAATATCCGCCACAATTTTGCATCACCCTACCTTTCCTATTTTATTGCATCACCCTACTTCTTCCTAATTCATACCACCCCTTTCTTTATACTCTATACACTAAAATGGGTTATGCACTGGAGGTACTCCATATGAACCCAACAGTTCCCTAACTCTCTGTCTTTACTTATGTCACTTTCCTAGACCTACAATATCCTTCTAACTCTATCCCCTTCTAATTCTATAGCCTAAAGGCTGTTGAGTTTCTATATATTCATTAAGGCACAATTCCAATGCTACCTCTTCCGGGAAGTATTCCCTCTTTCCAGAAGGAAGTAATGATCTTCCCCACTTCATACATCCCATTTTATTTTGCACACTCTTATTGTAGAATTTTAAAATTATGACTATTTGTATATGTGTTAAATCCTCCCATCAGGCCTTTTACTTGTTTATATAAAAAGTATTTATTAAGTACCTACTACGTGACAGGCACTGTTCTAGGTGCTAGAGGTACAAAGACAAAAAAAATTATTCTTGCCCTTGAGAAGCTTATGATGGGATGGAGACAGGTGTAGGGAACATCACACATATAGACAAATAAATATACAAAGGAAATATACAGAGGAAATGTACAAAGAAAATAAAAAATAATTTCGAGAGTTGGGTGGGGAGGAGGGATGAGGAAGTAGCACTCCAGCTGAGCCTTGAAAGAAGCTAAGGACTCTATTTTTTGTTTTTACTTCTACACTTGTGTAATAAAGTGTATTATAGTTATCTCTGTTTTTGTCTTTCCCCCTACTTATTTCACTTACTGTTGTAATCTGCATTTTGGCATTTATCTAAACTCCATGGTTCCTTTAGGCCTTACTGTCTGGCTCTTTGAACTCCAGTGGCTCCTTTTGGCCACCATGATCCAATTTAAAGTCCTCTGGCATTTAAAGCTCTTCATAACCTGCCCTCCCTGCCCTCTTCACCTCCTCCACCTCTTGGTTTTTGGGGCTTTCTTTAAGACTCAGCTCAAATCTTTCTTTCTGCAGGAGGCCTTTCCTAGTCTCCACAGTAGGTGATGTCTTCTGCTCTGAGACTACCTTCCATCTATTCTGTATCTACCTTGGATGGACCTAGACATTGCACATATTTTCTCCCCCAGTGGACTCTGAACTCCCTAGGGGATTTTTTTCTTGCCTTTCTTTGAATGTCTAGGGCCCAGCACTTATTGAATGCTTGCTGAATGGGAAGTTCTTGTATTAACTGATGAAGAGGGAACTGAGCAAAATGAAAAGTGATGAATATGATAACAACATTATAAAGATAAACAACTTGAAAAGACTTCAGAACCCTGATCAATGCCACACCAACCATGATTCCAGAGGATTCTTGGAAACATGCAGTGCACTTTCTGACAAAGATGGTGGATTCAAGATACAAAATGAGACATGCAATAGTGAACATGGACAGTGTAAGAATTAGCTTTTCTTGACAATTGGTTACAACAGTTTTGTTTTTCTTTAAATAGAGTGAGGAGAGAAAATAAATTCTTGTTAATTGAAAAATAAATGACTTGGTTACAATGATTTTGTTTTTCTTTTAAATGGAAAAGGAGGAGAAAAAATAAATGCTTATTAAATGAAAAATAAAATAAAGAAAATTCTTGTTGACTGACTGGCAATATCTGCTTAGTAAATAGTAGCACTGAGTTAAATGGCATCCTTGTAACCGCAGCCTGCTGACCTAGCAGATTCCTTCCTTTGAGCTCTTCTTTCCTGTTCTCAGGTCTGACCTTAATCAAATACTGTGGTTCTCACTTCCCCCCTCCCACTAGCTTTGCTCCCAGGAGGGCTTCATATGGATCTTAGCTTGCCAGGCAGAGGGGTCAGTTGGCTGTCCTGGTCCTAGGCTGCTAGCTCTTTGCTTGCCCCTGTCTCTTTCTCCAGTGCCACTTTCCTGCTTCTTTTTTGAAGTGTTCCCAGCTTAGAGGGCTGAGGGAAGGAGGACTGGAGAGGAGAAGCAAGAGCTGGTGTTACACACACATGCTACACGTGGGGATGAGAGAGAGGGGAGCCTACACCGCACAGGGGCGATATTGGATTGGAATGAGGTAGACGATGTTAAGTGCCAGCTGTGTAGTCTCTGGACAGCAGGTGGCACCATACTCTGCAGTTTCACCAAGGTGAAACTTGCCTCTCTGAGAGACAGTCTTGTAGTTCTGGGGCAACCAGCAGTTATTAAATTTCAGATGGGATGGGATAGGGTCCTTTGCAACATCTAACGGGCTTTTTAGTAGCCATTACAATCTTTTGGGTACCCAACGCCTAGACAAATACAATGCAGTAAAATGTCAGATGTATAGCAAGCACACTCAGTCAGTAATTAGGTGGGAGTGATGAAAGAGAGGAGATCTGGGCTCTCCACTGACTGGGCTCTCCTATGACCCTAGGCAAATAATTTAATCTCTTTGCACCTCCAGGGATAAAAATACTTGTGCTACCTACCTCATGGAGTCCTCAGAGAAGGTCATTTCTAAACCTTAAATTTAGATTTTGAATTACTAAATTAATGGAAGCTCTCATGGGTTTCTCATCTAAAATACAATACAATATGATATAATATAATTTGATATATCATAATGTAATACAATACAACCTAACCAAACACAATATAGCATAATATAGTGTATCATATAATGTAATACAACCTAACCAAAAATAATATATCATTTATATAATGTAATATAATATATCCTAACACAATATAGCATGATATATTATAATGTAATATAATAAAACATAATATAACACAGTATAACATACTAAGGTCCACTAAGTTCTGAAATTCTAAGATGCAAATTAAATTAGCAAATACCTGTTAAGGAGCAGAGCATTATGTTATGGTAGTTCATTTAGATAATATGACAGTTCTTGCCTTCCTGGAACTCGTAGCTTAGTAAAAAATGAATACCAACTATAAATAACTCCAAAGCAAGTCTAAGTTACTTCAATCACTTCAAGAAGCCTCCATGACTTTTTAGGGTAAAATGAAAATTCTCTTAGATTTTCTTTCCAAGTTAGTTACATATTGCTCCCTCTCACGGACTCTTCGCTTTGGCTAAGTTGACCTTGATTTTCCACGTAGGAGATGTTCCATCTCCCATATCTGTGTCTTTGTTCAGGCATAAGCTACTTTCCTTCCTCCACTGCTGCTTCTTGGAAATCTTGGCTCCCTTCAAAGAAGCTCTTCAGCTCACATCACTTTCTTCAACTCCTTGTTCTCCTTCACCCAAATCACTGCATCTTGATTTTGAAGATATTCTATCTTTTTTATGATTTATCATGTTCAGGAAAATATAAGCTCCTTGAGGGTAGGACCTCTCATTTTTCTATTTGCATATCCAGTACCTAGCAGAATGCCTAATACATAGTGGGCACTTAATAAGTGCTCATTGAGAACTATCTGTAGTGAAGGCTGTCCTTCACGTGTGTAATAGTAGGGAAGATAGAATAGACTTGAAGGAAGATGGAACAGACATTTCTAGCCTAATTTTCCCACACCTTACTCTAAGGGAGATTATTTCCTATTAGGAAGAGGAACAGGAGGTTGGGACCAGAAGCTTGGCTATTCAGAGAAAATAGGTACTAGACTAGCATTCTATTTATCTACTCTAAATATTATTAGTCTAGGTCCTCAAGTATTGACCTTTCAATCCAAACTTCACCCTGGAGGAGATATAGTTTTCAGGTTTAAACTAAACTTCTGATTGCTTTTCGTTAATGGGGAAAAGAAGAACCCAAGCTTTACATACAAGGCTTGACTTCTTTCCCACCAAATACCAATTCTACATTGAACATTTGTCCAAGTCAATAGCAAAACAAATCAGAGAAAGTACACAAGGGAGAATATATAGCAGACAATATAGAGTGTACTCTCCCATTGGGAGTAAGCTAACTCAGCTCAGCTGAGATAGAGAGGGCCAGATCACACCCAAAGTGTTCCCTGAAGTCTCAAATGTAGCAGCTAGAAATAAGGACACAATGGAAATTATTAGTTTCTCTCATGTTGGCTTCTTCCCAGTCAACTGAAGTGGGGCTGGCATTGTCCATCTTTTCTCTCAAAACTGGAAGCCTGAAGCCCTTGAAGTGAACTTGAAGAACCCGAAAAGGCTGGAGATCTCTGATCCAGTGCTATTAGACCACAATGACTCCTAATTATGCAATTTGAATAAAGCAATTATATATTTGAAGATCAAAGAATAATAAATTTAGAGCTAGAAGGGACCTTGAAGGTCATTAATCCCTCCCCCGATTTTACAGATGAGGCAACTGAAGCTGAGAGAGGTTAAGTGACTTGCCTAGGGTCACATAGCCAGGAATTATCTTAGGACTTGAACTCCAAGTTCATCTACCCATTGGGCCAATACAAATAAGAAGACTATAATTCATTTTATTAAGAAATACACCCAACAACATCCTGAACAACCATTTTTGGAAGCCTGGCCCTGTTACTAAGGGATCATCATGAAATTACCAGATGCACAGGAATAATAATTTCTTTAGAGAATTATGAAATAACTTGCTATGTGAGGTCTGAGAGGGATGTTTCATACAAAACAAGAGGATCCAGGTAGTCTTCCTGTTGAAGGTGGCTTTTACAAAGGCATAGTTACAGCCAGCCACACAAATAGTCCCTCTAATTAATCTGGCTGCAGAAAGTCTTTGGCATACAACATCTCCTTTGGTTGTCCTCATATGTCCTATTACCATTTCTGTGTCTGAGTATAGCTGACAAAATACAATGAAAAGATTTGGAGTAAGAAAACCTGGGTTCAAAGAACCCTAGGTTTGTTAATTATAATTATCCCTTCCACATCATGACTTTTCCCCGTTGTGGTTTCAATATATTGCAGGTCAGCCTAAGAAATTAAATAGGAATTTTTCTGGAGTTTTTCAGAAGCTACAACTGGCATGTGAATCCAGCAGATGACCCAGAAAAAGTTCAGGGACTCAGAAATGCATAAAACATACGTGCAGCATTGTATGATATCAATATATTTTATCTTTTAATATCATAAATACACACAATTTTGTGTATATTTAATGTGAAAATAAGTAAAAAGTTAAAGTCTGAAAAAAGAATGTGAAAGCCAGCAGATGACATACAAAGGCTAGAAATGTTGAAATGTCTTAAAAAGTTTAGCAACTCATAAATGCATAAAATGTATATACTGTTATGTATAACATTACCTGTACTGTATGTATTTTATTATTTAATAACAAATGAAAAGCTACACATTTTTTTCCTTAAAATTAAATTTGAAGTAAAAGAACTGTGATTCTACACACTGGTTTGGGGATGCCAAGAGTATTTATGGCAATCTCTCATGTGACATCTTGAGTTCCTCGTATAGTGTGTCATTTAATTACAAAAGGAGAGGAAAAAAAATTTACGTGGATTTTCCAGATTGCTGGAGCACCATGCCTCTAACCTCTGTGATGTGGAAGGGATAATTGTGCTGCCTATGTGACTTTGGGAAACTTCTGTGGACTGCTTCTCTCTCATCTATGAACAGGTAAGAAGACAGTGGAAAATGGGAATAGGTCTGCAACAATTCACCCAGGAAAAAAGGGAAGAAAGAGGTAATAAGTGCTTGCAATTGCATTCAGAGAGAAAGCCCCTCCTATGCATCATCACAGCGGATAGTTGTCTTCAGTCTTTGATAGGAAAGCTGCAAGTGCCCATCAAAGGCGATTCAACAAGCTAACCTCAACTTTCCAGAAAAGAATGATTACAAATACACAAAAACTTTTCCCATCAAGGGCAGTAGACGAGGATAAGGAGCAGGGTGACATTTGTGGTGACCACAGAATGACAGAAGACTGAGTATCTCAATTCTGATAAGGGTGAAAGGCAAAAAGAATTTGGTGAGGACTTTCAGAGTGTGCACTAGTTGTCTTTTTTTTTTTTTTTATCATAGAACATCTGCTAGTTATGCCCAAAGTGTGTATTAATTTTTCTTCTAGAAAAAAATGGCAAAAACCCTAGAAGAATACTTTACTCTTCAGATTATTGAGGGATTTGAAGTGTTTCTTGAGTAAAAATTTAAAAAATAATAAAAGCCTTTAGAATAAAAATAATGAAAAAGCAAGATACGAAGGAGAAGGAACTCCTGACCAGTGTTAGGAGGTGAAAGGGTAAAAAAAAGTGTAACAGGATAAAGAGAAGAAAAGAGCCACTGTCAGGCAGTCAGTGGATAAGCATTTATTAAGCGATTACCCTGAGAGCAAGATGCTATTATTTTTGTACACTCACAAAGGATCACATAGCTAGTTAACTGCCAAAGGCACAACCAAGACGTCTGACTCCCAGCTGGGTACTCTTTCACCAAACTACCCTGACGACTAATTCATACTCTTATTTGGAGGGGAACTGTGTGATCCTATGTGAGTAAGTTAAGCTTCAATTTCAGAAAGGACTTGATAAACCTTAAAGCGTATAAATGGAAATTGTATAAAGTATATGAATACAAAATCTAATATGCTGTGGTCTTAAATTTTATTTTAATTATTTTGATTGCTACATGCTGAGCTTGTATATCCGATAAAAGGGATGATATGAGACAGTTAGGTGGAGCAGTGTATAGCGCACTTTGCCTGGCGTCAAAAAGACGAGTTCAAATCTAGCTTCAGACATTTACTAGTTGTGTGACCCTTGGCAAGTCACATAAACTGTCTGCCTCAATTTCCTCATCTGTAAGTTGGAGATAATAATAGCACCTTGCTCTGAAGGTTAGTGTGAGGGTGAAAATAGACAATAATTATAAAGCACTTAGCACAGTACCTGGCACTTAGTCAGGACTACAGAAATGTTAGGAATTATTATTAACACAGAATGCTTGAGGCCAATTCCATTTGTAGAAATGTGGAGCTTGTAGAATAGCCCCCTGACATCATGATTCCACCATGATCTTTTCTGCTCTGCTCCAGTTCTTTTGTTGACTGTTGGACAATAATTTTCAGGTATGTAAATATCAAACTAACCCTCTCCTGGCATGAAAGATGAAGTAATTGGAATTTCATCTTCATCACTCCTCTGAAATTGCTTTCTTCAAGGACACTAACGAATACCCTGTTGCCAAAGTCAATGGGCTGTTTTTGCTCTTATTTTCCTTGTGTCCCTGTGACATTTACCATTTTTAATCATCTCTCTTCCCTGGAGACACTGCAATCTCATGCTTCTTCTCTCTGTCGGACAGCTTCCTTGTCTGTTTTGTTGGATCCTAATCTTCCTTCCACTCCATAATTGTGGATGTTCCTCAAGGTTCTGTCCTAGGCTGTCTTCTCTCTACGTACCCTTTCCCCTAGTGATCTTATGCCTTCTAATTACTTCAATTGTTGCTTTTGGGTTGATATCTAAATCCTTAGTTTCAAGCTTGCCCCATAACTTCCCATTTTTCTAATTGCCTGCTGGATACTTCTGGCTGGATAGTCTATTGTTACCTCAAATTTAACACAACTAAAATTGAGCTTGAAATTGTTCCACTTCCTCTACAACAACAGCAACAACGAGAACAATAAGAAAAAAACAAAAACCTATTCCTTCCCTATGATTTCCTGATGTTCTGCTAATGGGACCACCATTTTCAGGCTTGTAACTCTGGAGTCATCTTTGACTCTTCCTTCTCTGTCACCCACATCCAATCAGATGATGTGTCCTATCGCTTCCCCACTACACTAGCATTCACATCTAGTCCCTTTTTTCCACTTACACTACAATTGTGCAAGTATCCTAATATTAGTCCTTAATTCTTCTTACTGTGATTATTGTAATTGCTTCTTATCTCATCTTCCTGGCTGCAATTTATCCCTTCACTAATTCTCCTTCATACTGCCCAAATAATTTTCTGAATACATCATTTCTCTACTTAAAATCTTCAAGCCTCCCTACTGTCAACTACACAAAATTTAAAAAAAAAAAAGCTTGTGATGCTGATATTCAAGGCCTTCCACAATCCAACTTGAACTTTCTTGTTCAGTTTTATCTTATGTTGTTATTCTTCATCCCAGAATAAAACCAATGACATCAGGACAGTGATGTTTTGACCTGCAATTGAATTGGATTTAAGTGAGGCAGGGCTGTGCAAAGTGACCAGCTACACTCTCTTCTCCAGAGCCATCTGGGTTCAGTGACAACATAAAGATCAGGATGATGAGAGATGGCTCCAGATGCAGTGGAAAACCTTGGCCCTCTGAAGCTAAGGTCTTTCCCAGGTCTCAGTTTATCTAAGGCAGCATCCATTCAGTGATTAAGACTAGGTAAATAATGAGGCCAAAGATCTCTTTCTACCTACTCAAAAAAAAAAAATCAATGTGGGAGGGGAAGACCTTTAGGGTTCCTGGCCAGAACAGAAATAATTGCTATTTACACTTACTCTGGGCCATCAAAACCCAAACAAAGATAGACAGAGGCTTGAGCTGGGACTTACTATTGATCAAACAGTGAGAGTAAGAGTGATTTGGGTTTAAGGCATACTCAAGCAGCTCCATTTGAATCTTAATGGGTCTTACCAAAACCTGGTTTTTCCAGAGCTTTCTTTCAAGAAATTCACTTTCCTTTGGGCAAAGAACCCACATGTAAGTGCATGATTACCCATGTGGACACAGGAAGGGAAGAAAGAAGGAAGGAAAGAAGGAAAGGAGGAAGGAAGGAAGGAAGGAAGGAAGGAAGGAAGGAAGGAAGGAAGGAAGGAAGGAAGGAAGGAGCACTGCCTAAGTGGAACTGGTCAGTTGGGTCCCTAGTGGGGCAGCTACTTTTACTCCCAGATTGTTGTTTGTCCTTTGCTCTCAGAGAGGACCAATTACATCAGGAAGGTGATGTCTTAACTTGCAAGTGAATTGGAATTAAGTGAGGCAGGTCTATTCAAAGTCATCAGCCTCACTCTCTCCTCCAGAGTCATCTGGGCCCAGCTGCAACATAAAGATCAGGATGATTGGAGATGGTCTTCAATCTTACTCCTCTCTTTCATGTATTCTGTATTACAACTAAATTGAACTACAACTCTTCATTGCCTTCCTTCTTGCCTTCTTTGTTCATGCCTTCTTTCATGCCTAGATTGGACTGTCTCCCTGCCCCACCCACTCCCAGCTGGTAAAGTTACTCCCTTTTTTCCAGTGGTCAACTCTACTGATGTTGCCTCCCCTGATCTATCCCAGTTGAAAATGATTTCTTCCTCATATTTGCCACAACATTTTTCTTGGATCTTTCTTTTGGATTTTTTTAAAACCAGTGTCACTTATTTCATAGTTATCTGTGAACCTGTCCTTCCCCTTACTAAACTGTAGTTCACTTGAAAGCAGAGGGTGTGTTGTTTCTACCTTCAGTGTTGGCACAGTGCCTTCCACATAGTAGATATCTGATACATTTTGAATTGAATTGAAGCTAGATAAAGAATTTAAGATAAAGAAAGAATAGCCGGGCTAAGTTGGAAATATACCTTAGATTTTGTGAGAGTCTACTTCAGAGAAGAGTCTTTAAAAAATCAAGTTATACCATACAATTTTACTAGAGATGTGGGCTGAAGAAGGATTGGAAGGGCAAAATTCTGACAACGTAAAAACACAGATCATTCCAAGGAGGAATAATAAGTGGACTTGTTTAAAGAGGCATATTTGGATTTACAAGGAATTCATTATTCACCAGATTTTTTTGTTTATTTAAAACCAAACTTTAATATTATGGTTTCAATCCAAGTGAAAGTGCTTGTTAAAATGAATGGAAACTGTTATAAGTCAGAGTTCTGTGTGCCCAGTGGTGATGGAACTTTAAGGCTAACGAGATAATCCTATCCGTGGACCCTCTAAATAGGTATACCAAAGAATTCCAGGATGCAAACAAATAAATGTATAAACAAATAAATAGATGAATAAACAAACAAGCAAGCATATAAACATGTAAATGCAAGCAATGTTTAAAAATAAATAATAACAAGCCAATAAATAATAAATGTGTAAATGCATGAAAATGGAGAAACAGGTAAGTGAATAGATGCATGAATGTGTAAATTAACAGGTAAATGAATGAACAAATAAATTGAATCAGTCAATAAAAATAAATTAATGGATAAATAAAAACAGAAATGAGATTTTAAAAACCATAAAAGAAGCAGGTAGCAGTTTAACTACATGATGGATATTCTTCTCTTGAACTTCCTCCTCTCAGATAGAAGTGATTCACCAGCCATAGAGGAAGGCCCTGGTCTCCACTGGTCAGTTTCAAAGGGGTTCAGTAAAAATGAGAAAGAAAATTTCTCATTTTTGTAAATGGCTCTGGAATTAGTGTAGACTTTTGGCTTATTTCTTGCCCGCAAAGTGAGCTTATGCTGTCAGGTATTTAACCAGTGATTCAGACAACCACCCCCTGCCCCTAGTTTAGCGCTCAGAGCTCCTCAGAATATAATGGCTTGGAATTAGCCTTGCACTAACATTTCCACAGTCTAGTCCTTCGTGGAAACTGTATCTCAGCCACTCATGGGGGAATTTTCAGAATTGTTTGAGTGCTTGCCAGGGCCCCATTGTACCATCTTAGCAAAAATATCAAAACCTTTGCTTTAAATAGGGCAATCTTAGTCTTAGGGATGGCAACCTGGTCCAACCCAAGCTGAGTTGGTGGTATTCTTCTGGGACACACCCTGTTTGTTGATGCAGTCCTCCTCTGGGTTCATCTGTGAAGAATCATGCTTTTTCTAATGCCATCTGGTCTCAAGCAGCCAATGCCATAACTAACTTTGGGCTCTCAGTTATCACCTCACTGGGAGGTGATACCTGTTCATTCTGAACTTCTCCCTTGCTTTCTCCTTCATTCTCTAAGAATACCTTTCTTCATTCATTTAGGAACTTCTGATGAAAAGCTCCTGGTAACTCACAGGGTGAGGGAGGGGTAGTGGTTATCTCAGAAAAAAACAAAACAGGGAGACAGAGGGTGAAGAAAGATGAGATGATGAGGTAACTGTCAACCTGAGCTTCCTAAGATAAATTCTGTATGGTCACTATATTTTAAAGAAGATGTAAATAGGTAAGGACAGTTAGCTGATGATGATAGAAGCAATGAACATGAGCTTGGACAGATTTTGGGAGACAGTGGAGGACAGAAGGACCTATGGTCTATGGGATCATAACAAGTCAGACATGACTGAATTACTCAACAACAACAAAACTAGGGAATGATATAAAAGACTTGGACTGCTCAATAAGAATAACAATAGGAAAAATGAAGCTCAGAATGAGCTGGGACATGAAAGAAATGTTTAGTAGGAAAAAAATGTCGAGAGGAAGAAGAGCCAAGGAGGGAGAGCACCACTTCTTAGGATGAGGATACTATAATGGAGAGAAGGCAGAAGTACTAAATTGGTGTTTTGAGGCAGTTAGCAATAGCTAACATTTAGACAATGCTTTAAGGTTTGCAAATCACTTTACATAGATTATCTCATTTGATTCTCATAAAGACCCTGTGAGATAAGTATTATTGTATTCCCATTGCATAGATAAGGAAACTAAGGTAGAGAGAAGTGATTTGACCAGGATCATACAACTAGGATGTATCAGAGGTGGGTTTTGATCCCAAGTCTTCTTAACTCTAAGTGCAATGCTCTCTGTATTCTCTAAGTCAGTGGGCCTCTAGAACTTAAGACTTAGATGCATAGGTATGCTTAGGATATACATGGACACAGCATGAGGTGAGCATTCACCAATAAAGGGACAGGGTGGCTCATCCCAATATCATAATGCTCCTCCCAGGGAAAGAGTTCATGGAAATGCTTACCTCAGGTTGCACTAGTACACTTGGACCACTCTCTATACATTGGTGGCACTCAAGGTATGGTCCAGGGATGAGGATCCCCAAGAGCCTTTTAGGGGGTCTGTGAAGTTAAAACTATTTTCATAACAATATTAAGATACTTAAATTTTGAACAGTCAATTTTAGTGGATATAACTCACACAAACAAAAGCTCTTTGGGTGGTTCTCAGTAATTTTTAAGAGTATAAAGTGGTCCTGAGACCAAAAGGTTTGGGAACCAGTGATATGTATATATCTGAAAGTATAAAAGTATAGAACAGAAATGCTTAACAGGAAAGTGAAACTCACAATAAATGGGATGACAAAAGAATGCCTTCTTACTACATAAGGTGTAGTAAGGTGACATAGTGGATAGAGTACTGGACCTGGAATCAGTAAGTGCTGAGTTAAAATCTAGCCTCAGACTGTTATTAGTTGTAATACTCTGGGCAAGTCACAACTTCTGTTTTAGTTACCTCATATATATAATGAGGATAATAACAAGTACCTACTTCCAGGGATTGTGGTGAGCATCAAATAAAATAATATTTGCAAAAATGCCTAACACAGTGTCTGGCACACAGTAGGTGCTTAATGAATACATGTTCTCCACTGCTACCCTCATCACCAGTCCAGATGAACTATATCCCAAGATAATGAAGGAAAGAAATCATAAACATGATTTAGAAAAATAAGCCGCCTGTGGAAGTACACTGAAAGAAAAGATTAGCAGTCAAGAAGAAAAAAAAGTGTATAATTAGATCTAATTAGATAATTGGAATTCAGTTTGGAGAGTAGCTTCTGTTTGTTAGGGAATGATAGAACAAAGTGATGGGTGAGGTGATACTAATCAATTCAAGGACCTCTCTAACTAACTTAATGAAAATTAATGTCATGGATCATTGTTTGGAAGCAAATGAAGGGATTTGTGATGGAATGTAAGCTGGCCCCTGGCACTGGGCTAATTTGTTTTGGACACCAGGGATTCTCCTATGATTATCTTTCTGAGAATCAGCCTCTCATCCCTGTGGTCTATAAAAGTCTGCTGGGAGTTCCAGCTCAGCCCTTCTTTGCTCACCCTTGCTCTTCAATATTTCACTTTTCTCCTTCTCCTCACATTTCTATTTAGAGTGAAGAAAAAAAGAATTTCTCTCTTCCCATTCCCCAAGAATGGCAACTTGTAGGAGCAGTTCCTGGCAATAAGAGTTTGTTTGCATATGGTCTGAGAAGGATGTTTAAGGATATTGTTCTAGGGACTGAATTCTCTGGGCACTGTGATATGAGAAACTGGCCAAGCCATGGAAAAGAAAGTTCCTGGACAGCTTTAGCTTTAGGAAGTGCTTTCTGGATAACCCCAAGTTTAAGAATTCTGAGCATTAGTTTTACTAGAGAGAGAAAATATAATTTTCTGATGCAATATACCCATTTTTAGAGGTTCTTGAACCCACTGGGGATTCACAATGATGGTCCAAAGAGTTTGTGCTAAAATTCTTTAATGGTGCCTTAATCAGTAAATAATTGCTCAATTATATTATAAATATATTTTTCTTCTGTGACTCCCTCCACTTATAAGTGCAATGTGTTCTTGCAGTTTCTCAATACGTTATCAAATTGTTTCCAAACTGCCACATGTGTTTGACCTTCAAGAGCAAAGTGATGTCTATGTTCATATCCTCCTTTGTATTCTGAATGCTGCATTAGAGTAGCTTGCTTATTCCTCTTTGTTACCCTGTAGTCATGCCCAATCAGCTGTGTGATCATGTGATCAAGCTATTATGGACATTTGCGTTATTAGAGTGCAAATGCTAGGGTATTTGAAAACCATGATCTCTGGGTATGCACATTACCAGCAAGCTGGAAACCTATTTGGACCATCACAAACAATCTGCAGAAACAAACCTTATACCTCACTACAGTACTACGGCTGTTTTCCAATTTAAACATCTGCTTATGTTACGATTTTTCTATCTGGTGATTTTCAGATGAATGGTTTGGCAACAATGGTCAGTTATTCAGCAGAGTTTCTGTGAGAACGCAGCTGGTATGCTAGTGGTAGAAAAGAAGGAAGTCGGATCTGAAGAGATTACTTTTTTACAAAGGTTAGTTAGTTACATAAATATTATTTTAAACAAAACAAAGCAATGTAACAATAATAGCTACCTCTATGTAATAATCATCGTGAGCCAGGTAAACCTTTTACAATGACCTCTTTTGCTCCTCACAACAACCCTGAAAGGTAGGTGTTACTATTATCCCCACTTTACAGATGAGGAAACTGAAGCAAACAGAAGTTAAGTGACTTGCCCAGGTCCACACAGCTAAGTGTATGAGGCCAGAACTGAACTGGTCTTTCTGATTCTAGGCCCATTACACTAATCACTGTACTACTGAGCTGTCGCCAATGTATGCAATTAAACTTTAATTACATTTATAGTTTAAAACAGTACTTGTTAGCCAGTAGAATAATTAATATTTTATATTGCAAGTAGCTATTCGCTTTCTTTTTTTCCCCTCCACCCTCCAGCTATTCACTTTCATTGATTGGTTAGGCAGCTAAAAGATTGAAAAAAAAATCTTTCTCTTAGCAATAGAGCTTGGAAATTCCCACTACATATTTGTGCGAGTGAACATTTTTGTTTTATATTGGTTTTAATCAAGATAGAGAAATAAACTGACCACAGAGCCAGGTTAAGTCTGTATTTGCCTGGTATTGAGTCAAATAATATAAACCTTTGTTCAAATAAAAAAATTCAACACCAAAATTAAATTTATAGATGATTATTATTGTTAAATATCTTCCAAATTATAACATATTTCATTAAAATATTATTTATTTTCAATGAAATTTGTATACTACAGAATGGTCTTGCATATGAGGCCTTGCTGGATTACTTTTAATTCTTGTAGAATGTCTCATATAAAATAGTCATAACTATTTTATAATTACTTTTGTAATTTTAAATTCTACAGTTATTGGTAGACTAAAACTTCATGTTTCATAATTATAGATTTTTATTTGAAGATTTGGGAGCAACTACCGGGCAAGTCACTCCACCACTATTTGCCTCAGTTTCCTCACCTGTAAAATGGAAATAATATAGCACCTACCTCTTAGCGTTGTTGTTAGGATCACATGAAATTGTAATTGTATAATTATGGAAGGCAGTGCCTAGAGCATGTGTTATATAAAATGTTAGTTATTATTATCATTGCAGTTATTATAAGTTTGTAATGAATGCATCTAAAATAGTATTATGAATAGTATATGAAATTACCTTTGGGGGTCACAATACATTTTTTTGTTTGGCTTGGTTGAAACAGAACAAAAAAAAGTACTGGGAACCACTGGTCTGTACCTTTCTCCTCTTTGGGTTTTTGTGACACTCCTTTTTTGTCTCTCTTCCTACCTGTCTGAGCACTCTTTCTCAATCTCCTTTGCCAGATCATCATCCATATGATCTCTATGGAGATCTTTAAACTGTGGGTGTCCCCTAGAATTCTGTTCAGGGCCTCCTCCTCTTTACTTTTTATACTCTCATACTTGGCAACCTCATTAGCTTTCATGGGTCTAATTATCATTTCTATACCAACGACTGCCAGTGTCATCCCAGACCTAGTTAGTCTCTCTTCTGAGTTCTGGACATGTATTACAAACTGGGCATTTCAAATTGGATTTCTCATAGCCATCTCAAACCCACATCCAAAACTGAACATATTTTCTTCCCCTGCCTCTCCCCAACACACACATGCACATCTAAAGCTTTTATTTCTGGATAAGGCAGAAATATGCTTAGTCACTCAGGCTCAAAACCTGTGTCATCCTTGAATCTTCATTTGAACTCACTCTACATATACAATTGGGGTGTAGGGTATATTCAAGGAGGACCAGTACCTTTGGTGTGACGACCACCAAGCCCTTTTCAGGGATGCTTTCTACCTTCGGTGTCCACCTGTTCCACTCAACTCTCACCTGTGGCTCCAAGAAGCTGCAACATGCAGAGCAGCCACACCCAGGTAAACCAATTTGGCAGACAGGCCAAATCAGGTGGAGGGTAATCAAGGAGTCTCAAATCCATTAGTGAGTTAGGGGGGTGTCTACCCCAAGATTTGAAGACTTCCCCTTATGGAATGGGTGGATGAGAACAATTTGCTCCAACAGCTATGAAGGTAGCTGAAGGAGGCAACGTGAAGTGCTTAAAGCTTGGTTAGACACCAAAGACGCCAAGGTCATCCATTGCATCCTGAACCATCACCAATTGTCTTGATTCTGTGCTACTATTGAACTATGATGACTCTGAAGGAGAAAGTTAGGCTGATGCAACTCTGCCTCATTTAAATCCAATTTACACACAAATCAAAAGATGTCACCCACACCATTTGGCTGTTATACCTATATCAAAGTCCTGTGGTGACAGGCGAGTGATGAAGCAATAGGTATGGATACACTGGGAGCTGTAGTCACAATTCTGCACACAGGTAGCCCAGGCCATAGGGTCGTTTCTCACTGGAAGCATCAATGGAATTTGGCAGCCCCCTAGGTGTCTAAGCAGCCTTTTAAGGATCACACTGCCTACCTCCTGATACAAGGAAGGGAGCTAGAAAAGGAGCCCTAAAAATTGTCAGCTTACTCAACCCTGTTCTGATTTCTGATTACCCCAGCAGGTGGGGAATCCCACTCTGTGGTCAGAATACAAAAACATATACAAAACCATCTGCAAAGATGATTCCACTTACCATCGGCACATAGAACACGAGCACACTTATAGACAACATAAAATCCAGTAGACTTGAAAGATGAACTGCTCATGTTTAAAGAGAACTCAACAGTTATAGCATTCAAATAGCAGCCTTGAGTGAAACAAGGCTGCCAAATGAAGGCCAACTTACTTAAGTCAGAGCTGGATACACATTTTTCTGGAATGACCGCAGTGAAGGGGAAAACTGTGAAACTGGCATAGGTTTTGCAATCAAAACTAACCTAGTCAGCAAGCTGGTATGGCTGCCAAAAGGAGTGAATGACAGGTGCATGACAATGCAATTATCACTTGCATGTCATGCCACCATCATCAGTGCCTATGCTCTCACCATGATGAACCCAGATGAAGTCAAAGAAAAATTTTATGAAGACCTGGAGACCCTTATCATCAATGTGCCAAAAGAGGACAAGTTTATAATTCTGGGTGACTTTAATGCTAGAGTAGGCTCAGACTATCAGACTTAGCAGGGAGTCCTAGGGAGGAATGGAGTTGGAAACAGCAACAGCAATGGTCATTTACTACTGAAGACTCGTGCATCGCATGACCTTCTCATCACCAACACTGTTTTCTGTTTACCTAAATGCAATAGAACTTCATGGATGCCCCCTCGCAGCAAACATTGGCATCTAATAGACTATGTGATTATAAGGAAAAGAGACAGACAAGATATGAGAGTGATGAAGGCAATGTATGGTGCAGAGTGCTGGACTGATCATAGACTTATCCTTTCCAAGCTAAATATTCACATTCATCAAAAGTGCCACCCCCAAGGAAAAATGACTATCAGAAGAATTCATATCAACAAATTAGAGCTCTTCTCTGAGCACAAACTGTTTACTGCTAACTTCGAGGGAAAGTTGAACCAACACACAATTGGCCACAGTGGAGCAGAAAAGGGGTGGACACCTCTTGGTGTACTGCACTGCATTTGCTCATCTGGGTCAGAACACTTGCAAACACCAAGACTGGTTTGATGAAAATGATGAGGAAATTCAGAAGCTGCTAAATGAAAAACAAGAACTCCACAGGATATACCAGCAGGATAGTTCATCCATGTCCAAGAAGGCAGCATTTAAATCCATCAAAAGTAAAGTACAAACAAAGCTTAGAAAGATGTAGGATTCCTGGCTCAGTAAGAAGGCAGATGAAATTCAGTTTTATGCTGTTAGTAACAATCCAAAGTGCTTTTATGATTCCCTGAAAGCTATTTATGGACCAAAAACCTATGGTGCAGCACAACTATTCATGGCTGATGGAGCCACATTGATTAGTGATAAGGACATGATCCTAGAGAGATGGGCTGAACACTTCCATAGTGTTCTCAACAGACTATCAATGGCTGAGGCCATTAACCCTTTACCTTAGGTTGAAGTCAATCCCTCCTTAGCTGAACTTCCAACTGAAGAAGAGGTTTTGAAGGCCATTAGACTTCTTTCATGTGGCAAAACATCTGATGCTAATTCTATTCCAGCTGAAGTTTACAAGGCAGGGGAACCATTGTTCATACAAAAGCTCCAGGTTATATGGCAACAGGAGATTATTTATTCCCCAGGAGTTCAAGGATGCCTCCATTGTCCACCTCTATAAAGGTAAAGGGAATAGATTGTCCTGTGATAATTATAGGGGCTCTCTGTCTTAGTTATTGCTGGCAAGATTCTTGCTAGAGTCCTCCTTAATAGGCTGATCCTTCACCTGGAAGATGGTCATCTACCTGACAGCTAGTATAGCTTCAGAAAGGGCCAAGGAACAGTCAATATGGTATTTGCTGCCCAGCAACTCCAGGAGAAATGCCAGGAGCAGAACAGAGGTCTGTACACAAAATTTGTAGATCTGCCAAAGCCTTTGACACTGTTAGTCATGACGCTTTATGGAAATTTGTGTCAAAATTTGGTTGCCCAGGGAAGTTCATCAGTATTGTATGTCAGTTTCATGATGGCATGTTTACCCAGGTTCTGGATAGTGGACAATGCTCTCGTGCCTTCCCAGTCACCAATGGAGTGAAACAGGGCTGTGGGCTTGCTCCCATGCTTTTTAGCATGATGTTGTCAGCCATGTTGTCAAATACTTTCAATGAGGATGAACATACTGATGGTATATTCTTCAATTTGAAAAGGCTACAAGCCAAGCCAAGATCAAAGTGGAAGGAGTATTGGTGCATAATTTTCTGTTTGCAAATGAGTGTGCACTCAGTGCAGCCTCTGAAGCTGAGATGCCATAAAGTATGAATCAATCTCTGCTGCTTGTGCTAATTTTGGCTAAATAATTAACACCAAGAAAATACAGGTGCTCCATCAGCCACAACCACACCATCTATATGTGGAAACATCTGGTATAACAAAAAGAGAAGTTTTGAATGCTGTGGATAAGTTCACTGACTTGGTATTGTTCTTTACAGGGATATACATATTGACAGTGAGGTTGACACATGCATTGCCAGATCTAGCTCAGTGTATGGAAGGCTCCAAAGAAAATTATGGGAGAGAAGAGGTATTAGATTGACTACCAAACTGAAGGTTCACAGAGCCCTTGTGCTGACCTCATTGTTATATGCCTATGAAACGTGGACAATCTATCAGTGCCATGCCAGAAAACTGAATCACTTCCATTTGAACTGTCATAGGAAAATTCTGACACCTGGCAGGATAAGGTACCAGACACTGAGGTTCTTACTCGAACTAAATTGTCAACCATTCAAACTATGCTTCAGAGAGTGCAACTTCGATGGTCTAGTCACATTGTTTAAACGCAAAACGTATACTTGCCAAAAAGACTATTTTTTGGAGAACTTTCATGGGGCAGGCAATCAGTTGGTGGTCAGAAGAAGCAATACAAGAACATGCTCAAGGTCTCTCTCAAGTACTTTGGAGCTGATTATTTGATATGGGAGACATTGGCACAGGACTGCTCAAAATGGCATGCCCACATCAGAAAGTGTTCTGTGCTCTATGAGCAAAACAGCATTGAAACAGCACAAAGGAAATGTGGATGCACAAATTTGGAGTATCTACATCAAATGTTCACATGGACTATCTGTGCCCATTTTGTGCTAGAGCATTCCAATCTCATATTGGTGTGATCAGCCACAGTTGGACACATTGAAACTTGAGTTTATCATGGTGATGTCATTTTGGTTTTCCTCAAGAACAAAGGACAACAACCAACCACATATACAATTGGTTGACAAAATTTGTCATTTTTCTTCCACAATTTCTCTTGCATCCACCCTATTCTGCCCATTCACATGGTCACCACTCAAGTTTAGGCCCTAATTTCTGCTTATCTGGACTATTGCAATAGACTTCTGATTAGAGAAAAAGGAAAAGAACCTACATGTTCTAAAATATTAATAGCAGATCTTTGTGTGGTGGCAAAGAACTAGAAATTGAGAGGATACCCATCAATTGGGAAATGGCCAAACAAGTGGTGATATATGATTTTGATGGAATCCTACTGTGCTGTAAGAAATGAGGAACTTGATGATCTTAGAAAAACATGGATAGACTTGCATGAAATAGTGAAGAATAAAATGAGAAGAACCAAGAGAACAGTGCATCTGATAACAGTAATAGTGTTTTAAGAACAACTCTGTGTGGTTTCTAGCTACTCTTCATTCTTTACATTTTCCAAAACGATCTTCCTAAAGTTTAAGTCTAATCATGTCACTTATCTCCTCATTAAATTTCACAAGTTCCCTACTACCTGTATAATCAGGCATAATTTCCTCTATTTGCTATCTATAGCCTTTTACATGACCCCATCCTACCTTTTGAGTCTTATAAAACATCACTCCCGTAACACACACACATACACACACATATCAACTTGATCTTACTGTTCCACACACAGCCCTCCCATCTCCTGCCCCTATGCTTTTGTATTGGTTGTTCCCTATGCCTGGAATGCACTCCCACTTCACTTCTACCTCTTAGAATCCCTACCTTCCTTCAAGATAGCTCCTGTACTACCTGCTATAAGAAGTTTTATCCTAATTTCCCCACCTTCTACAGCTTTCTTCCCCAAATTACCTTGTATCTACTTTGTATCTATTTTGAAATTATACTTACATATATATATAACTATGTATATATATAATATGTGTGTGTGTGTATGTGTGTGTGTATGTTGTTCCCCTTAATAGATTGAAATCTGAAGTGCAGGGGTTGTTTCACTTTTGTATCTCTAGCAGTTAGTTCGACGGCTGGCATACAGCAGATGCTCAATAAATGCTTACTGATTGATGGCTACATAATTTCTGCATCCTGTTAGGAGAACAAAGCCAGTGAGTCGCTAAGGCAGTATAGGTCCAATAAGAGACATTCGCTTATTCAGCAAGCACCGACGTATGCCTGTTTATGTTCTCGGAAGTCTAAACAACTAAATGGGATTAGGAGTCTCAAGGAGGTTATGGGGAAAGAGGGATTCACTCTGGGGTGTGCTGGTTAAAGTTTAAAAAACAGCTCTCCAAAACCTTGCACATGCTTTTAAATTTAATCTGCATCATTAACGTTATCATTTATTAACATTTCCCCAACACTTTCAGTCTAGAAATCAACAACACAATAAATCAAGCCCTGGTTTTGTAGAATTTGCTGATTTCTGAGATGTAAACATACACTAAAAATGTAACAACTGGCCAGAGGATAAGTTGATTCAAGAATGCACACACACACACACACATACACACACACAAACACACATACACAAACACACACAAACACAAACACACATACACACACAAACACACACAAACCCACACATACACAAACACACACAAACACACACACACACACGCACCCTGGCATCAATAGTAATCCCCAATTTTATTCTCTTTTGAGGGAGTTAATGGGCTTTTGAGTGCTTCATGTTTTTGTATCTGCTCCTCCACTCCTGAGTTCTTTATGTCTTATACATATTCTGTAGGGATAAAATAAGTGCAATCCAATATCCACATCGTGTATTGTCAGTATAGGAATTGGACACCCTATTTTGTATATTTGGAGAAAATAGGTTTGAATTTCCCCCCTTTTGGGGGGTCTGGATCTGTGATTTCACTGTTGTGGGGAACTTTTAATGGAAGCTTCCTCTCCCAGTGTAGATGAGCAAATTACAGTCTTAGGAAGTTGGGACACTTAAAGGTTAAATAATTTGTCAAGGTCACATAGCCTATGTGTATAATAAGTGGGACTTGAAGCCTGGTTATCTGGACTTTGAGACTGACCCCTTTCTATTCCACCATGTTGCCTCTTCAGAAATGAGCTACACTTAAGTTTTATTTATTTGTTAGAGATTTTTTTGGAGTAAAAATCTGGACTACAGGCAATGAACCAACAAGAAAAACTGGGCCTCTTGGGTCAGGCTCCAGGATCTGGAACTGGTCTGTCTTGAGAGGGAGGGGAAGTTGGGTGATGTGTTACAATGAAAATGAGCAGATAGCGTCCTCTCATGGGACGGATCAGGGCCCATACGTAAATAAAACATTGTGAAGTAGTTCCCACAGACTGAGTCCCTAGCACAGTCAACAGAGAAGGCAGCCTGCCTCTAAAGTTGGCAGAGAGCTATCAAAGAAGAAAAGGATAGAGGATTTCACTTTGAGCATGGACAGGAGGACAAGGACTATTCTGGAGCAACATACAGGTGAACAGTGTTTGTTTCTGTCAACACCACCAAAGCAAGTAGCCCTAAGGAGGCCCCGAGCACAGGAGATGCACTTAAAAGTGCATAAGTGTGAGGTGGTGAATTTAGGAGAGTCATGTAAGATGAATAGGGACACATGGAGTATAAAACTGGAACCATTTTGTTCTGGCTATTAAGAGCTGATTATTAAGTTCTCAGTGTGAGCATCTATATCTTAGAAATTGGTAAATGCTATAAATCAGATATTGATTTATTATTTTGTTGATTGGGTAGAATTAAGGAAGTGGTGGAGAAAATGCCAATAATTAAGACTAAAAAATGCCTTCCACATTTTTGGAGATCTGCTTCTTAAATATTTACCAACACATCACTGCATGGATGCGTTGCAAACTACATATGCATGTCTAAGAGGCTGCTAATCCATTGAAACCTCCCCGTTGCTGCTATCATCTGTTCCCAGAGGCAGATAGAGATCAGTTTCACCATGCCTTGGAATTCATACCTTGTTCTGCACAAGTCCACCTTCATCTCTCCTCCCTACACCAACCAGAAGATCACCAAATGGTCTATCCTACTTCTTCCCTTCCTTTTCTTTGTCTCATGACTTCCAATCCCACACCCCTCCCAGACAACAAGTGAGGAAACTCACAAATCCCTCTGCACACAGGTTAGAATCTTCCTCTACCTCATTGTAAACCTATTTTTTATTATTTCTTTCTTGGAGCATTTGTCCTATTCTTTCAAAGACTATTTCATTTTCCTTGTTAACTTTGAATTAAGATGATCATGAAAACAGCAACTGGCCTTTATACTTTGCTTTAAGCTTTTCAGAGTAATTTAGAAACATTTTCTCATATATAACATACCTGTTCATGACCATATAACAACCTGGTGAGGCAGGGGTGTTAATCTCATTTTATAAATGAAGACATTGAGTCACTAAGAAGTTAAATGACCAATCTGTGGTCACATAACTGGCATCTGAGACAGGATCCTGATTCTAGGTAAAATACTCTACTGGGTCATGATGTATTCTATCAGTCCAATTGTCTCTTCCAGGACAGACACCGGGTATCCATTTGATTTGACATTATTGGAAAAAAGGAATATCATGCACTTTCTGGAAGAGTAGAGGCCAAAAATTTTAGAGAAATATTAACAATCCAAATGATTTGACATTCTTCAGGGGAAGTTGACTTAAGAAGGATGGGAGGTATTTAAGAATGAAACTCTGAAGCTATCCTCTGAAATTCTTTTACCAGTACTCCCCTACTCAGATTTCTTGTATTCGCTTATCTAGGCATATGTTGTAACATTCTTCAGCATAATGCGAGATCCTTGAGGGCAGAGACTATTGAATTTTTGTCTTTTATTTCTGGTACTTAGCACGGGGCCTGGCAATTAATATATATTCAGTCATTTGAATGAAATAGAATGGAACTTCCTTAAAAGACTGAGGTGGTTAGACCAGGAATTCATAGAGCAATTGAGATTTTTTAAAATTATGATAAAATAGTCTATGCTGCCAGTTAGCAGAATGTTACAGACACTATTCAACAGTAGGGGTTCCACCATATTTCCCCTTTTTCGTTACCCATATTCTTGGCTTCTGTGTTCCTGTGAAAGCACCTTCCAAGTCATGCTCTCATAATTATCTTGATGGACTAATTAAGTTAATCTATCGGAAAATGTTCCTCGCTAATAAAATCAGAAGAAAGGAGCAGATATTTGTTAATCTCTTGTTGGATTCTCTGCTTCTGAATTCTGAAGCAAGGTAGAGAACTGAAATTAAATTTTTAAAAAATCTATTTTAAAAAAAGGTAACATGAATATGAGGAGCTGGATTTTCTTGTTGAGTGGAAAATGGAAGACTCAGTTTTCTCACTCATTAAGGAGGAAAAGACATGGAAAGCTTGGCAGAAATTGTTTGTGATGATTCCAAGAGTAGCCTTCTGGTGTACCATCCTTGACCTTCAACCCTTAACTTGCTGTGGCCCTAAGGCCAATTCAACTCTCTGTTGAATGAGATTTAGATGTATATTTCCATTCCAATAAGCCCAGTACCAAACTTTGCCTTATCTTTTAGATTAAATCTCCATTTCCTTCCCCATGATTCCCCCATGGTTCTGCCCTTGTGCTTCTCATTTTAAGTCTTGATCCTCTCCTTGTTTGGGTTACCATGTGCCAAAATAAAGACTTATTGCTTTATACTTCACTATCTAGTGAAGTATAATGATGAGATCAAGTTACATGTATAGATAGAAAGAAGCATGGGTATTGGGGAATGATAAAAAAAGAGTAGTGTGATTCTGTGAGAATAATGTTGGGAATACTGAAGTTTAGGATAAGCTCCGGCTGACAATGAAAATTAAAGACAATATAAAGAGGGATCAGCATGTGTGTGTGTGTGTGTGTGTGTGTGTGTGTGTGTGTGTGTGTGTGTGGTTTAAAGCTTGTTGGAAGGCAAGAGTGGTACCAAAGAAGGGATAAAAACACAGTTGGGGTTGGATGGAAGGACAAAACTGGATTATGGAGAGAAGGGAGAATTAATTCATTATGTTTCTATTTTATCTTCCAACAGTATTATTTGGACTGACAAGTATTAAATGAAAACAGTGAAAAGGGAAACAAAAGTCATGATAAGAGATGGAATGGCAAGAAAGCACCTAAATTCCATGTCAGTTCAAGTAATGAGTCTTAGATGACTGCAAATGAGACTGGGTAACACCAGCAATCTTTGAAATATGGTGAAAGATTTTGTCTTGAGTTTCAAAAGTAAGAAGAAGGATAGAATCTGCAAACTTTAAGTCTATGAGTTTGATTTTGTTTCTTGGCAAAACTCTAGAATATATTATTAAAGGGATAGTTTTTGAACATTTAGAAAATGAAAACAGTAATCACTGAGCACTGAAGATTCCTCAAAAAAAAATTGTGACATACAAACCTTGTGTCCTTTATTGAGAAGGTAATTAGATAATTATCAATAAGAGGTCAGGACTGAAAAAAAAACCAATGCATTGGAAAATCAGGGGAATGCTAGTTTCCCTATATTTCATCAAGTCATTTATTTTTTAAAATAATTTTATTTGTTTTCAGTGTTCTACAATCACTTCCATATATCCTAGATTTTCCCCTCCCTCCCCAAGACGGCGTGCAATCTTATATAGGTTCTACAATACATTCCTATTAAATACATTTTTACCTTATTCATGTTGCATGGAAGAATTAAAATGAATGAGAGAAACCATAAAACAAAACAAAACATAATACAAGAGAAAATGGTCTGCTTTATTCTGTGATCCAGTTCCATAGTTAGAAAGAACTATGCAGAAGGCATTTTGCATCAAGAGTCCATTGAGAACTTTTTAGGTCCTTGTTTTGCTATGAAGGACTAAGCCTACCAGAAAAATTCCTCACACGCTGTGGTTTTTGCTGTGTACAAAGTTCTCTTGGTTCTGCTCTTTTCACTCAGCATCAGTTCGTATAAGTCCTTCCAGGTCTTTCTGAAGTCTTCCTGTTCATCATTTCTTATGACACAATAGTATTACATTACATTCATATACCACAACTTGTTCAGCCATTCCCCAATTGATGGGCATCCCCTTGATTTCCAGTTTTGGCCACCACAAAGAGAGGGGTTATAAATATTTTTGTACATGTGGGACCCTTTCCCATTTTTATGATCTCTTTGAGATACAGTCCTAGAAGCGATATTGCTGGGTCAAAGGGTATGCACATTTTTGTAGCCCTGTGCGCAATAGTTCCAAATTGCTCTCTAGAATGATTGGATCACCTCACAGTTCCACCAACAATGAATTTCAACTCTCCCACATCTTCTCTAGCATTTATCATCTTCCTGTTTTGTCATGTTAGCCAATCTGATAGGTATGATGTGGTACCTCAGAGTTGTTTTGATTTACATCTTTCTAATCAATAGTGATTTAGAGCATTTTTTTGTATGACTATAGATAGCTTTAATTTCTTCCTCTGAAAACTGCCTCTTCATATCCTTTGATTCCCCATTTATCAACTGGGAAATGACCTGTATTCTTGTAAATTTGACTCAGTTCTCTGTATATTTTAGAAATGAGGCCTTTATCACAGACACTAGTTGCAAAAATTCTTTTCCAGGTTTTTGCTTCCCTCCTAATCTTGGTTGCATTGGGTTTGTTTCTGTAAAAACTTTTCAATTTAATGTAATCAAAATTATCCATTTTGTACTTCATAATGTTCTCTATCTCTTATTTGGTCAAAAATTTCTCCATTCTCCATAAATTTGACAAATACACTCTTCCTTGTTCCCCTAATTTATTTATAGTATCAATCTTTATACCTAGATCATGTTTCCATAAAAATATGAAATGCTTCACAAATTTGTGTCATTGTTGCACAGGGACCATGCTAGTTTTCTCTATATCTTTCCAATTTTAGTATACGTGCTGCCTAAACAACAAATCATTTAACAAAGCCTTTTGGGTAATCCTTTTGCATAAGAAAAAAAGATTGATCAGATGACTGTATAGTTAGGAAGATTCAGAAGTGACTGAATGACAGAATCTTAAGAGTTGTCATCACTTATGTCATGTTAACTTGGAGAAGGACCTCTAGTAGAGCTCTCTAGATATCTGTAATTGGTCCCAGATTACTCTCCATTGTTATCACTGCTTTGATTAAAGGTAGAGAAGGCATATTAATGAAATCTACTGATGACACAAAGCTGGGAAAGATAGTTAAAACATTGGATGACAGAATCAGTAGCCAAGAAATTCTCAAAAATTCAATTAATTGAATTCAATAAAAATTTGCTAAGTATCTGCAATGTGCCAGGCACTGTGATGTGTACTGAAGATACTAATAAGAAAAATAAAAGACAGTCTGACATCAAGGAGTTTACAGCCTAATAGGGAAAGATAACACCAAAGGAGACTGGGAAGTGGAGGCAAGGGGAGAGAACTGGGAGATAACCAGCATGGGGCATGATATTCTGTAGAGTCCAGACTAAGTAGAGATACTGATGGAAAGTGGAAAGTTAGCTAGAAAGTTCAAATTGAAATTCTTCATAAAGAAAAGCTTTGGGAGGAGCTTAGTGTTCCAACTTCTAGCCCTTCCATCACAGGGGTGAGGAGGCTAAGGCAATTGAGGTATTGAGTATCTAAAACTGAGTTTCTCAACCTCATAATGTGATTTCAGGTGTGAAACATGATATTTCCTGGAACCCAAACCAAGAAGAGTTGCTGATGGAAACCTCAAGTATGGGCTACATTTAATAAAATGAAAGCTAACAGAGATAAATGTTTTGTTTATTATAATTATCATTTCTACATGGAAGTCCAAAATACAAATTCAAAAGTACATGATGAGGGAACTCCTGTTTATACAATAGTTTGTATTTTAAAAATGGGGATTTCATACAATTATCTCAGTAGAAACATATTTTGAGAAAACACAGCACCCCTCTCTTATTAAAAATTCTGAAGAGCATAGGAATAAATGGAGTTTTCCTGAAAATGATAAGTACTATTAAAACTATCAACAAGAATTATGTGTAATGGGGACAAGCTGCAAGCTTTCTCAATAAGACTAGGGGTGAAACAAGGATGTCCATTATCATCACTATTATTCAATGTTGTATTAGAAATGTTAGCTTTAGCAATAAGAGAAGAAAAATAAATTGAAGGAATTAGAACAGGCAATGAGAAAACAAAATTATCACTCTTTGCAGATGTTATGATGGCATACTTAGAGAATCGTAGAGAATCAACCAAAAAAATACTTGAAACAATTAACAACTTTAACAAAGTTGTAGTAAATAAAATAAACCCACATAAATAATTGGCACTTTTATATATTAATAACAAAGCCCAGCAGCAAGAGATAGAAACAGAAACTCCATTTAAAATAACTGTAGACAATATAACATATTTGGGAATCCATCTGCTACGACAAACCCAGGAAATATATGAACACAATGACAAAACACTTTTCACACAAATAAAGTCAGATCAATAACTGGAAAAAATATCAATTGTTCATGGGTAGGCTGAGCTAATATAATAAAAATGAAATAAATAAAAATAAAAATGAAAATTCTACCTAAATTATTTACTCATTAACTGCCATACCAATCAAACTACCAAAATTATTTTATAAAGCAAGAAAAAATAATAAAATTCATCTGGAAGAACAAAAGGTCAAGTATGTCAAGGGAATTGATGAAATGCAAGGTAGATGGCCTAATTGTACCAGAACTAAAACTATATTATAAAGTGGCAACCATCAATACTATTTTGTACTGGCTAAAAAATAGAGTGGTGGATCAGTGAAATTGGTTAGGTATACAAGAAACAGTAATCAATGGCTATAGTAAATCTACTGTTTGATAAACCCAAAGACTCCAGCTTCTGGGATAAGAACTCACTATTTGACAAAAATTGCTGGGAAAACAAAAATAGTATGGCAGAAACTGTGCATAGACCAACATCTTATACCATATACTAAACTAAGGTCAAAATGGGTAAATGATTTAGACATAACGAGTAATACCATAAGCAAATTAGGAAAACAAGGAACAGTTTACCTGTCAGATCTACAGAGAAGGGAAGAATTTATGACCAAATAAGAGACAAAGAACATTAGGAAATGGATAATTTTGATCACATTAAATTAAAAAGGTTTTGCACAAACAAAGCCAGAGCACCTAAGATCAGAAGGGAAGCAGAAAGCTGGGAAACAATTTTTCTAGCCAATGTCTCTGATAAAGGCCTCATTTCTAAAATGTATAGAGAACTGAGCAAAATTTATAAGAATACATATCATTCCCAATTAATAAATGGTCAAAGGATAAAAATAGGCAGTTTTCAGAAGAATTAATTAAAAAGTTATTTACAGTCACATGAAGAAATGCTCTAAATCACTATTGATTAGAGAAATGCAAATTATAACAACTCTGAGGTATCTATCTCACACTTATTAGATTGGCTAATATGACAGAAAAGGAAAATGATAAAATGTTGGAGAAGATTGGAAAAATGGGAACAATGATGCATTGTTGGAGTTGTGATCTGATCCTACCACTCTGAAGAGCAATTTGGGACTATGCTCAAAGGGCTATCAAACTGTGCATACATTTTGATCCAGCAATACCATTGTGTCTATATCCCAAAGAGATCATCAAAACTGGAAAAGGACCAACATGTACAAAAATATTTACAGCCACTCTTTTTGTGGTAGCAAAGAATTAGAAATTGAGGGGATGCCCATTAATTGGGGAATGGTTGAACAAGTTACGGTAAATGAATGTAATGAAATACTATTGTGCTGTAAGAAATGATGAGCTGGCAGATTTCAGAAAAACATGGAAAATCTTATATGAGCTGATGCTGAGTGAAATAAGCAGAAACAGAACACTGTACACAGTAACAGCAACATTGTGTAATGATCAAATGTGATAGACTTGGCTCTTCTCAGCAGCACAATGATCTAAGACAATTCCAAAAGACTCATCCCAGAAAATTCTATGCATATCCAGAGAAAGAACTATGGAGTTTAAATGCAGATTGAAGCATACTATTTCACCTTTTTTTTCTTTGTCATGGTTTTTCCCTTTGGTTCTGATTCTTCTTTCATAATATAACTCATATGGAAATATGTTTAATATGATTGTACATGGATAACTTACATTAGATTGCTTGGTGTCTTGGGGAGAAGGGAGAGGAGGGAACTCAAAATTTTATAAAAGTGAATGTAGAAAACTATCTTTACATGTAATTGGAAAAAATAAAATACTATTAAGTGCGAAAAAATGGGGGTTTTAGTGGACTGTAATATGAATCAACTACGTGACATGGCAGGCAAAATAGCTAATGTTCTTGGTTTCACTGAGAAATAGCGTCCTGAAGGAAAACAGAGAGTTCTACCATACCCTGCCTTGACTACACACTTTTGAAGTATTGTGGTCAATTATGGGGATTATTTATTTAAATTATATATTTAAAATACTTATAAAGCAATGTTATAGTAAAGGGTGAAAGACAGTGAGGTGACTGGAGATCATGTTATTACAAGACTTAGAAGAAATGGACAGTGTTTGATCCAAAGAAGAGGAAATTGGGGAGGGGGAGAATATGCACAATAGTGGTCTTCAAGAATCTGAAAGGGTGTCACAGAGAAGAGGGATTAGATTCATTGTTTGTCCTCAGAGGAAAGAGTTAGAAACAACAAGAAGGAAGTTGAAAATGAGGATTTTTAAGCATGATATAAGTGGGGGAAATCTTTCCTAACAATTAAAATTATCTGAAAGTTGTATTGCTGTATTCTCAGGAATGCTTCAGAAGGCTTGCTTTATTAAGTATGGGTTAAATTATATAACCTTTGAGATTTCACTTGATTGAGATTTAGTGATTTTATGGTTGTTAATTTTTTGAAAAATCATATAGAGTGGGAGAGGTTTTGCAAAGCTGGAAGAGGATAAATATGGTCCCAATTTTCAAAAAGTAGTTAAAGAGTAGATTTTTAAAACTGTAGGCAGGTGAACATGACTTTAATTTCTGGCAAAATTCCAGAACACATTATTAAAGGCATACTTTTTGAGCAGCCAAGAAGGGAAGCAGAGATCATTTCATGTCAGCATAGGTTCATTAAGAACAAGTCATACCAGGATAATCTCACTTCCTTTTTTGATAAGGATACTACATAGGGAGATCAGGAGAATGGCAGAGAAAGAGTACTTTATATTTGTATTTCAAGCAAAAGCCTTGACAAAACCCAGTGGAGAAAACAGGGATATATGTATTGGAGGATAGCACAGTTAGGCTGAATCAGAATTGTTCCAATGGCTGGATCCAAAGAAAGATAATAGGCAAATGTCTTCTGCAATACATGAAAGGTACAGTTCTTGGTCCTATTCTATTCAATAATATTATCAATCATTTGGAAAAAGTGATTGATGACATGCTTTGTAAAAATCATGGATATCTAAACAATCAATAATCATTTGTTAATCATCTACTACATGCTGGCCATTGTACTAGGTACTAATAATACAAAGGCAAAAATGAAAAAGATATTGTCCTTAAGGAGCTTAAATGCTGCCAGGGTGGATATAACATACATACAGATGTGCATAACATAAAGGAAAGAGTATGATGTAGGTAAAGGAGAGTTCTATTCCATATATTTGCTCTCTCACATATACCACCAGGTATAAACAGATACAGGGAAAGAAGAGAATAAGCATTTATATAGTGCCTATTGCATTCCAAGCATGATGCTAAGCAGTTTATAAATACTATCTCACTTGATCCTTGCAACAATTGTTAGAGGGTTGCTGGTAGACATTATTACTATATCTGTTTTACATCTGAGGAGACTGAGGCAAACAGAGATTAAGTGACTTGCCTAAGGTCACATGGCTAGTAAGTGTCCAAGACTGGATCTAAACTCAAATCTTCCTGACGTGTCATTCTCTAATATCTTACTATGCCTTTATAGACCAGGTATCTCCCATGCCTCAACTGCTCTCCTTCCTCACCTTGACCATCCAGAATCCCTGGTCTTCTTCAAGATTGAGCTTAAGTTCTACCTTTTGCAAAAGATATTTCCTGGTCTCCTCTACTACTCTTTAGCTACTAAAGCTTCCCCCTCCCAAGGTTACCTAGCTATATATGTACATATTATCTTCCTCATTATAACGTATTGTTTTTAAGGTCAGGTAATGTCTAATTTTTTGTCACTGTATCCCATCCCCACCCCTGCTTAGCATAGTGCTTGCCATATTGTAAGCAACACATAAGTGTGTGTATAGTTCATTAATTGATAGATAAATTAGAGAGGAGAGAAACAGAAGAAAGAAAGTTCAGATAGGATGTGATTACAATTGTCTGCTTAAGAGATTATGAGGATCCAAACAAGAGAATGGTACGAAGAGTATATATGAGAGAGATGTTGATAATATTGGTTGTGTGAGTGGGAAGAGGGAGAGAAGAAACAATCAACGATGACTTAAAAGGTCCAAGGATAGGTGAATGGGAAGATATGTTACCATTAACAGACATGGGAAAAAAATTGGGGGCAAGAATGAATTCATTTTTGGAGTCTGAATTCTCAACAGGACATAATAGCAAAAGACATTTGTACAGTCCTTTAAGGTTTTCATAGAGCTTTAAATACATCATCTCAAGCTCTTCTCATAATAATCCTATGATCTAAGTACTATAGCTGATATCCCCATTTTACAGATGTGGAAACTCATAAAGGTTAAGTGATTTACTCAAGGTCAAACAACTAAAGGTCAAATGCATGCAAGTACAAACAAACTCTGAGTCTAGAACTCTTTTTACCACACTGCTAGGTAGACATATCCAGTAGGCAGATTGAGATTAATGAGTGAGGTTCAGAGCAAAAGTTGAGGCTTCCTATATAGAAAATTGTGTGCAAATAATTGCAACTGAATCTACAGGAGAGATGAGATCACTAAATGTAAGAAGTATGGAGAGAGAAGAGAGTCTATATGGTTAACATGCACTCTTAGCAAGTGTGAGAAGGGCAATGAAGTTGTGACGGAGACATGGAGTGGTCAGAGAGAGGCCATTCTATTGAAGTGGACATTATTCCCCCCCCACCCCACCCCAGAGCCCCTGGGTTGAGAAATGTCTGTTGAGTTTCCAGGCAGGGTTGGGCCTAGTAGCCACTTACTGTTGTGCCCCTTCACCTAGTAGCCACTTTCTGTTGTACCCCTTTGCTTGGCAGCTGCCTGGGCCCCCCTCTCTGTTGTGCCTCCTTGCCTAGCAGCACCTAGGAACCCCTGTCAAAACTGTTCTGTGAAAAATGTGGGCTATTGGAACTGCAAAGCTGTACCGGGAAGTGCTAAGATGCTTAAAAGGCACACGCACCTTTGTTCGGGGCTGCCTCTTCTGAGGACAGCCGCCGGCCAATGAAGACGCTCCCAAATTCTCAATTGACTCTTGCCTGTGCTTGTCTCGGTCCATCCATTTCACTATCAAATCTTACGGAGGAAAATATCCAGAAAAAAGGGGTGGCCAGCAGAGTTGCATACTGCAGAAAGGTTAAAGAAGATGAAGATGAAGGGGAAAAAAATTGCTCATTGCAATTAAGTAGCACATTGCAATTAAATTCATTATTGGTGAATGGTTTCTCTAAGAGCAAATAAATGAAAAACCAAAATGCTGGGGGTAAAGAGATGAATGAATTGTAAAGGAGCAGAGGAACTGAGTGTAGATTATTCTCTGTAGCAGTTTAGCAGTAAAATGAAATAGAGATCATATGATAATTTGACAGGGTGGTAAGGTCAAGGGAAAGTTTTTAAGGCTAGAGAAGCATGATTAGATATTGATATTGAAGATATGTGTGAGAAAGAAGGAATGAAAAAGCATTTACTAAAGGTTCACTATTTGCTAGGAATTGTGTTAAGTGTTGGGAATGTTTTTTGTCCTTTGTCAGGAAGGTGATGCCATGACTTGCAACTGAATTGACTTTAAGTGAGGGAGGGCAAACAAAGTCACTAGCCTCACTTTCTCTTCTGGAGCCATCTGGATCCAGTGGCAAGATATATACACCAGGATAACCAGAGATGGTCCCCAAGTGCTGGTAATATAAAATACAAGCAAGATAATCCCAGTGCTAAAAGAATTTACGTTCTAATAGAGGAAGCTAACACACACAGGAGAGTAGTAGCCCAGGAAGAGTATTTAGGACAGTTAAGTATGGCAATTGAAATCATAGGATGATTGATTGGTATTTCTTTCCAGGAATGATAGTGTTGGTTTGACTACTTCTTTGAAACCTAGAGCTGGAAAGGGGAGAGGAGAAGAGAAGGGTATTAGAGTGTGGCAGCTGCAAGATGGTCAGGAAGTAGCATGGCAAATCTGCATCTAAGTTAGAAACCATGAATGCTCACTCACCAACCAATCAAAAATTCAGGCTGCCAAGGGTGGAGCTTAAGTTCTGAGTCAGAGGTCTATGGAGTGAAGAAGCATGGCTACTTGAAGATGGCTAAGAAATATCATGGTAGACATGAGAGTAAGCTTCTGAAGAAGACGGGAAAGAATGGCATTAAGGCTATGAAGAAGTGGGTTAACCTTAGCAAGCAGATTGGCCAGTTTATCCTCTGAGACTAGAACAAATGAGGAGAGGATGGGTGAATCATCTCACTTCCCTCATCTTTAAAATGAGACATTAAACAATGACTTCGAAGGTCCGACTCTTTTAGCTCTAAATCTATGGTCCTATCAAGAAGTTGTTGCTGTTTGTTCTTCATTCTCTAAGAGTACCATGACATCAGGGAAGTGATGCTCTAACATATAACTGAGCAGGATTTAAGTAATGGAGGGTGAGATGTAAAGACATTTAAGGAAAAACTTTGTAGGAATTACAGCAGTTCCAAAGTAGATGGGCTGTCTCAAGTAAGTGAGTTACTCCTCACTGGCTAGCTTAGTAAAGCAGGGGCTACATTAGCTGTTGACAGGGGCATTGTTGAGGGCATTCCTGTTCAGGTTCAGGTGGCTTTTGATGACCTCTGGATTCCTTCCCCCCCCCCCCCCCCCCCCCCCCGGGCTTCTACAATTTTATGATTCTAGGGTTAGGACCAAAGCCATTGTCTGACACAGCACCAAGCTGCTTCTTGTTAGTGACACATCACCTTGTCCAGGGTACAGGGGAGTCAGGAAGGTTGGGCTTTCCCAAATGGCCTCCCTGGGGAAGGACAAAGATCAAATACTCCTTGCAAGGTATATCTCATTTTCTGATCAGTCTGCTTCTGATGACCTTTATACTCTGTACATGATTCTGGATTGTATGATACACTAGAGAGGCATCTGAATGCAGCAAAGTAGGATTGTAAAAACAGTACTGTGTGGCTTAAATGTGAGGCATAACTTCATCACTCAACTGTTTGTTCTCAGGCAAATCACTCAGGTTTCCTCATCTCAGGGAGTTGGACAAGATGACCTCTTAGGTCCCTTTGGTTCTCTAAATCTAAGATCCTATGATCTGTGAAATAGGATTAATAATATCTATCCTACCCACTTTTCAAGGGTGTTGAGAGAATCAAATGAGATAATATAAATGAAAGCACATTGTAAACTGTAGAGCAGTCAACTCTGTGTGCAGATGTAACCTATTAGAATTACTAGACACTGCAGTCTGGAAGGCAGGGCTGTGCTTAAGTGTCTTGGGTTGGAGGAAGGATTGGATTTCTGGGAATACCATTTCAACCAGTGACACCCAGCTCTGTGGGGAGGGCCTAGCTTCTGCATTATTCTCATGTACTACCCTCTCTGTATGGCCTATTATGGGGTGAAGATCCAGTCTAATGGGAAGTAGAGAGAGGAGAAGAGGGATGAATATAGAGGGAAAGACAAGGGTGGGGCAGAGTGACTCTCTTTCCCTCTCCTATCCCTCCCTGTCTCTGTTTGAGACACCTGTGTAGAGACACACAAAGAGGAGATGAATGAATCACTTAACTTGAAGATAGCACAGAAAAACCATCCTTCCTCCCCCCTCCCTGTGCTCCTCCAACATACACATGGAAAAAAGAGAGAGAAAATTAAGTAGACCAGAATATCATGAGCCTCCCTGTTCTTAGCAGTTAGTTTAATGAATTGATAACACATGGCTAGCTCGGTAGGGAAGCCTGGCCTGGCTTTGCCCACATGCACGTCCTGCTCCTTGGCCAGAGAAGGGCAGAATCACAAAGAGATAGTGGCTTTTATGATGGGTGGCAGGATGCAGCATGTGCAGGGTTTGAGACAGCTGCATTTCTCCCCCAGACCTTTCACCTGTCTCCATCAGCTCCTATCACCTCCTTCAGCTTGACCTGAACAGGAAATGATTCCTTTTCTCCCCCCTTCTATTTCTTTTTTTATCTGGGCCTCTCTGATGTCTCTTTCAAATTATCTTTTTGTCTTCCTTTCTCTCTTATCTCCAAAGCTCCCCCTTTCTCTGTTTTTCTCTCTTTTTACACCTCTGCCCCTTCCTCCACCCCTTTTCCAGCGTGTACCTTTAGCTGGAAATAATTCTCCTGACAGGCTCCTTCTCAGTTTTCTGGCTGCCTGAATAGCCAGACTGAGAAGCTTTCCAAGGAGGCTGGCCAGGGGGTGGGTGGGGTGTCTACGGCTCTGGATCCCCATGCTGAGAAGTGAATAAAGATGCCCCCCTTCTCTGTTCCTCACCACCTTTCTTCAGCCCACCCACCACTGGCTAGAAGCCACTTTCCAGGAGGTGACTGGGGTCAGAGGAGGTCTCCTGGGAATTCTTCCTAGAGACTTGGGATGGGAAGGGTGGGGGTTGGGGTTGGGGCAAGAGTGATGAGGAGGATGGACCAGGACCTGGGAGGAATACAGCTGCAGCCACATGTTTGCAATAAACTCCTGACTCAGATTGGGGTGGGGGTGGTCTGCAGTCTGACAGAAGGCTGAGAGGCAGACAGGGACGTTCACAATGGGAGCTGACTGTGGTGCTTGGGAGCCAGAGAATTAGGGTTGGGAAGGAGAAGCCAGAGAAGTGTTTCAACTTCCCAACCGTCCCCACAAATGGATCCCCAATTACCGTCACCTTCGAAAACAGCCACAGCTGTTCTTTCAGGTCACAGATCAGGGGGAGCCTTGGGCTAGGAAGGCGTGGAACGGACCTGGCGGGGGCTGGCGGGAAGGGGGGCTGCCGCGGGGCTGGCAGGGCCGGGGCTGGCAGGGCCGGGGCTGGCTGGGCCCGCTGCCCACCAGCCAGGGCCCTCCTGGCCCGCGCTGTGTGTCCCGCACAGGAGGGCCAGGGCCAGGACCGCGGGGCCGGCTCCGGCTGGCTGTCTGCATGCCGCGCTCCGAGGCAGCAGGAAGGATGGACGCCGTCCAACCCGGAGCCGGCAACTTGAAAATAAAAATAAAATAGAGGGGAAAAAAATAAATAATGCGAAGTGCTCTAGAACGCCAAAGAAAACACGATCCCGAAACGACCCGGCCTGGCGCGGGCGGCGGGCCCGGGCTGGGCTCGCTCGGCGTGCACAGCCGCGAAGCCTTTGTGTTTCTTCTCTGCGCTCCCCCTCCTCCCCGCCCCCTCCCCATTCTACTGTAATTGACGAAACACGATCCGCCCTGGGCAACCTAGCCCGGGCTGCTTTGTGCCCCGGGCTGCGCCCGCGCCGCCCGGCCCCGCTGATAATGTGCAGACGCACGAGGCAGCCCGGGAAGGCTCTGCCGACCCCCTCCCCCAGCCCCGCGGCCCCCCACCCCCCATCATCTGGCCCTCCCCAACCCGCTCCCTCCTCAACAAGAGACCGTCTTGTTCTTTGTGCTAGCAAATATTTATTTTGGTTCAAGTGGACCCCCTTCCACAAAGACCACCTGGTTGTAATCAATAACACCTATTTTCAGATAATCTGCAGCTCTCCGGGCTGAGCCTGCGGAACTCACCCAAACAGGGGCCTTTTCAAAGAGAATTTTAAATGAGTTGAATTCACTGGGAGGAGGGGGAGGGGTGGACCCCTGAGCCAGGGGTCTGGATCGGGTGGGGAGCAGAAGAGAGAACTGAGCAGCTAGGCTGGGAGGGAGGCAGAGCGAGCTGGGCTAGGGCTGGTGGCCTGGGCCCTGAGTAGGCTGAGCACATCCTTCACCTCTCTTCCTACCCTCTTTCCTCGCAGAGCCCTGTAGTACTGGACAGGGTGTCCTGTAAAGGAAATCAGCTCTCAGACAGATTTCCACCTTCTGAGGAGACTTTGCTCCCTGGGCCAAAAGATATTTCTTCATCTGTGAAATAGAGGTTGGACTAGAGATGATCTCCAACCTTCCCCTTCAAGTATAAATGCCTTGAACCTGTGATCGTGAATGAGTAAGAGATATCTAGGATCCCGGAGGAATGAGTACAGGAAACAAACAATCTCTGTGTTTTACAGAGATGAAAAGACTCCAGCGGGAGACCATATTTTGGAGCTGTCCTTCCTTTCCTCTTACAATCACGTGAGCCACCTGCCTTGTTCAATCAGTGTCTAGGGGACAATCTCTGTTTCAGGTCTGAGACACATCCCAAATGATAGGAAGGGGTCCCTGAATTGAATTCCTTTTCTTAAACTGACACTTCAGCTCCTTTGTGACTAGGGTTTATTTTCTTACTTAAGAGTTCTTTGGGAGTCTAAATATTTTTAAAAGGCATATACAGAAAATGGAAATAAAAGCAGATAACTGAAGATGCATATAGAAGAGCAGCACTGTCTCATAAAAAGGTCAGGACCACAGAACTCCAGAATAAGGGAAGGCTTGTGATAATCAAAAGGACTTTAGATATCTATCTATCTACCTATCAATTAATTTCTTCACTTTTTATTTACTCATTCATTTACTTATTCATTCATTCATTTACTTGTTCACTTATTTATTTGTTTGTTGGTTTAGTACAGCAATTTTGGGAACAAGAGGAGAATTGAGATTGGATAGGACTACTCTCCTGTATTTGTTGGGTCATCATCCTGCCATGCTCCGCTCTATTCCTCTGCTCTCAACAGGGATGGAAACTGGTACTGTAAACTCCTGTTCAAGGATTGAGGTCTTTTGATTAGTGAGAACTGTAGTCTGTAATAATATATACATAGCCCACCCCAGCTTGGGTAGAAATCTCTTGGATGGTCATCTTGATCTCTGGTCAATGAATATATGAATGAAAAAGCATTTATCAAGTACTTTGTATATACCAATCACTGTTCAAGTTTGAGGAAGAAAATGCAAAAGTTCTTGCCTTCAAGCAGATTATATTTTAATAGGAAGAGACAACATACATATAGAGAAGGGAAAGATCAGGGAAAGATGTGTCTGGGGAGTCACAGGAATGGTAAGTTGATCCAGATGGAAGTCAGTTGATATACCCTTTCCAGGAATAGTAATAATGTTGGTTATTAAAGTGGAAGTGGGGGATGTTTTCGGGGAGTTCTGGGGACAGGTGATATGTACTTTCTCGCAGGGTAGATGGTAATATGATAAGAAGGGAATGACTGCTTGGGGTGTGAAGCAAGGTCTGGTCCAGTGGTCTCTGGCTAAATATACTGGCTAGTTAAGTTTGTACTCAATCAAGAGAGCATGGTCCAAGGCATGAGTTTCAAACAGATGTTGCCGTACCAATGAAAGAAGATTTGCTCCAAGGTCTGGCTTTAATATTCGATACTTGTATAGACCCACAGAGCTAGAAGGCATCTCCAAATCATCTAGTCCAACTCTGCTCATTGAACAGATAAGGAAAATGAAGCTGAGAAAGGTGAAGTGATTTTGGTTGTAACACAATAATGGCATGTGAGACATCTTCATAATAATGATATAGTACATAAAATTCCTGTGTTAAGGCACATTGACTAATTCCTAAAAGTAGGACAAAAGATTTTGAGCTCAAAGAGAACTTGGAGACCATTCATTTATTTCCTTCATTTTACAGATGAGGAAACTGAGGCAGTAAGTGGGTTTGAAAACAAGTTCTCTGCTTCTAAATGGAGAATTCTTACTTCTGTGCCACCCCTTCCTCTTTTTTTGGACTAAAAGTGCTACATGAGATGTTATCCATGATCCATCCATCCCAGCATTCAGTCTCTGATGGTATCACCATAAGACATGTCTTAGAAAAATGCATTTGCCCTCTGATTCCTTTAGCTTCAAAAGGTCAGGGCTAAAGACTATGTTTTAAAATATAATCTTATTCCTTTAATAAAAGAATTGGTTCTGTGAAGTTTGGATTCAGTCAAAAGGCTGAACTTGAGGACCCAGAGGGCCACATGGGACCTTGAGACCCCAGGTTCCTCACCCATGCCAAGAGGAGGGAAGTGTTTCATCACATTGATCACATATTCTCCATAAAACCTTCCTTTCTTCATTCTGTGATCAGGAGGTAAGACATGGGCACACAATGATTAAGCCCACAGCATTTAAGGTAGTGTTGGGCACCTAGGAGGTGCTTAGTGAATTCTTATTGAATGTCAACTGAGGTTGGAAGACTTTCATTCCTCTGTTTTTCAGTCAGTGTTCGATTTTTTTTTCATGGTAAAAGATCTGTAGTCAACACAGGAAAATAACTTCTAATGTCCCAACACACATACTCTGTTTTAATGGAAGGGATCCTTGGGGAGACATTCCCCATAGTAGTTAGAACAGCCTGGGACTGAATTAATGTCGTCTCTGTCTCCTTCATAGGAATGCAATTTAGTTAACTATTCTGATGAGATTTCTTCAGCAGTGCTCCTTAGCCCTAAGCTTCCCTGGAGCATAACATTGAACTTGGGCCCTGGTGGGGGGTCAAAACCAGGAAAGATTATGATAAGAAAGGGCAGGGGGGAAGCTGATCTGTTGGAATTTGGGATAATTGAATTTGCTGTGCAGCCAACATTTATGACTTGGGTCATCTGCCTGGATCTGTGTTCTCATAAATCCACCAGGCCAGGAAATTCCATAGTCAGGCTTATCTTTCCATCCTTCTTGCTGAAGTCTTAGCAGGGACTGATTTCTATCTTATGAAGATGCTATAATCGTCAGGCCAAAAGAAGAGATGGGAGGAGATCTTGGGGCAGACTTTCTGTAAGAAGGTGTGATGAGTAAAGAGAGATAGGAATGAATCTCTACAGTTCTAACATGTGCCCCAGAGTAGGACAGAGAGAGCCTTCCAAAATCTCCAATGGCACACTCCCACTGCTATGAATTTCCAGTCATTTCTCCCATTGGTAAGGACGTCTCATGCCTTAACTTGTGAAATATCCCTTAAGGATAAGCAACATAGAGTGTGCCCTCAATTCCCAACCTAATACCTCTGTTCGAAAACACTGTGTCCTTCAAAGCAGTTGTGCACTAACAAGTGCTTCTGTAGCCCCTACTTGATTGATTCCACATTTGGGCCTTCCTCGCCTCTCACATGGACTATTGGCAATAGTCTAATTGATTGTACTACCTCAGGCATCTCCCTTTGAGGATCTGTCCTCCACAGAACTTCTGAAAGCATAAGTCAGGTCATGCTACTTCCTTGCTTAAGCTCCAATGACTCCCTATTACCTTTAGGATAGAATAGAAAGGACTCCATTTGTCATCCAGTTCTTTCATCACCTAGCCTTATCTTACCTGTCCAGCTTTATTATTTATTACTCCACATCATGTATTCTTTGATCCAGCCAGACTAGACTACATGCTGTTCCTCAAACACAAGATCCAATCTCCATGCCTTTGCTCAGGCTGTGATGCCTCCTTTCTTAAAATGCATTTCTTCCTTACCTCTGCCTCTTAGAATAGTCCTAGTTTAAGACTTATGATGGAAAATTCTATCCACATCCAGAGAAAGAACTATGGAGTCCAAATGCAGATCGAAACGTACTATTTTCTCTCTTTCTCTCTTTTTGAAACTTTCTTGTGGTTTTTCCCTTTTGTTCTGATTCTTCTTTCACAACATGACTAATGTGGAAATATGTTTAATATGATTGCACATGCATGGCCTATATCAGATTGCTTGCTGTCTTGGAGGGGGTAAGGGAGGAAGGGAGAAAAGAATTTGGTACTCTAAATCTTATAAAAGTGAATGTTAAAAACTATCTTCATATGCAATTAAAAAATACTATTAAGTGGAGAAAAAAAAAGAATAGCTCTGGTCCTACATGAGACCTTTCCAGATCCCTCCAAGACGCTAAATGCATTTCCTCTATATTACCTTGTATTTACTTTTATGTATTCTGTATATATTTATGTCCCTCCATAGAATGTAAGTTCCTTGTGGGCAGGGGATATTTCATTTTTTGCCTTTACGTTCCTGACCCTTAGCATGACGCTTGACAATTACTAAGCACTTAATACATGCTTGATGATTTATTGGTTGATTGATTAATGAGGAATTGATGATGAAACATAGCTAGACCCAGTTCTTAGGAAGTTCTTCCTGATAGTGATTCCAGATCATTCTCCATGTGATTTCTACCCACTAACCCTAGGACTGCTCTAGAGTTTGGTTGATGAATCAAAGTTCTTTAAACTTTGTCTTTAAAAAAGACATCCCTTGTGTCCTTGTGTTTTGGAGGATTGTGAGACAGTTAGCTGAAGTTTGTGAGGAATCTCAGAATGACAGAATCTCTGAGCTGGAAGTGGCAATTAGAGTTCATCTTGTCCAACCTATTTTTGAACAGAGTTCTTTAGAACTGTGCAAAATTGGAACTGAACAACTTCAAATCAGCGCCCTCTGCTCTTAGAGACCTCTAATTGTTTCCCTTTACATTGAGCTGAAATTTACTTTTCTGCAAATTCATCCCGGCCTTCTAATTGCCAGGGCACAGGCAAAACATACCAAATTCTTCTTACACATTCTAGGGCTTCAAGTGCTTAAAAACGCTTCTCATGATCCCTGACATCTTCTCGTCTCCAGGCTAAACATTCACAATCCTTTTAGGTGATTTTCCTGTCCCCTTGATGCCATTTCCTCTCATCTCCTCCGGGAGCTTGCCCTGTTCCTAATTCCTAATTCTCTTTTTCTAATTTTTGCGTTCTGTATTCAGTGATGTTTCTCAATGAGCAGCACCCCTTTCCCACCCCCCAACCAAGGCACCAGCAACCTGTGAATGCCCTTGATTTACATTATTACCCTAAGTGGCCCCCAGTGGAGTATAGCCAGGATCTGTTCCCTTGCAGTACTGCTCCTCTTCAGAGATCCTCTGTCTCTGCCACATTATTTATGCCTAGCATCTTTTTCCTCCTGCTAATCCCAGCAGGCAGCACTAGTCACTGCCTTCCCATCAGCGCTGTCCCCTGCAGACCCTGCTTCCTGCCACTCAGCTTTTATTCCTTAATCTCTCCTTTTCTTCTGACTATGGTAGCAATTCTCTATAGCTCAGCAGTTATACTTTCCTCTAGTAAATAGTATTAGCAATCACCCTCTACTAGGAAGATAGATGGTTCAGTGGTTAGATTGTAGAACTAGAAGTCACAAAGCCGGACTTCAAATCTGGTCTCAGGCATTTATTAACTATGTGACCTTGGGCAAGTCACTCACCTGCTGTGTGCCTCATTTTACTCATGTATAAAATGAGGATAATTTCTTCCCCAGGATTGTTGTGAGAATAAAATGAGTTGTTGTAAAGCATTTTGCAAGCCTTGGAGCACTATATAAAATGCTAGCTGCTATCATCATCTTCATCGTCACATCATAATTATTATTTTACTCATTTTACCCTCTGTCATAGTTATTATTCCACTCAATATAGGCTCTACTCTCAGGAGTTTGGCACCCCCTTCAGCAAATGTCACATCCCTTTTCACAGGGAACCAGATATCTAGTCTGGTTTATTTAAGACAAATCTCTGAATGTTAGTTATAAGTTTTAAAAAATCCTATAACTTCTGTTATTCTTAAACATTTTTATTCTTGTATTGTAAATAAAATTCTGAAAGACAAAGTTCCAGGTATGACATATAGATTTATTAATTAACTCATTAACTAATTAACTCATTAATTAATTAACTAACTAATAAGCAGTAAACCAAGGTCGGGGATCTCTTTCTTTGTGACCAAAAATGCCAAGGGAGCATCCCATCTAAACCTATGGAGGTTTTAGAAGAAAAGGGAATAATACAAATTAATATTAATAATGAAATAGTACAGCATTAAAATTAATTTTCCTTAGTATATAGTTTCCACAATTGCAGTCCTGGGTGAGTGAGTGTTGGGTGGATACAGCCTAATGAGAATCGTTCCTCTTTGTAACATGAAAATAAGTCTCTTTCCATTCAGATTTAAGTTTATGATGAGTCGTATCTCCATTCTCTCCCAGCATTGACTAGCGTATCTCCTACTCATACATGTTTTAGGGTCTAAGAAAGCATTTCTCTTCTCTCCTTGATTTTCCTTTAATCCCCAAATTCTCCCTTAAGTCATCTAAAATGGATTATTCAAATTATCTGTGGCTGCTTCCAGGAACATCAAGAAGGGAGGGGGAATTACTCCTCTCAGCAGCAGTTCTTAGAGGCCCAAAAAGGAATAAATTGTAGTTCCAGCTGCATAAATTTGACAAGCATGCCTTCTGTGCCTAAATCCAAGTCATTGATAAAAATATTAAACATTCCAGGGCCTGGGGAACCCTGCTAGAAAAAAAAATCCTCTAAGTAGACATCAAACCATTAATACTTTTGGGTCCTTTCATTCAACTAGTTCCAAATTTGCTTAAGTGCACTGTCCCTACCTCATGTTTCTCCATCTTGTCCATGACAAAGGCGTTCATCATGAGAGACTTGTTTGAAAACTAATGATGTTACTGGCATAGTGCTTGCCTGATCTACTGATTTAGTTACCCTGTCAAAAAAGGAAATTGGCCTAATCTGGCATGAGCTGTTCATGAGGAAACCATGTTATCACTTGATGACCATGCTTCCCTTTTGAAATACTTATAAATAATGCCTTTAGCAATATGATTTTGAATTTTTCCAAGAAGGAGGTCAAGCATTCTAGTCTATCTTTTGAAGAACCTATCCTCTTTCCTCTTTTTTGTTTTTGCAACAGAAACAACAAAGTTGTCTTCCTCTAGTCCTGTGGTATTTTCCCCCTTAATTTTTCAGAGCTGAAATGTACCTATCCATTTTTTTTCAAATTATAAAAGGGTAATTTATCGGATCCCAAGGTTTTAAACTTGTTGGGGGTTGTTAGAAACTCCTTTTCTACCTCCTCCCTTATCTTGTTTTTCACGTCTGTGCTAGTCATGGTTCTTTTTTGTTAGTCCAAACATCTTTCTCCTAAGTAGAGAAAATAAGAAAATTAGAGTTCAATAATTCTGCCTTCTGTCTATACTCATTGTCATTATTCTGTTCGTTCTCAACTGTGGTCCTTCATCCATTATTAGATGTGCTTTTTCCCTCAATTTAGTTAGAAAAGCTATTTTAGTTGGCTTTAGCATGCATTGGCTCATTCGAACTCCTAGATGACTAGACAATCTAGTTAATTAGATAATCTAGACAGTGTTCTTACAGGACTATGATATACTTTTGTATCTATTTTTAGTTACTTGTTCTTGGTTCCATTTTCTACCAAACGTATCTTTTTAAAACTTCAAATTGATCAGTGACTTTTCTACACATTTCTACCTCAGTGGGGTTTTTTCTGGGGGGAGGGGGGTGGAGATTAGACCCTGTTCAGAATTTGAAATATTTTAGATCAACTTATATCTGAACAAGAATCTTCTCTCCTTCTAAAACATCCCCCACAAGTAATCATTCAGCTCCCATTTAGAGATATCTGATGAGGTGGAACTGAAACAACCCATTATGCCTGGCTCAAATTATTAGGAATTTAAAATTGTATTTTTAAAAATTTAAATTAAAAAATAAAAATTTAATTTTTTTTAAAAAAAAGCTAAAATCTTTCTCTGGGAAATTTCTATCCATTGCCACTAGTTTTGTCATCTGAAACCAAGCAGAAGAAGTCTAACATCTTTTCATTTAAAAAAAGTCAAAATCCTTACTTGATTTTAATTTTATTTTAAAAAATATTGATTTTCAGTTTTCAACATTCACTTCCACATAGTTTTGAATTTTAAATTTTCTCCCCATCTCCCCCTTCCCCCCACCCCAGGACAGTATATATTCTGATTACCCTTTCCTCCTATTTGCCCTGCCTTTATCACCTCCCCATTCCCTTCCCTTCTATTTTCCTGTAGGGAAAGATAGATTTCTATATCCCATTGCCTATATGTCTTATCTCCTAGTTGCATGTAAAAATAATTTTTAACATTCATTTTTAAAACTTTGAATTCCACACTCTTTCCCTTCCCCGCTCCCCACCCACTCTCACTGAGAAGGCAAACAATTCAATATAGGTTATACAAAACACTTCCATAACAGCCATGTTATGAGAGGTTAACTATATTTCCCTCTATCCTGTCCCACCTTCTATTCTGTTCTCTCCTTTGACCTGTCCTTCTACCATAGCATTTGCTTCCAATTACACCTTCCCCCAATCTTTCATTCCTTCTATTATCCCCTCTCTTTTATCCTCTTCCTCCTGCTTTCCTGTAGGGTAAAATAAACTTCCATGCACACATAATTAAGTGTGTATGTTATTCCCTCCTGAAGCCAAATCTGATGAAAGGAAGACTCACTTATCTCCTCTAACCTTTCCTTCTTCTCCTCCATTGTAGAAATTCTTGATTTACTACATTCTACCTCTCCCTTTCTCTTCCTCCTAATACATTCTCTCAACACTTAATTTTCTCTTTTAGATATTATCCCTTCATATTCGGCTTACCTTGTGCCCTCTGTCTCTGTCTGTATCTCTCTGTCTCTATCCACACACACAATATATATATATATATGTATATATATATATATACATATATATGTTATATATATGTTTCCTCCAACTATCTTAATACTGAGAAAGGTCTCATGAGTTACAAATATCATTTTTCCAGGTAGGAATATAAACAGTTCTACTTTAATATTAAAGCCCCTTATGGTTTTTCTTTCCTGTTTACCTTTTCATGTTTCTCTTGATTCTTGTATTTGAAATTCAGATTTTTCTACTCAGCTCTGGTCTTTTTAACAGGAATGCTTGGAAGTCCTCTATTTCATTGAAGTTCCATTTTTTTCTGCTGAAGTATTATACTCAGTTTTGTTAAGTAGGTGATTCATGGTTTTAGTCCTATCTCCTTTGACCTCTGTAATATCATATTTCAAGCCCTCTCATCCCTTAGTGGAGAAGCTAATAAATCTTGTGTTATTCTGATTGTGTTTCCACAATACTTAAATTGTTTCTTTCTGGTTGCTTATAATATGTTCTCCTTGACCTGAGAACTCTGGAATTTGGCTACAATATTCCTAGTTTTCCTTTTGGGATCTCTTTCAGGAGGTAATTGGTGGAATCTATCCATTTCTATTTTACCCTCTGGTTCTGGAATATCAGGGAAGTTTTCCTGAATAATTTCTTGAAAGATGATGTCCAGGTTCTTTTTTTTATCATGACTTTCAGGCAGTCCAACAATTTTAAAATTATTTCTTGTGGATCCATTTTCCAGGTCATTTGTTTTTCCAGTGAGATACTTCACATTGTCTTCTATTTTTTCATTTTTTTGATTTTGTTTTATAATTTCTTGACTTCTCATAAGGTCATTAGCTTCCATTTGTGCTATTCTGACTTTTAAGAAATTATTTTCTTCAGTGAGTTTTTGAACCTCTTTTTTTCCATTTGACCCATTCTGCTTTTTAAGACATTCTTCTCCTCATTGGCTTTTTGGATCTCTTTTGCCATTTGGGTTAGTCTAATTTTAAAGTTGTTATACTTTTCAGCATTTTGGGGGATTTCCTTTAGCAAGCTGTTGACTAGTTTTTCAAGATTTTCTTGCGTCACTCTTACTTCTCATTTTTTCCTCTACTTTTCTTACTTGATTTTTAAAATCTTTTTTGAGCTCTTCCATGGCCTGAAACCAATTCATATTTTTCTTGGAGTCTTTGGATGCAGGAGCTTTGACTTTGTTGTCTTCTTCTGGTTGTATGTTTTGATCTTCCTCATCACCAATGATGTAAGAAAATACCTCTTCACCAAGAAAGTAAGAATCCTAGATCTATTTATTTTTCCCCAATTGTTCATTTTCCCAGACAATTACTTGATACTCTTTGTTAAGTCAAGGGCTCCAGAGATAGTTGCCCAGGCAATTACTTGACTTTTGAGCTCTTTGTTAAGTGAGGGACTCCAGAAGCAGCCTCCACTTCAGCAGTGGCTGTTGCCCCCCTGGGGCTGGGCCTGGGGTTGGGGCTCCATTGCTCCCCTGCCAGCCAGGTGAGAGACCCCTCCCACTGACCTTCAAAGGTATCTGGTATTTGTAGGTTGAGAAGTCTGCCAGTGATTCAGTCCCCTTAGGCCTACTCCAGCTCCCTCAGTGCTGGTGTAGCCCACAGTGAAATGCACTCCACTCCCAGCCCCATGTCCCTTCTTGTTGACTTTCCAGATTGTCTTGGGCTAGAAATTTGCTTTAGTCTCTCATTTTGTGACTTTTGCTGATCTAGAATTTGTTTAGAGTTATTTTTACAGGTTTTTTGGTGGGTTTGGGGGTAGTGCTCTAGCAGGTTCCTGCTTCTACTCTGCCATCTTGACTCTGCCCCCCAAATAGCTTTTCAAAATCAAAAAATTTTAGATTTGGGAAATACCATATAGGCCAAAGGTTCTTAAACTCTTTTTTTGAATAAAGGACTATTTTGGCTGTCTGGGGAAGCTTATGAACTTCTTTTCAGTGTTATAGTTTTAAATGCATAAGATAAAATGCAGAGTTACGAAAAAGCCCAATTATATTGAAATGGTTACCAAAATATTTTTTAAAAATTCAAGAACCCCAGTTTAAGAAACTACGTTCCAGTATAGCCTAGATCCCCATAAGGATCTCTACTACTTCACACTTGGTAAATGATCACCTAATCTTTAATCAAAGACCTTCAGTGAGAGGGAACCTACTACCTCCTGACAGGGCCCATTCCACTTTTGGATATTTCCACTTGTTAGGAAGCTTCTTCATTATGGCAAGCCTATATTTGCCTCTTTGAAATTCTCATCCACTTGTCATTGTTCTTTCCCCTAGGGAAAATGGATCAGTCAAATCCTTTTTCTACATGGAAGCCTTTCAAGTACTTGAAGATAGCTGGTATGACTGTCCCTTGAGCCTTCATTTCTCTAGTCTAAATATCCTCTCAATTTCTTCAGCTGATATGGTTATGGCTTAGACTCAAGGCTCTTCATTATTCTGGTTGCCCTCCTCTAGATATTGTCTGGCCTAGAAATATTTTTTTTTAAATGTGGTGCCCAGAGCTAATGAAAATACTACAGATATGGGCTGACCAGGGCAAAGTACATCAGTACTATGGATTTCTTAATTTCTGAATTACATGCCACTCTTAACACAGTGCAATATGACATTTTGGGGATGTTATATTAAACTAGTAAAACTCTAAAATACCCCAATATTTTTTCTGACAGTCAAGTATTTAAATATGTTTCCCCCCTCTTGAACTAGTCAAATTGATTTTTGAATAATAGTTGCATTTATATAGTGTTTTATGATTTGTAAAGTGCTATGAAAATATTATCTCATTTTATCCTCACAAAGGCCCTGAAGGGTAAGTGCTATTATAATATCCATTTTACATAATAATATTGCAGATAAGGAAACCAAAGCAGATAGATGAAAGTTAAAGTACTTGTCCAGGGTCACACAGTTAGTGTCTGCTATCAGATTTGAACTCAGATGTTCTGATTTCAGGTCCAGTGCTTTATCCATTGTGCCACCTAATTATCTAAATATAAACTTTACATTTATTCCTATTGAAAGTCATCTTTTAAGACTCAACCCAATGTTCTAGACTATCTAGATCTTTTATGGATACTGATACCATCCAAACATGTTACCAATCCTTTCTAGCTTTCTGTCATCTTACCATGAACAGCTTTATTCAAATCATTGACAAAGACAAGGCAAGTGTCAGATCTTTAAGTATTTGAATACGGTTAACATATCTCTGCTGAATGCTACACATTCACAATGCCTTCAACCGATTTTCATAGAGCATGGTCTCATGTCTTTTTCTCCTATAGTCATCCTCCTCTGGACATGCAGCAGTTTGTCAATGTCTTTCATAAATTGTGACCCAAACTAAGTACTCTTGCACATATGATCTAACTATGTCAAACACTGCTGGCTGCAATGCAACATTCTCAAGTGCAGCCAAACCAGATTAAAATATAATTGGAAAATATTTAATGAAATACGTAAAAATACAAAAGAATATAGTGTTAATATGTGGTTTTCTAAGTTAGTATATGGGTTAAAAGATATGGCTTAGTGACACTATTTCTGTTAGAATTTGACATCGCTGTCCAACTAGAGTAGTTCTTTCCTACTGGACAGTATGATACTCAATTCAACTAAGACCATATTATTGGTTCTGTTACTCTATATAATTGCTGATTTATATTAGTCTAGCAATCTAGCTATCTCTCCAAGAAATTTTCTTCCAGAATTGTCTGCTTTGATTTCCCAGTCTTGAGCTTCTGAAACTGATTTTTTGAACCAAAGTATAGTATTTTACATTGATGTCTATCAGTTTTTATTTTATTGTCATTCTAGTCTACCAAGAGCTTTTCGGAACCCAGTTGTCATCCAATATATAAATTATCCCTTCTAGCTTGATATGAATACTTATAAATGCCTTCATTTAAGTTGTTGATAAAAATGTTAAATATCATAGGGAAAAGGGCAGATGTCTGGAGCTTTCCATTATATCCTCCTTCTAAATTCACAGGATCACAGATTTTGAGTTAGAAAAGACATTAGAGGTCATTGAATCCAACCAACTTATTTTTCAGATGAGTCTTTCCTCAAGTAAGGTCTATAAAAGTTCAATGACATGCCCAGTCACCCAGTTAGTAAGTATCTGAATCAGTATTTGAAGCTGGTCTTCCTAACTCCAAGTGCAGTACTTCATCCTTGTTCTCTTGAACTTATTTGTTTTACAACTAAACTAAAATTATATAAATCTCTGTACCTGCTCAGTTAATTAATTCTGAATCTTTTTAGCTTTCCTACTAACACCTAAATGTACTAGCCCAGGTTTCCTTCTTGTCCACAAAGATAACAGGAGAATAAATTCATCAAAAATAAACTGAGATTAACCTGAGATGACCTATTTTTGATGAAATCATGCTGGATTTTTAGTTACAATCACTTTCTTTTCTAAATGGTCTGACATCTTTAATTAATTGATTGATTTAATTTAACTATCTTTACTAACTAATTTAATAAATTTAATTTATTTGTTTAATTAATAATATATTCTAACAATTTTCCACAATTTGAAGTGGTCTACTAGCCTATAGTTTGCAGACTTTTTTCTCTTACCTTAAAAAAAATTAATTCATTATTTACCCTTCTGAAATCTTTTGATGCTTCTTTCTATGTCCTTGTACAATGAGTTTGTCCTTTAGGTCTTTCTGTTGTGTCTCATGTAGCTAAAAAAAAGCCCTCTTTGTTATTTTTATAATTTATCACTAAATTTATTTCACTTAAGTATTAGCACTCCTTATATTATTATTATTTTTTAAATTTCTAGCACTTATTTTTTTTATTAAACTTTTAACATTTATTTTCACACAATTTTGGGTTACAAATTTTCTCCCCTTTTTTCCCCCTCCCCCCCCGACCCAAGTTTTCTAATTGCCCCTGTGACCTATCTGCTCTCTCCTCTATCCTCCCTCCCTGCCCTTGTCTCCGTCTTCTCTTTTGTCCTGTAGGGCCGGATAGCTTTCTTGACCCCTTAACCTGTATTTCTTGTTACCCAGTGGTAAGAACATTACATTTGGTCCTAACACTTTGAGTTCCAACTTCTTTAGCTCCCTCCCTCTCTACCCCTTCCCCTTGTAAGACAGGCAGTTCAATATAGGCCATATCTGTTTAGTTTTGCAAATGATTTCCATACTAGTTGTGTTGTATAAGACTAACTATATTTCCCTCTATCCTGTCCTGTCCCCCATTACTTCTATTTTCTTATGGTCCTTTCCCTCCCCATGAGTGTCGACCTCGTATTGCATTCTCCTCCCCATGCCCTCCCCTCTATCCTCCCCCCCATCCTGCTTGTGCCCCTGTCCCCCACTCTCCTGTATTATGAGATAGGTTTTCCTATCAGAATGAGTGTGCACTATATTCTTTCCTTTAGTGGAATGTGATGAGAGTAGACCTCATGTTTTTCTCTTGCCTCCCCTCTTTATCCCACCACTAATAAGTCTTTTGCTTGCCTCTTTTATGAGAGATAATTTGCCCCATATAACTTCTCCCTTTCTCCTCCCAATATTTCTCTCTCAGTGCTTGATTTCATTTTTTTTTTTAGTATATGATCCCATCCTCTTCAATTCACTCTGTGCACTCTGTCTCTATGTATGTGTGCGTGTGTGCATGTGTGTGTGTGTGTACTCCCACCCAGTGCTCAGATACTGAAATGTTTCAAGAGTTATAAATATTGTCTTTCCATGTAGGAATGTAAACAGTTCAACTTTAGTAAGTCCCTTATGACTTCTCTTTGCTGTTCACCTTTTCATGGTTCTCTTCATTCTTGTGTTAGAAAGTCAAATTTTCTTTCCAGCTCTGGTCTTTTCATCAGGAAAATTTGAAAGTCTTCTATTTCATTGAAAGACCATTTTTTCTCCTGAAGTATTATACTCAGTTTTGCTGGGTAGGTGATTCTTGGCTTCAGTCCTAGTTCCTTTGACTTCTGGAATATCCTATTCCATTCCCTTCTGTCCCTCAATGTAGAAGGTGCCAGATCTTGTACTATCCTGATTGTATTTCCACAATACTTGAATTGTTTCTTTCTAGCTGCTTGCAATATTTTCTCTTTCACCTGGGAATTCTGGAATTTGGCCACAATGCTCCTAGGAGTTTCTCTTTTTGGATCTCTTTCATGCGGTGTTCTGCGGATTCCTTGAATATTTATTTTGCCTTCTGGTTCTAGAATCTCAGGGCAGTTTTCCTTGATAATTTCGTGGAGGATGATGTCTAGGCTCTTCTTTTGATCATGGTTTTCAGGTAGTCCCAGAATTTTTACATTGTCTCTCCTGATTCTATTTTCCAGGTCAGTTGTTTTTCCAATAAGATATTTCACATTATCTTCCATTTTTCGAATCTGCGCGGTATGTTCTGAGATATCTGTCTTTCTCGAAAAGTCCAAAGCTTCCATCTGTACCATTCCAGATTTGAGAGATCTATTTTCTTCAGTAAGCTTTTGAATCTCCTTTTCCATTTGGTTAATTCTGCTTTTGAAAGCATTCTTCTCCTCATTGGCCCCTTGCACCTCCCTTGCCAGCTGAGTTAGGCTAGTTCTCAAGGTGCCAATTTCTTCAAGATTTTTTTGGTCCTCCTTTAGCAGGGAGCTGATCTGTTTTTCATGCTTCTCCCTTATCCCTCTCATTTCCCTTCCCAGTCTTTCCTCCATCTCTCTAACTTGATTTTCAAAATTCCTCTTGAGCTCTTCCATGGCCCGAGCCCATTGGGTGGGCTGGGACACAGAATCCTCGATTTCTGTGTCTTTGCCTGATGGCAAGCACTGTTCCTCCCCATCAGAAAGGAAGGGAGGAAGTTTTTTTTCTCCGATAAAGTACCCTTCAATAGTTTTATTTCTTTTCCCTTTTCTTGGCATTATCTTCACCTAGTGGCCTGACCTCTGAATGTTCTCCTCACACCCACCTCGCCTCCTGGTCCTCCCAGCCAGCGTTTGGGGACTGAGATTCAAATGCTGCTTCCCGCCTTAGGATTTTTGGGGGGGTCAGGGCTGCTATTCAGTGTGAGAATTAAGTTCAGGTGCTGAGGTCAGGGGCAGGGCCGCCTCTCTGGCTCAATTCCCTCAGGAGGTTTATGCACAAACCTTCCACAATAGATCCAGGCTCCCGCCCGTTTGGGGAGCCCCCATCCGCAGCCGCCTCTCAGCCCCCACCTCCCGGGGGGGGCCCGAGCCATGGGGGCACCTCACTCCCCTCTCAACCTGCCAAAGAAACTCTCTCGCCTACCCCCGTCAGTCACCTGTTGGTGGGGGGCCCGTGCAGCTACTGAAGATCCCACCTCCAGATCCCTCTCAGAACTGTGTCTCTCGGAGCCGCGGCTGCCGTCGCCGCCGCAGGTCCGGGCTGGGCACCGTGTCTGCAGCGCAACGGACCTTTTGCGAGATGTTTGCAGGTCCCTCTGTGGGTGGGGGGAACCCGCGTGGCCGCTGGAGATTCAGTCCCGTAGCCCTCTCGGATCTTTTTCTCACGGTGTCGCTGCCGCGGTAGGGCTGCTCTGTTCTTCCCACCCCCGCTCCCAGTCCCCGGTGCTAAGGACCCTCCCCCCCGAGAGGTTTGCAGGTCTCTCCGGAACAGAAATCTCCCTCACTCCAATATTCTGTGGTCTCTGGGTGCAGAATTCACCCTGGGTTAGTCCCCTCTGCCGTTCTGTGGTTTGTGGGTTCGGAGCTATGTGTATGTGCGTCTTTCTACTTCGCCATCTTGGCTCCGCCCCCTCTAGCACTTATTTTTATAGGATTTTGAGTTCCAAATTTTCCTCCCTCCTTCTTTCCCCTCCCCTCTTCTGAAAACTGTACGTAGTCTGATATAGTTTATACATATATATGTGTATATATATAATATATATTATATATGTATATATATATATATATATACACACACACACACCATTATGTAAAACATATTTCCAAATTCATCATGGTTGTGGAAGAAGAAACAGATCAAAAGTAAAAAAAAAACATGAGAAATAATAAGATAAATTTAAAAATATGCATCAGTCTGTAATCAGAGTCCATCAGTTCTTTGTCCGGATATAGAATGCATTTTCCTTTGTGTATCCTTTCTACTTGCCTTGGATCATTTTGTTGCTGAGAAAAGCTGAGTCATTCATAGTTGATCATCTCATGACATTGCTGATACTGTATGTAGTGTTTTCTTGGTTCTGCTCATTTCACATTGCATCATTTCACACAAGTCTTTCCAGGTTTTCCTTTACTCTGTGTGTGTCTCTCTGCTTCAATTGTGTTTCTCGTAAGCAACATATTGTAGGATACTGGTTCTTGTTCTACTCTTCTATTTATTTCTGTTTTATGGGAGAGTTCATCCCATTTGCATTCAGTATTATAATTACTACTTATGTATTTCCCCCCATCCTATTCTTCTCCTTGTTTGTCCTCTCTTTCCTTTCACTTTTTCCCACCTCACCAATATTTTACTTCTCTCTACCACCTCCCTGTTCTGATCTCCATTTTGTCAGTCTCCAGCCACCCCCATTCCCCTTTATTTAATCTCTTCCCCTCCTATTTCCCTGTCAGGTAAGATAGATTTCTACATTCATGTGACTGTGTATATCATTCTCTCTTTGAACCAATACTGATAAGGATAAGGTTCAAACAATATTCATCACTGAGCTGTCCTCCATTTTCCCCTCACTGTAGCAGGTGTTTCTCACCTCTTCATGCAAGATAATTTACTCCATTCTACTTCTCCCTTCCATCTGCACCCAGTATACTCCTCTTTCTCATGCCTTAATTTTTTTATCTCATTCCCTCAAATTCAGCTTCTGCCTGTTGTGATAGCAAGCAAAATAAGATATTTTGCTGTTTTTATTTTAGTATAATCAAGTGTCTCTGATTGAATCTTGCCTTTATCAATTAAGAGTCTATACTAGGAGTAAAGTACAGAAAAAAGAGTTTCTCTAACTAGAAACAGTATGTGTATTGGTATTGTTAATTATTTTAATGTGATTAAAGATCTTCCCCATCCATTAATGGGTCTGTCCATTAAGGGGAGTTTGATCAGGGAAGATTTGTGGGAAGGTCTAAGCCTTTTGTTAATGAAGCACTGGTTCTCAAGGGTTGTAATGCCCTCTGGCTCTAAAAATGGTATGAATACTCTGAGATGAGGTTTTACTTTGGGGCTTACTGACTGGAAGTGTTTGGCCAGACAAGGATTCTGGGAAGCTGCCAAGGAGTACCCCCTCCCACCCCACTCATCCCCTGCTTGGAAAGCCTGGATGTTGTCCTTTCCTCTGTGGTATGGTCAGTCAGCTTTACCTGTCTATTGAACTATGGTCACGCAGAGGCAACTATGTCTGTTGACTCTTGATTTCTCTGTATTTCTTTGAAGTTCATGATGCTGACTCCCCTGAACTTGGTGGATGAATCTGTGGTAGCAGGCCCCCTGTGTATGTAGAGGTGCTTACTGTTACATCTGTGCCCTCTGTCATGTATATTCCTTCTAGTGATACAAGTTTTAAGAATTACAAGTATCTTCTTCCCATGCAGGGTTGCAAACCATTCAGCATCATTGAATCCTTTATGTTTTCTTTTCCCTTTTGAGGCTTCTCTTGGGTCTGGATATTGGAGGTCAAAGTTCTGCTTTAGTTCTGGTCTTCTCCTTTTGAAGGTTTGAAATCCTTCTATTTCATTGAATGACTATTTTTTCCCTGCAAGTATTATGCTTAATTTTGTGATTCTTGGTTGTCATTCTAAGTCCTTTGCCTTCCAGAATATCATGTTCCATCAATTCCAGTCCTTTAATGTTGCAGCTGCTAAGTTTTATGTGATCCTGATTTTGACTCCCTGATATTTGACTTGTTTCTTTTTGGCCACTTGAAGTATTTTTTTCCTTGACCTGAAAGTTCTGAAATTTAGATATAATGTTTCTTGGGGATTTTATTTTGGGATGTCTTTTATGAGGTGATTAGTGGATTCTTTCAATGTGTTTTTGCCCTCTGTCCCTCCAGGATATCAGGGCAGTTTTCCTCAATAATTTCTTGAAAGATGCTGTACAGGTCCTCCTTTTGATTGTGGCTTTCTGGTAGTCCAGTGACTCTGATGTTGTCTCAGCTGGATCTGTTTTCCAGGTTAGTTGTTTTTCCCAAGAGGGATTTAATATTTTCTTCTATTTTTTTATTCTTTTGAATTTGTTTGATTGATTCATGAGATCTCATAGAGTCATTAGCTTCAACTTGCCCAATTCTAACTTTTAGGGTGTTGTTTTCCTCAATTAGCTTTTGTACTTTGTTTTCCATTTGGCTAATTGTACTCTTTAAGGAGTTGTTTTCTTCTACAGATTTTTGTATTTCCTTTTCCATTTGGCCAATTCTACATTGTATGCAGTTTTCTAAGCCGTTGAGTCTTTTTTCATAATTCTCTTGTAGCACTCTCATTTCTTTTCTCCATTTTTCTTCTACCTCTCTTGTATGATTTTTAAACTTCTTTTTGAGCTCTTTCATCAGTTCTTTCTTGAGACTGCTTACCATTTCTTTTTGGGGTTTTACCCATAGGTGTTTTGACATTGTTGTCCTCTTCTGAGTTTGTGTCTTGGTCTTACCAGAATAACTTTCTACCTGCTCATTCCCTTCCCCTCCCCACTTTTCTTGACCTTTTTCCTTTCTTTTAAATTTGAGTTCTGTCCCCAGGGTGGAATGGGCACTGTCTCTGGCTTCTTGTGCCAGTGGTAGCAGTCCCTAGCCATTTATCTGATGGTGTACTGATGTTACCCTGAGGCCCAAGAGGTACCCTCATGTCTGTGCTGCAGGTGTAGCATGGTGGTTGGCCGGTCCTGCTGGAGTCTGTAGGGGTCTTGCAGCTTAGCTGGTGCTGAGTTGGGGTCCTAGAAGTGGTATCTGGTATGTACTGAGGAGCAGTGGGGTTTTTCTGTGTTTCCCTGGGGCTACACTGAAGCACAGGAGGTCCTGATGCTGGAAGATGCCTGCCCACCTGGAACCATGATGAAGCATGTGGAGATTCAGTTGCTGTGGGATGGCTGCCTGGGACAACATTGAAGCACTTGGAGTAGGATGCCTGCCTGGGGCTGTGCCAAAGCACAAGGTGGTTCTCCATGCTGGAGTCTGAGGGTTCTACTGGCTATGCTAGGTCACATGGGGGACCTGAATTTGGTGTTTGCCTGCTCCACCACAGTGGGGCTTAGGCCCTTCCACTAGTTTGCTAAGATGGGGCTTGCTGCTAGGTTGCTGGGATGTTTCTTGTCCTGGACTGCACTCCCCTTTTACCTGAGTGATATGGACTTCCTTGATGATCCTCTAATTCTCCTGGGCTAAAAGACTGCTTCACCTTGTCTTTCCACTGGCTCTGCTGTTCCAGGATTTGTTCTGGGGCTATATTTTTCCTTACATTATTTGTAAGCAGACTATGCCACATTTTTGTCTTTTTCCTCAGTCACTCACCTTTGCTTCTACCTATTTTCTATGTGTCTTTTAAAAAAATCTGACTAGGTTGATGATTTCTTTGAGAATATACATTAACCTTCCTATACAGCTACCTTTCTTGCTCATGAGCAGTGTTTCTCTTTGTATTTCGTGATTTCATTTCTGAGAGCCTATCCCTCTTGTGATGACTTGCCTTATAGAATTGTAGACTGTGAGATAGGAGATCCCATTTATTCTTTCTTTGAATTATATCAAGAAATCTGTGATTCATGTTACACTATGTTCAGCTCTCCTCTCCTTTATTATGTACTCTTAATTTGGAGTGGTGATTTTCCCCCCAAATTTTCCTTTCTTTCTGATTTATTAACCAAATCTTCTCTTTGGTCAGAGTTCAGAATAGTGATTCCTTTCGTTGTTGAGTTTTTTACCTTTTGAAGGATGACATTATTGTCAAGATCACCCAAGAATTTATCAAGGGATGTCTGGATAGTTGAAGTCGGCCATGATGTGTCCATTCCAGATTTGTTTCCAAAATTATCTTTTTTTCTCCTGCATAGTTGGTGATCTTTTGTACTTTCCTACCATAATTCACTTCTGTTTCTCCTTCCATCAGATCTCATCCAAATGTTATCAAACATCTTTCCTTACTCTTTTTTCTAGATTTCCTTACATGATGTACCTTATAAAATGTCTATTGGTAATGCATTGCCTTATTTGTTGCTTTTGCTTACATTACTATATAGTCTTCCACAGCTGTGTGCAAATTGCAACTCTCCTTCTGTCAAATCTCAGTGATGCCTACATAGTTGGATTTATTTCATTGCATTAAGATCACTAGCTTAGTCAGTCCAGACTTTGAACAATGTTTATATAAGTGGCTGAATGCATGAGTTTTATTGTTGAATAATAGTTCCTTGGATAGTATCTCCTATGAATTATCGGGGCTCTCTCCTGATCTCCTCATGTTGTCCCTGCTATCTTCTGAGTCATCTGCCTTGGCAGATATATTTAGGCATCTAAATTTTCAGTTTCTAACCTTGATGTCTTTTGCAAAACTTCAAGTGATTATAACATTGTTAGCCCTCATTAAGTATATCCTTAACCAAAAAAGGCATCATTCCGTGTGAATAAATAAGAAAGGAAGGAAAGAGACACTTATTAAGCACGTATTACATGTCAGACTCTGTTAAGCACTTGACAAATGTTATCTCATTTGATTCTCACAACAACCCTGGGAGTTGGGTCCTGTTATTATCCTCAGTTTACAGTTGAGGAAACTGGGGCAGACAGAGATTAAGCAATTTGCTCAACATCACGCAGCTAATAAATGTTTGAAGCTAGATTTGAACTCAGGTCTTCCTGACTCCAGGCCCAGCGCTCTATGCACTGCATCACCTAGCTATCTCTTTTATTAATTATATACTAATCGACCTGCACCATGCTAAGACCTAGGGGTATAAATACAAAGGGACACAATCTCTGACCTCAAGAAACTGCCATTTTGATGTGTGTGGACGACACATTTAAGGGAGTGGCAGCCAAAGGTGGATCGATATTTTGGTTTGGAAAGTTAAAGGGATAGTGAATAGAGATATAAGAGGGTGGGTTGGCATATCCTTTACTGGATTAATGGAAGTATTAATTTGATTATGTAAGGGTTTGAGGATTGCCTACAATAGCAAAGAAAATAGCAAGACAATGGATATGGTGGAATAAGGTGAGGTCTGGTGGGGGGCAGTCTAAAATAGTGGGGCCCTGGAGGTCTCATCAGTCCTACTAGTAGGATTCCAGGGCAGGAGTTCCAGAGATGAAAGAGTTAAATTTCATATTTTTGTTTATTTTTCATTTTTAACACAGTTCTTGTCACATAAAACAATTCCAACTTTTGATGAGCATTTAAAGCATTTACAATATAGCCCACAAATGAATCTTTTTTAATATTAACCAATTGAGACACAAATAATATGTATGCTAACTAAGAGTAGGGGCATCGCAGGGAAACAATATCTCCCCAACTTCATGTCAGTTCCAGGCAGGAGTAGATTGTCAACTTGCATTGAGTCGGACTTAAAATCTGCCAGGTGTCAGTGGGGAAATTGAGTCAGGAGAATCCTACCTCAGCCCAGGCTGAACAGCCACTCTCCCACCCTTCCCATGAAATCACCTTTTTCAGTTCATACCAGCATCTCACAGGCTTACTGGCATCATGAATTGGAGGCTCAGACTGCCATTCTTGCTATCTGTATCTGGAGTTAGACTCAGAACAGTCAGTTAATAGTCCCATAGCATCTTAAAATAGCAAGTTCCAATAACCAGGTCTCAGATATGACTACAATTTCACATTGGCTAAGGAATATATTTTGAGGCAAATCTTAAGCGGCTTACATGCCTTTCTATACATGTTCAAGTTCCTGCTTAAATAACAGTCATAAAATTAAATTTACCATTAAAACCTTAACTTTTCCATCAATGCCAAATTTTACCCGAAGTTACCTGCCTCTAGGAAACTTAGACTAAAATTCTCTTCCCCAAACTAAAGATGTCTCTGATTTAGTTTCAGTAAGTAATTCAGTCAATTGTTTTAATACTAATTGCTTTTATATCACTTTGTAACATGTTCAATTTTTCTCCCCATCTCTCCCTTCCCCCCGCTCCCTAATACCTTGCATTCTGATTACCCCTTCCCTCAATGACCTCTCTCTTCTATCACACCCCACCCTTCCCTTATCCCCATCTTCTCTCTTTTCTTGTAGGACAAGATAAATTTCTAAACCCCATTACCTGTGTTTCCTGTTTCCCGGTTATATGCAATAATAATTCTCAACATTCGTTTCTAATACTTTGAATTCCAACTTCTCTCCCTCCCTCCCTACCTACCCATCCCTACTGAGAAGACAAGCAATTCAATACAGACTAAATATGTGTTATTTTGCAAAAGACTTCCATAATAATCATGTTGTGTAATACCAACTATATTGCCCTCTATCCTAATCTATTCTCCCTTATTTTTTCTTTCCCTCATTTGCTCTTGTTCCTTCCCAAAACCATTTATTTCTAGTTATTCCCTTCTCCCATTTGTCCTTACTTCTAATATTTCCCTCACCCCACTTGTCACCTCCTCCCCTACTTTCCTGAGGTATAAGATAGATTTTCATACCAAATTTAGTGAGCATGTTATTCCCTCCTTAGGCCATATGTGGAGAGAGTGGCTTCACTTTTCCCCTCTCCCTTTCTCCCTTTTCTCCTCCATTGAACAAGATTTTTCTTTATCTCTTTTATGAGTTATAGCCTGCTCCATTCCATTTCTCTATTTCTCCTTCCAGTATTTTTCTCCCTCACCCCTTAATTTTTATTTTATTTTTTTTGTGGATTTCATCTCTTCTGATTCAACACAGCCTGTATTCTCTGTCTATATGTGTGTGTGTCTGTATGTACAATCCCTCCACCTACCCAAATACTGAGAAAAGTCTCAAGAGTTATAAATATTTTCTTTTCATGTAGGAATGTAAACAGTTCAGCTTCAGAAAGTCTTTTATAATTTCTCTTTTCTGTTTACCTTTTCATGCTTCTCTTGACTCTTGTGTTTGAAAGTCACATTTTCTCTTCAGTTCTAGTTTTTTCATCATGAATGCTTGGAAGTCCTCTATATCATTGAATCACCATTTATTCCCTTGAAGTATTATACTCAGTTTTGCTGGGTAGGTGATTCTTGGTTTTAATCCCAATTCCTTTGACTTCTGGAATATCTTATTCCAAACCCTTCAATCCCTTAATGTTGAAGCTGCCAGATCCTGTGTTATCCTGATTGTATTTCCACAATACTTGAATTGTTTCTTTCTAGCTGCTTGCAGTATTTTCTCCTTGATCTGGGAACTCTGAAATTTGGCCACAACATTCCTAGGAGTTTCTCTTTTTGGGTCTCTTTCAGGAGGGGTTTGGTGGATTCTTTCATTATTTATTTTGCTCTCTGGTTCTAGAATATCAGGACAGTTTTCCTTGATAATTTCATGAAAGATAATGTCTAGGCTCTTTATTTGATCATGGCTTTCAGGTAGTCCCATAATTTTTAAATTGTCTGTCCTGTATCTATTTTCCAGGTCAGTTGTTTTTCCAATGAGATGTTTCACATTATCTTCTATTTTTTCAAACTTTTGGTTTTGTTTTTTAACTGCTTGTTTTATCTCATAGTCATGCATTTCCCTGAATTCAATTCTCTCTTTCAAAGAACTATTTTGTTCAGTGAGCTTTTGAACCTTCTCCTCCATTTGGCTAATTCTACTTTTTAATGCCTCCTTCTCCTCATTGGCTTTTTGGACCTCTTTTTCCAATTGAGTTAGCCTCTTTTTAAAGGTATTATTTTCCTCAGTATTTTTTTGGTTCTTCATTTAGCAAGCTGCTAACTAGATTTTCAAGCTCTTCCATTACCCAAGCTCAGTTTAAGTTCACTTTGGAGACCCTGGAGGCAGGGGTCTTAACTTCCTGTGACAGTAAGCCTTGTTCTTCCTCATCCTAAAGGATGGGAGGAGATACCTATTCACCATGAAAGTAACCTTCTATGGTCTTATTTTTTTTCCCCCTTTTTTTGGGCATTTCCCCAGCCAGTTACTTGACTTCTGAATCCTTTGTCAAGAGATTAGACTGAGCTGCTGGGTTCCCCTGGGCTTTAGGTGGGGGCAGGACCATCACTCAGGGCTGAAGATTAGATCAGCTGCTCCCTACAGCCAGAGGCTTTAAGCTGAGCCACCTGGACAATCGACCCAGGTTGCTTGCTGGCCACCATAGCTGCCTGCTGCCTCTGTCGTTGCCTGGGACTATTGCTGGAAGAACCCCTTCCCCTCTCACCCAGCTGGGAAAGCCCTCCCACACTGACCTTTGGAGCTTTCTTTGTTGCTTGTGGGTTGAGGTATCTGGGATCCTCCCTGCTGGGGATTCTGCCCTGGAGCCCTGTTCTGGTCCCGTTTTTCCCTGTGCCACGTAGCCAGGGGTGGGCTGTGCTCCACTCAGTGTCCCTTGAGATAGACCTTTCCTGTCAGCCTTCCAGGTTACCTTTGTCTGGAAACCTCTTTCATTCTGTTTTTCTATGGCTTCTGCTGCTCGAGACTTTGTTGAGTCATTTTTTATAGCTATTTTGTGGCCTGTGGGGGAAGTGCTAGAGTATATGTGTCTTTCTACTCCACCATCTTGGCTCCACCCCCTAAGAGTTAAATTTCTTAAGGAAGAAAAGGTCTAGAAATTAAAATTCTATCCTCATACAGTATTTTTAAGCTAGATCCTAATTTCTCTAATTTGCCAACCTTCCAATGGCAGCAGTGGTAAAAATTGTACCGGTACCCTAATGGATCTTCAGTTTCTTGCCTGAAAGTGTTCTTAGCAATGCACTCAGTTTCTTTTGGTGGTGTCATTGTCCCTATGAATATCAACAGAAGTCAGTACTGATTGGCAGATGTGTTGTTTCTTGGAAGGAATAGTGATTGCATATCTCTTCCAAGAAGACAGCATTATCTCACTTTTGTTCATATCAGTTCAACAGATGACCACCTTAGGACAGCACCACAGGACTCACCCTTCATCACTGCTCATCTTTCTGTAGTATTAGCAGAGATCCCGACTTCCCTAGATTTGCTTTATTTTTTTTTTCAGGATAACAGCAAACATTTATTTTTTTATTTTATTTTTTACCTTCCTCCCTCTCCACCCATCCCCATTGGGAAGGCAAGCAATTCAATATAGGCTATATATGTGTAGTTTTGCAAATGACTTCCATAATAGTTATGTTATGTAAGAATAACTATATTTCCCTCCATCCTATCCTGCCCCGCATTTCTTCTATTCTCTCTTTTGACCTTGTCCCTACCCAAGAGTGTAGACTTCTAATTGCTCCCTCCTCCCATTGCCCTCCCTTCCTGCTTATCCTCTTTTCCCCCACTTTCTTATATTGTAAGATAGGTTTTCATATCAAAATAAGTATGCATTTTATTCCTTCCTTGAGTCAGATGTGATGAGAATAAGCTTCAGGTTTACCCTCTCACCTCTCCCCTTTTTCCCTCCATTGAAAAGTCTTTTTCTTGCCTCTTTTATGAGAGATAATTTGCCCCATTCCATTTCTCCTTTTCTCCTCCCAACATATTCCTCTTTCACCCCTTAATTTCATTTTTTTAGATTTGATCCCTTCCTATTCAGCTCATCCTGTGATCTGTGTGTGTGTGTGTGTGCGTGTGTGTATGTGTGTGTATAATCCCACCAACTACTCAGATACTGAAGAAAATTTCAAGAGTTACAAATATTGTCTTTCCATGTAGGAATGCAAACAGTTCAACTTTGGTAAGTCCTTTATGATTTCTCTTTCCTATTTACCTTTTCATACTTCTCTTGATTCTTGTGTTTGAAAGCCAGATTTTCTATTCAGCACTGATCTTTTCATCATGAATGCTTGAAAGTCCTCTATTTCATTGAATGCCCATTTTTTCCTCTGAAGTACTCAGTTTTTCTGGGTAAGTGATTCTTGGTTTTAATCCTAGCTCCTTTGACTTCTGGAATATCATATTCCAAGCCCTTCAGTCACTTAATGTAGAAGCTGCTAGATCTTGTGTTATCCTGATTGTATTTCCACAATACTCAAATTGTTTCTTTCTACTTGCTTGCAATATTTTCTCCTTGACCTGGTAAGACTGAAATTTGGCTACACTGTTCCTAGGAGTTTCCCTTTTTGGATCTCTTTCAGGTGATCAGTGGATTCTTTCAATATTTATTTTGCCCTCTGGTTCTAGAATATCAGAGCATAATTTCATGAAAGATGATGCCTAGGCTCTTTTTAAATTGTTTCTCCTGGATCTATTTTCCAGGTCATTTATTTTTCCAATGAGATATTTCACATTATCTTCTATTTTTCATTCTTTTGGTTTTGTTTTGTGATTTCTTGGTTTCTCATAAAGTCATTAGTCTCCATCTGTTCCATTCTAATTTTTAAAGAACTATTTTCTTCAGTGAGCTTTTGGACCTCCTTTTCCATTTGGCTAATTCTGCTTTTTAAAGCATTCTTTTCCTCATTGGCTTTTTGAACCTCTTTTGCCAATTGAATTAGCCTATTTTTAAAGATATTTTCTTCAGCATTTTTGGGGTCTCCTTTAGCAAGTTGTTGACTCGTTTTTCATGATTTTCTTACATCTCTCTCATTTCTCTTCCCAAGTTTTCCTCCACCTCTCTTGCTTGATTTTCAAAATCCTTTCTGAGTTCTTCCATGGCCTGAGACAATTGAATATTTATTTAGGATTTTTGGGATACAGAAGCCAACCAGTTACTTGACTTTTGGGTCCTTTGTCAAGAGCAGGGTATACTCTGGAGATCTGTAAGATCTCAGTTCCTCCAAGGTGGCACAATCAAGCGTGTACACTGTTCTGGAAGCAACCAGAAACTTTTGTGCCCAGAATCTGACTAGTAGAGTTTCCTCTCCACAAACACCTGGCCTCCAGTTCCATCAAGCCAGCACTGGGGGCTGAGATTCAGATATGCTGCTCAGTTCCCCCAAGGGCTTTCAGTGGGGGCAGGGCCACCACTGAGTGTGAGATAAAGATCAGTTGCTCCATTCTTCCAGGAGCATTTGGTGGGGGCAGGGCCTCAACACAGGGCTGAGGTATAGATCAGCTGCTCAGTGCCCCCAGGGGTTTAACCACCCAGCAATAGATGCAGGCTACTGTGGGTGCTGCTGTGGGAGCTGCTGCTGTGTGATGTGACCTCTACCCAGGCCACTGCCTGAGGCTGGAGCTATGAAAAGACCTTGCTCCCTCTTTGGCCAGCTGAAAAAACTCTCTCACTGACCTTTGGCACCTGTGGGTTGAAGGATCTGCAAACTGCCACTACTGCTGCTGGGGATTCTGCCCCCGAAGCCTGATGGAGTCCTCCTCCCAGTGCCATGCAGTGTGGCCAAGGCTGGGCTGGGCTCTGCTCCATGTCCAGTGTGACAGACCTTTCCCATCAGCCTTTCAGGTCACCCTGGGCTGGAAATCTCCTCCACTCTGTTGTTCTGTGGCTTCTGCTGCTCTAGAATTTGTTGAGAGTCTTTCTTTAGAGGTATTTTATGGGCTGTGGGGGAAGAGTTAGTGTATGTGCATCTTTCTCCTCCACCATCTTGGCTTCACCCCCCTAGAATTACTTTAAGGAGAGAAGAAATCCCTGCAAAGAATTATTGAACAAAATAGGAAAGGAAGCTCACTTATTCCTTCAAAAAGCAGTAATTTAGCCCATTCAGTTTGGAATTAACTCTATTGTTTGCTGAGGGAGTAACAAAGATAGAAAAGTTTCAGTCCATGAATTTCAGGGGAGCTTAGAATATAGCTGAGTGAGATAAGAATAGGAAAAGAGCTTCAGAGAAGAAAAATGATCAGAAGAGTTAGAAGATAACTCTAACCAATATCAAGAAATTGAAATTTGGAGGAATGTAAGGCAGAAGGAGCAGAGAAGGATCATTGAACATTTGGAGTTTCAGAAGACTCTTTCTGTAGATGGTAGAGTGAAACCTTTTAAATGGAAAACATTTCTGTTCCAGGGAATGATGATATGGGTCAACAGCTCTTATCAGAAGAGAGAACACCTGATAAGGGTATTTAAAAAAAGGAGTAGTAATGGTGGTTTGTAACTTCTTGATGAGGGGTACCAAAGTAGTTATTGGTTGACCTGGAATTAGCAGAAGACTCATGCTGCATATCTGAGAAGAGCTAGGGAATGCTTTCAGATTGTCCAGCAAACTGGTGTTTTAATATCATTGGCAATTTAAGGTAGAGACTTCAGAGGAGAATAACAGGTTTGGGAAGTGAATAGTTAGTTAAAAACATAGTGCCTGAGGCTGGGATTTGAGTTTTGGAATCAAGACAGAATGGACATTTGTTCAGGAATGGACCTGCCCTTCTGAGAGCTTGTAAAAATATATTTGTTAGAGTTTTACAAATCTTGTCAAGAGGCTTCTAAAGTGAAAAGGGAGACCAGAAGAAGAAAAATATTAATAAATACCTCAAAACAGGTATTCTAAGCCAGATAGCATAGAAAGTAGAAGCTATAAAAGAGGAAGATAAGTAGTAGTGAGAGGTTCAGTTAATTCACAGGATGTAATACCCCAGGAAGGATCTAAGAATAAAACCCCATTCTCATAAGTCTATATACTAATGTACAAAGTAGGAAGAATAACCAAAGTGAACAAATAACTTTAATTCCAGGAGGCAAATTCAACCACTGATACTTGAAGATATATGACTCATGACTAGAATATTGCTAAGTATATTCCATAGCCAAAAGCAATTCAAAAGATAAATGGAGGCAGAGTTGCATGATATAAAGAGGTTATGCTCATATTTAGGAATACAGAAACTGGAAGAGGAAAACATGGTGGAACATATTTGGCTAATGACTAATAGAAGGAGAAACAGAAATGATGTTGTAGGAGACATCCAATAGACCACCAAGCCAGGAGTAGAAAAAAAAATGAATTTATGAATCAAACCTGGCACAGAGACTTCAACTGGCCAGATACTCCCTGGAGTGCTTTTTCTGCCAAAAAGCAGAATAGCTGGCTAGTTCTTGACTTGCCTTAATGGTAATTTCATTCTTCAAAATGTCAGGGAGGCAACACTAGGTCTATTATTCTGGACTTGATTTTGACCAATAAGGATGGACTACTTGTCAAAATACCTATGATGAGAATTTTTTTATGATGAGAGGTTTAATGGAAAGTGATCACAGCATCCTGGAATTCAGGATAGAGGAGAGAAAATCTGGGCATAGTCTCATAGGAATCTTTAGATTTTAGAAAAGTAGATTTCAAACAGTTTTGGGAAAGGATAGTTCAGATCCTGTGGGTCATGAACGCATGGGACAAGTCAACACAGGAACAAGAAAGAGAAAAAGGTCAGAATGGATACTTTAAAGATGGGGGCCTGGGGCAGTAAGAGGTAAATCTTTCCTCTGTATGAATTGTTACTGTAATGAGTTGACTCACTTTCTGCTGACCTCAAATCCCATCTTCCAAGAGACTATTCTGAATTTCTTCTTTGAGCACTGTGCTTGGTCCACACTAAAAATACCTTCTGTAGGTGGGATCCAGGTCCATACCCTCACTATTTAAACCCCTCAGGAAATATGGAAACAGATTGTGCCAAAGCAAAGATTCTCAAGCTGAATTTAAAATTCCTTCTTTCAGCAGCAGCATGGTGGCATACAAGATAGAGCATTGGCCCTGAAGTTAGCAGGACCTGAGTTCAAATGAGACCTCAGAAACTTGACACTTATTAGCTGTGTAGCCCTGGAAAGGTCACTTAATCCCATTTGCCTCACAAAATAATAATAATAAATAAATAAAATTATTTCTTTCATTCAAAAAGGAGCTCAGAAAACCATCCACAGGTTGCATCATCTTCAAATAGGAACAATATTAGATACTTTGCAGGATGCATAGATAGCCATATCTATATTGCTATAAACACAAAGACTAGCTTTCCTCTTATGTCTCAAGTAGAGAATCTGTGGTTTCTACCTTCCTATTCAACAGAGTACTTGGAGACATTGTTGGGGAACATTTTGCAGAACTATTTAGTTGCTCAATCAAAAATACCAACTCCTCCATGAAGGCACTCCTGATCCTCCCAGTTCAAAACACTTTCTCTCTCTTCCAATTGTCTGGCATTATACTTTTATTTACAGAATATATGTAGAAAAATGTGAGCTTTTGGGGAGCTGTATTTGTATCCTTACTGGTTTTGTGCTTTTATTTCTTTTTGTTCATTCATTCATTCCTACTACAATTCCTTGATTTTATCAGGCATTTAATAAATGTTTGTTGAATTGGCTTATTAAATTGATGGGAAGCCCTCAAAATTGAAATTCTGAAGATATCAACAGAAAAAACTCCAATAAGTAAGAAGACACCATGTTCTAAAGAAACTGATGTAGATGCATTGGGATCTAATCAACCAACTTAGATTTTTAAAAGATAGGTTTATCAGATGGAAACAGAGTGTAGAACATAGGAAGGAGACAAAAGAATTACACAGAGTGTAAAAACACTGTCAGATGGTGTGAAACTCAGATGAACTGAGACTGGTGGTAAATGCTAAGAAAAATAAAAATGGCTTAAAAAAACCAGAACAAAACCCAAAACAAGCTTTGAAAGGGAAGAAGATTACAGAGGGGATACCTCAGCAAATCAGACTTTCGTAGGCAAAGGAGACAAAACACAGCTAGATTTTGCTTCTGTTTTCTTTGTAAAGATAAGTTGTCTTCAGACTTGGAAGAATGGAACATTTTTGCTACAAGAAGTTTAAACTGAAGGTAAGTGAGTAGATAATAAGGGAGCACCTGCTTACTTCAGTGAGTTCAATTTATGTCCTGGATGAACTATATTCAAGAATAATGAAAGAATGGGCAGATGTGATTTCTGAGCCACTATCAGTAATCCTGGAAAAATTATAGGGGGAACAGTCGAGTTTCCACAGAATTGAAGAAAGGCAGATATTGCTCTGATTGTAAAGGAAGGAATCGGGAAGAATTCATAAAGAATAAAGCAATGAACTCAACTGATTCCTGGAGAAAATTTTAGGATATAATGTTAAAAGAATGGTTTATGAACAATTAGAAAAGAAAGTGATCAGTAAAAGTCAATATCAAGAACAAATCATATCAGTCTGACCTCATTTCATTTTTTTAAAAATAGTGCTATTAAGCATTTGACCGTCTTATGCTATCCTTGGGGACAAGATGGAGATATGTGGGCTAGTACAGTTAGAATGATTCAGAATTTACTCAATGATCTTTTAGAAATAGAAGTCATTAGTGGCATTAGTGGATTGATGTCAACTTAGAGGGAGATCTCTGGGGAATGTTCCGGGAATCTGTACTTGGCCTTGAAATCTTCAATATTTTTATCAGTGACTTGGACAAGACCACCAAGATCACATTTGTCAAATTTTCAGGAGACAGAAAGCTGAGAAGGATGACTACAATGTTAGATATCAAAGTCAAGAGCCCAAAGGATCTTGAAAAGGAGAGAAATCTAATAATGTGATGTTTAATTAAGTGTAAAGTCCTATACTGATTGTCAAAGAAAACTTCACAAGTCCAAGGAGTGAGGTATGCAGCAAAACAATAGCTTGTAGGAAAATGAGCTTGATCTTTTAGTGGAATGCTAACTCAGTATGATCCAACAGTATGATGCAGTAGCCCTCAAAACATATATGATCTTAGCTGCATTCAGAAAGGTATAGTATCTAGGACAAGGAGTGTGACAATAATCTTTATTCTGTTCTAGTAAGAACACAACTAGAGGATTATGTAAAATTCTGGATGTCACATTTAAGGAAAGACACTGATATCTGGAACATATTAAAAGAAAGATTACCAGGTTGTTGAAGGAATTTGAGACTATGCTAAACTTGGATTGATGTATGGATTTGAGATTAGTATGGAAAAGAGAAGAGTTGGGAGAGACATGGTAGCTGTCTTCTTCAAATGACTGCATGTGGAAGAGAGATTGAACTTGTACCTAAAGATCAGAACTAGGAATAATGGATGAAAGTTTGAGAGAGGCATATTTAAATGTAAAGAAAAAACCAAACTTCCTGACACTTAGAACTGTTCCAAAGTGGAATGAGTTATCTTGGGAAGCAGTAAGTTCTTCTTCACTGGTTTCTGCAAGTGAAGGCTGGATGACCACTTGTTAGGGTTATTATAGAGGGAATTTCAGGTTAGAAATAGATTGGACTAGATAGATTCTGGTTTCCTTCACAACTCTGAGATTCCTTAAATCTACGTACATATTTACCCAAATACTCAAATGGATGTATGATCCCCTCTCCATCCTCACGCCTCGTCTTGTATGACTCTCATGTCTTCTCAAATTTCTTCATAAGGAGTCCACCCAATATGCTCAAAGCCTTCTTTACTTTCTCCTAACATTGAGACAGTACCAGTGGAGCACCCTAGCTATCCCTTTGTTATCTCTTGCTCTTGGTATATGACCAAGCCATTTTCTCTTTCTGCCATATAATTCTTTGATGACATCCTTTACTCTTATCTTTCTTTGGATTTCCTCACTGGTTGTATGGTGCAGCTTTCTCTCACCCATGCACTTTTCCATTGCCTTCCGTGTGATGCTCATCTTTAGAGAAGGATGGGAAATGTGGCTGGATTCTAATAAAGGTATAATAGAAGAGATTCATGCTGGAAGGAATACAATTGTGAGAGTGTTAAGGGATTGATTAAAAGTTATCTAAAGGCATGTAAAAAATCTCATACTTTATTGATTTAAAAAGGCAACTGAGAAAACATAAAAGTTACCAACTTATAGGTCTATACTCCTATTTACACAAAATCTCATTGAGGGTCATCTGTATACAAACTGCAGACATCCCTGATGAGGGTATTAGTAGGAAAAAAAGTGGTTTATGCAAATGATATTCAACAATGGACCACATCTTTACCATCTCACATTAACTAAAATATATCAGAACATAAGATACCCATTGTGCTGATTGTTTATTACTCCCCAAAGCATTGCATTAAGTAGAACAGAATTCTACCATAAGTTTTTTTTCAATGAAATCATTATTTATTTCTTAGATGCAACAACGGAAGTAACCCTGCTCACTGACTCTCTGATAATAAACATCAGAAGAGGCAAAAAAGGGAGAGATGTTAATCAGTAAGCATTTATTAAGTGCTCACAATGTGCCAGAAATTGTGCTAAGCACTAGGAATACAAGTACAAGCAAAAAGACAATCCTGGCCTTAAGGAACTTAGATTCTAACTGGGGAAGACAACACTTAAAAAGAAGCTGAAAACTTGACTACAGAAGGGGGTCCTTAAGTAATGTTATAGATAGATACTTTAGTCAAAGTAATGTGTTCTTGTTTCCCAGTTTGGCGGTCAAGAGCAAGTTACGAACCATCCCAGAATACATCAACAACCCCATGTCCCAATGCACACCTGTATCCCGGACTCTAGGCATTTGCACTGGCTATGTCCCACTCTGTTCTCCCTCCTCATCTCTACTTCCTGGCTTCCTTCAAGTTCCAACTAAAGTCCTACCTTCTATAGGAAGGGTGGAGAACCTGTGGCTCTGAGGCCACATGTGACCTTCTAGGTCTTTGGGTGTGACCTTTCGACTGAGTCCAAATTTTACAGAACAAATCCTTTTATTAAGGGGATTTGTTCTGTGAAGTTTAATTCAAAGGGTCACACTTGAGGACCTGGAGGGCCACATGTGGCCTTGAGGCTGCAGGTTCCCCACCCCTGCTCTAGATCTTTTCTAGATCCTCTTAATGCCTTCCTGCTGTTGGTTACTTCCAATTTATCCTGTCTATATCTTCTTTGACATAGTTGTTTACATATCGTTTCCTCCATTAGAGTGTGAGCAGCTTGAAAGGAGGGACTGTCTTTCAGCTTTGCAACCCCAGGGCTTAGCATACTGCCTGGAACATGATAGGCACCTAATGCTTATTAATTTGACTTAACTCAACCTGAAATAGTGTATCTAAACTTTGGAAACCATGAAGTCCTATTTAAATGAGAAATTACCTAGTTCAGTGCCCTCCTTTTTTCCATAGGAAAGCTGAGGCCTAGAGTGACAGAGTGACTTGTCTGTGGATATACAGAGGTTTGTGACTCTGAACCCAGCACTTTTTCCACTTAGCCAAAATGTCCCTGAGTCTTGAGGCAATCAGGTGGTATAGTGTGGATGGAGCCCCAAGTTTGGAGTTAGGAAGACCTGAGTTCAAATGTGACCTCAGATACTTACGAGCTGTGTGTCTACCCCAGTTTCCTCAGTTATAAAATGGTGATAACAATAACACCTGCCTTCCAGAGTTGTTGTGAGGACCAAATGAAATAATGTTAGTAAAGCTTTTAGCATGGTCTCTGGCACATAGTAGGTGCTTAATAAATGTCTACTTCTTTCCTTCCTTTCCACAGTTCTTTACTAGTGACCTGCTACATGACCAAGTTGTTCTTGTGAAGGAGACTTCCAGCCTTCTGATCCTGAGAACAGACCTCATTTGTCTTGAATAATTGGGAAGGGCTGTCTACACTGTCACTGAGACACAGGATGATCATTCCACCCTTTGCTTGGCTTGGACTCTCAGGGTGGTTGTAAAATCTCCATGGAGCTTTATCATAGAAGCTGCAGTGGTTTAAGAGAAAGAACACTGCAGTGCAAAAACTGTTTCTAAGTGTGTTTCTGTCACTAAGGAGCTATATGACCTTAGGCAAGTCACTTACCCTTTCTTGACCTCAGTTTCTTCAGTTGTTTAATGAAAATTTAAATACCTGCCTAGTCAACCTCATTGGGGAGTATTGAGAGGATCAAATTTAGATAAATATACAAAGTATTATGAAAAGTGTGAGCTATTATTATTATCTTAATAAGTCACCCAAATCTCTAAAACACACAGTTAATATTTGAGTAACTTGTCCATTGGAAGGTTTTGGACCAAAGTGCTAAGATATAAGGCAAGAGTATAAATTCAACTTCCAGTAGGAGTTTGGCATTTAAAGGGAGACTTTTTAGAAGGTTTAATACTCTCAGACATTCACAGTCCTCTAAAATTATTTTCTAATGACAATATGAAAAAAAAATATGCTTCCCTTCTACCCTTGAAAACACTTGGGGTATTTCAAAGTTGAAGAGAAAATGCTTGACCTGAACATGGCACTGAAATAGAATATAGTTATATCAGTAAGGTATCAAAAGAAGCAGCTAGATGATGGGCCTAGGGTCAGGAAGACCTGAATTCAAATGTGACCACAGACATTTACTAACTGTATGACCCTCAGCAAGTCACTTAACCTCTTATTCGTCTTAAACTAGGAAATGTGAAATCACTCCATTATCTTTGCCAAGAAAACCCCATGGACAGTATGGTCCTTGGACTCATGAAGAATTGGGCAGGACTGACCAATAACAATGGTATCATGTGATTTTAGTATTTCAAACAACTGGTCTTCACTCCCTTGACCACACTTAACATCTTTTGATTGTCTTCTCTCTGAGTTTTCCTTGAATGGTTCAGGAGAAAGAGCTGTGGATCTAGGGGCAGGTCATGGGTTCAAATCCCACCAGTCACTCTTACTACCTGTGCAACCTTGGGTAAGTCACTTAAACTTCTTGGACCTCAATTTTTTCATCTGTAAAATGAGGGAATTGGATGAGATGGCTCAAGAGGATCCTTTCAGTTCTAAAGCAATGATGCTGTTCTGAACATATAAATGATTCTCAAATACTAACAGGTGGGTATAAGGTATCCCATCTGTCTAATTTGGCAGTGATTTGGCCTGACTTAGCACAAAGGAGGTTGTATAATTCAGGGAAGTCAAGGAATCTGAGAAGACCACCTCAGTGGTCATGAGTTTAAATCCATACCACCTGCATGGAAGTTGTCATGAATGGAGGCATCCCCACCTCATGCTCAGATTTTCCTAGGTCTTAAAATAAGGAAAGAGAACCTAGAAGGAAATAGAACTAAGTTATCTAAGAGATATGTTGGGAGGAAAAAGGGACCAAAAAGTGCCAAGAACTTTTGAGAACTACCATCTATTGCATTTAAGCAAGTTTATTTCTGGACATAAGGAAACTTTTCAAAGGGCTATAAGGACTATTAAATACTGGAGTGGATATCCCAGATATAGTTTTATTAGATAATTAGATATTAGAGAATGCTATTTCATGAAGAGTTTTGAGGACAGGCAAGTCATCAGTCCATGCTGTCTAGGATTATTAGTCTAACCCAATATAGTGCCAAGGAGGCCAAGGTTCACTCTCTATTTCTATCTATTGGATTTTACAAAGATGTGTACAAATTGTAAAGTGCTCTATAAAAGTCAGATATTATTAGTACCCCTATCTAAAAGTCTTACTTTGATATATCATAGCATAAAAGTGATGCTGTGCCCTCCAGTGCCCGCAAGAATGCATGCTCTGACAGGTTCTACCAAACCAAGAAGTCTTCAATCATAATCCTGATGATATAGGCCTACTGGCCATGGACCACTGTGGTATACTGGGAAGAGTACTTTCTCTAGAGTTTAGAAGTTATGAGTTCAAATCCAGTCTCTCCCACTTAGTACTTATGAGCTCCTTGGGCAAGTCTCTTAGTTTCACTTAGCCTAAATTTATCTGTAAAATTAGGGAGTTGGGCTAGATGGCCTCTGAGGTCCCTTCCAAGTATAGTGGAAAGAGTACTGGATCTCTAGTCAGAGGACCTGGATTCAAATTCTGCCCAACCTTGGGAAACTCAGTATCTTGTGGGCCTTGGCAACTGGATCAGCTGACTTCTAAGATCCATTCCAACTCTAAATATCTAGTGCTATAATGGTCTCAGTTTAGATATGTTTGAAAAAATTCTACCAGTTTGTCTGTGAGGGTGATGAATTTTTTTGGTCACAACACTTCTTGAAGACCATATACCCAATTGTTATAAATTTGCAATATGCATTGGCAAAGAGAGCACATACGCTGAAGAAATCACAGATACCTGAAGAATTAAAAAGACAGTGTGGTGTTGTGAAAAGAGCACTGGACTTGGAGACAGGAAGACCTTGGTTCACATCTGACTTATGACATTTACTAATTGTACTCAGAGTCCTAGCTTTCTCATTTGTTTAATGAGGGTGTTGGGGTACATGGTCCCTAATGTCTCTTCCAACTCTATCTGTGTGAATTTATGATCACGATTATCATTACTGCTTAATATCATAAGGCCATAGACTGTCCCCATCCTCCCTCTACGTTGGTCAGACATTCCCTCTGCACCCCTGATCCCAATGGGATCTGGACAAGGGATCATAGATAACTCAGCACATGCCTAGAGAAGTCTCCAGGCACATACTCTGCCCATGTTACACTATCCTTGTACACAAAGGCTGGTTGGAAGAGCCAGGGTGCTGTGAGCCATGAAAGCTGGGCCAGGTATATGGGAAACAAAGGGGGAACCATCACTGCTCAGCATCTTAGTTCTCAAGAGCTCTGATTGGTCTTTGTGGTGGACGGTGACCTAGAGAAGGAACATTTACTCTCTAACTTGGGGAGGTAGTGTTGTTGGGTTCTTCTAGGCCTGAAAGGAGACAGGCATCAAAGGAGTATTTATACCTCTGTACCATTCTGCTCTAGGCTCATTCTAAACATGCCTGAGTGCGAAAGGGGCTATACAAAAACCTTTTGAGCCTCCCAGGGAAGCAGAAAAGAAAGATGAAACTTCTATTTTGAGAGAAGGCACAATTTATTTAGTCACATTATTTTACAACATAATCTTCATATGACAGTTGTCAGCATAACACTAATACAGTTAAAAAAAGGACAAAGATTACCTGCAAAATTATATATATTTTAATATCCGAAAAATATATTGCATATATAGTACAGGAAAAGCCTCATATCCACAAGGGAAAGTTTGTTTGCTTCTTTTCATAGCAATACTGTTATTTATTAATGTCAACCGAAGCCCTAATGATCTAAACAGATTAGTTTTGCTTCCTTGTCTTCTTGTGTTAAATAATGGCACCAGTGCATCGCTTTGAAGAGATACTCAAATGTCCTATTTCCTTCCAGTCGCAGTTAAGATACATCGCCCTCCTTTTTTTTCTTTTTAACCTAGCTAAAAAGTACAAAGCAACAGCCCAAATGTACAGATTGACAAAAGATGTACAAATTACATTAAAAAAAAAAAAACACGACAACCAATTTGATAGTAAAAACTGCATTTGTGACCGAGGTCAACTCGTTTCCTTCTTATTTTTAATTTTTATTAACTTTTTTAATACTGTGAGATATAGGAAAATAACTCTGCATAATTTATACAGTAAGTTGCCTTCTGATTTGTTGACCCTGGAATGGTGCTCTGACAAACGCACAGCGCTTGCGAATCTGTTTATGTTTCAAAATCCCTACAACTCTTCCAAGTTCTGGGACCTACTGTCATCCATTAAAAAAAAATTAATTAGTCATTTACCTTTATAATTTCAGGAATGTCTGTGCTTGCATTAAAATTCTCCTGATTCAGATCTCGGCTACTCCCAGAGAAAATGCTTTGCCTAATGTGCATTGCACAGTGAGACGGGATTTTGCAATGCCCTTGGCTTCTTCAACATGACACACTCACTCACACACATGCATACGTGCTTAAAAAAAAAAAGATTCCAGTTGGGTGAAAACTTCACTAGCTTTTTAGCCAGTGTTCCAGTTGCCATCCACTTGTCAATTTAGCAATGCTGTCAGGTTCACTTTATCAGATTCTTCTAGCATAGGTTTGGATATTTCCCATTCCCCCTTCCCCTAAAGTCCCAAACCAGTGCATGACTGGTCTAGTGAGCATTGAGTTCATGATCCCTGTTCATAATGATCTTCATGAGGTCCTTGATGGGACCTGTGTCTTTGATAAACAGCTTTGGGTCATAAAATAAAAAAAAGGAATTTTAATTGTTTCTTTCATAAAATATATGTTAGAACCGTTCCAGTAATCTGAATGTTCAACTCCTTAAAGATGATAGGAGACTGAGAATCCAAACTGGAATACTGGCCAACAGAAATATCCACCACTCTATTTATGGTAGAGGAAGCAAAAGTTACCAACTGTTTTTTAAAGAACAGCTAAAAAAGCTTCAATCCAACAAGGAAGAACATCCAGTTTGGTTTTTGTCTTCAAGGCCACAGAGAGCCTTCAAAGTCCAAAGTATTCCAGTAAGTATGAGGATTGCATGTGTGTGCAGCTAAAAGGCCATTGAGGATACAACTCCTAGTAGTAACTACCTAAGTGTGAGGGGACATGGGTGTTGGGATGGCGAGGGACATTGGGGTTGGGGTAAATGCCACCAGTTGGGGAGGTCCAGTATTGTGATGCTGCTCCAAAGAAGCTGGAGGAAGAGACAGGCATGGAGGATGGGTGAGGAGGGACAAAGTTCACCTTCTGTTGATGAGCGTGGTAGGAAGGCATATAGGAGATATCAGAAGGGTACTTGTACATGGTTGATTCAGTTGGGTGGGGTTGAAGAGCTTGGGCAATGCCGTGGAAGTCAAATTTGTAGGCATACCTTTTGCCATGCACTTTGGTCATAATGTTTTTATCATAGTAGTATCGGAGGGCCCGGCTCAGCTTGTCATAATTCATGTTGGGTTTGCTCTTCCGTTCCCCCCAGCGCCTGGCCACTTCATCGGGGTCCGTCATTTTGAATTCCCCATTGGTCCCCTCCCAAGTAATGCAAGTGGCGTTGGAGCTATCCGAGAGAAGCTCAAGGAGAAATTGCCACAGCTGGATTTGCCCGCTCCCTAGAGGAAGTAAAGAAAATAGAGGAGGAAATGAGATCTTTCTCTATAAAACTCAGACCCTCAGCCTTATGAAGTATAACTTATTCTTCGAGAATTTTCTGCTTCCTCTAATAACTTCTTAGCTGTTTTTCTGTGCTTGATTGCTAGGGTTTTCTGTCCAGCAAAGAATTCAATTCAATTTAACAAGCATTTAGAGACTACTATGTACCAGGCACTATATAAATTGCTGCAGCTACAAAGACAAAAATGAAACAATCTTTGCTCTCTAAAAGCTTACATTCTACAGGGGAGGATGCAACAAGCTTATGAATAAGAAAATGCAGTTTTTTAAAAAAATATGAAGTAGTTTGGGGGAGAGGAATCCTAAACTATCTCCTTAAAAATATTTTTCAGTACCACATGCCTCAAGCCTTCTGGACATCTTAAAGCATAATAAAAATCAAAATTTAAAAATCAGTCATACCATACAAGGACCAGTAAATCGGAAGCAGAAAAAAAATGAATAGAGATAATAGTACAACATTATTCCCTAGCTTTCAAATCCTACTGATCTCAGTTAATCAAATGTCCCAGTTTGGTTGGGACCATCTGTACTTTTGATTATCTTACCCCCAAATATCCTGGGTCAGCAAAATAAATTTTAGATAAAACCAAGCAGATGTAGATGATCTGTGAATGATCAGATCATCAGAATGATTTAAGCATGGTAATCTAGGAAAAGATTTGTCATACTTTAAGGCATAGGAGCCTTTTCCTAGACAACACCCAAGGCAAAGACATCTATCTCTCTACTGCTTATCCACCCTGGTGTTCTATGGTACCCTTCTCCATAACAACTACTTGGTTCAGGCTGGATACTATAAATAAGGAGGAGAAGATAAATCTTAGCCTTAAACTTGAATATCATCATTTGACATTGTTCCAAAGATCAAACACTCTCCCATGGACAAAGAAAAGACTTTCCCCCCTCCAGAAATATCTTCTTTTCTTCTTCTAGCTAGATTGATTTTTTCACACTAAAGATTTTTATTATTTTTCCCTATTGAAAGCTCCTCTTCTTATTTTAGATGAATTGACTTTGTTCACGTAAAAGATTTTTTTTTAATTATAAAAATCACTCCAGGTGTATGACTCTTGTTAAGACAACAGAGCAACTAGTTCCAAGGTGAAGCATAGATTCACCTACAGTAGAAAGCATAGAGCAGAGCCCTTTTGCCTACAAACTTTCCACATACCCTCTTCAACATTTCTTGAAACTTATAATTACCTGAATTCACTACTGTCTGTCTATTCTCCTTATACCTACAAAGGAATGTTTATGCACCATCTACCCACATGAAGAGCTAGCTAAGGAATAGAGAGGCAAGATGGCAAGTTTACAAGTTGGAGGAAGAATTCCTAATACAAATTCTTGAAACTAAGGCCCACTCGAGGTTCCAAATGAACAGGTTGTTCAGGCCTATTGCAGAAACAAAAGGATAACACTAGAAAAAGCTGTTGCTGTCACTCCCACTAGACTAAGAAGATCCTCAGGATATGGGACTACGGAAAGAGAGAAAAACAGTAAGACCTGATTTCACTGGAATTTGTTCTAAATATCTCAATGGGCCCAATAAGAAGAAACACCAGATGTTCCTGTTGCTCAGTATGGGAATTCAGTGCACTGTGGCAGTATTAATAATTATTAATATTTATGTCAAAGACCCCCGGCTCTCAGGAAGTATCACAAACCACAAGTGCACATTTGGAAAGTGTGGGTGTGTTAGCCAAGGACCAAATAGCTTTTAGATTGGGAGATGGGAGGAAACCCCTATTAGCTTTTTATCACCCCAGCAAATAGCATAATCATAGATAGCCAGGGCAGAGAAAGCAGAAAGAGCAGAAAACCAAAGCAGCAGATAAATGAAAACCCTGAGCTCATAAGTGAAAATCCAAGAGATTTAGGAGTAAAAAAACACTTTCCTTGTTCCAAGAAGCCAGGTTTCTCTCTTAGCAACTTTATAATGCTTCAAATAGTAAAAGTGACCAAGACTGGAATCTCTGAGGGGAGAGAACTTCTTTGAGACACCAGCCATGTCTTGTGCCTATAGGCCTGTGCTCTGGGCACACCTGACCCTCAAGGTCCACACTCCAAGCATGCCTAAGCATTCTATCTCTGTAATCGACCCAGGCAGGAGAAACTGAAGTGGAGGTAGGGGAATTAGGGGGCTTAGGGGGATGTAGTAGCAGGATGCAGAGGGAGAAGGAAGGAAAGAAGAATCTCCAACCTTTGTTTTTTGCCAAATTTCTGGGAAAAGGTAATATAGCAGAATTAATTTGCACTTATCTGTGTACAGATCAACTGTTCATGGATAATGTGCAGTACATAATTAATCCCAAACTGTGTGTCCATTTCAACCCTGGCACCTAATGACTGAAACTCTTCCAATCTCAGATGGATTTAAGGAACAAGGGACTAAATTAAACATTTTCTTAAGTAAAAAAATATTTTACAAAGTTAAACTTCTCTTGTAACCTCTCCCAAGCAAAACTTATCTATCTATCTATCTATCTATCTATCTATCTATCTATCTATCTATCTATCTATGTACAACTTTCATTTGTGATCCCTTTAAGAAAAGTTGATGCTAAGCAATATGAATTTACAAAACAGATAAACTAACAAAACTTTTTGGCACTAAAAAACAATTCTTCATGTTTTGATAGGAAACCCAAGGGTTGCTTTAAATGGCATACTCCCCTGGTACATTTAAAAATGAATCAAATTAGGAGGAGATCAATTCAGAAAGCACTTTTCAGGCACATTTTCTTGCATAAAACCAGGCACTCTTACAACACATTCTAAGACCAAGTACAGGTTTTTATTTTTGAACTTATTTTAAAAGATTACCTGTCCACATAAGTGGAGATAATTGAGAAGTGAATGCTTTTTGGTTTATTTTTCCCTTTTGTCTAGTGGATCTCCCATTCTGACTGCTTTTGCTATTCTGAAATTCAATGGCAGATGTGCTGAACTATGTTGTTTGTTTCTGCCTGAGCAGCTTTACCTAAAGCATATTACTAACTGTTGAAAAGGCTTTGGTTCGTCCAAGTGCCCCACTGTTCTCTCTCTCCTCAGCCTCCCTTTTCCTTCTTTTGCCCCTTTCCTCCCTGCTTCCACCCTTCATCCATGATAAGAGCAAGATGAGGTCGATGTATTACTGTCCTGGGCAATTGGATGCATTTGGCCCAGGACAAGGAGCCCATTGTTTGTCTTGAGCTTCAGATCTTTTTGAAAAGATGGGACTCAGGCCAGGCCTACGGTGACTTACCTGGGTTTGCTAGACGACTGCTGGTGGGACCCAGGATCTGATAGGGATCTAGGTAAAGAACAGCAAAGAACATTTGCTTCAGTTTATTTTTTTAATTTTTAGTTCATAAATATAAACTTAAGTCTCTGTGGGTTTACAGTTTTATTGTACTCTCAGAACAAAGTTTGACCTGAAGCAGTTTTTCTGCTTTCCTCTGCAGACATCAGATTTCTGGACAATGGTTAGTTGTGGTTTGTACATCAGCAATAACATAGATACTGCTATGGATCCCACTACCTCAGACTTCATTTTATAAGTTCCAGAATTGGTTAATGCTAACTTTTATAAGAAGGTCTGGCTAATGTTTCATCTTGCAATAATAATAGGAATTGATAGGAAGTTTACTCATTAACTGGGTTTAGAGAAATCTTAATAATTACTGGTCAATAATTCTAATTTAGCAACAACAATGTTATAAAATTCTCTTTATTCCTCTGATATTCTGGAGAAATCTCAGGAGTCAAAAAAACTGAAGTTCTCATTCTAGCTTTGTCAGTAGCTAGTTTAATCTGTCTGGACTTTCCTGTCCTAATCTATAAAATCAGGGATTTGAATTCTAATGTTCCTTCCACTTGGCAAATTTGAAGACAGAACGTTAGCTGACTGATGCCAGCATTTGTCATTGTTTGGATCTTAACTTTATCAGTCCATCCTTTCCATCTATTTAACCTATGTACTATTACTCAATTGTGAAAGATCCCCAAAAGGTTGGAAACCTTTTCTAATGGTGCAAACACATGTGTGTGCGTTCATAGGATAGTTTAGTTCTGTTTTTTTTTAAATGAACTATTAGTTACAGGACCCTGGGGTTAAAAAAGATTTCTACAGGTCACTTTATCTCTTCCTCTTTACCTTTATGCTGTATTAGAACTAGACCATTTCTAGCAACTGGTTCTAACTTTTCCTTAACTAGAAGATCCTCCAAATTGCCTTAATGACTCTTCTCAGTGCCTCACAATACTCACAATCAGTAAAATCTTTTTTTTTTTAAACTCAAACACTTCCTATTGAAATTTAAGTTTATTTTCCCTTATTCTGTATTTAGACATTAAACAACATTCATGATTTCCTCCCACCAAAATGAAAAAGTTATTTGTGCTGGGGAAAAAAAAAGCTTGAGATGGTCTGGTAGGAGGGATGGAACGCAACAGCTATTTTTAAATACTAGAGAAGCTGTTCTGTGGAAAAGGATGGGTGTATGTATGTATGTATACACACATATGCACACAGGTGTGTATTATATATATACACATATGTGTATATATAGAATACATATACATACATAGATACATACACACACACATATATGTGTGTGTGTATGTATGTATGTGTCATTTCCTTCTCTAGCTCATGACAGATGAGGAAACTGAGGCAAACAAGGGTTAAGTGATTTGACCAGGGTCACATGGCTATATGTAAGATATAGTTTGACTCTATAACAGCTGAAATAATGACAACCATGCAGCAATGAGCTGGTACTTAGGAATCACCTGGCTGGGGCCGTTGCGGTTCAGTATTCTTATTCATGTTTTGTGCTCCTCCAATGGGAGGACCTATAACAAGGATGAAAGAAAAAAGCTTATTAGAGCAGGTCCATAAGAACAAAGAGGAAGATCTTATCAGCTATCCTCTAGCAGAATGATATCACTAAAGAATATACAGTGTTTTCTCAAAGGCTAGAGACAGTATAATGTAGTGTACAGGTGTCAAACATGCCACCACAACACTCCATGAATCAGATTAAAATGTAACTGGGAAATTAAATGTAAATTAATGTAATTGGGAAACATTTGGCAAAATAAGTGAAAATACAATAGAACACAGATAATGTTAATATGTAGTTTTCTAAGTTAATATGCTGCCAGGAGGGATCCTTATGTAGCTTCTGTTTCTATTTGAGTTTGACACTGTAGTGTTTTAGACAGCTGACTTCAAAGCCAGGAAAACTTGCGTTTAATTCCTGCCATGGACACATACTGGATTGTATGATCCTTAGCAAGTCACAACTTCTCAGTATCCCAGGTAACCCTGTAAGAGTCATAACTCTGTAAGTTGCAGAGAAGGTACCAACCTGCACTGGTAGAGTGACTTTCTTCACCTGGAATTTCCTCTACCAGTGAAATCACAGGTCTAGTATTTATCCCTATCCTTTTCCATAGCTAATTATTCTAGCAGCCAGGAGTGTAGAACCATACTCAGTCAGGAGATCTGACTTTGGAACCTATTTAATTTGGGGTAATTCATTTAGGAGAACCACTTTTCTGCATATAGCCTCTATCCTTATCCATATACTTCTATATGGGAAAATGTCATGATGCCTGCAACATCCTAGTGACCAGTGAAGTAGAGTATTGTAGAGTATTTTTGTTCAAGGGTTTGCCTGTTGCACTGTTCTCTTGCCTCAGAAAGGTAAGGTCCAAACTTTCTCACAGGTTAACATTCCCTGATCATTGATACAGAATGATATAGATATAGATCAATGATATAGATTTGCTTGAGCTTCTCTCTAGCTTGTCTATTCCCGGCTTCACTCCACTCCTTTTCCTAAACCCAAATGTAATCATGAAATGACTAAATGAAAACCCCATTATCTTTTGGGGTTGGACATTACTAACAATCTCTATATCTGTAATTCATCTTGCTTTTTACAATAGAACCAAATTTCAACTAATTTTACTTTGTTTCTTTCCCATTCCAAATTCCATTACTGCCCTTTCCCAATCCCAGGAAAATCTACATTTTTCCTGATGAATAAGAAGACAGTTACTTACTTTTGGTGAGGCTTGAATTCATGTTATTGCCCCATCCTGCTCTCCTGACTGATTCATAAGAAGGATCTAATTTTAAAAAAAATAGCAGATAGAGGATACCTTAAAATTACATTTTTTTTCAAACTACAAAAGTTGTTGCATGAACAATGTCAACCCAACTAGGATGATAAGAATTGTCAACTGAGAGAAAATCTTTGTTTCAATATTTCTGATAAAAATGTAATCCAAGATGTAGAGGAAATCTGTACAAATATTTGAGATCAATAGCCATTCTCAAATAAGTAGTTAAAAGATTTGAACAAATAACTTTGGTAAAAAAAAAAAAGTAAGTCAACAACTATATGAAAAAATGCTACAAATAATAAGAATAATAAAAAGAAGGAAGAGGAGGAAGAAGGAGGAAGAAGAGGAAAAGAAGAAAAGTAAATAAAAGCCATCTTACCCATCAAATTGGCTAAGATGACACAAGATGAAAATGGTCAATATGGATAGATTATGCAAAGGCAAACTAATACTTTACTGGCTGAGCTATGGATAATTCTAATTATTTTTTAAAAATTGGGCTTCTTTGAGAAAAGTAATGAGAAACTGCTTGACTTGCCCACTACGAGAAACATAATCCAAAGAAATAAATAGAAAGAAAAGTGCTAAGTATAATGAATCATTTCCAATAAGCACTCTTTATCATATTAAAAGTGGGAAAGAAAATGGCTGCCCATTGATAAGGAAATGGCTGAACTGTCATAAATTAATATAATGTAATATCACTGTGCCATAAGAAACACTGAGCATGAGGAAGTCAGACAGAAACATGGGAAGACTTGTATAAAGTGACACAGAAGCAAGAAAGTAGAAACAAAAGAACAATATATGCAATACCTATATTAATATAAATGAAAAAAGTCTAATACATATTAGATTCGTAATAAATACTTCTTGACTTGGCTTGACAAGAACACTAAAAAGGGTGTCTTTGACTCATATCAATTGCAATGAACCATTTCGGCTCTGTTCAAAGAATGAAACACATGTCCCTCTTCTTGGTAGACAGATAGTGGACTATGGAAAAGCAGGACCATAGATGTTTGCTTCATGTGTCAGTTTTACTTGTTTTCCTTTGTTACAAGGGAAGGCATGGTATAACACAATATGATTTTTAGGAAAGAAAACAAGAGAAATCACTTTAAAAAATAGGGGGAAAAACTTCATGCTTCTTCAGAGTTCTGATATAAAGATTATCTCAAGAGTGAACAGGAGAAATTTAAATTAATCCTGGCTCAACTCTCTTTGGATTCTTCTACCTCCTCACCATTAGGCTTATAAATACCTCCACCCATAGGTAGCACCCATGCTGTTCTCATATTTGGTGATTTCTCTCAACTCCATTTTCCACTTGACCCATTCAGAATGGGAATTTCTTTAGGGTAAAAACTATCTGTTTGCTTGTATTTGCATCCCCAGGCCAAGCCCAGGGCCAGGCATACAGGAGGTGTTTAATTAAACCTTTGTCTATCAAATTCAACTCATCAAGTGCTTATTAATTAGGACTGTGGTCAAGAGGATGTATATACACACATATCTATATCTATATATCTATATAAAACTGTATATATAATATATATATAGTGTGTACATATATATATGTATATATATATGTATATATATATATATATATATATATATATATAGAGAGAGAGAGAGAGAGAGAGAGAGAGAGAGAGAGAGAGAGAGAGAGAGAGAGAGAGAGAGAGAAAGAGATTATTCCTATTGACTCACAGCTGTGGAGAAAAAAAATGGAAATGGTTGAGAACAAAACCCTTGAAGAGGAGAGAAAGTGGAACTTCAAGACCTCTACTCTTCCAAAGAACCAGGTATGCCAACCAATGAGTCAGGCTTCTTTGGTGTATTGGGAACATGTCATGGAGTGTTAGAACATTCCAGATCCCCCTTGCCACTTCTCTCCCTGCCCTGTTCCCCCCACCCCCCACAAGGAGGTTGTTGCTGGCAATTGTGGTGAAGAATGGAAAGGTCAGAAGTGTGGATGGACAGGTGATTAGAACAGTGAGTGGCTCCAGGGAGAGCTATGGGAGGAGCACCACTCCCTAGGGTACCATGGCAAGTTCTTGGATATATCAAGAAGAAAAATTATTGCTGTTCAGTGGTTTAGTCAATTCCTACTCTTCACGACTCTATGGACCATAATATTGCCCATGGGGTTTTCTACGCAAAGATACTGAAGTGGTTTGTCATTTCCTTCTCCAGCGGATCATGTTTTGTCAGAACTTTCCACTATGACCTGTCTGTCTATCCATAGCATAGATCTTAGTGTTGAGGAGAGAGATGGAAGAGCTGATTCAAATTTGAAAGAATTCACTTAGATCTTCTTTGTAGCCAAAGGGAGATTTATTGACTCAAAAGCAGTGGGCCTGAGATTTAGCAAGAAACTAGACAAAGGCAGTGATATAGAAAAAGGATCAAATTTATATAGGATGATTTTAGGGTTTCCTTAGGGGGACTGGAGATCTAGGATAAGTCTTGCAAGATAAAGAAGTCTTGCATGATAAAGACACAGGATGAGGACAATAATTATGGGGGGTGGAAAGATGGGGATGATGAATGACACAAGATAAGGAAGACAAGGAAATCCCATTCTCCAGGATGGAGGAGGTGGACTACAAATTTTATGACCTAAGATAAGAGGAAATTTTGTGGTAAGGGGGAGACTTTAGGACACCTTCAGGTTTGACAATAAACCAGCGGCTTCATAAAATCAGTCCTTAATATTATTTTTAACTCTTAGGGCACTGTTTGTATCTACATCAATAGTTTCATTGAGAAATATAAGTCCTTCTGTCATGACAAGGCAGTGATCCAGGAGGGATTCAAAAGAATTGGAAAAGAGTATTTTAGTTTTTCCCACTCTCATCTAAACTATCCTGAGGGAAATAACACTGAAGTCACACATTTGAAATCTCATTCTGTCCCTTGGCTCCCAATTCTTACTCAGGAATGGTCTGGTTGAACGGTGAAGATGAAAGGTCAGGGGTTCCCCTTTCATTCCCCTGGCCCAGGTTTACCAAGGTCTGGAATCACAGCAAAGTAACACAGCGGACACAGAGGACTGAGCTCCACTGAGACATTCAACAGGAAAAGCCAAAGATTTCATGAACATAGAACTCTAACTTTCAAAGTCTTTCTCTAACAACAAAAGAAACCATAAAAACCATTGGAACAAATGGAACACAAACCTCATCAAACACCAGCCTGACAGAATGAAACAAAAACCATTTCCAATGACTCTGTTCCAAGCCCCTTAGACAAATTAAAGTAAGAGTCAGGGAGATGGGCAGGCTTATCTGATTGCTTGTTCTCATTGTTTCTGGCCTAGAAGAGCCAAAAGACAAGGACAATTTTCTTATGGAAAAATCCACGTGCAGATGTACATTCCTTATGGCTTTGGAAAAGCCAGTTGAGTTTTAAAATTATAGTCTTTTAGTTGTTGGCATGAAAAAGAAAACAGAAAGTGAGGAGGGAGGGGGTGGGTAGAGTGGGTGGGGAAGGGAAAAGAGGAGAGAGGCAAAGCTCGGCTCATTTCACTCGTCTGTTTTTATTTTTATTTGACTTCCCCCTCCCCATAAAAACCACAATTCCTCCTGCAAATAGATTCTTTTTCTTGCCTTGAAAAAAAACATGAAAAACAAAAACAAAACAAAACCAAAAAAACTTGTTTATAGCCTGGAAATAAAAGCTCTGATGAGACATTTTCTGGGATTTCTTGCCTAGGTCTGAAATGCTTGTGCAATGCTGCTGTGAACAAAAGAAAAGGTGAGTTTTTCTAAGGGTAGGATCCTTTTTTGTGGTGGAAGAGAAGTATAAGGAAGAAAGAAATGCTGGGAAATAGTTAGCAATATCAATTTAATATATTTATTAAGCACTTATAAGCACCTCTTGACTTTAACTCTCTGGACCTCAATTTCCTCATCTGAAAAAGAGAAGTTGGAACTAAGTGACCTCTGAGGTCTCGCCTAGCTCAAATTCATGATTTGTATGATTTTATAGGCAAGGAATGTGAGGCAAATCAAAGAAATAGAGCTCCTGCTCTTAAGATGTTTTAAGATTTCATGGGGGAGAAAAGAAATACAAAAATGAAAGATATGTTCACAACAGAGGACAGTACGGAATAAGTGCCAAAAGAGTGGTACATACTACATACTATATACTACAAAAATACAGGGAAGATAAGAGATGAGACAGCTGCAGGGTAGATGGGGACAATGGGAATAGAAAAAACTAAATCCAAGAGCCGTTTTATTTATTTATTTTAGTCTGGGCTCTTTTTTTTTTAAGTTTACTATGTAAAGACTAAGATTGAGACTGTAATCACTACTATCTTACTTATCTCTTTTTACCTCAGTCTCTTTTTTCTCCATCTAACCATGGCCCTGGAAATGGCGTTTGAAATTGCTTTAGTGCTGTTTCATCCAAACAAGCAGATTTAGATCACACAAGTTGGCTACGTGGGTGCTGGGCATGGCTGGGCTACAGAGGAGCAGAAGAGGTTGTGAGATATTAATCAAGTAATTAATCATCAACCAGCACGCATTTACTAAGTTCTTATTATATGCATGCACTGAGAACATTGGGGATTTAAAGAAAAGTGAGTCACTTCAGTCATGTCTGAATCTGCATGACCCCATCTGGCATTTCCTTGTCAAAGACACTGGAGCGGTTTGCCATTTCCTTCTCCTGCTCACTTTACAGATGAGGAAACTGAGGCAAACAGGGTTAAGTGACTTGCCCAGGGTCACACAGGCTAGTAAGTGTCTGAGGCTGGATTTGAACTCAGCTCCCCCTCACTCCAGGCCCAGCACTTTATCCCCTATATCACCTACAAAAGGCAAAAACAATCCCTGCTCTCAAGAATGCTTATATTCTAGTGGAGAGGGCAACATGTAAAAAAATAGCTGTTTACAAGTTACATATAGAATTGGTGAGTGGTAACCTTAGAGAGGAAGGTTGTAGCAGCTCTAGACATAATTAGGCTGCTGGAGAGTTCTGAAAGGTAGAAGAGAGGAGCTAGTTTACAGAGCATTTCATAGGGGTCTTGGGGACCCTATGTGGGAAAGTTGGGAGACCATGAATCTCCGATATCATTTTGATCCTTGGGGTGTGTCTGATCCATGAAAGGTGTCTTAGACACCCAGAATGGGATTGTATAGAGGTTCGTAGAAGCAGCAAATACATGAGAATCTACAGGCTAGGAATCAGCTCGACTATAACTTCTCTGGGGGTCAGACATCTCACCTTTTTTAAACTCAATACCCTCCTGACAGTAGGTGTTTCACGAATGTTGATGAAAATGATTGATGATGAGCAATAATTTTAGCTCTTCTAATGACTGAGAATCATAGAATGTTAGCTCTAGGAGGGGTCTCAGAGACTAGTTGGCCTAATCTCCTTATTATATAGATGAGGAAAATGAGACCTAAGGTGACAAGGATAGTAAGGAATGGAACTGGAACACAAAATTTACATAAAATGCACAAATGAAATAATTTCTCTTTGCCTCAGTTAATTAGTTAATCTGTAAAATGAAGTTGCCATTGGTTGCCTTGTAAGGGACAGCTTTGGGCGAAGGAATGACAAAAGGGCAATGACTAGATAGCAGTATATGAAAATCAAGTCCTGATTTCACAATACAAAGGCAGAGAAGCCAAGAGGGCTCACCTGAAACCTACTGGGGCCAGGAATAGGCACAGGGTACGTCTTTGGCTGGGGAATGCACAGTAAAAGTGAGGACCCTAGGTTCAAGATTCGAATAATGTTTGATTTTTTTAAAATCCAGATCTGTTTTTTCATAGGTAAAGGAAATTCCTAGTTTTGTTTTTTAAACTCCTTCTATCAATACTGATTGATTATTTGGCAGCTTAAGCCTTAGAGACTTGTCTGCGGCATTGAGAAGTTAAGTGACTTTCTTAGGATTCACCTAACTGGCAATGTTTCAAGGGTGGAACTTGAAATCAACAGTTTAAAATTATGACAAGGATGCTTATGGTATCCTGGGGAAGATGGGCTTATAGGTTGTTGACTCAATTCAATTCATTTTGATTCAGCCACATTTGTTAAGCACCTGGTTGGCCTGGTTTAGGGTAACCAACAGGCCTCAAAGCTATCAGTGAGTTAGAGGGATGTCTGCCTCAAGCATATGAAGACTTCCCCTGGAGGAATGGGTGGATAATTTCTTCTTCATGAAGGGGGCTGAAGCAGGTGCTGTGGAATGCTTGCTTAGAACTTGCCTTTCACAAAAAAGGAGATGAGAGACTTGGGAAACTGCGGAGAAATCCTTTGTGGTTCCATGAATCATCAGAAGGTTGTGTATCACAAGAAGACTTGTGATACTCAGAGAAGGCATACTTTGAATTAGCAGAGGAGACAACTCATCCCAGAAGATGGGGGAAATAGGTTGCATTCAGATTTCTCCTTTGTTCCAATCTCATGCTAGGAAAAGTTTGTGCCCATGGGCCAGGGTAAAGTCATCTCAGGGGACAGAAAGATAACCAAGGTAACATAAGGACAATAATAGCTCTCAGAGATAGGTCATGGGCATCTAGGTGGCACAGTGGATAGATCACTGGGCTTGGAACCAGGCAGAATTGTCTTCCTGAGTTCAAATCTGGCCTCAGACACCTATTAGCTGTGTGACCCTGGGCAAGTCACTTAACCCTGTTTGCCTCAGTTTCGTCATCTGTAAAATGAGCTGGAGAAGGAAATGGCAAATCACTCCAGTATCCTTGCCAAGAAAACCCCAAAAGGGATCGTGCAGAGTTGGCTACAACTGAAACAAGTGAACAGCACAGAAGAGATAGGTCATGCAAGTGTTATACTCTCCATTTTATAGATGATGTCGCTGAATCTCAGAGAGCCAAAGTAGTTTGCTTATAGTCCCACAACTAGCCAGGATTCTCTCCTGATTCCAGGTCCAGCACTCTTTCTACCATACTACAATATCTAACCATTATAAGCACTATTCTTCTAAAGACTGTTCTTCCACCCTAGTGGATAAGAAAAGTGGCTTCAAAAAGGTACCCAGGGAGTATTTCCATATGTCCCCCTCCTAATCTGTTTCTAGTTCCCAGTCAAGTCTTTCTTAATATCCTTTGATTTTCAGGGGTGAGGTGTGTCAAGGGACCAATTGATATACTGTTAGTAAATTGTGAGAAGGACTGAGAACCTATAATAAGTTCTACTGAAGCCAAGAGGAGTCTTAAGTGAATTTAGTTCTTTGGAATTCTGAATGGTCAATGAATGAATGGATGTCATTATCAGGATGAAGTCTGGAGCATTTTCAGAGACAGGAAAATATGGGTCTTCCAAAGCTTTTCATTGAAAGACTGGGGGCCTTTAAGGGAGAAGCCCAGATTTATAAGATGATTTAGGTAAAGTCCTATCTTGTAGACAAGGAAGAAGGTCACCTCTTAGAGTGCCATCGGGTCTAACAATGACAGGGAAGACAACAAGGAAGTGGAAATGATACAGAAACTTTTCGGCATTGGTGTGACTCGTAGTCTAATTGTGAATTTAACAGAGCAGTAAACTTCAACGGCACATGCTGAAGGGTGGTGTTTTTAGCCAACATGTAACAGATTGAAGTGTGTAGTCAGTGGGACAGAGACCACAGATCTCCCAGTGGCCTCTTCATTCATATGCATATGCATGGGAAAGCCTCCTGCCAGTACCCACATCTCTGGACACAAAGAATACTTCTCTATGCATTTATTTATTCAATTTATCAAAAGCATGCCATGGACCTCAGGGCTATTGGGATACATGTACCAAATGCAAAAATTAAATTAAATCTAGTGGCTAAAATTGTGATTCCAAAGAAAAAAAGCCTCAATACAATTGGCTCACAAGCCAAGACCAAAGAACTGAGGTCTGGCAGCTTGCCCTGGAGGTCAACAATCCGGTGTAGCTTTGCAGATAGGCATGAGAAGAGTTCAGAACACAAACATTTTCCAACAGCCCACCAAATCTGCATTTGCTCCACCTGGGCCCATCACCTCACCCACCTGCCAGATGTATAAAAAAATCTTACTATTCCCTTATCCCCCATCAAAGAAAACACATACAGCCACTACCTTAAATGCTCCTAACCAGAGTAAGTTCCCCAAATAAGGTGTGCTCAGTGTGGAAAAAACAGCAAGTCCTGTAATGGTCTCCATGGGTACAAACACTGTCAGCAGTGTCTTCTTCAAATACAAGGGACAGTCATTCACATATGTGCCTGTGCACATACTGAAACTTTGTCTGTGCATGGAAGCTGAGACCTAAGATGTCAGCTATGGAGGTTTCCAACATCTTTTTTTTTTTTTTTAAGCAACATCGGCTGGGGTCCATTTTTTTTTCTTTTTCACTACAAATCATGCAGGATGAAACTGAGCAGTGTGGTCAGCTCCAGCCTCCAGACACACAAATAGAAACACGTCTAAGACAAAATGGAAAAGCCAGCACCAGGGAGCCAGTCCAAGGACTCACATTTCTGCAAAAACAATATCCCTCCTAAAGTCTGACGCCCAGCAGCTTCAAGAGTTCCTTGGATATTCATGGCCCATCAGCCAGCAGATGGAGAAACTAACTTCACTGCCTAGTTCAAAAGCTTCCTGAGTGTACAATAAAGTAGACTCAGTTATGCTGTTTGCTTTCTGAGACGTGAGTTCACATCATGACATCTTTAGAGGATTCTTCAAGAATATTTTTCAAAAAGGTGCTTATAATGGCAACCTGAGAGCATATTGTACAGCTATTTGGTTTCAAGAGGTCTAGTTAATGATCTGAAAACTTCTGTTTATACCATAACTAATGCAGAGTTTAGAGTCAGAGGGTTCCTTAGAGATATCTAGTCTGATGCCTTTATTTTATATGTAACCTGTGACCCACAACTAAAATTTTAGACTCCAACAGACTGGGTCAGTCATGCAAGCCCCTAGAAATGATCTTTATGGCTCATGCCCCCACCCAGTATTTCCCCTGGTAATTCTGGAATGTGGCTGGTGTTGCTCTAAGGGCCCTGAGTTCCAATGCACATTCAATTTAACAAAACTTCCAATATGGGATAAATTTTATTCGTTACAACAATCACCAGAACAACAAGTACCAAGGAGCCTACAAAGTCAAAACAACTCTCTGCCTTCCATAGAGACGTCCATACAACACTTGGGACTTTTACTATATGCAGACATATGCAGATACACCCACTCTACAAAGATAAAGAGCTCAGGGTTTCTAGGGAGTCAAGCAATAACCTATCCTTATGATCCTCTTCCTCCTGGGGGCCTGCCTATACAGTCAAGGCTGTGCTGGTAAATATTTCACAACTGGTTCATGATGCAAGTGAAGGAATGTATCCAGGTAAATCCTCTACATTGTGACTTCCCCTTTCGATCTTCATCTGGCAAATGTTTCTTTCCTTCCACATCGCATTGACCTGTGACTTTTTCTCAGGTCAGTTTCCTCTCCTGATGACTCTTGTAGCTCCCTGGAGAGAAGCCTGGGCATCTACATGATCTCTCCAGGAAATGAAGTCCATCTCTAAGGGTAGCCTCTCCACACTGCCTGACCTCCCCTTTCTCTGTCTCTGTCTCTCTTTCTGAGCCTATATGACCTCCCCTTTTAAGGGCCAAGCCTAAGCCTACAGATCTAGTGGGTGAAGTAGCCATGATCCTGACTTTGTGCCAGGGCAACAGCTTCATTCAAAAATGGGGCAAGGTGAATGAGATACCTTGTCAACAAGAAACTAGAAGGAAGAAGGGACCAGAGATCCACTATATTAGAGTGGAGGAAATTGAGGCTAAGACATGTTACGAGTTTTTTAAGTTAAGAGAAGTATGCCCAAGGTCAAAACTGTAACAAGTAGAAATATCAATATTTAAACCCAAGTTCTCTTTCCAGTATACTCCTTAGCTGCAGTGGATGGATGAATTAACAGAAAATCCTACCTTGTATCCAAAAAAATTCAGTGCTATGTTCATGAAAGCTGGCAACCTCTTGACCTCTGGGAATCCAGAGGTAGTAATTGATATTGTCTCTCCTATGCAGGAAGGAAGGACATGATCTAGTGGCTGTGAGTGAGCCTGTGACTATCTTAAGAATGACCCCTTTCTTGGTTTCAGCTGAGGTCAGAGTTGTTTTCTGGTGAATATGGGGGAAAAGTCAATGCAAATTCTTTTGTGCCACACATCTGATAAGCCAACAGTCCCTCCATTATCAGCTGTGTGGCACAAAACAATCAACACTGGTTTTCCCCCTATATTCACCAGAAAACAGTTCTGACCTCAGGTGAAACCAAGAGAGGGGTCACTCACAGGATAGTCACTGGCTTACTCAGGGATTCTTCTGGGCCACATCTGACATGTCAGCAGTACCTCCACTATGGGCAGTGAGGTGGCACAAGATGTAGAGTGCTGGGCCTAGAGTCAAGAAGACTAAACTTCCTGAGATCAAATCTGACCTCAGTCACTACCTGTGTCACCCTAGCTAAGTCACTTCACTCTCTTTGCTTCAGTGTCGTCATCCATAAAATAAGCTGGAGAAGGAAATGGCAAACCACTCCAGAAACTTTGCCATGGAAACCTCAAAAGGGGTCACGAAAGAGCTGGACATGACTGAAGATGACTGAATAACAGCAACACCATTATATTTGGTTTAAAGTGATTGATTCTGACACTAAAGGGCTGGTTAGATTCCAGGACCAAATCCCAAAGGGAGGAAAATTTGAGATGGGTTATTTTATTTTTCTTAGGAGTTCCAAGTTTTAAGGAAGCTTCTTTTGCATATGACATTTGCACAAAGACCCTAGTAGAAATAGTCTCATGTCTTTCTTTCTGAGAGTTTCCTGTAAATCCTAGAACTTGGATAAGAAATGTGAAGGGAGACTTTTCTTTTCATTCTGAATCCCACAATTAACTATCTACGAGGCTCAGATTTATTAGTTAATACCAGAGTTCAACCTTGCTTAGGAGATCAGGTCAATGGCACCAGAACCTCTCTCTTCCCTTAATTCTTCTTTTCTTCCAGCTAAGTTCTGTTCTTTCCAGCTTCCTTTTATGTATTGTCTTTCTTCATTAGCATGTAAATTTTTTGAGGGAAGGGACTATATAAACTCTTTCTTTCTTTCTTTCCTTTACCCCTTTCCTCCCTCCTTCTCCCTCCCTCTCCATCTTTCTCTCTGTCATCTGTCTATCCCTTCATCTTTAAAATTATAGTAGGAGAATGAGTTTTCCCAGAATTTGATAGAGCCTACTGAGAACTGAGAACTGAGTTTGTCCATGTTCATCTTGGGAAAGTCTAAGCTTTAGATGCAAACTTTCAGTGGAGAATAAGCCAGACAATCAACCAGCAGACCACTCAATATATGAAGTGAGGTATCGTACTATTCTCAGGTCAATCCCATGACTAGGTTCTTTCTTCTAAAATAGTTCCATCGGGGGCCATCCCTAGGGGTGTATTGGTTCCAGGGCCATTCCTAAGGTTTGGAGACCTTGGACTGATTATACTGTTTTAACTGTCCCTTCTCTCTTCTCTACATATGCCTGTATTATTTGTGTCCCAGGGACTAAGATTTAAATGAACATCAAGGGCATCATTGAATTGGAGGGAAGCATTCTGTTGTCACAGTAGAAAGAAAGGATGCTGGATTTGGAGGTAGAGAACCTGGGTTTGTATCTTGACCCAATCATTTACTACTTGCATTATTTTGGACACATCACTTCACATTCCTAGGCCTCAGCCTTTTCAACTATAAGAAGAGGGAGTTGACCTAGATGATCTCTAACAAAAAGAGCAAAGACAGCAGCTAGCATTTATATAGTGTCTTAAGGTTCACTTGGTGCTTTACAAATATCACCTCATTTTACTCTCATAACAACCTTGGGAGTTAGGTGCTGTTAAAGAAACTGAGAGAGAGGTAAAATGATTTGCCCAGAGTCGCATGGCTAGTAAGGGTCTGAGGTTAGATTTGAACACATGTCTTCCTGACTCTGGAATAGCTAGATGGCTCAGTGGATAGACTGGTGGGTGTGGAGTCAGGAATACCTAAGATCAAATCCAGCATCAAACTCTTACTAGCTGTGTGACCTTGGACAAGTCACTAATCTGTTTCCCTAGGAGGCCCCTAGGTGACTCAGTGGATAAAGCACTGTACCAGGAGTCAGGAAACCTGAGTTCAAATGCAGCCTCAGACACTTCCTAACTGTGTGACCCTGACCAAGTCATTTAACCCTGTTTGCCTCAGTTTCCTTGTCTGTAAGATAAGCTGGGGAAGGAAATCAGTGTCTCTACCAAGAAAACCCTATGGATAGTAGGGTTCATAGGGTCATAAAGCATCAAACACTACTAAAAAACAAGTTCCTGACTCCAGATTTCTACCCTAACTTTAGCACCATCCACCGTGGCACACCTAGTGCTTAAGGTTTCCTTCTGGCCCTGAAGCTATGATGCTACCAACTAAAAGGGTGGCCTAAGGCTTGTGGGTGGAAAGAGGCACAGTCCTACCCCTTTGCCTACTGGTGGGAATAGTGCTATTGGAGACTAGGATTATGAATTGATTGTATTTCTCTACATGAGTTTCAGGGTTGTTTGTTTTAAGCCTTGGCTGGTGGAATCATTTCCACCCCCGCAGGCTGCCTGCCTGAGTCACTGCTCCACAGGCTCCCCAAAGCAGGAGGCCTGGAGGTGATTTGCCCATTGGGCAGGGGGCGGTACAGCTTTGATTCTATGTCAAAGCTTCAGTGTGTCCTGTGTCCCAAAGGGTAAAAGCAAGGACTTGGCTCCCAAGGAGAGCTCCGTGGGAGGGAAATATCCAGGCAAGGCTTTCCCTAAACTTTGGAGCGGGTAGGAAAAAACATCCTGGATCAGCTTTCCTTCAGCCTGGGATCCTATCCTGGCCTCCAACCAGCCCCTCCGTGTCAGCATCAGCCATCGTGTTGAGCAGAGCATAATGGAAGCACTGTTTAAGATATTATACGTGCAAAGAAGATGGGGGGAGAGGAGAAGAGAACGACCTATGAGAAAAATGCCCTAAAAAGCTAATTTTAAGGAAAAAAAAATAAAGTGTTTAGAAAGCCTAATGAAGTGTTACCCAGGCCCAGCATCAAACACACAGTCACTTGGATCATGGTGCTGCCTGCTAAGCGCCGACATTCAGTTTTTCTCATAGACTGGCTGGGTCTATACAGTCTGTGAAAAGCAGAGGTCGAGGTATCAACTAGTTAGTTTGATTGGACTGCAAAATCAGTGTGTTTTGTTTTTGTTTTTGGCCTAAATTGTCCTGGTTAGTGATCTTCATGGATTACATTTATTCGACAGGTGTCAAAGCTTCACAGGCTAAGTCCATGCTTAAAACCAGAGAGTCTCAGGACCTTCACAAAAGAAGGTACCTCAAAAACCTTCCCTCTCTCACAACCTGGTTCTGAACATGAATGCCATCAACTTCACCCTCAGAAAGTGGTCGGATGGCCTTTGTGTAAAGACTTCTGGAGAATGGGAACTTGCAATAGCCAGAGGTAGACCATTTTGTAGGTTATTGTTAGAAATGTTCCTTCTGTTAGGGGAGAGAGAGAGAGAAAGAGAGAGACAGAGAGAGTGACAGAGATAGAAAGGAAGGAGGAAAGAAAAGGAGAAAAGGAAAAGAAAAAGAAGGGGAGAAAAGAGAAAGGAAGGGAAAAGAAATGAAAATGGGAGGGGAAAGAAGAGAAAAAGTGCTTGCAAATCACTGAAAATGGTTTAGGGAAAAATGGGGACATTCTACATTTTCAAACTTTTGGGCTCCTTGCTCTAAGCCTCATACTTGGCTACTTATCCTACTGCTGACAGCTCAATGCCAAGGGTGGAAAATCCAAGGGAGCATCATGGGAGATAGTTACAGTATGACTTGTGTTTCTTCCTCTTTGCTCAGCATATGAAAGATAAAGTACTGAGTAGAGATAGAGGCCAAGTCTCTGTTTCATTAGCCATCTGAGTGAGTGCTACAATTAATTTGTCTTATATTCTCATTGGGGTTGACATTAGGGCATGTGGCAATTATAAAGTAAAAAAAAATATCAAAAAAACCACGTCCCTTGTGGTGATGCTGGACACTTCAGCTCTGGATCCTCCGAGCATCATGCACTCCTTATTTTTCCTCTAAAATTTGGGCTATTTGGATCTCAATGCCCCAAAGAAAGAGGTTCAGTTTATTTTGATCTTCCATTCCACATCTGGTGACAGCAGCCTTGTTTACCCCAATACCATGTGTTACATTCTTGTAGCAGAGCTTGATGGGGCTGCTTTAATTTTCTCATGAGGACCACACTAAATCACTCAGATCTCCAAGCCTTTCTGGGAAGGCAGCCCTCTTTTCACTGCTTCATAATTTTTGATGAGCACAGTTTTCCACTGATGAAAGTAAAAGTGATAATGATAACTGACATTTATAGACTTTGAAGTCTGTGAAGCACTTCACATGCATATTTTATTTGAGTTTTCATCTTAGCCCTGTGACATAGGGCTAATTATCCCCATTTATCCGAAGGGGAAGGTAAGGTTTGGTGAATTGCAATTGAGATGGCCCTTGAACCCAAGTCTTCCTGATAACCCAAGTCTGTCACGATATCCAGTATACTCTGTTTCCTATAGCTAGGAATTTGGATGGCTTTACTTCAATGCTCTGGACATGGCTGGGCTGGATCTAAGGTAGGTTTCATCAACTTTTCCCTGTCTATAAGCAAGGAGGATTAGAGCTGCTCTGTGGTCTCTGCCTGACTTCCAAACCAGGAGACATTAAGTCCCAACACTTTCCATGATTAGCTTTTCAACCTGCCTGTGGAGTGGTTGGCACAAAAGAGCAGCCTTCTGGGGTCAGTGTGGGGAGAGTGGTTAAATGAGATCAACTTGAGGGAACACTCCACCTTTTGTGGCCTTGTGGGTGAGCACTGAGTGTGCAGGTCCCAGGCTTCTGAATCCATGAAGAGGTAAGATTTTTGGTCAGCAAGAGATACAAAATCACCACATCCTCCTAGGTGAGATGGAGCACCTTTCATCTATACCTTCAACCATCAAGGACTTCTTTTTAATTTGGAAGGAATCATTCAACCAGCCATGCAAATTAGCACAGGCCCCAAAGCCAGAGTTGGAGAAAAAGTACATGTGGTTAAAAAAAAGTGTTTGAGTACATTGAAAATGTGATCCATGCCATGATGATCATCCTTCGTTAAACTTTCAATTTTTTCCCCATAAAATGCTCTATCACAATAACATTGGACAGTAACTAAATGAAATTCAGTTGAGATTTTTCAAGACCAACTTTTTTTTGAACCTTTAACTAGTCCACTGTTTTTCTAATAGGCATAGTAACATCTTTCAGGCATGACAGTGTTTTTCCTGTTGGCTTTCTGAAATAGGACTTGGGATTCCATTGATGTAAGGAATTTCCAATGACAAATCTACGTCTCTACCAATGCAGATCTCAGCAACTGCTCTGCCACTAAGAAATCTTAGAGTATTGCCCAAAGCATTAAGAAATAAAATGACTTGCCCAGAATCACACAGTTAGCAAGTTTCAGAGGTAGGACCTGAATCTATCCATGTCTTCCAGACTCCAAGACTAGTTCTATATCTACGTTCCATGATGCCTCTCTCAATTGTCTTATTCTTAGGGATCCCTGTAGATTTTCATGAAAAGCACTTCCAAGATCTCTTTAATTCATTTGTTGCTGCTTTGTTTCAATTGTGTCTGACTCTTCATGTCCCCATTTGGGCTTTTCTTTGCCATTTCCTTCTCTAGCTCATTTTACAGATGAGGAAACTTAGGCAAACAGAGTTAAGTGACTTGCCTAGGGTCAGATAGTAAGTATCTGAGGCTGGATTTGAACTCAGGTCCTCCTCATTCCAGGCCTGGCGCGCTATCTATTTTGCCACCTAACTATCCCTTTTAATTCATGCCAGGGGGCAAAAACAATTTGTCTCTTAACTTTCATCAAAGTCAGTTTCCTCATTTGCAAAATGGTGATGACAATATATCTCAGGATTGTTGTGAGGATACAATGAGGTCATATTTATAAAAGCACTTAGAAAATTTTAGCATGCTATATAAATGCTAATTATCATTATTATAAAAAATTTCCTGCCTTAACCGAAGCTTTTTAGGAGGTGTCTTTAAGGGAAAAGGAGAATAGATCTTCTTTCATCAGGGAATCCATTTTCAGTATTTAATGACATTCTCTTGTGTGCCCACCACAGTGTGACTAAGAATTACAGAATGATTCAAGATAGTCTATAAATTAAAGACAGGACTGGGCAGTGAAAAAGTGCTGAACCGGCTCGAAGTCAACAGTCCTAATCTTGCACCTGCCATAAACTAGCAATGTGACCTTGAACGTCACTTCAGACCTCATTTTTTTTTCATTTATAAAGACCATGAACCAGACTAGGTGATACCTGAAGTACCTTCCATATCAAAGACTTGACATCCAGTGGCAGGGCAATGTGGGAGTAAGGGGCTGATGTAGAAGTGGCTTCAGTTTGGATCCTAGCTTTTCCATCTAATACCACTGTGACCTTTTAGGCAAGTCACTTGAGCCCTCTGAGTCTCAGTTCCTTCACCTGTGAGATGAGAGAGTTGGACTAGAATGACTCTTCCACCTCTAATCTAAGATCCATCTCCTCTAAGTGCTATACTGGAGAGTACCCATAATAGTAAGAATTTAGAGGCGGTTTAAAGGTTTAGGTGCTGGGCCTGGAATCAGGAAGACCTGAGTTCAAATCTGACTTCAGACTAGCTGTATGACCCTAGGCAAGTCACTTAACCTCTACTTGCCTTAATCCATTGGAGAAGGAAATGGCAAACAATCCAGTATCTTTGCCAGGAAAACCCCAGGGACAGGTATGGTCCATGGGATCACAAAGAATCATGCATGACTGAAGAACTCAATGACAACAGAGAAGCATTTGGGAAGACATATGAACAGATACAGAATAAAATATACAGTCACAGAAATAATACATACAAACATAACAAAAATGCAAATGGAAGGAACAAAAGACCTGAAACTGACCAGTGGATAAATATAATGATCACATTTGGCCCTAGAGAAGAATTGAGAAAATGAATCTCCCTCCCTTCATTTCTGAGATGGCAGAATATGATTGTGAAATGCAGCAGATGCAGTCATTCACGGTCAATGTGTTGACTAATTTGGCTGAACTACTTTTTTCCCCTCTCTTCAAAAATCTTTGATGCCAGGGATTTCTTGCTGGATAAGAGAGAGAAGGGATATATTCAATCAATACCAATCAACCAATAAGTATTTATTAAGTGCTTATTATGTTTCAGGCACCGTGCTAAACACTGGTAATAAAAAAAGATGCAAAAGATAATTCCTGCCCTCAAAGAGATAAACGAATGTGATTGAAAGATAAAATCTATCAATAAAAATAGACCCCAAAGTTGGATGGTACAGCCTCTGGATTATAGGAATTCAGAGAAGGGAGAAATTGGTGAACTGAATTAGACAAGAGGAGATGGGACTTAAGATGAGCTTTAAAGGATGATGTCAATTTGGGCAGGGGAAGAGAAGTTGGTAGGTCACTATAAGGTGTGAGAACAGCATAAACAGAGACACCTAGATGGAATGAGTAGGGCTGGTGTGCAAGACATTAAAGAGCCCCACTTAACTGGAGAATGGGGTACCTCTGAAATGGTTACCCCTCCTTCCTCCCTCCCATTCTTCTTTTCCTTCTCCTCCTCCTCCTCTTTCTCCACCTTCCCCTCCTCCTCCTCCTCCTTCTTTTCTTTCTTCTTCTCCTCCTGCTCTTCCTCCTTTCTCTATCACTGACATATATAGTACCTTTAAGATTGCAAAGTACTTTAAATACATAATATCATTTGGTCTCAAAACACTGCTGTGAGGTAAGCAATTTATTTTTATGGCAGGGGTAGGAGGAGGATGAGCTATGATTTAATTGATGAGAGAAGTTCCCAGGGTAGGAACTCCTTCCTTCCACTAATGCAGCAATTCATTTGCAATCTACTGTCTTAAGAGAGTTACCTAAGGTATTGATTGGTAATGCAACTTGGTGAAAATTGTCCTCCTCCCAGTGTCCAAAGCAGGTTCTAAAATCAGTTTTTCCCAGTTCCAAGACTAATGTTTTACATGTTAAGCCATGTGAATTTTCTGAGAAAGCATGGCATAGTGAAAATAAGGAATCAGAAGACCCAAGTCCAAATCCTGGTCTGTCGTTTACTACGTTTGTGATCCTGGGCAATTCATTTAAGCCTAGCTTCATCTCAGTTTCCTTATTTGTAAAATGAAGGCACTGGACTAGACAAGCTCTGAGGTCTCTTCTACCCCATTATCTAATGATACCCCATGATCTAAAATGTGTAATAGTAATTATAAAGGTAGACATGATAAAAACATGATAAATTCTATGTATCCCAAAGCATATGTAGTTAGAGATCCCCTTCCATAAGAGAGGGAATTACTTTCTGTACCCTATCTTTCTGCTTATAGTAATGCTCCCTCCTCTAGTATATAAGCCTTTCCTGAAAAGATTCACCATAAAATCTTTTTCATCCAAGATAAAGGGATGCTTAAGGCATGTAGGTAATCAAACCTGAAGAAAAAGATCCTGGAGAAGATTTTACTGGTAAAATGCCAGGCCATGATTAAGTGTTGGGGTGCCAGTATGAGGTAAATAGCACTTCAGTCAGAGCCTTTCTAGTGAAAGGACCACCTCTTACCCTCTTCCTCCTGCCTGGCTTTTGGTGGCTCTTCTGAGTTTGGCAAATCTTTTACGGGACTAGATGGCAGGTGAGAAGGTATATGAGGACCCTTCCCCTTGTAGTAGCCAGCTCTCATGGAACTACTTCCAGAGCAAGTTATAAACAAAACCACAAGTCATACCAAGAAGACATGGCCATCAAGATGAAGCTGTAGCAATTGGCACCAAGTCTGACGCCAATTGTCTTGGCTTTGCTTTCAAGAATCTGATGAAATATAGTGTCAAACTGAAATTTGGTAAGGATAATGAACTTAAAATAGCCCCAGAGATGAAGGAACTAGAGATGCCTTTAAAAGGCCAAATCCTAATACAGAGGCTTTTAATATAGGGACCATGAACTTGTTTTAAAAAGACATTCTGATAACTATATTCCAATATAACTGGTTCCTTTGCAATCCCACGAATTTTATTTTATGCATTTAAAAACATTATTTGGAAAAGGGCTCCACAGGCTTCAATAGGCTGGTCACCTTCAACTAAAGGGTGTCCATGATAGAAAAAATGATTAAGAACTCTTTTCTTAAACATTCAATATGCTTTTGAACTAGGTTGTAGGGCAAACTGGGGAAAGACTGAACTAGGTTACCCTTGCTGACTCTGGCTTGGTCATAGATAGGCTAGATGTAAGCCTAGCCATTGGATTTGAAGGATTTCTGATTTTCTTCTCTGATATATCTCCTAGATAGCTTTGCCACTGATAGGCCTTCCCTTGAGTCCTGGAATTCTCTATTTCTTATTTTTAGATCTTGTATCCCATTAAATGCAAATTGCTACTGTTCATTAACACCTTAGGAGGACTAACAGGCAGTTATGTGTTAGTAAATGCTTAACAAGCAGCTTTCTGAAAGCACCACACACTTTTAAATTTGCTCTGCATCATTAACATTTTCAGTATCACTTTGTTAAGTCTAGTACCAGGGGTAGGGAACCTGTGGCCTCAAGGTCACATGGGACCTTCTAGCTCCTCAAGTGTAGCCCTTTGACTGAATCTAAACTTCAAAGAACAAATCCCCTTATTAAAAGGACTTGTTCTGTAAAACTTGCACTCAGTCAAAAGGCTGCATCCAAGGACCTAGAAGACCATATGTGGCCTGGAGGCCTCTGGTTCCCTATCCATTGTCTAGCCTAGACAGACAACAAAACAATACACCAAGCCTTGATTCAGTTGCCGACTTCTAAAATGTAAATGCTCACAGTGAAAATTTTTTAAATCAGCTAGAGTTAGCAGCAGCACAACCTTGGACCTGATTGTATCTTACAGGTAAGACGAAATCAAAAAGTACACAGAACATACTGCTTTTATGGGAAAGGACGGGCTTGGTAGGGGGCTTTTTAAAAGGCATATTCTGAATAACTAGGAGGGAGCATGAAGGTGTGAAGGTAAGGGAGTGAGGACTATAAGGGGAAATAAAAGATGAGGGACTGAAAATGAAAGCTAAATGGTGAAGTGTCAGGGAGCAGAAGAAAATGTCACTTGCTCACAATTTTGTCCATGTCAAGGATCCTGATTTTGGGGCTGGAGAAAATGCTATGTTTTTTTTCAAACTAACCCTTTGGCTTCCTTGGTAACCCTATGTATTGTATTTTATGCATCTATAAATCATTAAGCAAATGGATTCATAAGCTTGGCCAGACTTTCAAAGAGGTGTATGACACGAGAAAGGTTAAGAACTTCTGCTCTTAGGATAGTTTCAGAAAAACCTAGGAAGGCCTGTATGAACTGATGCAAAGGGAAGTGAGCAGAGCTGGGTGAACATTGTACACAACAGTACCAGCAACGTTGTAACAACAACAAGATTAATTCTAAAGAATTCATGAAGAAAAATGATATCCATCTCTAGAGAGAACTGATGCACTCTGAGTATAGTTTGAAGTGTACTTCGGCAATTTTCTTTTCTTTTCTTTTTTTGCTTTTATTGTTTTTTTTTGGAACATGGCTAATGTGGAAATATGCTTTGCATGATTTCACATGTATAGCTGATATCATATCACTTGTTTTCTCAATGGGTGGGAGAAGAATATAGAACTAAAAAAATGAATGCTAAAAATTAATTAGAAAAAAACCCCTCTTTCTCTAGGTCTTATTTAGATGGCTGCCTGTGTGATAAGATATAAGGGACCTATGGAGAAGGAAACTGGCTTAAATCTTGTTCGTTGAGATCTACTCTTTTGAATTAATAAATGCCTCTTTTGAAATGCAAATATACTTGGTAAATTAAGCTCTGTCTAACCATCATTCACCTTGGTATGAATTTCAAGGCTGCTTTCCTGTCAGCAGTTAGTCAGCTATCTTGAGGGAAAGGGATTTGTGCTGGGGTGAGGGGAAGGAGGGAAGACCAGTTTTGGAACAGGGGCATTTTGTGGAATGCTGCAGTGGAGGTCACTGGGTAGCCAAGAGAGTACTACACTAAGTTTGAGAAAGGTTAAAGAGGTGTTGGGTGGTAGAAGCGCTGACAAGCACCAGAAATTTGCTGTCAGGGGGAGTAGAAGACAAACTTCCCCTACTGCCCAATGCTGCCAAGAGCTCATATGCCCCATGCTTCCCCACTGGCACTGTAGGCAAATATTACCTTCTAGCAACTGTATAAAGGCATCCCTGGGGTTGAAAATCATGCAAAGATGAGTGGGGTACAGCCTTCAGATTAAAGTCTGTCCCTTTTATCTCCTTGTTTTCTAATAGCCCAGAATCAGAAAGGGAAAGGAAGGATGAAGTTCAACACTGAAATATTCACTTTTTGACCATACTTGTGGAAACGGTTAGTTAAGAGAAGGAAGGAAAGATTTTCCCCCTAAAATCAAATGTATTAAGTGCATCTCAGAAGAGTTTGCATTGAAAATTAATATTAATAATTATTTAGGGGCTACAAATGTGACTCCCACAGCATTTAGCACAAACCTTCATAAATACTTATTGAATGTAAAAGGTGCCTATAGAGTTCAGAGTAATTCATTTGTTTGCTATTAAAAGCCAATATGGCAATTTTTGAATACAGTTACACGATCACTAGGCTTCCTTGCATCCTTGCTGGCCATTGATTGATTGATGCTTTCATTAATAAATTTAACAAATATTTATTAAGTACATACTATATTTAGAGGATTGTGATAAACCCTGGGAGAGAGCCAAAGTTTACAGGGCAGTAGAGAGTCTAAAGATATACCTGATGACATTTCATAATAAGTGCATTGGATAGGTGCAGAATAGGGTGCTAGATGAACCTTTGTAAACATCATCTTCTATCTGAATGATAGAGCTGAAAAAAGGGGTTACTTTGCTGGCAAACCATGTGGACTGAATAGATAGCTACTCTTACTGAGTCAATTTAGGAACTTCTTTTAGTTTTCTTTAGCCTCTATCGATGTGTAATTCCAAATAAAGTTGGTGCCAATCATTAGGTCAAGACCCTGCCAGATCTTGAATTAATGGAGAAAGTGCAATTTGACCTCTGACTTACCCATTTTTGGCTCACCCTTGGGCCTGCCCCATCTCTACATGACTGTTTGATCTCTGTGTTCGGGTCCCCTTCTTCCCTCATTCCCCTCCCAGCTCCCCTTTTTATGTTTTGTCTTCCTCTATTAGAATGAAAACGCTTTGAAAGCAGGGATTGTCTTGTCTTCATATTTGACATTTAACATAATGCTTGGCAAAAAGTAAGCACTTAAAAAATGCTCCATTTATATATTTATATATCTATGTGTCTTTCTATCTATCTATTATCTACAGGCATGCATCATTTTATTGCATTTTCCTTTATTGTGCTTCTCAGATATTTCATTTTTTATCAATGGAAGGTTTGTGGCAACTCTATGTCAACCAAGTCTATAGACATCATTTTTCCAACAGCATGTACTCACATTGTGTCTCTGGGTCACATTCTGGGAATTCTTGCAATATTTCAAACTTTTTTATTGTTATTGTATATCACTGTGATCTGTGATCTTTGATGTTACTATTTTAATTATTTTAGGGGGAACTTAATCAACAAATGTTCTGACTGCTCCAACAACTAGCTCTTCCAGTCTCTCTCTCTCTTCTCAGGCCTTTCTATTCCCTGAGATGCAACAATATTAAAATTGGGCCAATTAATAACCCTGCAATGACTTCTAAGTGTTCAAGTGAAAGGAAGCATCAATGATGCGGTAAACTTCATTGTTGCCTTATTTTAAGAAATTCCCACAGTGATCTCAACCTTCAACAACCATCACCTTGGTCAGTGAACATTCATCAACAACAACCCAAGACCCTTCACCAGCAAAAAGATTACAACTCACGGAAGGCTGAGATGATGGTTAACATATTTTAGCAAAGAAGTATTTTTTAATTAAAGTATGTACATTTTTTTGATATAATACAATTACATACTCAATAGACTACAGTATAGTATAAATGTAACTTTTACAAGCAATAGGAAGGCAAAAAAATAATGTGACTCACTTTATTGTGATATTTGCTTTATTGCAGTGGTCTGGAACCAACCTGCAATATCTCCGAGGTATGCCTGTGTCTACCTGTCTGTCTCTCTCTCTTTCTTTTCTACCTCTGTTTCTTTCTTTCTTCCTTCCTCCTTTCCTTCCATCCTTCCTTTCTTTCTACTCATCCCGTGGAGCAAGCCAAGAACCAGTGTGCAGAGACTAGTAAGGAGAAGTCAGTTTCTATTGGACTGTTTTACATGTGGTCTTAACTAGACTGGGAACAGTAAGAAGACTCGAGTAAACTTTGGCAGCACTTTCTGCTTTTCTACCTGCTAGATAAGTGGCCTAGTATCTCTGCCTGTTCTTCCTAGTGTTTGACCAGAAGGTCACATCTCTGTAGTCTTCTTCTCCAGAGCCTCAAGAGATGAAGCTACAGTATTCAGTTTTCTTCCTCTCCTTCTTATATATGGCACTCTCAATTTTCTTACTCCTTTTTTTTCCCTTGCTAGATTCTACCAAAAGCAGGCAAAATTTCTCCATGCTCAGCAAGCAGCCTTGGAATCTCTCCATTTCTGTTTCTATCTCTGCACTGTCTCTTTCCTTCCCTCCTCTACTGCTGTCATCCTTTCCTCTCAGCTTCTTCCTTCCTTTAAGTTCACTTTTGGAGCTCAAAGCTATTAGACTTTGCATGATCTTGCGATAATTAAATCTATCCATTGGGTTTTAGGAGAAGTTCTGATTTACAATTCATTTTCATATTCTTTGCAGAAATGTGTGCCTATATTTTGAATGGGGTATTGGCTATTATATTCTCAATTCATAGATGTTATTTTGATGGATTTACATGTTTGTTTTGAGCTAGAAAATTCTCTGAAAATCCATTTGTTTGTTTGTCCCTTGACTCACTGAATGAATACTTCTTGATTTTTCAGAATTCATCTGTGTTTTTTTCTTGTTATTCATTCCACCCCAAACAACAGACTATTTTTTAGCTAAAAATCCTGGGAGTTACTAGCTGAGAAGAATCAAAATGAAGCCTGTAACCTGTGCCCCAGTATTGCTGGCAACACTATTTAGAAGAGTTATAGTCGGGAACAATGAAATTTGTGGAACAAAACTATTTCAGAATTTAGAAGTAACTCGCCATGTTTTTTTTTAACACCTTTGCCACAAGCCATCCTGCACTTACATGACTTTATACTATAAGAATATAAAGCTGAGTGTAGTAACTCACACTGATAAACCCTGCTAGTAGGGGGAGGCTGAGCCTGGTAGTTTACATGAGATTTGGAGTCCTACCTACGCTGCGGTAGGACTATTGCTGTTCAGAGTATCCATACTAAGTCTGGCAGCAATCTGAAAGCCCTGAGAGGGGGGGTGGGTGAGGTGGGCACCAAGCTGGCTAATGAGAGGCAAACCTGTCCAGTCAGAAACAGAGTAGGTCAGTTTCCATTCTGATTAGCAGTGGGATGGGGTCTGTGAGTGGTTGTTGCACTCCCAGACTGGGGACCCAATCTCAGACCTCAACCAGAATTGGGTTCACTGTACCTCTTGGTAAGGTAAGTGGTGGTCAGTGTGGTTAGCCACACTTTACATCTCTACACCTCTCATGTTCCACATAAAAACTCATTTCTTCAGGGATTCAGAGGTACAGCTGAAACCAAAAGATAGTTTTTCCTACATATCCAAAGCTCTAGTAGTAGACTTAAACCCATACTTTTCCAACTGGACTAAACTGAGACAGAGTGGAGAATGCTGAGCCTGACTGCCTGGGCAGGTTCCTAGCACTCTGCTTCAAGGACATCCATCCATCTTTTGTCCCTAGTCTATGAGTGCTTAGTACCAGAAGGATTCAGAAATGAGACTCTTTGAAGGAGCATTGGAGATAAGCCAAATGGCCTCTTTCTCCCCCCTGCCATTTCAGATAAAACTAAATCTCTCATGCTAGGATAGGTTCAGTTCTGTGAAATATCATTCAGAAGCACAGAGATCTAGCCTCAGAGTAGTTCCTAATCCCAGAAAGGAGCAGCTGTCTGGCTTGAACTATGGCCACAGTCTCTAGTTAAGACTGTTGGCCTACCACAACATCCCAGTGATTCCATTACTGGAATATCTCTGGTACAGATCTGAATTCCCTTTCCTGGTGAAACTGATAGGGACATTTCTTTTGAAAAAGAAAAGTGAGTGAACAGTCAAAGATTTCTGTTTGTTTGTGTTTCAACCAGATAGGTCCCAAAGGTATGAAAAGCATACATGTTGACTATTCTTCAGACTTTATTCTGTGGTATATATTTCCTAGCTTCAGGATCTCTACCAAATAAGGAAATTCATCTATTAGCTGGAATTAAAAAGAGGAAACATACATATACACCTACACACACACACACACACACAGCCACCCCAACTATCTCTTCTGGACATACATACCTGCTCCCATCATGGCAATATTACAGCATTTAAAGTCATTTGCCTTTTTACCCTGGAACAAATTTACACTTGTTTTGGGAAACAGCCAACTGGTTCCAACAGTTTAGAGAAAGTGTGTCCCAGTCACTGTGTAACCCACATGTGTGTAATAACATTGCACATAGCACACCCATGGAAAAAAAAAATAACAGTCCTTTTGCTTGGAGAAAGGAAGGATAATGGTTACTTAGAAAGTGTCCCAGACAAGCTGTCAAATTGAATTCAGAGAACTGGAGTCTAACTCTGGGACAGCACTGGCTGGCTAAGCTCCCTTGGGACTGGGGTTTCCTGCCTGCTGCAGCTTAGAGACAACTATTCTTTGTTTCCAGGGTTTTTTCTTTTTCTTTTTTTTTCTGTCTTTTTTTTTTTTCAGTGAAAAAACATGCGGCTGCCTCCGAAGAGGGTCAGATAGAAAGCAGACAAAACATTAACTCTGGAATTTCAAAGGAAAACAATTTTTTAAAAAAACTGAGAGAGGGAGCTACTGTCTATTCTGGAATAGTAAATTCTGCCTTTGGATCACAGGGTAATAATATTAAGAGCACACGTGTATGTGAGCAAGTGCACGCGTGCGCACACACATACAGACACACACACAGCAATCATTCCTGCTTTTGTTCCAAGGCAGCTAAAAATATATTCAAAGTATTTCTTCAGAAAGGAAAAAACCAGAATACGGAACTTCTTAATGGGAAGGCTAAAATACCTTCACGTTTCAAAGGCATGTTAGCTGGCCTAGATGGATCACATGGGGCCAGATAGCTGCTATACAAGAGGTGTTATTTACTCCCTAAAAATCATTAACTCACAGCATTACAAGCCTTTTCCTTTGGGCCCTACCCCCTCATACAGTATTCTATGTCATGAGACATGCAGTGACTCATTTCCATACACAGACCTATACAGTTTCAACTTTTCCCCCACTTTACACACACACACACACACACACACACACACACACACACACACACACACACACACACACCTCCTGCAAAACATCCCTTTCAAGCATATGTTACATCATGAGTATATTAACTTCACACACAAAGACTTGTCAGAGGCAGATAGGTAGTTCAGCGGATAGAGAGCTGGACCTGGAGTCAGAAAGACCCGAGTTCAGATTCAGCCTCAGATGCTTAATGGGCTATGGGGCCCTGAGTATGTTACTTTTAAACCTTTGTCTCTGTTTCCTCATCTGTAAAATGGGAATGATGGCACCTATCTCTCAGAGTTGTTGTGAGGATCAAATGAGATAAAACTTGTAAAAGTGTTTAGCACAGTGCCTGAACACAGTAGGTGCTATATACGTTTATTCCATTCTCCCTTCCCCCACTTATGATTCTAATTCAATGTGATCAAACCTTTGCAAACCTTAAAGTGCTAGACAGTATTATTATTATTTTTCATTAATACGCCTTCACAAAGAGATGCAATTACCCAGTTTTAAATCCTATCTCGCCTAAACCCCTAAGAGCTGCCAACACAACTAAAGTTCTCACAGTCTTCACAGTCTACAGCCTATTTATTCTCTTTAGCCTGCTATGTGCTCACCAACCCATCACCAATGCCAGACCTCCCCAGTCCCAAAAAACACATCAAGCCCCTACTCATAACTTTTCCTTATAACACATCCTTTCCCTGGGGCTTATTATTTGTTGCAACAAAAGAACTTAGAAACTCACCTTCCTCTGTTCCTTAACTGCTTACCCAGAATTCATTAACCTTTCTCAACCTCAGTTTTCTCTTTCGTAAAGTGGAGGTAACAGCACCTACCCAACAGGGGCATTACAAGGATCTAAACATGCCAAGTACTTGGTTCACAGTACTGTCTGTCCCAAAAGTCTCAGAGCAGTTTGATGTCAGCTTATATCAACTTCAGCTATTATTACTTCACCACTCATCTTTTATTCTATATCTTCCATTTACCCCCGTCTGGGGACCTATCATTTCTACTATGGCTCAGACTACTAGAAATTCTCTAAGCCCATTCTCATCATTTGATAAATTAACCCCAGTGAGAAAAGTCAGGTCCTGGATTATGGCCCATCAGCATAAACTGAGGCTTTACACCTGGTAGCAAGGACATTCAAGAACTAGGTCCAGATTTCACTTCTGACACTTAATGTGGGACTATGAGTGAGTCATTCTCCCTGAGCCTCCATTTCTTTTTCTGTAAAACAGGGATAATAATGCCTACAGTACATACTTCACAGGGTTACTGTGGGAAGGGGGAGGGAACAAACATTTATTAACTATCTACTATGTGCCAGGCACTGTGCTTGATAAGAGTTATCTCACTGAGTCCCCACAATAACCCTAAGAAGAAGGTGACATTATTTCCCCATTTTACAGTTGAAGAACTGAGGCAGAGGTTAAATGACTTGCCCACGGTCACTGAGCTAGGAAGTAGCTTGAGGTAAGATCTGAACTCACATCTTCATGACTCCAGGTCCGATGCTCTGCTCACTGTAAAATCCAAACTGCCTCTTTTGTGAGTAAATATCGGATATTCCGAGTATCCAAAGTGATAATGCGTATTGAAGCATTGAGCAAAAGTTTGGAGTTCTGTATCAGTTCACTTGATGAAGTTAGGTGGTGCAGGGGACAGAGTGCCAAGCCTAGAGTCAGGAAAACTTGAGTTCAAATCTAGCCTCAGACACTTAGTAGCTGTGTGACCCTGGGAAAGTCACTTCATTCTATTTGCCTCAGTTTCCTCATCTGTAAAATGAGCTGGAGAAGTAAATGGTAAATCATTCTAGTATATTTGCTGAGAAAACTCCAAATGGGGTCACAACTAAAAAACAAGTAAACAAGAACATCAATTATTTCACTTATATATTATTAAATATTATACATTACCAAATTATATATTATCCTACATTATTAAATATTACATATAATTAATGATTATCAAATTACATTATGATATTACTAAATCACACATTATTCTGTATTATTAAATACTTGCTTAATTATATTGAGATATCACCTCTACCATTCATCTTGGCATTGGATTCTATACTCTTGTATTATTCTCTATTTCATAGGTATGTCTCTCAAAAAAAAAAAACAAAAAACCAGGCCCCAAGAAAGTGCTAAGTACCTACCAGGTATGTGTTCAGTGAAGATTCAGGATTATGAGACCTTTGATCTAGTTGTAGAAAGGAACTCAATGGGCCATCTAGTTCAGACCTCTCATCTTATAAATAAGGTAACTGAGGACTAAAGAGATTACATAGCCCAAGGTCACAATTTATTGACTGCAACTCATTTCACCTTTCAGCTCCTTGGAGGTTTAAAAAACTCACTTTCCTCATCTCACAGAAAAGATAAAAAACTGGCCATTTTTAACGCATCAGATTAATGGTGTTCAGTAGCTGTGGGTGATGGTGATGATGATGATAACGAGGGTGACAGGAAATAGTGGGACACTCTGCATCTTTGAACCAAGAGGGCACCTAACCTTTAGAGATCTTGAACAGAATAATTCTGCCATGAGCATCTCCTTCAGAACTGCTGTTTCCCTGTGCATAGCTTTTTATTTCCTGTCTCCACATCTTTATGCACATTATATCTCCTGTCTAGAATTCAATCCATCCTCATCTCCACCAAAAAGAATCCCTAGCTTCCTGCAAAGCACAGTGCAAGTACTACCTCTTATAGCAAGTCTTTCTCAATCTCTCTCCTCACCCCCTACCTCCCCAAATCCTCGCTATTAGCATGTTTTCTCTCTTTCCCTCTCCCTCTCCCTCTTTCTCTACTTGGCACATTATTTGTATTTAACCTACACATGTACTTATTGTATTCTCCCCAATACAAGGCAAATTCCTTGAAGGCAAAATCTGTTCCATATTTGTCTCTATATCCCTAGTTCTTAGCATGGTTGCTGGCACACAGTAGGTGCTTAATAAATGTTAGTTGAATTAGATCTTATGATAATGGGGGCAGTAAAGGAAGTGGTTTTTTTCTTTAGATATTTACAAATATATGCAGACATTTTAGCCAATCAAATATGGGAAATTGCTATAGCTCCCTCTTTCTAAAGACATGTCCGAAGGTTTAGCCGAGGAGTGCTTCCAGCAGTCAGCCCAGGAAAGGCTTTCCGTGACATAGCAAGGAGGCTAAGTGCTGAATGGGCGGAAGGCAACTTTATGTATTTCAGGAGTTAATAAACCAGAGTTTAGTGTCCTGGGTCTTTTGGACACTTTTAGACACATGTAAACATATCCTGAATGAAGCACTAAGGGCAAAGAGATTCAGAGTGGAAAGAAACTGCTCTGTTCAAAGCCTAGCATCTGGTAAGTGCCCAGTGGCTGCGTCTGGGCACAACAGACATAGTGAAGATAGGTGTGAGCCGGACAGATGAGGGAAATTCATCAGGAGACTTCAAGTTCTCCCTTCTGGCCCTCAATCCAGCATTTTTTTCAATATATTAATTAGTCCCACAGTTCCATTTTGGACCAGGAAGATTCAAGATTAATTGCCTTGGAGATAGAAGTTAGTTGTCTCTGAGTTATTTATGAGTTTGTTTAGGTCCTACTTCCTCTTTTCTAGTTTGCCTAAGCCATGTAGACAGGCTCAAATCATGGCTCTGTGATACCATGAAGGAATCCAAGGAAGACTATCGCAGCCTATGTGGGCTGCCACTCACAAATCTGATAGCAATCGCAATCACGAAAACTTAAAGCCATTTATATAGTTTTTAAGCTTTATAAAAATTTTTTCCAACATTATGTTACATTATCCTCATAACAACCTTGTGAAACAGGTGCTATAATTTTTATTCCAGTTTTACAGATAAGGAAACTGAGTCTCAGGGAAAGCACCTTGCCCAGGGTCACATAGCTGGTAAGGTTTTGAGGTGAGACTCATTCAGAGGTTCTCCTGCCTCCAAGTCCAATGTCCTACGCCCTCTGCTGCACTGATACACCCATATCAGCCAAAGAGGCTGGCTGTTGAGAATACCATTAACCGTTTTTATCATGATGCAATCTATATGTTGGACTATGTAGAGAAACAAATCATGCCAGGAAAGGACAGATGCAGCATTAAATGGAGAAAGTGGGTAGAAATGGGGAACACTAGACAACTATGGTGGGAGAAAAACGTTTTCAACACTCTAACTCTATGTCTAGGTGTTTTCAGAAAAAGTTGGTCAGCAGGCACAAGTATGAAGTTATCATGGAAGCCATTAGTCTCTGGCATCTGGTTGTAATTTACTTTAGTAACATACCTCCCCACCCTAATTCATCTTGTGTCTTAGCCCAGACTACTTGCTATAACAGAGATCATAACCAACCTAGTGGGATCTAATCCGTTCCTATAGAATATTTAGCTTAAGTAGATTCAGACCTCTTTGTAAACTCATTCTTATTAATCCAGCTTTGCTTTCTAGGCACTTTAACCCTCAAGACAGTAGTCAGCATGTGCAGAGACTACTGAAGGGAAGATTGGTCCATTTTAAATAATAAAGGCATTCCAGTTTGATCCACACATTGAAAAATCATTAATAAACACCATCTCTCAACTCTTTTCCTTTATTCTTGATGCCAACACCTGCCCTTTGAGAGAAAAAGAAATGTAGGGCAGACGGTGGGCACACACACGGAAAGTAAGACAGAAAAGCTCTTCATGAGCTCAGGCGAGCTCCTTGTGTTTGTCTGTGGGCGTGTGTGTGTGCATGCGTTCATGTCTTATTCAAGCACGCCAGAGCCAAGGTTACATTCAGGTTTTCTTCCATTTTTTTAAGGTAGCTATTAGAGCAGAGAGAGGAACTGGGTTAGCTTTGTCTTGCTAATGTACTTTGTTTCCCTTTCTGATGGCTTGTTCAAGCAGACTGAGGCCACCTCGAGAGGAGGAGGGGATGGGGGAGCAAAGGGCTCAAGTGGAGGGTTTTATTGGGGACAAAAGATGCACCTGCAAAGCGCAGAATTAATCATCTCTCCAGAGGGCAGAGCCGATGTTGAGAGATAAATGCCCTGGTACAACCTGAATGAGCACAGAATGGGCTCATTTGCTTGGATACGGGATGGTCCTGCAGGCCATTCATCTCATGAGAGGGGGTTGCTACCCAGCAAACGTGAGTTGTTAGTATAAATCCCAACAGCATGTATATTACACTTGAGGTGGGGAAGAAAATATGACCCAGTAGACAGAGGAGCAGACTGGGAGCCAGGATTCCTGGAGGTATATTATAGGATGCAGTCACTGACATATTTTATCCCAGAAAAGGTGATGTTTCAACTCCACAGTATAGTTAAAAAACCAATGACAAAAAAAAAAATACTCTAAATCACCACTGATCAGAGATGTGCAAATTAAAACAACTCTGAGGTACCACCTCATACCTATTAGAGTGGCAAATATGACCAAATAAAAGGGAAATGTTGGATGTTGGAGGAGATGCGGGAAAACTAGAACACTAACGCCACTGCATATATATGTATATATATATATATGTACGTATGTATGTATGTATGTATGTGTGCATATATATATGTAAATATGTGTATATATATATAGATAGATAGATAGATAGATAGAGAGAGAGAGAGAGAGAGAGAGAGAGAGAGATTCCTTTTTGTACAAAAATATTTATAGCAGCTTTTTTTTTTATGGTGGCTAAGAATTAGAAATCAAAAGGATGCCCATCAATTGGGAATTGGCTAAACAAGCTGTGATATATGATTGTGATAGAATATTATTGTGTTATAAGAAATGACAAGCAGGATGATTTCAGAAAAACCTGGAAAGACTTATGTGCACTGATGCAAAGTGAAGTGAGCAGAACCAGGAGAACGTTGTACACAGTAACAGCAATATTGTCGGATAAAGAATTGTGAATAACTTAACTATTCTCAGCAATACAATAATCCAAGACAATCCCCAAGGAGCAAGGATGAAGCATGCTATGCTCCTCCAGAGAAAGAGCTGATATTGATTGAATACAGACTGAAATATGCTATTTTTCACTTTCTTTCCTTTTCTTTTATTCGAGTCTCCCGGTACAAAACGACTAATATGGAAATGTTTTACGTAATTGCAGAAAAACAAAACAAAACAAAAAACAAATGAAAAGAACAATGGCAGAAATGCCCCCAATTGGCTCTTCTAAGGAAACGATTCAGTTTTGGTCTTCTTGCTGTAAACCCTGTGACATAGTGTTTGAAGGGCATTCAGGTCAGACAGCCAAATATGATTTAATGCAGCCTACACCTTTAATATGGGAAAAATTAAGTGTTAGATTTGGAGAAAAAATTGGCACCTCTGAAAGGAGCAATGGGTAAATTTTTTATATTGTATGGGCTCCACATGCTTATATTGGTCCCAAAATTGGTTGCTCCTTAAAATGACAATTATTTAAAAGGAAAAAAAGTATAGGTATAGCTTGAAAATGACATTAATTACAAACTTTATTCAAATTTTTTTCAAAGTGAAGACAAGTCTTGCCAAAATCAGAGCAACTTAATATAACATTTTATATTGCTTTCTCAAAAATATTCATTTAAAATAATTGAAAAGCAGGGATTGTAAATCTACACAATAGGTTTCATGTCTTTGGGCAAGTAATTTGACATTTCTGGGCCCCAGTTTCATCATCTCTAAAATGAGATGGCTGGAAATAGAATCTTAGTATTGCAAGGAGAGCCGGGAGAGATCATAACCCACGCCTCTAATTTTACAAGTGAGAAAATTGAAGTAGATGCTAAATAAATTGTGCAATGTTCCACTGTTACACAGTGGCAAAAGTGGAACTAGGAGAACCCAGGTCATTTTGTTTCACAGAATCTCAGAATTTGGAGCTACCTTAGTGGCCATTTAGACAATAAATACCTGAACTGTGCCTGTTCCAACTACAACGTATCTGAAGGGTGACCATCTAGCCTTAACTTACCAACTTCCAAGGCAGCCCATTCCACTTTAGATAGCTCTAACTGCTTTTTTCTCCATTTTTATTTATTTTTAATTTATGGAATTAAACAAGCATTTCCATAACATAGCATAATAAGAAAGATGATTGCCCATGAAACTGCAAATCTGTTACGTACAACTTGCTGTTCCTTTGAAACATATAAAAAAGTTATCATGAAAATTTATTTTATCCCCTTCCCTCCCTCTGTATCAATCCTAAATATATTTATTTGTAGTTTCCAAACATTGCTCCTAGTCCTGCCCTCTGGTCACAACAGAGCAAGTCTAATCCTTCTTCCACACAACAGCATTTCAAATATTTGACAATGGCTAGCTCATTCTCCTTGTGTCTTCTCTAGCCTAGAGGATCTTCACATAGCATGGATTCAAAGCTCTCCATTATTCTAACTGTCCTCCTCTGAATACTCTCCAATCCATCAACATCCTTCCTAAGTTGGGGTATCCAAAAATGAATGCAGTAATCCAACTGGGATCTGACCACAACAGACTACAAATGGCAGAATTTCCATCGCCCTCAGGGCAAGGCTACGGTAGCCTTTTTTTTTTTTTTTTTTTTTGTCTGCCAAAAATCACACTATTGACTAAGATTCTGCTTATAGTTCACTAAAATCCCAGATCTTTTTCTGGACTTTGAGTATGGGAATCCTTGACACCTTTCCAATCTTGCACTTATAATGCTGATTTAAAAAGAAGCAAACAAACAAATGAACTCATTTGTCCCTATTAAGTTTCATCTTGCAGTTAGAGGGCATAGTGGATAGTGCCTTGGAATGGGAGTCGGGGAGATCCGAGTTAAAATCCTAAGATAATTCTTAGCTGTATGATTCTGGGCAAGTCACTCAATTTCTCTCAGACTCAGTAGGATCATAGCTCCTATCTCAAAAGGTTGTTGAGAGGCTTAAATGAGATGAAAAATGTAAAGTGCTTTGTAAATTTTAAAATACAATATAAATGTTTCTTCTCCTCCTCCTCATTCTCTTGCTTCTACTTTTCTTGTCTTTTTAGATTTGATCCAACAATTCTAGTCTTCAACATTATTGGATTCTGACTGTCAACCAGTTTGTTAGCCATCCCTCCCAGCTCTATGTCTTCTCCAAATCTGAAATACTATCTGTGCCTTTATCTACTTCACCGATATAAGCATCATTGGACCAAGAACTCAACCCAAAGTCGTAACAATAGAGACCTCCTTCCAAGCTGATATGGTACTATTAATAATTCCTCTTTGAGTCTGGCCATTTGACCAGTTCTCAATGCATGTAATTATACCATCAACTAGCCCATCTCTCTCTCTTTCTTTTCCATAAGAATAGCATGAGATACTTTATTAATCACTTTGTAATAATCTAGGTAAGTTGTGAAGACAACATTCTTCTAATCTATTAATTAATAACATGAGAAAAAGGAAATGAGGTTAGTCTTCATAACTTGTTCTTGATGAAGCCAGCTTTTTGGGATCCCTTTGCTACAAGTTTACCCATCTTCTGCTTCCTTTCTGCCAATAACTATCATGATCCTCTCTCTTCCAAGCAGCAGTTCTATCTCTTCAGTGGTCCTCCTTCCCCCACCATTAGCTAAAAATGAAGTTACTACTTTTTATTAGCCTTAGCTTTTCTCATTCTGAGGTTAGCCACTTCTGAGCCCAGATTCTTAAGTCAGGGATTCTTAAGTGTTTTGTGTCATGGAGCCTTTGACAGTCTGATGACACCTATGGACCCCTTCTCAGAATGGTGTTTTTAAGTACATAAAATGAAATACATAGAATCACAAAAGAAAATTGAGTTTAGTAAGATAAAAGATTTACTTTTTCTCATTCAAGTGCACAGATACCCTAAAATCTATTCATGGACCCCTAAGTCCGTTAAAGTCAGGTTAATACCCTCTGCCCTGGATAATGTGGAATCCTAAGTCTCTGCTAGTACCATACTTCCATCATTTAGAGACAGCGGTTCACTGTGGAAAGTGGCATGAGCAATAGTGATGGGAGTGGTCCAGCTATCACAAATTTAGAGAGAGTTGGAGGGTAGTGACCCAGCATCATATTACTGTCCAAAAAAAAACCATCCTCACACCAACTGTACCAAATGAGGAAATTCAATATTTAATTTATAATTCTGTCATTTATCCTAGTATCAAAGATTAACAGCCTCACCCTGGACCACATCTTCTTTTTCACTTTCTCAGACTATGTCATTCATGCTGATATGGACCCCGCATCCATCCTAACTATCTCATTCCACATTTACCAAACTACATCCAGGTATTGAGCTCTGACTCATTCTATTAAGGTTGGGGCCTTGAAAGTCATGGGAACTTTCTGGTCTTAGTTTTTCTTTATCCCTAAAGAAAAGAGACAGAAAAGCTTCAATCTGAATCACACAACTCACTTCACCTGTTCCTGGCTAGGGGTATATACTATCCTAAGAACAACAAATAATAAAACATATGCTGCAATTCTTTTTTGTTATTTGTTCAAGAGAGACAGCTTGGGAAAGAGAGGGAAAGGAAAGGATCAGAGATAAAGACAGATAGAAAGGCAACCTTAATATTTTCCATATTCCCGAGGGGCAAAAATCACTCCATATGCTTTTTTGATGGAGAGGAGGAAGAACTTTTAAAAATTAGGTTAATATAGCTTCAACTTGTTATAGAAATGTTTTAATTCCTATAAAGAAAATAAATCATTTTGTATTGAGTGATATACCCATGTTATAACTTTTTTAGCACATTGCCACTAAAGTCACTCAAAGCTTCCCATGTTATATTTTCACAGATGTTGGCACAAATAGGGAATTGCTCTATGGATGAAGAAAATACAGTCAGTGACTAGATCACAAACTCATAACTCCACACTCTTTCTGATACTTCACGAAATTCTCTGTTGCATGCAAAATAGGAAAAGAAAAGCTAACTTACCTTCCTTGGCAGTCAGTCTTGAGGACTGGTCTGTATGGGAGGGAGTATTATATGCTAGCAGTGAGCTACCTGTAAAGACAGAGAAACAAAATTATAAATGACAGACTATCTAGAGGCAAAAAGTACAGAAATATGATTGACTGGGGCAAAATTAATTATTTTTAATCATTAATTTGGAATTGTACTCATGCTACCTTTTGCGAGTTATAGTTAGAGCAGTTATTCAGGCTTGGTGTTAGAATGTTCATGGATGTTATTTGGTTCTCATGTTAATTCAGGGCAGGGACAAATGATCATAATTCTGAGGATCTTGGAGAAAGACTAAATTCACAAATAACATCCCCTTTTAATAATGTGGCCATTCTAGTGGCATGATGCCTAGGTGATGAGCAGACTAGAATGGAGGACAAGGGGTAAACTAATATAAAGTCACTTTCTCGTCACCTTGTGGACTTCTTCAGGAGAGATTACCAAACTGTAGTAAGCAGTAATTTTCCTCTCCTACCTCACTGGTGTACTGATGCCTGTTACTGGCACAACCATAATGCTTGCTTAAAATTTTATATCTTCTCCTCCTTTTTTCTCTAACATGATCACAGATTCTTGAAGTTTTCAAGTATAGCATACATTTATTTTGTCCTATAAAGTGAATCCAAAATCATTTTATTTTGATCAATTCTCGAGAATTTTGGGACATCCCTGGAGAATGTTGAAATGTTGCAAGACCAGGGTTGGGAATCACTGCTCAATGAAGGACCTAGTGTTTTTCTTAAGACCAAGAAGGCATTTCTGAGCAGTCTTTTCTTGGCTTATGATGGCTGGAAGACACACATTTAGGAATCAGGATTTTAGTACATGGAATGGGATCTTGGCTAAACTGTCTCAGATTGTGAAAATAACAATTCTACATCTGCTGGTCACAGGCTGATGGTTGTGTACTTCAGAGAAAAGGATCAAGAATTAATGCAGTTTTAGAATATAAGAGAAGGGGATTTAAAGAGATTTAGCTGACTCCTCGGTATATAGCCCCTTTCTCAAATGAATGCCACTTAATAATAGCTAGCGTTTATACATAACGCTTCAAAATTTGCAAAGTGTTTTAAAAAACATTATCTAATCCCCCTCGAAAAAACCCCCTGGAAAGTAGGTACTATTATTATCCCCATTTTACAAGTGAGGAAACTGAGGCAGTCAAAGGTTAAAAGTGACTTGCTCATGGCCGTAAAACTAGTAAGTACCTGAGGCTAGATTTGAATTTCAATGTTTCTGACTCCATATTCAACACTCTACCCAGTGAATGAGGAGTGGAAAGGTGAGGAGAAGATTCTTATAAGTCACAGGTATTTTCTCAGTTTAAGAAAGGGATAGACTGTCTACAAGGTGTACGCAGTTGTTTCCTTTCTCAAAAAATAAATGAATACAATTACAAGTCTATCACAATATGGCATTCTTACACGGATACAACGTCAAAATGATGTCCCCTGAGTAGGAATAAAGACCTATATTAATAGAAGATCACCCAAAGGGCACTGGAGAGGCAGGGTGGTGGTGAACAGGCTGTAGCCATGTACAATACAGGAACCGTGCAGACAAGGCAGTGAAGAGATGTCCTCAGAGAAAGGCATGAATGGAAAGACCACCACAAATGTGTGGGATGACTCATGCCATCTATGCAACGTCTAGAGAATGAAAAGAAGGCCTTCATAGAGTGAACCCTCTGAGGTGGAATTATAAGGAAGATAGGGACAAGGGCCTCAAAAGATGGGCAGGAAGGGACTACCAGCATGGAGGAGATTACAGAACGATTGTAGTCGTGGGAGAGCATAATGATAAGAGCAGCCAATAAAAGCCCTATGGGTGAGTTAGCCTATATTTGTACGTTAGACCACCTTCCTCTCTGGGCTGGCATCAGTGTTATTAAGTAGTACCATTGTAAGAAGAAGGACACTAACCACCTGGAAAAAAGGTTCCGAATGGCCCTGGAGGTCCCTTACACAAGCAAAAAGAAAGAACCGTCAAGAATTGAACCAAGGATTCCTGTCTCCTTTTTGTCTAAGCCTTTTTCTCCCTGCTTCTTTCTCCCTATAACTTTCAAAACTTCACTGCTGAAGCACAGAAAGAATAATGATGGTCTCTGAGGGAAAAAATGCCGTATCATTAGTGTAGGTTTAGCAGAGAGCACAAAGCTTAGATAAACCATATTTATTAAATTTTCCCCTTAGTGAAAAATTCTTCTTCGGGCATATGTGAATTCCACAGGAAACTCTCAGAAAGCACTGAGAGAAAGAGTTTTTTGACCTCCCTAAAGCTTGCATGAAATACATATTTCATGGTTACCTAGGAAAAGGATTTTGCCCTAAAGACTATTTTTGGTTCAAGTTTCACTCTTAGAAAGATTGCCTTTCCTGTAAGGGCTAGCAGGGGAGTACAGAGTGTTTTAGCCTTCTTCCTGAAAAACTAGTGTTGTCTCCTCCTAATCCTTGTCTAACAAGTTCTTGGGGGCCAGGGAGGTACAATACTCTCTTTTCTTAGATGAACTTGCTAAGAAGTGGTAGGATTCCCACTGCTGCCCACTCTGATGTTATTTGCCAAATCTGTGCCTATTGCATTCCATATTACTTGAGGCTCATTATGCTGGGAAATTTCATGTGGAATTTGGCTCAGCATTGATGTATTACTGAATGCCTAGGCTACCAAAGTCCCTACCAATAAAAACAATTTCCATCACAGAACCCAAGAGCTCATTTAGATCAATCCAACTTGAATCACAAGTCCACTACAGTATCTCTGAGAAATAGTCATCCAGACTTTCTTTGAACACTGCCAGTGATGGAAAATTCACTGCCCCTGAGGAAGTCAAGTCTAGCTTTGAACAGCTCTAGCTCCTTCCTTCTAGTAACTCAAAAAGTGACTCCCTGTAACTTGGTCCTACTTCTTCTCCCTGAGGTCAGGCAGGGTAGGTCTGATGATATTTCCATATGCATTTCTTTGCTGTCTATGTGATGTCCTTGGTGTGAGTACTCCTTTCTCTGATGTAGCCCCTTCATCCCCCTTCTCCTCCTATATAATTCTTACCTGCCTGAGGTGCAGTGGAGAGAATATCAGGTTTGGAGTCAGGAAGACCGGAGTTCAAATTCTACCCCAGACACTTACTAGCATTGAGACCCTGGGTAAGTCACTTAACTTCTGTTTGCTTGTTTCCCTCAACTGTAGAATGGGGATAATAATAGCACCTACCTCCCCGGCTTGTTATGAGGATCAAATGAGATAATATTTATAAAGTGTGCAGATTAGTGCCTGGCACATAATAGGTGCTTTATAACTGTGTATTCCTTTCTTCTCCCTTCCCTTGACAACTTTGGTGACAGAAGACAGTTACTGTGTACACCCTGTCATCTTTTTTTCAACTGATCCTGTGTGGCATGATTTTGAGTTTATTCACCATCATGGTAGTATTTATCTGGAGATGCTCCAATTTTTTCAATGTTCTATTTAAAATAGAGCTCCCAGAACTGATCACAATACTCCAAGACAGAGAACAACAACGAGATTATATTTTCCATCATTCTGAACATTGTACTTATATTGAAGTCACCCAAGTTTGTCTCAAGTCACATAGACCTTAGCACTATGGAAACAAAGACACCCCCCCCCCCCAACATGGTCTCTGCTCTCAAGGATATTATAGTTTTACAATGCAATTATTTGTGAATATGTTGTGTTACCCTACTAGATTATGATCTCATTAAGTATGCAAGTCTTAATTAAATCCAGCTCTCTACCAAAGCCCTATTCTGATGCCTCATCATGGTGTGAAGATGATCCAGAGTTCTAAAAGGCTATGCCAGTGGGAAACAAGGTTTTTTATTAGCCCCTAACAAGTTGGAAAAGCTTTGAGGATGAGATGCTTTCCCCAGTTTTGAGTAGACACTTAATACATGTTTACCATGGCTTAAGATAGCACTGAAATGGATTTTTCCAGGTTTTCCATGTGACCAGAAGGAAGATAAATCAGTTTCTCTGGTGGCTGAACTACAGGCAAAGTCAACCTAACATCAGTCATTGATTCCACGGAAACAGAATTTTGGTTTGTCATATTACGGAGGCACTCAGTTCCATAGGAACACAAGTGAAGTGAAAGTCTCCTTCTTGGGGAGTCCACAAGAAAAGTCAGAGACTCCTGGAGGACTGGGGAACAGGAAGAGGGTTAAGGGATACAACAAACAACCTGCCCCATTCTTTCTTCTTTCCCTCAAATGTTAAAGTAATGGTCTTTCATAATGTTTCAGAAACATTTTTGTAAAACAACACTGATTGAACCAACACTATTCGGGGTATGCCTGAGTGAGTCACAAAGACTATCCCCAGAGGCAATCGCCATTTAAATATATCCACAAGTTTCACTGAGGCCAAATTTTGTAGCTGGTTAGAATAGACCTTGCAATAGCATGAGTCTCTGACATCTTTATTGAGTCTGGCTGAGACTGGGGACTGTGTTTGGAGACTGGGAGAGGGGAGCAACTGCTATGGCTAATCTTTGAAGTGGTGATTGAATGAATAAACCTTTATTAAACACCTCCTATCTGTCAGGCATCTGCATCTGGAGGCAGCTTTGCCCAGGGAGTAGAGAGAGCTAGCCTTGGAGTCAGAAAGGCCTGGGTTCAGTCCTGCCTTTGACACATATTGCAAATAATTTAACCTTTTCAGCTCCCCCAAGCCAGCCTCTAGCACTACAAATTGCAAAGAAGTGACTCACCTACATTGGTAGAGGCAACTTCTCTTTTTTAGTAATTCCTAATTAAGAATTACTTTTTAGTAATTCCCAGTAACAATCAAATAGATCCCAACAAAAAAAGAAGAAATTCACAAGAAACTGTGTTAAGCAAAAATGAAACAGGTTTCCTTCCAGGTACTTACATTCTATTTTACCTGAATTGTCCCTTAGACTTCCATTGCACAGAGCAGCAAAAGAAATACTTGGTTCCCCAAATTTTTTCTCCTGGCATTTCAACACAGCTCTATATCTCTTACTTAAAATAGATTGGTACCTCCAATCTGTTTATCAAGTTTGACTTCTGCCACCCCTCCTTCACTTTGAGATGGCTCCAACAGGGCTGAGGGGGTTGAAATCCCCAACAGGGATTTCAGGAATATGGCTTATGCATTTCAACCACTTTGACAAACCCACTGAGTATGAGACAAATCTGGGCCCCTCCTCCCCTCACCCCTCATCTTGAACTCTTTTAATAGTCCAAACCTTGGTGTAATGTTGCTGGAAAGGATAAAGCATCACCAACTTAATTGCCCAGAGCCATCACCTTTGCCCGGCAGTCTGAGGTTGCAGGTGGGAATGCCACAGAATAGGAAACGTGTTTTCCATTAAAGTTTAAATTAAAAATGGAAATGGAGGGAGATATCTTTCCTAATGCCTTCTTGCTACACAAGGCATTTATTTCTCTTGTGTTGCCCCCATTTGGAAATATAGTGACTTAGTGTTTGTGAAAAACGTCAGGCTCAGACACTCACATAACCCTGTCCAAATCCTTCTGTGTAATCAGAGTAAATGGATTCTTTTCTCTCCTGCCTTCCTCCCCTTGTTGTTCCAGCCCAACCAGATGCTTCCCTTCTCCCAAACATCACAAAACTCCCCCCAGCGGCCTAAAGAGTGAATTTCTAGTATGTGACAGTTGATTTGCTTTTGAAGTACATCCCAACTTTGGCACACTTACATCTAAACCTCATTTCCCTGAAGCCTGCCTCCTATCAATGTGACCTTTGCCAAATGGGATAAGTATGAGAGAGTACATCAACCAATTATCTCCAGCCTTTGCAAAGCAGTGGAGAAGAGAGAGAGGGCTAGCTGCACTGACAGGTTTGGTTTAATCTTTTTCATTCTAGGAGGCCAAATGAAAAGCTTTTGAAAAGAAGTTATCCCTTGGTGTGAATAAAAAAGCAGAATACACCGTGGGAAAAGCAGCTTGTTCTTGAGAACTGGATAGAAGTATAAGGACATTTTAAAGACAGTGAGAACACAAGAAGAGATCTTTCAAAGCTTATTTCCTTAATTCAGTTTTCTATCATAATAGTCTCTAAACTATTAAACTGAGATAGGGTGCAAACAGCTACCATAAAGGGAATTGAAACACATGAATTCTAAGTATCGTTCTGCTACCACCACCACCCCTTTCTGACAATGAACAAATTAACTGACCTTTCTAAGGACTCAGTTTCTTCAGCTGTACAATGGGAATAGTAATATGATTTCCACATCTTGTCCACAAGGGGGCACCACATACATACCCAGAAACTGACACTTAATTACTTGTCTGGGAGTCATTGTTTACCTTTAAAAACTGAGGTGGACTGAGGCCAATCTGTAATTGTTCTGGGAAGTTTGAGTTTCTCAAGTAGAGTTTAAATTGGTCATAAATGATGAAAGATCTATTTCACTTTGAGAGATCATGAGACTATGTATGTACTCTACCTACGTATGTTTGGACTGATAGGTGGATAAACAGATGTGTTTGTATCTGTCAACTCATTTTGGACTGGGTTGAATATCAGGAAAAATGGGGGGATCTTCCAAGGCAGACTGAGCAAATCCAAAGAAGGCAGACATTAGGCAGTGATTTTAGCTGCTCCAGTCACATGTTACTCCATCCCTACTATAGGGTGGTAGAGTGGAAAAGTACTGGATTCAGAGTCAAAGGAACTGAGTTAATACCTATGGTGATCTTGGGCAAGTCATTTTACCTCTCTGGGCCTTGGTTTTCTCATCTATAACATGGACTACATGACCTGTCCAAAGTCCCTTCTACTTCTAAATTTATGTTTCTATGATTCTGTACCCTGGAAAACTGAATAATACTGAATGGATGGATGGATAAGGTCTCTCAGAACAGCCTGATCTTAATGCAAGAAGAAAAGTCTTACCCTAACTGATTCCTGTTCTATACTGAAGACCAGAAGATAGATTCTTCTGCGTAGCATCTCAACTAGAAGACCTTGTGCAAAAGCAAAGTTCTCTATTCGAGTTTTATTTACTCACTCATTCTCACTATTGATTCTCCTTGGGCCCCCTCAGAAACTCCTCCACTGGTATAGGGGAATATTTCAGATATTTTTCTCCCACATCATACCAAAGTGGAAGCATGTGACTCCTTTGAATTCCCTTTAATTCACCCCCAAATGACAAAGCGCAAGAAATAACCTCTCCCAAAAATACCTTCCTTCTCCCAAGTATTGACCTCCCTCCATTAACACAAACATCCGCTGGAAATAAGTCCAGAAAAACAATAAACTATTTAAAGGTGTTTTGACAATGGGGAATTCCCAACAACTGGGACAGCAGAGAAGAGCACAGCTGCCCGGAAAGAATTTTCTCCTATTCCTTTACCTCTCCTCCATGGAAGTTGACATTTAGGCATCTTAACTTGCTACCCAGCAAAACCCAAAACTGAAGGAATCAAGAGGTTAGAAGTTGAGGAGTGAGAATGATATTCCTAGTGCTGGGAACCAGAATAAGCTCATCAGAAAAACAAATTTAAAAAATTAGTGAATCTTACTTGTTTCCTTTAAGGGTAGCTCAATGTAAGACTGGTCTCTCAAAGGGTTTGTACATCTACGTCATTATCCTCTCCTCTTGGGATCTTTTCAACAAGGGCTGATGATTCTTTCCTTAGTAATCATGCTTTGAACCCATAAATCACTGGGTGAGACCCCTTGATTTTTGTTTTGGAGTGGATTGACAACAAGAAGATAACTCAAGGAACCAAATGGGAACAAATGAACTTTTCAAATGAAGTCAGTATATGTTTAGCAAGTAATACATTTTCACTTAAAGGGGTATTTCTCACCATGGTACTCAAGTGTTATATACTGAGTCAACATAGAGTACCTTTTAACAGCAATACATGTTTATTTCCTCCTACAGCTGAGGTTTACCTGACAGATGTACTTGATACTACATAAGATACCCCTGGAAAATCAGATGAAAGACATAGTTGGTAAGGATAACTGTTCTCTTTCTTAAATTATGTTACCTTGAGAGAGATAGTATCTAGAGTCAGGAAGATGAGCATTCGGAAGCTTTCTTCCTTCCTCTTGGTCAGACCACATCTGGAGGACTATGTTCAGTACTATACACCTAATTTTAGGAAGGACATTGTCCAACTGGAACTTGTTGAGAAGAAGGTGACCAGAATGGGAAAATGTACAAAGTCAGGGTTGGCTGGAAAAAATGGAGAAGTCTTCAGGGAACAGAATAGTTGTCTTCAAGCGTCTGAGGGGCTGTTATCTGGAAGACCAGTTAGACTTGCTTTGCTTGGTCCCAGAAGGCAGAGCTAGGGACAATGGGGGAAATTGTAGAATCAGATTTAGGCTCAATGGGAGTCATTCAACTATCATCTGTCAGGTGTTTACTGTGTGCCAAGCACTGTGCTAAGCACACTTCCTCACAATTCAAGCTGTACAAAAGTGATATGAGCTACCTTGGGTTTTCTTTTACTGGAGACCTTCAAGCCAAGCCTTTACAATCACTTATTAGGAATATCGAAGAGAGTGTTTCTATTTGCATTGGGGTTAAACTGAATAATTTCTCACCTAAAGTTCCTTCTGTCTCGGACATTATGTGATCCTAATTGTTTTTAGTGCTGTGTCTCTCAACGCCTTTAACCTCGATGCCACATGTGGTAGGTTCTCCTCACCTGGCCTAGACTCTCTAATAATATAGCTAAGCAACAGGTAGCTAGGTGATGCAGTAGATAGACCTGGAGTCAGGAGGACATAAGTTCAAATCCACTGTCAAATACTAGCTGTGGGTTCCTGGGCAAATCACTTCACCTCTGCCTCAGTGTGTCCATCTGTAATACGGGAATAATAAGAGCATTTAGTGTTGTGAGGATCAAATGGGAATAATTATAAGGTAGTTTGTGAACATTAAAGTGTTATCTAAATACTAGTTACGAAACAAAGGAAGAATGAGGTTGAAGGCAAACTCTATTATGTGAAGGTGCAGTTTTGGTGTGTGTGTGTGTGTGTGTGTGTGTGTGTGTGTGTGTGTGTGTGTGTGTGTGTGTGTGTGTGTGTGTGTGTGTGTGTGTGTGTGTGTGTGTGTGTATGTGTGTGTGTGTCTGTACTTTATATTAACACCTGAAAGGCTATTGCTAGACACTGGGTCACTTTTTGTTTTGTTTTTAGAGAATACAAACTCTATTATTCCTATTTCTGGCTGGTATGTTATTACAGTGTGAGACAGAGAAATGGCACATCAGAGGCCTAGGAAATACTGAAGAGCATTTAAAGGTCCCATGAAAGGAAAAATGCAAAGGGGCCAAATCAGAGTGGTTATTTTGTTTTGTTTTTTCCACCTGGTTTGAGTTTTTTATAGAGAATGCTGGTTCAGTTTATTAGTCGAATAAAAGCAAAACGCCTTGTTGGAGGAACTTTCTGGGTCTAGAATGCATTTTATTTTGTGGTACAAAATTCAAAAAGATAGTTGCTAAGGAATCCTACAAATAGGAAAGTTCCTAATGCAAAGTGCTAAAAGCTACTCACTGGGCAGCTCCCTCTGAAGCCCTCCCCCTTTCAGTTCTCTTTCAATTCTTTTGATTACATCATGGTGTCTACCTCAATTGGGTTCTCTCATAGGTTATTACGCCTTTAACACTTGCTGATTTTTTTTTTAAAAGAGAGTGTGCAGTTAGCTCAGAGCTGTCTATAGCCAGCAGTAATAAGAGTAATAGTGAGAAGGTGGGGGCAGGCTGGAAAAGGAGACAATGTTGCCAGGGTACCTAGGAACTATTCAAAACTGAGAATCTTAGATCCACACATCTGGAAAGTTTCCTGTGTGGCTTTTAAATAACTACTCAGCAAAACCCCAGTCAGGGTATCCACCTAGAAAAATGAAAATAACAGCCTCATAGCCTGCAGCCCTTCTAGAGGTCTCCTCCTTACTCCCAACCCATTCCTTTTCCTTGTTTGCTTAGGTCATGCCCTTCTGTGAAGAAGACACTTGACACTATTTTCCTTACATATGGAACTATGTCTGGCCCTCAGCAGCGTCTTAAGGAGCCAATGTGGCCTTGGTAATTTTACAGGGAAAAAGTGATGCTTCCTCAAGAACAATGTCCATCACAAACTGCTACCAAGACAGTGAAGTTCCTTTCATTAAATCTATCTACGGAACTAGACCATTCACAAAACCTATAAAAGCATAACCATAAGCTAAGGCTTACCACTTAGAACCTAATGTTACTTTCCTAGAGAAGCTCCTTGTCTGACCTCCTGAAGGCCAGCACACACACACACACCAACACCCCCAAGAGATGGCAAAGCACTTACTTTCCCTGAGGTAAGTAAGGTGTGACAACAGCACATCCGTGTTGTACAGGGAGGTGATTCGGAGAAAGTCCTCCTTGTTCATTTTACACAGTTCTTTGCCATCCATATTCTGGAACAAGGTTGTGTCTATGTCCATCAAGCCATACTCCTTTATTGCCCACTCCAGCCACTGTCTCACGTGCTCCTGAGTCCACAGGGTCGGATCTAGATGGAGAAGAAAACAGAGTTAGCAAATGGTGTCTGCTTAGCCAAAAGAGCCGCCTCACCATCCATTCATTTGCTCTATTTCCATGAAGCCTTTCTCCAGTGGGGAAAGTTTTTGTTCCCAGATGGGTTTTCCAATAGCACCCATCTGGGGACCACATCTGGAGCTGCCTGAACCACTTAGTACTGTGGGGAGCTTCTTAGACACTTCTTTCTAAAACTTGACAGGAGACTCTTTCAACTTTTAGGAGAGCTGTTGCTAGGCTGGGCCTAGGAAGTGACAGCATGAAAAGGAAAATAAACACTGGCTCACAGACATCATCCTTCTCCCCTGTCTGCCTCAAGTACCAACAAAACATGAACAACGGATAGCTTGGAAATATTAATGGTGGTCACAGAATACTTTAGAGGTCTCGGACGAATGAAGAAAATCAGGCACATAGCCTGCAATTCCAACTTCACATCCTAAGGCTGAGACCTTTGAGATAAGCCTGGGGTGTGGTTTCTTTTCCTCCAGATCATCCCAAACACTCAGCTAAAACTCATGGATGAACTAAAGTCCTATAAGCATTGGACTGCTTTGCTGGACATAAAAAAACCTCAGGTATGGGAATGGGTTTCCTTTTAAGGCTCTAAGCACTGTAGGTCTGGCACACAGTAGGCATGTGATAAATACTGATTGATTGACTAGCACTGAATAACAATATAGCAATAAAAAGACTAAGAATTTTTGCCACACTGGGATTTTTAAATCTACTCTTAGCAAGTCAAGGATTGGGGGTGGGGAGGAAGGGAGCTTCTTACTTGCAAACCAGTTACAAGAATCCCACAGTCTGCCCCTGTGGCTAAGAATCCTTATTTCCTGTAGCATCACTATTGCTACCCAAGAGGCAAGGAACAGAATGCAACATGATTTGTTCTCTCTCTTCTTTTTGCTTTTCTGTTCCTTGGCATCATCCCACCTTCTAGCACCAGCTCTCCTCAAGAGCACACAACCATCTTCCGGCCTCCTGTGGGGTACGACTCCCCCTCAACTCCCCACAGGGACTGCCCCATTCAGCAAATGTCTTAAGTTTCCTTTTCTTGCCCCCACCAATCTACCTGACCTCTGCAGTTACCCTGTTCTTTTGCCAAAAAATATAACTCCTCCAAAAGCCACACTGCATGCATATGCTTTCTTTCCTCCCCTCCTCCCTCTCCTTCACCCTTTCCTCTCTCTCCTTTCTCTACCTTCCTCCTTACTTTCTTCTCTCTGTTTCACTCTTCTCTCTTTCCTTCTCTTTCCTCCCTCTCTCACCCCTCTTTCTTCCTCTCTCTCCCTCTCTCTTTCCATCTCTTTATTTCTCCCCTTGCTATCTCTCCATCTTTCCATCTCTCTTTCCCTTTCTCCCCCTCTATCCCTCTTTCCCTGTGTCTTTCTCTGTGTCTCTCTCTGCCCCCCCCCCCCACTTTCCCTCTGACTCTTACCTGGGTATTTTTTCTATTTGATATCCAGAAGCAATCAAGAAGATTGGGCCCAGGGCAGGTGAAAACAACCTAATAACTGTTTCAGAACTCTGAAGAAAATATTCCTCTGTTGCTCAGTTTCACAGAAGCTTAAAGCAGATATTCTTTCATCTGATCTTTGCTCTTCTTAATCCCCCACTTTGTGTAATCATACCATATAGTGCCCTGCACTCCATTTTGCACACTATAGTTCGAATTATTTTATCATTCTCTCCCCACCTACTTTTGGACACTGTCACAATATTATTTTTCCCCCTCAGCAGTACAATGACTTATAAATCTTTCACTCTGGATTATATTAAACTCTTCCAAATGCATTTTCTGAATGATTTAGATTTGGTTTCTTCTGATCTAAGCTTAAAGCTGATGATTAATTAGCACCTTCATTTATATCTGTCTAAAAATGGAACTATAAATCCAGGTTATTGTTTTCAGATAGTTTATTGCCTTGATTTGTAGACTTGCATGGATGAGGAGCTCTCTCCCTGGTGCCCAAGAAGCTGACCTGAGCTACACCAAAGTGACATCTGAATGATGCTTAAAGATCTGGCCAATGCCAGAAGAGCCAGTGAATTCCATGTTAAGCTTCCTATTTCACTGACATGGACTCACGAGATGGACTCACAAAATGAGAGGGCAAACATACTTCTTTTTTTTACCTTAAAGGAACAAGTGACTAGACAGAACTTTTAGAGACAGAAAGACAATTATGTTCAGCATAGAACAGTAGGGAGAGTACTGGCTATGGAGCCAGAGGACCTTGATGAAAATCCTGCCTCTAAGGCTTACCACTTTTGGGACCTTGAGCAAATCACTTAACTTCTTTGTGCCTCAGTTTCCTTATCTCTAAAATGAGGAGACTGGGACAGATGGTACCTGAGATCCCTTCTATCTCTAGATCTAAAACCTACATTTATTTTTTTCTACTTTCTCCCAAACTCACTAAACATGAAAGAAGAGTGGGTCATCAGGAAAATGCAGTACCAGATTATGCTCTGGGGCCATGCTGTGAGTCAATAGGCCTCTGGGCAGGATTCCTCAGAACCATGGAATCAAAATGAGATAGCTAAGTGTTCTGCAAGACTTAAGGCACTCTGTAATGGTTAACTATTAGTTTTTGTTATGATATACTACTATATATTATAATATATCCATATATATTATGTATACTATTACCCGAAATGAGATGGTAATTACTGTTGATTCCAAATATTTCTCTGACAACCGTGGCTTTCATATAGATCTATCAAATTTGTAATTGCTACAAATCTTTGTTGGGGGAGGTAGCTAACACACAGGATAAAGAAATCATAGTTTTTAAAAATCTTGACAGGCTATAACATTGGGCTTAATCTAATACAATGAAATCCATTTGAAGTAGCTGTAAAGTCTTACATGCAGCTTCACAAAATCAGCTTCACAAATGTGAGATGAGAGAGACCTGTTTGGATAGCAGTTTGTCTGAAAAAGATCTGAGGCCTTATTTGGACTACAGGCTCCACAGGTGTTAATAGTATAATGTGGCAGCCCAAAAATCAATGTAATATTGGACTATGCATAGCTTCCAAAGGGAAGAGGTGATAATCCTGCTGTACCCTGCTCCGATCAGACCTCATCTGGGCTATTGTGTTAATTTCTGGGCACCATGGTTGGGTGCTAAGCTACAGAGTGTCCAGAGGAGGGCAGCCGGGATGGGAAAGGGCCTTTTGTCCATGCCATATATGGCTCCTTTGAAAGAAATGGGGAGGCCTAGGCTAGAGAAGAGAGGGCTTAAGGGGAAAACACAGTAGCTGTCTAAAAGTATTTGAACATCTACCATGTAGTAGAGAGATTAGACTATTTTGCTTGGTCTTCAGAGGTTGGAACCAGGAGCTATGGTGGAAATTTCACAGAGGCAAATTTAGGCTTGAAATCAAGAAAAACTTCCTAAGAATTAAAGTTATGTATATGTAGGATAGATTACCTTGGGAAATAGTAGATTTCCCTGCTGTTGTTGAGTCACGTCTGACTCCTTCATGATCCCATTTGGGGTTTTCTTGGCAAACATACTGGAGTGGTTTGCCATTTCCTTCACCTGCTCATTTTACAGATGTGGAAACTGATGCAAACAGGGTTAAGTGACTTGCCCAGGATCATACAACTAGAAAGTGTCTGAGGCTGGATTTGAACACAGGAACAGGAGTCTACCTGACTACCACGTTCCCCTCTGACTTTGTTTCTGTGATACTATGTCCTGGGGTGAGATAACCCAGGATGCTAGTTTTCTGAACTCTCAGAATTGTGAGGGTAGGATGGGAATAAGGATAGGCTCAGTAACAACTTACAACGAGGGCCTGAGGAGATCAGTCTTTGATTTTAGGTGGGACACGGTGACTTGGCTTTTCATTTTAAACCTACCTTAGTGCCAACACTCTGTTTGAGCGAAAGACAGTTTTACTTGGCCTACAGACGTATATAAGAGAACAGGATATAAACATTCTAATGAATTCCAAGAGTGGCAGAGAGACAGACGACCAAGGGTAGTAATAGGATCATGAAAGGCAAAGGAACTTTAACATTCCTTGCAAATAGTTTATAAGATTCTGTCAGACCCATAAAACTCAAATGGGCCCCACCCATGTTTCTCCAAGGCCTTTCCCTCTTCCCCTACCCTATCAGACTTGGCTCCATCTACACCTGCCTAAAACCCTTTGTTCAAGAGCTTAAATATAGGTTTGTATGAATATTAAACCCAAACGAAATAGGAAAATGGCAGGATACATTTAAACTTCTTTCAGCCAAGCTAAGTTCTTCAGATCTGATAATGTATTTCAGTTAGATTTTTTTATACAGAATTTCCATGGGCCTTTCTTCATTTTCATGGCTCTTGTAAAGGAGCATCTAATGCTTTTCCCTGCATTTAGGCATAACTGCACTTAAACTCTTACAATTGGTTAAGGTGCTCTCTCTCTAATGAAAGGTTTCTTTGGTAAGATACATTTTAACTTCTCCCAGCATCCCACTCTAAAATTTCACATCACTCACAATTATGAGTGGGTAAGTTAAGATGGAATTCTTTCCATCAAATTGAAAGCCCCCATGATGAAGTTTAAGATTCTTTGCTGACTGGCCAAGTAAACTTGCTTGGATCATGACAATAGACTAGCAGTGTGTCCAGTCAATGGGTCTGCTTGTTGAATGACATTTTTAATGGTCTCCTTGCTTCCCCTATCCTCCACCCATTTGTCAAAGTGATATTCTTAAAACACAGGTGTGGCCATGGCATTTTTTTGCTTTAAAAAAAAAACAACCAAAAAAAAAAAAAACAAAACCCAAACCATGAGTGGCACCCTATCACCTCAAGGATTAAACATAAACTCTATATTCAGCTTATAAATTGCTTCACAATCTGACCCTGATCCACCTTACCAGACTTAGGGCACACTATTCCCTTTCATACATTCAACAGTCCTGTCAACTTATTTGCTTGTAACTCCCTCTACAAGACCTTCCATTTTCCATCTCTATGCCTCCCAATGGGCTGTCTCCCATGCCAGATGTGAATGTAGTCCCCATTCATCTTTGCCTCTTAGAATCCCTAGCTTCCTTCAAAATTCTTGCTTTCCCCATCAGCAAAAGACCCCTCCATAACTGTTTTCTATACATTTTGTGCATCTTTGTATGGGTACATGTTGTACCCCCTCAACAGAATAAAGTTCCTTGAGGGCAAAGTCTTTCATTTTTGTCACCGTATCCTCAGCACCTAACATAGTGGCCTTAATAAACATTTCTGATTAGTTTTGACACTAATAATTAGAATCAAAATAAAGTTAATTATAATTAGAATCAAAATAATATGACTAACATAGCCATAAAAACTCCAAACCAAGGAAAATGTGTTTATTTTGTAATCATGACTTAACTCATTACACACATGTTAAAATATTCCATTTGCTAAATATAGTTGTTTCTATTTTAAAATAAAAATAGTAGTTGGCTTTGATTTTGGAAAGGTGGAACTCACAAATGCCAAAAATTATGAGTCTGATGGACAGAACAGATTTCTTTTGCCACCCTTCCACTAAGGCAGAAGTATTGAAATTTACTGCCATTCAGAGTCAGACAGCCTGGTTTCAGCCCTTCTTACAGACCAATTAATAATAACTGTTAATATGTGGTTGATGATCTTAATAATATCATCACGGTCTCAGAACGGAGTTGGACAGAAGAGGAGCTCAGCAATTCCCCCCTTATGACCTTTTTCCAGTACCCTAGGTAGTGGTGGCTATGATATATTAATAGTGGCTAGCATATTTATGATGCTTTAAATTTTGCAAAATACTTTACTTATCTCATTTGATTCTCCTGACGATCCTAGAAAGTACGTATTATCAGTTATTCCCATTTTACAGAGGAGGACACTGAGGCTGAGAGAAGCAAGTAATTTCCCCAGGGTCACACAGGAAGCAAGTGGCTTGAGGCAGGATGTGAGCTCATGTCTTCCTAACTCCATATAAATGATACAATGTTCTCTGGCCTTTTCTGACCCTTTATCTGCTGTCATAGGAGAATACAAAACTAAAGCCCATAAATGAAAGAAGATCCCCCTTTCAAAATACCTGCAGGGACGATAACTCTTCTCTCATTGGTGGTCATATTAGGAGGGGGGCCGTTCTTCTCATCCATGTACGTGTTGTAATTCATTGGATTGGACTCGTTTCCACCAACTAATTTGCTGCATTTGTTAACACTGCAGTCTACTGGAGACTCCCTAAAAATGGAGGGAAACAAAAATACTGTAAGGGTGTTGTCACCATTGTAGTCTGTTCTAGCTGAGGGGCTACTCAAATGTGAAGGCAGCCATCCAGCAAGCTCAGAGATGCACATTACTATTTCTCAGAGAGATGCACAACTTTTTACAAATCCTTTGGGCACAATGTTCTCATTATCAGTAATGATAACAGATATAACAGTAATACTCTAAATCTGTATAGTACAATACAGTTCATGGCATGATCTTGAATAATTTTCTCATTCAATCCCAACATGAACTCTGTTATTTAGACAAGCAAATGGTAGTAATGATACTAAAATAGTTCAATTATTTCAAGGATTTATAATTTAATCTGTGTGGATTCTCTCTCAACTGATGCAAATTGGGGTCCCCTCTAAGACTTGGTGGATGGTCTTCTGGGGTGGCTGTGAGCAAACAATTGATCCTTCTGCAGCAAGCTGAGAGTGAGCTTCTCTGAATTTAGGCAGGCTGGACCTTAGATGACAAAGCATACAGTCTTCAGTGAGACCTGGGCTCCAAGCCTTTCCAATATGGGAGGACCTGCCAGAGCTTGGGATCCATGGATCAAGGCTTTGAGGATCCAGGGTGAAGAAGATAGTGAACACTCACAGTTAACATTACACATTACAATTTACAAAGTACCTTTTTCTTCAGGGATTCTTTTCCCCATTATACAGAGGAGAAAACTAAGTTTAGATGGCTTCCCAGAATCATACTCCTAGTAAATGTCAGAGCTGGGTTTAGAAACTAGGTTTTCTGACTTAGCCTCGGTGACAAATCAGTTTCCCAACAGCTGGCTGTCAACTGAGGCAGAAATAGAACTCAGGAGTCTTGATTCCCAGTCTTCTGTAAGATAAAAGTTACAGGCCTTTGTGCCCTCAAGGGCAATATTCACAAAGGAAACAATGCCGACATGCTTAAGCGACTTGCAATGCAAGTTACACAACAGAGTCACTCATTACACAAGCCCCAATTAGGACTTAACATCTTGCGACATCTATGCCCAGATATAGTCAGAGTGACTTGTCCGTTTTACCACAAAAGCAAACAGCAGATGCATGAACCTAGAGTACTTGCCTTGGCCTCTTCAGTACTGATCCCTGGAGGTTCAGTCCACGTAGGATAACTGAGCACTCTCACTTATTTCTCTGGACTCCCAATTCAGTCCACGGTTTTCCTCCCATGCTGCCCAGCCTCACCATGAGAAGGGAAGCCCCCTGGGCAGAAGGAGAGCCAAACCAAAGACCAAACACAGGCTACTGCTGCTAGGGTTATAGCCAATAAGGAACTTTGCAAGAGAGATGCTTTTCTCAAGGGCTCTCAACCAAGGTTTCAAACCCAAGAAGTTCAGATAAGGTTCAGATAGACAGTTTCCAGCTCTGGCATATGTGTCTGCCTTGTTCTTACCAGTGACCCAGGCACTGCTTACCATCATATTTTTGTAAAGGCTGGCAGATGAAAGGGGGATGAAATCTCAAGACAGTCTAAAACGGTGTTATGTAGCCCAGGGCCCCCATCGCCACTCAATCAATGTGGTGGCAATGCCACAAAAAAAGAAAGAAAAAAGAAAAAGAAAGAAAATTAAAAAAGGAGAGGAAATGTGGCAACCTGGAGAAAAGCCACTAACCCAGAGGGAAAGAATTATAGCACAGTGCACCCCAAAGACCCAGGCAGGGTAGAGGAAGTCTGAGCACATTCAATAAAGAAAATTAAATGAATTTGTTTCTTAATCTGAAGGGAAAAAAATATTGAAGATCACTTATCATAGCTGGGAGATAAATGCTCCACTGAGATATTAGAAGTCAGACGGTAATTTTTTCCTGATGTCTTACAGGGGGAAACATGGCCTGAAAATGAAAATAAGATGTATAACTTACACATGTTAGAATTTAAGGTTTTACTATTCGCCTACTGTTTTTCCAGGCAGAGACCCAAAAGCCAGCCTTCAGAGTCCCAAATTGCTGAAGGTTTAATGTCCCCACGGCCGTTAAGAGAAGCAGTAGCACATCACGGCAGGCTTTTTGTTTTGTTTGGTTATTTTACTTATTTGTTTATTTTACCAGAGTTTGGTGAATTGACTTCTTCTGCTGAAGGCTTGACTTGAGATGAAGTACCCTAGAAAGAGCCTGCCTTTGAGTTGGCCTGCCCTCCCCTAACACTGGGGGCACTTTCTTCTTAGACCTTATAGGCAAAACAAGTAAAGCGGAGGGCTGGAAGTTTCAGGCAGCCTTTAACAGGGGAGAGTGACTTTTTCCTTGGTTAGGGGAAAACTGCAGAGTGGAAAAGACTGAAATTGAACAGGTCCTGCCTGTGTGCAAAGGGAGAGGGTCTAAACAGAATTAGAGAAATCTCCAGAAATTATAAGGATAGGAGGAAAGTGTGAAGCGGAGGAAGGACTCTCCCAGCTGATCTCTGCACTTCAGACTTTCTCCCTTTTTGTAGTGGTAGGGGAGCTGGTTTTACCTCTGACCTATTCCTCTGGGGACTTCTGGGTTAAAACCTAGTCCCATGAGAAGCAAGAGGAGGAAAGTAGCCTCCCATCCTAATCGAAATTTATGGAGCTGCCCAAAATAAGATGCTAGTGGAAGATGTTTCATGCTGTTCCCGGCAACACACGCTAAGTCTTGACTGCATGGGTTGTCCCTGTAGCAGAGACTGAGAAAAAGAAATGGACAGGGTCAAATTACAGGTAAGAAAACTATGCTCTGCTAAGAGGGACCTGAAAGACTTTAGAGAAAAGGAAGCTTGCCTCTAATAGGAGATAGAGAGGTCTTCCATGGAAAAGATAAAAAAAAAAAAGAAACCCCTACAAACAAGGGGAATCAGAGGAACTAGGAAATCATCAACAGTACTGAAAGGGGGAAGCGGAGACTGGGAAAAGTGTATCTTAAAAAAAATGTTGGCAAACACTTGATACTTCTGTTAGGTGCCCATTTTCTCTGTAATCGGTAATAATGGTAGGACAGTCCTCACACACATATGGCAAGTTTGTTCTTCTGTTTCTGTTTGCTATATTCCCTACTTACTCCCCCACTACTGCATACACACCTGCCCCCACTGCTTTTCAAGGTCATCCTCGTGGCTGACTAGTTGGGTGGAGCTGATGGGTACCACCTATATCCCCAACTCAGGAGTTTAAGAGTTAAGAGTCTCCGGAAAGCCAAGTTCTTTAAGATAAGTCCCAACCCCAGATCACAGACAACACTTCTTTTGGGCCAACCATCACCTTCAAGAGCCACTTTGGTCATCTAGCTTTAGAAGACTCAGACTGTTTAGAAAGGGGAAAAAAAGCCATACATTTACCTGCCCGACTGCTAGGACTCCCTCCACTCTCAGAGCTCCGGAGGCATTGTGATCCCCCTGAGACTACACAAGCCTCTCTCCCTCTCCCACCACACCGAACAACTATTGCTTCTGGTACAGGTGAAGCACAACATAAAAGCAACTCTTTAACAAGGCAGCTGGAGCCGATGAAGAGGGCCCGATGAAAACAAGAGGGAGGGAGTAGGGGAGGAAAAGCGGGTTTTGTTCCTCAGCTGGCCGCCGCTGCCAGCTAATCGGTATTGAGACCTGTGCTTGCAGCTCAGAGTGTGTCGGGCCATCAGGCAGCTGGTGGCAATAAGATAGGTGATTGAAGGGCCCTGGGCTGCCATAATGGAGCTGGGCAAAGGGGGCAAAGAGGGCACAACTTAATTGTCTCCATTGCAGGGGAGAAGGAGATAAAAATATAAGGCAGGGCAACAGGGGAGAAGAAATACCCTGGACTGGCTCTCTAGACAAGGGACCTGTTGTTTGGTCTGTGATATAGATGACCATTGAATCTAAGATCAATAAATCTGAACCTCAATCTCAGGGCTGCTACTGACTGGCTCTGTGATTTTAAGAAAACTACTTAGTCTCTTAGGGCCTCAGTTTCCTCATTTGTTAAATGAAGGGAATAGAATGAATGATTATTACTAAGATTCCCTTGAAGCTCCAAAATATATGTTCCATCTAGCTCTTTTTTTATGTACTTAAAGAGGAAGTCTTAAAGAATGGATGCCTTTTTATTTCCCAAATGGCAGGTAATTTAAGATAGGTCAAGAGTATTGAAAGGGTTGGAGAAGAGGAAAAGGATAAAAAGCAAAATTGTAGCCCCTGCTATCTGAATGGTTCACTTTTTGAGAGGTGGCATGGTGTGGTGGGGAGAGCACTGAACCTGGAGTCAGGAAGACCTAGGTTCATGAACTGCCCCTGATATATCCTGGCTTTGGAACCCTAGACCAGTCGCTTAACTTATCAGTATCCCAGGCAAGTCTCATTAGGAGCTCTGTGCACTGAGAATACCACTTGTCTGGTTGGTGAAAGAGACAGAAATCCTCTTTTACACCTTCCCAAATCCGCATGGAGACAGTGACAATCAGGGTAGCCCCATCTAGAGGTAGAGGCAGCTAGGTGGTCCAGCAGATAAAGTGCTGGGCCTGGAGTTAGTAAGACCTGAGTTCAAATACTGCCTCAGATATTCACTAGCTGTATGACCCTAGACAAGTCACTGAACCTGTTTGCCTTAATCCACTGGAAAAGGAAATGGAATATCACTCTAGTATCTTTGCCAAGAAAACCCCACATGGGCTCACAAAGAGTGGCACACCACTGAACAACAAGCCGTATCTGGACACACAAATTTACAACTAGGTTTATTATAGTTTAAAAAGAAATCTTGGGGGCAGTCAGTCAAAAAGCATTTATTTAGCATTTACTATTGTACTAGGCACTGGGCTAAACACTGAGGATACAAAAGCAAAAACAGGATCTGTGCCCTCAAAGAGTTTATGTCCTGGTAATGAGAGACTTCATGCAAATAACTAAGTACATATGAGATGCAAAAAGTAAAATGTCAGATAACTTCAGAGAATAAGCACTAGCAATGGAGGTTGGGGTTGGGAAACCAGGCAAAGACTCCTATGGAAGGTAGAATTTGAGCTGAATCTTACAAGAAGCTAACAGGCAAGAGGCAAAGCATTCCAGGCATTAGAGGCAGCCAGTACAAAAGATTGGCATTGGGAGGTGGTGTGTCATGTAGGAAAAGTATTGACTAGACCAATGTATCAAGCTCCTACAGTACATGAAAAAGAGTAGGGAAAGTGTAAGAAAGCTGAGCCCTGCACAATCTGCGCTTTCGAATTATGGTGCTGGAGAAGACTTTTGAGAGCCCCTTGGAAGCAAGGGGATCAAATCAGTTAATTCTTACAGAAATTAATTCAGACTTTTCACTGGAAGGTCAAATCCTGAAGATGAAGTATGGCCATATAACGAAAAGAGGGGATGCACTGGGAAAAAACCCTGAGGTTGGCAAAGATTTAAGGCAAAAGGAAAAGGGAGAAGTAGAGGATGAGAGCATCACAGAAGCAACAAACATGAACTTGGACAGACTTTGGGAGAGAGTGGAGGACAGCAGGGCCTGGTGGGCTATGGCTCACGGCATCATGAAGAATTCAACATGGCTGAATGACTGAACAGCAACAAAAAAGCACAAGAAGACTGGAAAGGAATGATGTGTACAACAACAACATCACAAAGACCAACAACTCCGAAAGATTTAAGAACTCATCAACGCAAGGACCAAACATGATTCCACTGGGATGATGAAAGCATGCTACCCACCTCCAGGCAGAGATATAATGGACTCAGGGAGCAGATGAAGACATATTTTTTGGATGTGGCCGTTGAGAGAATTTGTTTTGCTTGACTATGAACATTTGTTGGAAGGGCTTTATTTCTCTCTCTTTTTTTTCAGTAAGGGAGAGGTAACAGGAAGAGATTATTGGTTTTTTGTTCACTGAAAAAAATTAAATTAAAAAAAAGCTAGAAATGTAGGAAGGGGATAGTTTGTGAAAGTCTTTACATGCTTTATAGAGGATTTCATATTTGATCCTGGAGATGATAGGGAGCTATGTGAGTATATTGAGCCATGAATAATATGGTCAGATCTGAGCTTTAGGAAAATCACTTTGGCAGCTGAATGGAGGATGAATTGGAGTTGGGAGAGACTTGAGACAGAGAGACCAACCAGCAGATTTATTGCCATAGTTCAGACAAGGGCTGTTATATTTTTGTCTTTTTTATCCGCAGAAACTAGAACACTGCTTCACACACAGTAAGCATTAAATAAATGGTTATGGGTTGATTGACTCAACAAATATATTTTAGCTACATTATGGAAAGTTAGTACAGTGTGATTTATAACAAATATCAGAAGGCCCAAATAGATTAAAATGTCATTGGAAAGTGTTTACCAAAATAAATAAAAATATAATACAGCCTAGATTGTGTTAATTTGTGGTTTTTCTAAGTTCACATGCTCCCATTTCTGAAATGACACCAGTGACTTATAGTTTGACACCAATGACATGGAAGATGCCTAAAATATAAACTCTGGGGGTAGAGCACAGAATTTAGGATTATTATAGAATATAACTCCATGTATGGATAGAAATAGATATAGTGGTAGATATGGATATAGAAACAGACACACTGAGATGTAGTATGTCCATTCTTCAAAAAGATTCCTACTCCATTTTCTCATTAGAGCAAAACATAGTATATCCTCAAAGGTCAGGCTAGTATTACACAGCCTCTGATAGGTTCCACCAAGCCAGACAGGGTTCAAGTATGGGTCCAGGAACAAACTAACTATCTTCCATTCAAAGATGAGCCTTGCTAAATATAAAGAGGACTTCAAGGTGAAATAAGTCTTCAAAGACCTTGGCGTGAGATCAAATAAAGCAAGATCATTCCAAGACATGAAACTGAAAGAGGAGAATATCATAATGTAATTAAGTTCAACAAGTATGAATAATATAAAGAAACATGGCAAGACCATTATGAAATAGTGCAAGCAAAAAACAAATAGCTGAAGCAAACCTTGAAACACAGAGTATATATACTAATGACATATAAAAGAAAAAGTGAATGGAATGAACAAACACTCTTGATGAAAACTTAGAGAAAGTGACTAAAAATTTTATGTCATCTTAAGTTAAGTGGCGCTGTGGACAGAGAGCTCTATCTGGAGTCAGGAAAACTCATCTTGAGTTCAAATCCAGCCTCATACACTTAGTAGCTGTGTGACCCTGGGCAAATTATTTAACTCTGTGTACCTTGGTTTCCTCATCTGTAAATGGAACTGGAGAAGGAAGTGACAAACCACTCCAATATTTTTGCTAAGAAAATGCCCAATGGGATCACAGAGTTGAACACAACAGAAATGACCCAACAAGACAACAAGATTTTAAGCACTGAAATTGGTTCCTTTAAATGTAAGGAATTACAAAGCTTAGATTTACTGATGCTTAATAAAATATTTATGAACAATTATTTTTTGTAAAAATTGGAAGGCAAACAGCAAAAGGAAATAAAATGGAACACACCTGTCAGTTTCTACACTGATCCATTTTTACTGGTTATGATAATGGAGCCACCTCTTTTGTGGTGCTTTATAACTGATATAGCACTGATCAAATCCATGAGACAAAGGTGGTACCAGTTAAAAAAAGGAAGTTGAGAGGAGCACTAGATCAGACGTACCCAAGCTGGAAGTGACACAATTTTAAGGGAAGGAAAGAAATCATCATTTTTTAAAGGAACCGTGCTAAGTACTTTGCAAATATTATCTCAGTTGATTCTCATAATGGGAGGTAGGTACTACTATTATCCCTCTTTTATAGTTGAGGAAACCGAAGCAGACAGAGGATAAGGGACTTGCCCATGGTCACACAGCTAGTAAGGGTTTGAGGCTCAATTCCAAGTCAGTTCAAATCCTTGCCTAGTGTTCTAGTGTCACCTGACTGCCCTTGGAAGGTCCTTGTAAAACAATTTTCAAGCTATCTCAAAGAGGGAAAGATTCCAAAAGAATGAAAAAGATCAAACATACAAAAAAAAAAAGGTAATCAATAAGCCATCAGTAGGACCTCAGCGATGCTACTGATAGAGTAGGTTTGATGCCAAGAAGATCTGAGTTCAAATCCTGCCTTGTATATCTGAGTGACATTGGGCAAGTCACTTAACTTCATTCAGCCTGATTTACTTTATTTGTAAAATGAAGCGCCTAGACTCTAAATCTTTCCCAGGTTTACATCTGTGATGTCATCTCTATAAAAATCCTTGTGAGATGCGTCTGTGCACATATAGAAATAATCCTTAATGAGAATCTTTCAACCACAGTTTACTCTTTTGCAAAATATTATGCCTAAACTCCTTCCCTTCCTTCAATCCCTATTTTTCTATGAATACATGAGAAGAAAACAGGAAGGCTTTTGTATAAGATTTTCTACAAGAGACCACATCTTCAAAGACATACAACTGACTGAGAGGTGCAAAGAATAGAATATCCCGGTGTCTATTGTTTTTCAATTAAAAAGAAAAACAAAAACACCTTTGACTCACAGAACATAATGCATCCTTAATGACCCTCCTGAGACAATACCTCTGCACACATATGTTAAAATCATAAAAAAATTCTATGACAAACGTAATCACAGAAATAACTCTGAATAACAATCTGCTGAGTATCGATATCAAGGGAGGTATAAAACACGGAAACATTGACTAATTTAGGAGCTTGTCGATGTCATGGAGAATTCCTTAGCTAGAGTACAAACAAGAGAGGAATGCTCCATAAATTGTGAACTCCTTTAAATATTCCTGTTCACAGATAATATAATACTAATTGTGTCAAGGACTAGAACATCATAAAGCTTCCTCACTAAAATTCATATTCACTTGAAACAGATTAAACAATCACGCTGGGAGAAAAAAAGGTAAAATTCTGATTGCTCAGATCAAAGCTTGCTGATTGGATGAGTAACCCATTGAGTCAATGTATCAGAATATATTTTATAAACACACACACAAATGGTATTGCCATATTATATTGACTCCCTAAGACTGTTAGTTACAGAATAGATCCTGAATTACGTTAAGAGTAAGCTTCCTCACTGGGGATTTGAGACAGATATATATTTACACATACATATTCATAAACACATACACATGTGTATATACATACCCATGTGTGTACAGATATGTGCACATATATATAACCATGTGTAATACGTATGCATATGTGTATGTGTGCATATATGTATGCACACATACACATGAGGCATCCTGGTATTATGGTTAGATAGCTTCCTGAAAGCCAGGAAGGCCTACATTCAAACTCTACCTCTAAATAATGCCAGCTATGGCATTATTTAATTAAATTATGACTGGCATAATTCTCTAAATAGCCTCTTTGTGCCCTGGGCAACTCTCTAAGACTATAGGTTACAGAGAAGATGGCAACCTACAATGGTTGAGGGGATTGCCCTACCTGGAAGTTCCCTACAACAATGAAAACACAGGACCAGTTCATAATATTTCATATATAATAGACATGTATACCCATATATGACAGGAGCTATAAATGGGCAATTCACTAGGAGGAAAAAACTAGAATGCATTATATGTGGAAAATTGTTCAGCCCTTTCCAAAATTACCTAAAAATTGTCTTCTTTCAAAAATATCATACAATCATATAGATTTAGAACAGGAAGCTCTCTAGTCAAACCCCCTTATTTGACAGGTGAGGAAACTGAGGTCTAGAGAGGTTAAATGACTTCCCCAAGGTCACACAGGTAGTGACAGACGCAGTATGTAAATGCATGTCCTTTTGCTCAAATTTTCAGGCAACCTAAAGGATACTGGGAAGATGTTCACAGGTGTGAGAAACTGCAGTATACCACAGGCAATGACTTACTCCTAAGAAGTGGTGTATCATCTACTGACAAAGTCACAAATGACCAGAACAGGAGGGGTATTGCTTACAGTGCAAGAGGGAAGGGTAACAAATGGACAGAATGTGTGCAGCACTATCACCTATATGTATTAACAGAACTAGTGAATGACTTTCCACACATGTGGAGGATCTTCTAGGAAGGATCTATGGAAAGACATGGGCAAGAACCCCAAAGGCTAAGGCTAAGGATTAGAAGTCAAAAGGAACTGTAATCCATACCCCTGGAAGGGGTCCTCACACTGATGACATCACAGATCCCTAGAAACCATGGATTTAATGGACAAATAGAATTTAATGAACAAATTCTATCCCTTAGTCTGAACTCATGAACACAGCTTCACACACAAGGTTATCAGTGATCAGACTTATGCATCAGAATTATGAAATATTCTTCACTAGCTAGACAGGTGGAACAAATGTATCAGCAACAAATGTATCAGTAACATTCTGTACATGGAAGAAATGTGAAGAGCATATGCCCTTTATACCTAGATACATTGTTCATGCAGGTCACATAGTACTTGTACAATTCAGGACTCAGGTTCCACAGCATGGACATAAGGCAAGCAGTTCATGCATTTCCTCTCCATAAATTGGTATTCTTTCTTACACGGGATGTTTTCTCCAATTCGCGTGGTTGAGACAGGATGCAGCTGAGAGCTATTTGCAGACCACGTCTTGGATCAAGCCACTGGAATCTGCATCTAATACAGAACCTATGGGCAATGCTGTTTCAGGAACAACCAACCCCGGCAAGCTGAACCACAATGGGAAAATTTGAGGAAAGAGACAACAGAACCTCCCAAAGCAAGGGCAGCCCATACTACTGTTGAACCTCACAAAGAACACGCCTCTCCACCTGACCCTTAGCCGCTCCCCAAGTGAGTCATAGCTAAGTCATGACCAAAGGAAGGTTCACCAACATCATGCTCACAAAACACTCCCTACTACACACACACACACACACACACACACACACACACACACACACACACACACACACACTCACACACACTTTACTCTGCCTTTTTAAAGCAGAAAGGGCACAGTGGTCATGGCACACCATGGAGACATAGAATCTTAAAGCTGGAAGGAAAATCAGGGGTCATCTAGTCTAATTCCTATATAAAGCATGACTCCTGTCTAACTCATAGTGGTCATCTGACCTCCTTTGAAGACCTCCAATCACAGAGAACTCATTACTTGATTCCTTTTCACTTCCTGACCAAAGAACCATATTCTACTTTGTTATACAATTATCCCTTCCGCACTGTGGGGGCTAGAAGCATGTACCCCCACCTCTACTTCCACTACTACCACCACCACCACCACCCCTCGATCTGGAAAATCTGCTAAAATGTTTTGATGCTTTCTTTATACCAGAGAAGTCTGAATTATTATGGTATCAAAACATAAAAAATGTAGATATTATACAATGCTAAATATATTTTATGCATTTCTGAGTTTCTAAACTTTTCCTGTGTTGCCTGCTGTTCTTCAAGTGTCATCTGTGGCTTCTGCAAAACTCCTCAAAATTCCCATTTAATTTCTTCTGCTAACTTGCAATATATTGAAACAGTGACAAGGAAAGTTGTGATATGGAAGGGATAACAATTTTTTCTTATGTTTAGCCAAAAATGATCTCCTTGTTAATTAGTAATAGCTAATATCTATATGTCAGGCATTGTGCTGAGCACTTTACAATTATTTTCTCATTAGATCTTTACAACAACCTTAAGAAGTAGGGGTAATCCTTCTTTCACAGTTCAGGAAACTCAGACAGAAAGAGGTTAAGTGACTTGCTTAGGGTCACACAATTATAAGTGTCTGAGGCTAGATTTGAATTCACCAACCTAACTGCATTACTTCTAACCACTGGTCCTCTGAAGCCAAGCAGAACAAGGTCTTTTTCTACTGTGTGATCTTTCCAGTATTGACAGCAGCTGTCACATCTCTACTGGATCTCCCCTTCTCTAGCCTGAGCATCTCTAGTTCCTCTAACTGATTTTTGGATGACACGGTTTTTAAATCCCCTTGCCATACTTTGCCTTTTTCTACATGTGCTCCAGCTTGTCAAAATTCCCCTCAAAATGTGGCACTGTTGACTGGACATAGTAGCCAGATATATTGCCGTAACACAGTCATCTACTGTGGGATAAACTGAAAAAGCTAAGGTTCTGAGAGTTGAATAATCTCCCAGCTAGTCATCAGCTCCCGCCTCTTCACAGAATGACAGAATTTTAATTTACTGGAGGTTTTTTTTTTCCATCTTCCACAGAATCTATGAATTCCTGTGTTTCTCCCTGTTTGTGGACTATCCCATGTCTGGATCCAGAGCCACAAGGAAATTCTAAGCCCTCCAAGCCTCGTAACATAGCAGAACACTAGCTGAATAATCATGGATCTAGAGGTCATCTTTCCAAACTCCTCATTTCAAAGAGAAGGAAACTGAGATCCATAAAGATTAAATGACTTACTCAAGGTCCCATAGGTACCAAATAGCGGAACCATGATTCGAACTCAGAACTTATGACTTCCTGACTAGTGCTCTTTCTACTGTCTCATGCTGCTTCAACTGTTTCCCTACTTCTGCCTCTTATTAGCTTCATGTTTCAGTTGCCCCATCCATAAAATGGGTAGCATCACCAGTTCACACTTTGCAAAACTGCTGTGAGTATTTGAAATGAAGTCACTCCAAAAAGCATAAAAGAACATATGCTTTGGCAAAGAATAAAATACAAGATAGCATAATTATTCCATAACAATAGGCTACTAAAGGCAGCATAGTATAATAGACTATGAGCCTGCTAGAGAATCAGGAAGACCTAGGTTCCAAGATGTACTGGTGATGTGATCCTGAGCAAGTCTCTCTTGGTACCTCAGTCAATAATACTCTCTGAGACTAATTTTCAGAGCAAGAGCTGATGTGCATTGGAAATAGAAATTTCCTTAGTCGGGGTTCTCAAAACAAATTAAATCACAAGTCCAGTCAAAACCCAAGCCTTCCCGGCCTCATAGAACAACGACAATATCAACAACACAGAACTAAAGGCAGACCTTGGGTTGAAAACAATCTTAATAGCTTGACATCAATTTAATTATGTTTTTCTTTCTTACAGTACCTTTTTTTCACCCTCTAGTGAATAGTTCCAACTTGAACATGAGAATTTTTCTAGAACATTACTGCAGGGTGATGGAAAAGATTTCAAGCTAGCACAAATCTTGAGGTCACCTAGTCTCCTCCCTTCTTTTTAGAGATGCAGAAACATTGAGAAGCCTAGAGAGATGAACAGACTTTTCCACAATCATTCATTAGACAGTTGGTAAATGGCTCCGCCAGGCTTTGAACCCAGGCCCTCTGACTCCAAATCTTGGTACCACAAGATGGACACAGGTGAAGAAGATTCATCTGGCACTAGTAGCAGCCTGTGCCTGGCCTACTTTGTGCTGGTAGGGTCTATTATACTTCCTCCATTTCTCCCAAAGGGGTCAGATCTGTTTGAATACATCAATTATTCTGAAGCTACTCTGTGACTTACTGTCCAACCAAGTAATAGATTCACAGTCACTGGCCTATCCTCAGAGGGTAGGCCAATCCTTGTTACATCTTCAGCTTCTAAGGCTGACTACAAGTGGAGCTATTTACTAGGGAGCTAGTTGGGCTGCAGAACTCAGCTTTGAAAGATAATTCTTATGGGGCCCCTCTCTGCCTATGACTAGAAGATCTAAGTGCTTGAAACATCTTGGGGAGAATAAGAAAAAAAACAGTACTCACAAATCCCATTGTGAGTCACCCTGAACCTGCATAAAAACAGATTCTGTATTTTAGTGTCTGACTGAGACAGCTGGTGGCTCAGGGTATACACAGATCATCAGGTCTGGAGTCAGGAAGACCTGAGTCCAAATCTAGCCTCAGATCATACTAGTTGCGTGATCTGGGGCAAGTCATGTAATTTCTGTTTGTTTGAGTTTCCTCATCTGTAAAATGGGGACGATAATAATAGCACCTACCTGGCAGGATTGTTGTGGAGGGTGCATGAGATAATATTCGTAAAGGGCTTAATAAATATTTATTCCCTTCCCCTTTCCTTTCCCCATTTAGTAGTCTGCAGACTTCTTCCTGGTCTTACTCCTTTGGTCACCATCCATGTTACTTTGGACAGGATGACATCTTACCTTCCCAATGTCACAGGATTATTATGAGATCAAAATGTAATAATGAATATAAATGTTCTAGAAAAATATGAAAGACTTTGTTCTGTGGGTAGATTTTTTTTGGTGGGTTTTCTATCTCTGAGGACATACGTTCAAAGGATTCTATGTGAGCCCCTAGGATCAGGGGCTGCCACCAAGTTGTTTAAGGAAAACCAAACTGGTCCACGTTGGAAACAGAACAGATTAAAGCTTCTGTGCTGATCAGTGGTGGGAAGAGACCTGTGAGTTATGGCATTCCAGCCTGGGTGAGAGAGGGAGGGCCAGTCTCAAAAACCAAACCAAACCAAAGGATACCATACATCAGCAACTAGACTTTTAACATCACTGTACATAACTGGGTTGCTCCTGTTACAATGTCCCTGACTCTTAATCATGAGCTTAAGGATATGGAGGGGCAGATACTACCTTAAGAGTCAGAGAAAGAACTGATAAATAGAAGTATATATAGGATGATTTTACATACATATATATAAATATATTTGTGTCTAATGGTAGACAGCTGTAGGATGAGGGAAAGGGAAGGAAGGAAAAAAGGGGGGAAAATTTACATGATAACTGTTATATATTTAAATGGAATAGTAAGTTATACACAATAGATTTGCAGTTTCATGTGCAAAAATGTATCAACTAATAATAATTAATAATAATAATAAAAAGAGTCAGTTTGGTGGAGAATTGAACCTGGAGTTAGGAAAATTCAGGTTCAAATCCTCCCACATTTAGTAATTGTATGACCACAGTCTAAACCAGGGGTGGGGAACCTGTGGCCTTGAAACCACATGTGGCCTTCTAGATCCTGAAGTGCATCCTTTTGACTAAATCCAAATTTTACAGAACAAATTCTTTTATTAAAAGGATTAAAAATCCCTGGTCTAATCACTCTTTGTCTCTGAGCATCAGATTTCCCTTGTGTAAAATGAGGAAAATAATTTTATCTGTAGAACCTACTTTACAGTGTTATGAGGCTCTCATGGAGATGAAGTTTTGTAAACTCTAAGGCACAATGCAAATATTAGTTATTATCAGGATGAGAGAGACAGAGATAGAGCCTGAGAGACAGAGACAGAGACAAATACAGAGACAGAGTCCTGAGGTTCTGAGCTACTCTGCAGCCCCAAAGCCTTGAGAAGGTGGCTGAGATCCCAGGCACTGTCTGGTTTTGGTTAGTGGGATTGAAATGTGGTGAAGTTAGGGGTTCCCACATGCAGGTCTGGAGTGTACTTGTTGCTCCTTGAGAAGGAGGTGGTGACTCTGGCTTGGCTACGTACATTATCACTCTCTCTCCTTCAACTCCTCACCATTCTACAGGTGAGTCTCAAATTTGTAACTCTAGCCCTGGCTTCCCATGACCAAAAGTTTTCAGAAGAAGTTTTCTTTGAAATATTCTGCTGGATAACTCCACCTGCATTCTTTGCCACTATCTTAAACTCACTCATCTGAAACCAAACTCATCTCCTTCCCTCCCAAAGCAACTCCTCCTGCTTCCCTCACTTTCCATGAATAACGTCACAACTGCCACCCAGGCTTAACGACTCTTCCTTTTCCTATATCTAACCATATCTTATTTGTCTACCTCCTTGGGTCCTCTCCTCTCCTTTTCTCTTTAACTACTAATACCTTCATTCAGGTCTTGCTTACTTCTTGTCTGTTCTATTTATATAATCTCCAAACTCCTCTCCCTGATCCTAGGCTCTCCTCCAATCTAATCTCCCTAAAGTGCTGCTCTGATCATGTCACTACTCTCCTCTGAAGTCTTCAGTGACCGCCACCCCCATTGCTTTTTAAAATAATTAGCATTTGATTTTTCCCAATTACACATCAAAACAATTTTAATATATTTTTAAAATTTTGAGCTCCAAATTCTCACCCTTCTCACCCTCCCTGAAACTCCCCATTGCTTATTAAATAAAGCTCAGACTCTTTAGTCTGTCATTCAATTTGTACAAGTCTCTGAGGATTTGGTTCCAAGCTACCTAATCTAGCTCTTATCTCCCACTATTCCCCTACATGTTCTAGTCCAAAATGGACTACCCCTCATTCTTTCAACACACTTCGAAGTTTCCTGCTCCTATATCCTTACTCCTTCTATCTTAAGTGGCATGCCCACTTCCCCAGTCAAAATCCTATAAAACCTTAAAGGCCACCCAACAAATACTACCTCCTTCATGAAATCTTTTTGCTACAAAGTAACTTCCTCTCCACTCAAATCCTATATAATTTTATTTATGCCATTATTATAACCACCTATGTAGTAATATGGCTATCTAATGCTTCTGTTTTATACCTGATATTAAAGTGGATATTTGTTTAGGGCCCAGAACATCTTATTCCCTCCCTCCTACTTTCCTTCTTTCCTTCCTTCCATCATTCCTTTCCTCCTTCCTTCTTTCCCTCTCTCCCTCCTTCCATCTTTCATTCTTTCCTCCTTTCCCTTTCTTCCCTTCCTTCCTCCCTTTCTCTTCTTCTTCTCTCCTGTTCTCTTTCCTTCCTACCTTCCTTCCTTCCTTTCTTCTCTCTCTTTCTTTCTTTCATCATAGGGCCTACCACAGTGGCCTGCATATAAGTAAATGCCTGGAATATAGCTGGCACTTAAATTCTTGTTGACTTGACTTCACATAAGTGTTTGGTAACTGTTCAGTGAATATCAGCTCCTTGCAAGTAGGGATTATTTCATTCGCCATCTTTGTATCCCCAGGGCCTAGCACAGGGCTTGGCACATAGCAGATACTTAATAAACAGTTGTTGATTTAATGGTCCTAAGAACAGACTCTTACATAAAGCAGAGCTTTTGAAGGCTGGCAGCTCTCCCATGCCCAGCCAGACATGGCAGGAGCCCCCTTCAACTGCACCATCAGACTCAAGTCCCACAGTGCCCTGGGCTGGCCCCCTCATCTTAGCAGCCTTTTGTGGACTGACCCAGACTTCCAATTGCCTAGCATTGGAGCCCTGCCTGCCACAGAAACCATAAGTGAATAATGAGGCCTTATGCCTCAGCAGAAGAACATCTGGTGAACACACATTCATACTTTCAGTCCCTCCCTCTCTTCTCCCCGCTCCCTCCACCATCAGGTTCTGTGACCCAACCCTGCACTCCCTGATTTCTCTCTCCCAGCCCATCAGCTGAAGCCATCAGCGGCTGTAGTCCATGCTCTCCTACCTGGATCCATTCATGTGGTCATATTCCCTCTTAACATTGACCCTCACGGGTTGGTTGATCCACTCCTGCTGAGGTGGGAGGGGGTTGATTTTGTGGGGCTGGCCATAGTCAGGGTTGCCAGAGGCGGTCATGTCGTTCTTGGGGAGATGAGCTGCTCCAAATGTGGAGTCAAAGAGGGATTGGTCGTCACTCACCACCGACAGAGCCTCCTGGAAGACCATGAGAGGGGAGAAAGTTTGTAAGCGTCACTAGTCAATCAGCCATGAGGTGGCTTTTACACTCTCTGTTTGAGCTGGCAAGCTGCTCAACAGATGCCATGGGGCTCTCTTCACCCGAAAGTCCCCTCTGGGGGAATTGCAGGTTGAATCACAGGTCCTGGGCTGCATTAATCCTTATGCAAACATGTTGGGTTCTTTTTTTCAGCTGTGGTGGACAAGGAGGGAGGTGAGGCTGGGAAGGGGTATCATCCCCCTGTGGCACAGGCATTTGACAGTTTACCTAGAGAGCATCATTATTATGCTGTAGCTTTCCTGTCAGTTTGAGATGGAGAGTAGGGATGGAGGCTGCTACAGGAGCAAAGGAGAGGTGTGGGAGAAAGGAATAACCTGGAGTGCCCCTGTAGATCGGTGACACAAGCAATGAAATGGTCCCTGGCACTGGAGTAGGCATTGTGGGAAGAATGTTTGACTTGGAGTGAGAGGACCTTGGTTCAATTCTTGGCTTTTCTCCTTATTCCCTATGTCACTTTGCACAAGTCACTTAACCTCTGTAGGGCTCTGAATTTTAGAGAAGCAGTCTGGTACAATGGAAAAGCTGCTGGATTTGGAGTCAGAGGACCTAGATTTGAATCCAGGGTCTGCCACAAACTATCTCTACTACCTTAGTCTCTCAGTTCTCCATATATAAAACAAAGTGGTTATTCAGGGGGTGAGGAACCTGCTGCCTTGAGGCCACATGTGGCTTTCTAGGTCCTTGGGTGTGGCCTTTTGACTGAGTCCAAGTTTTCCAGAACAGATCCTTTTATTAAGGGAATTTGTTCTGTGAAGTTTGGATTCAGTCAAAGGGCTCCATTTGAGAACCTAAAGGGCCACATGTGACTTCAAGGCTGCAGGTTCCCCACCCCTGCCCTTTGAGACATTTCTTGGGTTGCTGATGGGCCAATGATGATAAACATGCTGTTATGGTGATTCTGGTGAGAGATGAGTTCTTGCATAGTATCTGGAAACATGAGTTTGAGCCCTGACACTTCGACTTACTAGCTCTGTGACTACAGGTAAGAGTTAACCTTTTAGGAAGACAATCCAAATATTACCTACCTCACAGGTTGTTGTGTGATAATTATTTACATATGCCATAATATAAATGCTGATTTGTGATTCTGCTACAGGAATTTGCAGGACTATCTTTTCTATGTTCTGACAAATATCACAATCGGCTCTATATAAGATTCTCCCAGTATTCATGAGGTATGTCCATTGGAGGCAAATGGGTTATGTGACCAAGAAAATGCCATAGATTAGAAGATAGGGTTACAAAAATAAACAATTTTAGGACTTTTTATAAGGAGAAGAATGACATGAGCAGAATCCGGAGTATAATTTCTAGAAACACAAAATTGTAAAGGCAAACAACTTCAAAAACCAAACTTGAATAGTAAGAAATGCTATTGATACAGCTACCACCTGACCCATAATTCCAGAGGACTGACGATGAAACACGCTACCGCCTAAGAGGTGACAGTCTTAAGGTGCTGAATGATACACAGAGCTGATTTTGTATATAGCCATTTAGAGAATTTGTGTGTTTGACTCTAATGATTACAAGAATTTTTTTCTTTTTTTTCAAAGGGGTGGAAGTAGGAGGAAGAGAAATAGATTTTTTTTAAAGAAACGTGGTGCTACAGATGTGGATTGTTGCTTGCATGTTCAGATGAGGTCACCTTATTGTTAGTTTTGCTTAATTGTTCTATTTTGTTATAATAATCCTCTCATGGAGTGTGGGGGAAGGTAATCTGTAAATGTTTGTGGTGGAAAAACAAAACATGAATAAAGCTATTTTTAAAAAGTGAAGATAATGGAATTTTTATTTTTTTGTCACCCCTTTGTCTTTATAATCCCTCTGAGCTGAGTTTAGCTTCCCTTCAGAATAAGGTAAAAAAGCATTCAGCCATGTTCTAACACTACCTATATGGCACTAGCCAAATCACTTAAGCCTCTCCGAGTCTCAGTTTCCTGATCCATAAAATGGGAAAGATAATACCTGTTGTACCTGCTTCATTGGGTTGTTATGAGAATTGAGTAAGATAAAATGCATAAAGATCTTCTTAAACCTTAAAATACTATGCAAATTCTGGCCATTATTATCATCTATTATTAATTTTTATTCATAAAATGTATATTCTCTTAGGCCACTATTAATAATCATTCATCCATTCACTACTGACGGTAGTTTCCCCCCATTATGTAACAAACTAAAAAAGTACTGTATGCAAGGCTACAGATAAAGAACATCAAAAGACCTTAGTTTTGAATCTGTTCTGTGACCCTCATTTCACTCATCCCCTTTCTTTGAATATCTTCCTCCCCCCAAAAAACAGATTACAAATTCTGTTCCACTCTCTCTCTGCTGACCTCACTTGCAATGCTGTACTTAATGCCAACACGGCATCCTTGTTTCCAACAGGAAGGCTGTTCTCATGTTGTTTCCGGCTGGGACCAAGGCAGGAAGTACAGGAAATCACACCAGGAAGTCTGCTTCTGGACCAAAAAGGCTTGGATGTTAAAGATAAGGCAAAGGGTGAAGGGTTTAAGGTTGAACTTCCAAAGTTATCACCACAACACCCGAAAGGTTCACTGTCTCTAATTGAGTGAATGTCTCTAGTTTCTGGATCTAAAATGTCCCACTCTTGTTTTCCACCAGAAGCCCTTATGGTTTGTCCTGTGGAGAGCTGTAGTTCCCTTGATCCTGGATGCAAAGTCCCGTGGCCACTTCCCTACAAATTACACTTTGTTCTAATATGTATGTGATGAAAAGACTTTGCTACATACTTTAGATATTGGCTTATGATTTCTTGTCAGTATGTTTGACAGATTGTAAGCTCTCAGAAAGAAAGAACTGGTACGAAGCAATTCTGGTTTTATAATGTCACACATCATTATAAATAGTTTTTTGGTCATTATAAAGATGAGCTTGCATAAGCATCCCTTCAATTCAAGATATTAAAGTCTGGGTATCATCTATAGGGAAAGGGATACTCAGTTTATACACTCTATATCATACATGATACTACTGTTATACCATATGTGAAATCTGGAGCCTTAAAAAGAGAAAGAATGACTTGACTACATATGAAAATTCACTCAAAGATTTTGGCCAGAGACAAAGACACTCATTTATGTGCTATTTTCAGTGGTCAAAATACTGTGGCAAGAATATACCCAAAATCTGACCAAAACACAGCAAGTCTCTTGTAAACTGTGCTTTCTTCCCAATTCCCACTCATGCCCGGATTATTGCTATCTATTTATCTGTCTATCTATCTATCTAGTCCTAAATTCTCTCTTGAGCTATATCACCAAAATACCTGTCGGACATTTCCACTTAGATGTGCTTTTGGAATATAAAACAGTATAACCAAAACAGAACTAATTATCTCTTAATGAAATAACTCACTTGTCTTCCAAATATTCCTTTCTTGTAAAAGCTCCATATATTTATAAAGGAGATTATAGCACAATGGAAAGAGCACCAGATTGGAGTTCAGAAGATGAACTCTAATGCTAATTCTACCCATCCGTATTCCTCTTTATTACAGTAACACTCTTCCAACATGGTAGCAGATCACCAAGGAGATAAAACCGAATAGAAGAGAATTCGTAAATGCCTAAGGGATGACACTTATTCAGGTACTGTGATCACTAAAGTGTTCACTAAATGGCTGTTGAGTAAATGAATGTCCACAGCATTAAACAATTTTTGTTAATTGATAAATGAATCCTAATTACTAGTTTAGGGTGTTTTTAAACAGGGTCCCAATTACTCTCCCCCTTTTTTGTTAACATTAACATCAATTGGCAGTACATGCAACAGATGGAGAAGGCAAGTCAGAAAGCTTATCGTTGTATAGACTGGATGAATGGGCTGAAACTAACAATAAATTTAAAAGAGACAAATGTAATGTATATGTAACGTAATGTCCTGCTCTTAAAAAAAGTCAGTTGTAAAAGTACATGATGGACATGGCTAGAATGCAAATCATATTAAAAGACTAAAGAAGTGCAATTTCCATATGCATGGCATGATTGCCAACAATAAGTTATATGACAATAGGCTGCATTAATAAAATATGAAGCAAAAGAATTTACAGTTCTGCTATACTCTGTACTATTCAGACCACATGTGGAATACTGTAATCAGCTCTCTTGCCATGTTAAAGGGAATTATGCATGACAACTTTTCCTACAATAGTCCTATCCTAATACTTCAAAGTGGCATGGAGATAATCCTGGGTTTTTGGAGACCATGACAGGAGGTAAAAGCTCTGACTGGCTCTACCAAAATGGAAAGTTTTTACCAGAACTGTCTTAGAAATAAATCATGCCTGCTACCAAAGAAATAGCCCACATAAGTGCATATAGGGACAAAGCAACCATGTTGGCTTGAATGAGATTATTAATTTTGGTGATCGTAATGATCCATGAAATGGGCCAAAAAATGCCCTAATTCCTATGAACCCTCTTCCACCTCCACAGTGACTGTGGCAAAACACCAACAAAAATAATTTACCTGTTAGTACTCTTAATCTTTGTCCTGTGACCAAAAAGTTGATTCGCCTCTACTGGAACTGAAACATTTCTGTCTTGCAGTTTTCAATGTAAATGAAATAATGGGCACAAAATGTTGCCAATGAACAGAAGGACAGATTGCAGATTGCAGACGCTTCTTAGAGAGGTGAATAAAGGAATTAATTGAGTTGATTTCATTTTATGTCAAAAAGCCAAAAAGAAAGCGCATCATTTCATGATGTATGTGATAAATTTCCTTTGTAAAGTTTATGAAGAGCACAAACTGAGAAATCACCTGAAGATAACTGTAGCTTATGTACTGATGTCTATACCAAAAGGTTAAGGAGAGACCATCTAATGAACGACTTTGACACAGTCCTCCAACCTAAATAAATATATTCCTTGGTACTCGTTGACGTACAGTTGTCCCAAACCAATCTGTTTGAATACTCTATTGACTAAAAATGGGACATGGATAAAAGTAAAGATATTAAATGTATCACCATTTTTTATAAAAGTCTCACTGATACAAAACAGTTGCCATAATGAAGTTTTAAATTTAGAGTAGAAATTCACTTGTAATACAGTACACAAGAAAATAATGGAGAATTGTGAGCTATATCACCTCACAAAATAATTAAAAGCTATTGAAAAGAAAATGATTTTGTAGAAAACTTGGTGCTGCATTCAGGTAAGGCTAATGATCCCAAGAATATTTGTGATGCAACTGGGAAGACAACAAATAGTTACGACGTAAAACAGATCTGCTGGCGTTTTTATAGTGAGCTATTTCTATCAGCAACAACAGCAGGAGTACCATTCTTGGATTTCCATACCATATACCTTATTTGAGAATGTCACAATGGATTTTTAAAAATAAAATCAGAAAATGTGAATTGATTTGGTGAAAGAAATCCATGCTGGAGGCATCATCATTTTAGAGGTACTCAGAGAATAATTTTCAAAATATCTTAAAGGTGGAAGGCTTTCTAAACAATGGAAAAGATCATAGATTGTCCTCTTCTCCCCAAAGAAAATGGTAACTGAGATGGTATTGGCAACCATCAATCCATATCGCCTCTATAGGGTCTTTATGAGAATGGTATATACAGATATCAAGTATGTCTTTGGCATAAACATAAAAATAGAAAAGACAGATTTTTGTAGGTTATTTTCTATGCAGATGAGGAACTGAGGTAAACAGGATTAAGTGAGCTGACTAGGATCACATAGCTAGTAAGTGACAGAGCAAGAATGTGAATCCAGATCCTCTGATTCCAAATCTAGTACACTTTGCACTACACCATGCTATCGTTGCTCACCTTTGGGAAATAATGCAAATCTTCTGTGATCCCAAATTGTTTGCTGCCACAAAAGACCATCTCTTTAACATCACTGTTATCCTGGGCAGCTATGGTGGATAAAGTATAAACACTTACAGTCAGGAAGATCTGAGTTTAAATTCTGCCTCAGACAATTATTAATGCTGTGGCCTTGGGGAAATCATTCAACCTATCTCAGTTTCAGTTATATCAGCTGTAAAAAAAAAAAAAAGAGGGGAGCTAGGTATCTCAAGGGCTAGAGTACAGGACTAGAAGTCAGAAAGATAAGAATTCAAACCCTACTTCAGATATTCACTAGCTCCATGGCCCTGGGCAAGTTACTTAACATCCATCTGCCTTACTTTCCTCATTTGCAAAATGAGGGTAATAATAACACCTACTTTCCTGAACTGTTTGGAAAGACAAAAATGAGAATGTTTGTAAAACATTTTGCAAAGCTTAGTGTTTTATAAATGCCAGCTACGTGTAGTAGTTGTAATAATCACACCTATTGCACCGAGCATCAGATGAGAAAATGTATGTTAAGCTCCTTATGAAACCTTAAACTATTATGTTAGCTGCCACATTACACATCACACAGTGAATCATGTGTACATCTATCTCAGAAGATTCAAAATTACACATAACACAAATGAAAATGAACAGGTGCATGGTGGATATAAATTAGTGCAGGTTATGAACAGCTACTTGCATGAAGGATTCTATCAAAGACATTTCTGACTAGGGGATGGGCTACACCAGTCATGTACTGTAATGGGTAATAAGACGAAAAGCCCAAGTGGGATATAGGGTGCTCCATTACTGACCTCTCTCCTTTTCCCAACTAGTACAATCCCTTGCACACAGTAGGTACTTTATACATATTTGCTTAATGTTAAAACTGTATCTTTAAGTATTTGGAGGGCTGTTACCTGTCTGGGAGAGGGATTATATTCACCAATGGCTACAAGTTACAGAGAGACAAATACTGGCTAAAATTCTATGACTGTAACAACTGGTTCTGCCCCAAAGTAGAATGGGCTGCTTTGTTAGACAGTGAACTCCCTGTCACTGTAACTATTTGAAACGGGCTGGATGACACTTTCTTGGAATGTCGCAGAGGATATTTCTGTGGAGGAGAGGTGGAAAGTTAGACTGTTAGTCTGATGGCACCCCATCTAGAGCATATAGTGAGCTGTCCGAGGCTTAGAAAGGTTAAGTGATTTGCCCATGGTTGCACAGCTTGTATCATAGATAGGATTGGAAGCTACACCTTCCTGACTCCACGCTGAACACTCCTTACACTATAGCATGCTTATTCCACATGGATTGTAGGACTTCTAAATTCCCTTCCAATGCTATGATTTTTTTAATTTGTTGGCTTACGGCAGGGAAAGTAGTCTTGTGTGCAATCTACAAAAATATATACATATTGCCATCAAGAAGTGAATGAATCTCTCCTCACTTAGTGAAACCAGTGTTGGAAATGCAACCATAGTCATGGAGGGATGGATAAAGAGAAAAGGAAGTGTGTCCAAAATATTCTCTTTTAGGGCACATGTACCCTCCTCAATATGGTTAGAATTTTGAATTCCAGCTCTGGGAACATCTCAGGAAAGGAGAGATATTGCACTTCCATTAAGAAAAGTCCATTCATCTTTACTGCTCCATCACCCTCACCAGCCTTAAAGTCTTACGAGAAAAAAAAATTGGTGCTTCACAGGCTTTGTGGGAGGTGAGGGTGGCCGAGGTCACCACACCAAGAGGCAATGAAGCCAGCAACCTATGCATTGCTTTTTCCTGATATTGGGGCCTGGCTTGATCAGACCGGAGATCCTGGGTCTTGAGTCTAAAGATCTGGTTCATACTTTAACAAGATCGCCCCTGGGGAGCATTCTGGCTTTGGCTTTTATCACATTCCTTAAGTAATGACATGAAGTTCTCTCTCTTGTATTCTGAGAAGTGCTGTCAGATGCATGCTAGTCTTTATGAAAGAATTATCTGCCCTTAAGCCCAGGTCTCTGGAAATAAACAAATTCGTTAGCCAGAGACTTATCTAGAGTAGTCTCTAGACTATTTGTTGGAGGATTTTGTTGTTGCTTTTGTTTTTATGGCAGGAGAGGGCTAAGAGGGGTGGGAAGAGCTGGAACAACAGACCCAACATTTCACTGATTCCTCCACTATCCAGAAGGAATGATCCATTGTAGGAATTACAGTTGTTGCTTAGTTTCCCCTCTCCTTCTTCCAGCAGTTAGCTATCTGTCCATTTACCTGCTCATTAGTATCTCCAGCAGAGGGCAGGTGGGAGAAATAGCAGGATGGGAAATACACAAAATATATTAGACATCCCTTCCTTCTTACCTATTTAGCTGAAAGGTAAGCAAGAAAGTAGAAAATATCAGCCAGATATATATTTAGCACCTGCCATGTGCAAGTCGCTGAGTAAGGTCCTGTTTTGTGGAACTATTGAGTTACAATGGCTTATTGTTCAATGTTACCAACTCCTTGAGCCACTGTCATGGGCCAAGAAAGCACTATGCTGTATGCTGAGGGAGATACAAAAGTCAATAAGAGCACACCCTAAACCCAAGGAGTTTGTAGTCTAGTGTAAAGGATTAAGCCCCTACTGTGCTATGACATGCATACAAATAAATATAAAGAAGTTGCTAGAGCGTATTAGTTCATCCAATTTGTTTTGAGGAAAATGAAGCCATAAAGGCTAAGTTAAAATTTACATCATGCTATCAGCTATCAAAGGTCAAAGGTCCTGCAGTGAATAGAGCACAGGGTTCGGAATCAGGAAAACTCATCCTCTTGAGTTCAAATCTGGCCTCAGACACTCACTAGCTGTGTGACCTTGGGCAAGTCACTTAAACCTGTTTGCCTCAGTTTCCTCATTTGTAAAATGAACTGCAGAAGAAAGTGGCAAATCACTCCAGTATCTCTGCCAAGAAAACCCCAAATGCAGTCTGAAAAATGGCTAAACAGCAAATAAGTTTTCAAAGCATTCTGACATGTTAACTTATTTAACTTCATGCTGCCTCTATGAGGTAAGGAGGGGAGGTACTTTCATCCTCAGAAACAAAGACCATAAAAGAGGCACAAGTTGAAGGTAGGTGAGGCAAATGTAATGTTTGTCCAGGACAAAAAGGAAAAAGGAACTATTTGAGCTGAATTTTTAAGAAGTTGGTAGGTTTTCAATAGCCACAGATGGGGAGGATGGTATTCCTAGTTTGGGGAGATGGTAGAATAGGATTTGAGGGAAAGTAAGTAGGTTAGTTCAGTTGTAGAGTAAGATATGTGAAGGGGGCATAGTATGAGATAAGGTTAGACAACTAGGTGGAAGGTCTTGAATGCCACACTAAGTACTTTTAGATTTATTCCCTCAGCCATTGAAGATTTTTGGGCAGTGTAAGAACATATGTAGATATGTGTATAAGAAAAATTAATTGGGTACACCACAACATATAGGATAGACTGGAGCAGGAAAGATTAGAAACAGCGAGACTGATTTGGATACAATTGTGATAGTTGAGGAAAGAAATAACAGGGGCCCAAGCTGTGATGATGACAATATAAACAAAAAGGACAGGACAGAGGTCTTCACCTATGCCTGAATCACAATCCCCCAATCAATCTCATCTATGAGTAAGTTCACTTCCAAAGGATCACATTTAGAGATGACAGAACCCCAAAATATCCTTTTTATCACATCTATTCCTAAAATGCAGGATGAAGGAACTGGATATGTTCAGTAAAGATTTAGGTATATGTGATGGTCATCTCATATTCAGGTAATTGTAGGTTTGTCACATGAAAGTGGGATTTGATTTGTTTTGCCTGGGTCTAGAGGATGGAGATAAGAATGATGGGTAGAAGCTGCCCATAGAGGCACAGATTTAAGTCTGAGGTAAGGAAAAAAAATCGAAACAATTATCCTAGTCCAAAAGCAGAATAGATCAACTCAGGAGGCAGTAGCATATCTCAACTAGAAGTGCTAAAGCAAAGTCTGGATTCTTTCTTATTCAGGATATTGGAGAGTTATCACTTGTTCAGATATGGGTTGGATTAGATCAACACCTCTTAAACTGTGAAAAATTTGGCAACAGTAAAAGGTTAATTAAAAATCAAACGCGAAATGAACCCGAGGTGTTTCTGGCAGTGCTTGTTCATGTTGCATCGAGCAACCTCACTACAGCCTTGGTTCTGAACACAAAGCATTTGCACTTTGCAATACACATGCCCTTGGACCTCACAACGTCAACTGAAGCTGAGGAAAGTTATAAGGAGTCGCAAGTGGAAAAAGTTTAAGAAGCCCTGGATTAGATGACTTCTGAGATCCTTTCTAACCCTGAGATACTTCATCAATACACCAAGGATCTGGTGGATACATCCTCCATTGTCACAGACTGAAAACCATCTATAATTTAGCTAGAGGGGAAAGAATTCATCACCTTCAGGACAACCTGGTCCTTCGATGACAGACATGATCCATCACTAGGCTTCCGTTCAAAGCCTTTTCAAGACTGTAAGGACCTACCAGAACTTGGCATAGTCTTCAAAAACACCTGGTCACCCCTCCACCCACTATATGACTGTGGAAGAGTACATTAATGGAGATGGGTTAGGAAAAACTGCCCCATTTATTTCTAAGTTTTAAAACAAAGTCTGGTTAGATTTTGATCAGTGAGAGAGAATAATCATTTTTAAATTTTGTTTCTTCTAATGGTGAGCTAGGGCTATATAGCTAAGCCTGTCATTAGCCCAGTGTCCCTGACTGATTTCTAAACACAATTAATTCAACATTTTCTTCCCAGGTCACTTAAATTTTAACTCACAGAGAGGGCTTCTGCATTGGATAACCCAGTGAGAGGCAGATGGCTGAGTTCCTGGAAGATGCAATCAGAATTCCTTGCAGATGAAAGTACTTTATTTAATGGGGTTTAATAAATTAAGGAGAAGAGCATGAATGAGTGGAGAGAAGAGGGTCTCAGACCACCATAAAAACTGGAGAGAGACATGCATTGTAACAGAATCCAGAGCTATAACCCTTTGGTAATCACAGGTCCCCTATTAGGCTTTGCTCCATGTCTCCCATGGGTATTCACCTTGGTTGTTGACTTTGAGTTTTCACAGTCACTTTTCTGACCATAACCACATTTAAAGGGCATCTCTAAAGATCAAAGTTGAATTCTCCTCCTACAGAGTGACTTTACTTATAAAAAAAATAAAATAAAAAGAAGCTGAATATGGAAACTAACAAGCAGGGACTGAAAGGTTAGCCTGAACCCCCAGAGGGGAAAATTTTACAATGTGTTTCACTTTCTCTTTTCTTACAGTCCTGACACATTTCTTCAATTCCCCTTTCCTGGGGAATGTGGAGGTACAAATATAATAGCTAACATTTATAGAGTGTTTACTATGAACCAGTTATTGTACTAAACATTTTACAATTATTATCTCATTTGACACTTACACAAATCCAGCTAATATCTTCTCCAATTTACAAATGAGGAAACTGAGGCAAATAGTTGTCAGGGGGTTTGCCCAGGGTCACACAGCTAATAACTGTCTGAGGTCAAATTTGACCTCAGGTCTTCCTGCCTCCAGGCCTGGCACTTTATCTACTGTACCACCTAGGGGCCAAGAGGAAGAGGAGAAGGAAAAAGAAAAATGGGCAAAGCTCTGTCACACAGATTTGTTTGCCTTCTGACATTAGGAGCTAGTTCCCCATCCTATCCTTATGGCCTTCTAGGAAGATATCTCTGGTGCTGCTGGAGAAAAGAGAGGACAATGAATTTCAAATATCAGTATATTAGCTATCTCTCGTGCCTAGAATGTATTCTCTCCTCACCTCTACCTCTACTTCTTAGAATCCCCAGCTCCCTTCAAGGTTCAATTCAAGTGTTATCTTCATATAAAATCTTTCAGGATCAAGATACTGGTGTCTTCCAACAAAATTGCCATCTATCTATCTATCTATCTATCTATCTATCTATCTATCTATCTATCTAAGCTACAGACATATATATATATATGCACATATACACACCATGAATATATCATTTAAATGTCATATTAATATGTTCATTGTAATATATAAATATGGTAACATTTATTTTTCTATTGTACATCATGGTATATAATATTGGGTTTTGCTTCAATGTATATTATTAATTGTAATTATATTCTATGCAAAAACATTCATATATAGTTGTATATGTGTGTATTCATATATGTAATATACACAGATGCAAGCACATGCATGCATGTACACAGATACATATACAGGTTACATGTACATATAAACTCCTTGAGAGCAGGGATGGCTTTACTTTTTTCTTTGCATCCCAGCACCTAACACAGTGCTTGCTATACAAAAAGTGCTAAAGAAATGTTCATTGATTAGTGGTTTCAGTTTCCTTTTCTGCAAAATGGAGGTCATAGTTATAATAGTAACTCACATTGACTGAGTCCTGTAAGATTTATAACCAATCCTATGAGGACTGGAGTGAAAATATTATGAACCTCATTTCATGAATGAGGAAACTGAGGCTCAAAGAGATGAAACACCTTGTCCTAGGTCACATCACTGACAAATGCTGGAGCAGGAGCCAAGCTCAGGTCTCCTGGGCTCCAAGTTCAGGTTCTATCACCGCCTTTGTCTATCCTTTGTTCTGTGAAGTTTGGATTCAGGAAAAGGGCCACACTTGAGAACCTAGAGGGCCACATGTGGCCTTAAGGTTGCAGGTTCCCCATCCCTGGCCTAACCTCTCACCACCCTCAGGAAGTTATAAGGAATTGATAAAGCCCTGTGCCACTGAAATGATGATATTGACTTCATAATCTTGAAACAGCAGAAGAAATTAGGTAAAAAAATAAAACCTGAAAGGACAAACAATCCTCATTGACTAAGTCCCTTGAAAAATGTACATATTATGTCACAACATATAGACTGACATATATTGATATGTGTGTACATCCATATTTACACAGGATCTCCCAGAAGTCTTACATGAAATTTTCAGTTCTAATAGTCTGAATTTCACTAAGACTTTTAGAGTGACCTGTAGATGTAGATGTATACATCTATGTTTGTATATAAATCTATATCTGTGGCTGTAGATGCAGACATACACATAGCTTAGACATAGAAACAGATATAGCCATGGATACACAGATATCATTTAGATACATAAGCACAGATTATAGAAATAGATATAGGCATAGACTGTAGGCTTAGACATATAGACAGAAACAGTTACATAGATATAGATTACATACAGACAGAAATAGATTTGATAGAAAGACATATATGGTTTCTCTTTTTCATAGTTAACTGATTGGTTAATATTTCTCTCATGTCAAGAGACTGACTGACAATCAAGTGCACTCATCATCATGATGCTACGTGAGGATCACTGAATGTCTAGATTATTAAGGCTTGGACTGCAAAGTTAGGCTTTCAGGGCAACCTAGGGAATTTGGAAGCAGAAGTAGGGTAGTAAAGGAGGTATCTAACTTATTATACATATTTCTTCCACTCAGGTCTGTTATGATAAAATGCACAAACTTCTGTTCAGAGCTCTATTTGTTTGTTCATGGACCAACTCGTCTGAAATCTAAAACCTGGTCACCTGAGCCTGCTTCACTACAGTGAAACTTACAATCCTATCAATACGTCCCTGAGATTTTTGAATTAAACTTTGATACATTCTATCTAACCTCCCCACTCATTCCCAGATCCTCCCATCCTCCTTGCTCAGGCCAATGATCATTACATGTTGAATTTGAAGAGCCAAACCACTGACCATTCTCTCCACTCCCCACCCCCCCCCCCATTCACTCTGGGTCCTATTCTCAGAGGCAATGATCTTATCCAGCAATTTCCTCCTCTGACAGAGTTTCCATGGCAACTTGTGCCCTCATAATCACAGGAAGCCTATGAGGAAACATACACAGGGCGGCTCCTTCAATCCAATCATTCCAGCTGTGAGCCAGGGAGCACCCTTTTAATAGAATGGCCTTCCAGAAACAGAGCCAGCCTGAGAGCAAGTGGATTCCACCTGCCCACAGAATAGGAGATTCCACTGTGCCACAGGCATGCCCATGGACAGCCATATTGAATAACATTTAAGCTCAATGGACAAGTAGGAGTAGAAGCCATGAGACACTGGGTTATTTTTAACACTGGGACCTGGGATGAGGTGAAAATAAAAGTCCCATCATTGCCCCATCTCTAATGAATAACTCTTGCATGAGTCAGGCCAAGGGACTGGGCTCAATGATTTCTCCATGACAAATTATGGGCCCATTTTGACCTTGGAGACAGTGGTCTTGAACTATCCCATCTGAATGAATCCTCCTATGTCAGGTGGATAACTTTTAAAATCAGAGGTTATACAAACATTTTTTTTGAAGAGTTAGAACTATCCAAGAGATGGAAATATGGAAATAGCAGGTACTTAAGCACATCAATACATCAAGAGTCTTTCTGAAACCCTAGTGGTCTGTCTCACTTTAATTTCTTTTCTTTCCCCCAATTTCCTGTTTCATATCCCTCCTTCCCTTCTTCAGTCTCTTTCCCTCCTTTCTTTTCTTCTCCCTCCATCTATTCTTTGATTAATTTCTTTTCATACCCTTCTTTTGGTCACCATACCTATTAACTTTCCCCTCACCTGTGTAAATGAATAATGCTTTTGTTTCTTTAGGTAAATTTTCAACATAAATTGTCAGGCCATCCCTAGAATTCTGCAATGACCATTAATAGACCTCAACTTTCAGATTAAAAGAATGGAACCCACCCCCTAGGTCTTTTGCCCATGCTATTCCCAGATCTGGAAAGTACATCCTCACGCCCTCTGCCCATAGACATACTTTGAGGACCAACTCGTGTCTCACATTCTCCATTAAATATTTCTTGGACACTCTGGCCTTTAAGTGATTTCTCTCTCCTTTAAATATTCTTTTTCATTTAATGTAGTATCTAGCACAATGTTTTTAACAGAGTAAGTCCTTTATAAATGTTTGTTGAATTACACCCACATTGAATTAATCAAATACAGCTTTTTGACATCTCAAATAATTTAATTTTTCTGAAAGGTAGTAATGATGATGATGGTTACAATGACAACTAGAGTTTACACATCACTTTAAGGTTTACAAAGAACTTTATAAATATTATCACATTTTATCCTCACACCAACTCTTAGAAATGGGTATTTGCATTATTCTCCTTTTACAGATGAAAAAACTGAGGCAGAAAGGTTTGGTGACTTTCCCAGAGTCACAGAGCTAGTAAGTACCTGAGGTAGGACTGGAACTGAGGTCTCCCAGCGTTCTCCCAGCATTGTGCTCCCAAAAAGAATGCTGATCTTAAAACTAAAGGTTTTGGTTTGAGTCTTGGCTCTAATATTTTCTAGCTGTGTCACCCTTGAGTGGTCTGGTCCTTCAACCCCTTTGAGCTTTAATATCTCCACATGTAAAATTGGGATGAAAGGTAAGGTAAGGAGGCAAGCATTTTGTAAACTTATAAAATATATAAATGTAAGTTATTGTTATTTTATTATTTGTTTCCCTATTCAAGATTAAAATTTCTTTGGAGGCAAGAATTGTACATCAAGTATTTTGTTTCCTCCATAACACCAACCACAGTGATACGCACGTAGTTGCTGTACCAGAAATCCAAGAAGGATAATTACAACCCAGTGTATTCACTCATCCAAAATCCAAATGCAGAGAGCATTGCAATATGTCAGGAAAACATAGTCGTAGACTTGTCTCTATCACTAACTAGCCATATAACCCTGGGGAAATCACCAAACTTCCTCTTGCTTCCTTATCTTCAAAATCATGGAGCTGGACTAGATGATTTTTAAGGTCCCTGTAGACTCTGACATTCTGGATTCTAAGCTATCACAAAGTGCTTTCACCAAATGTCCTCTAATGAGCCCATTTTGTTGACATCCCTTCCAGCTTTAAAACTGCATGGTCTGCGATTAAGCTCCAGAGTTTCTCAATCTCTCTAATATAAACCATTCCTCCTTATGCCTACATCATGATAGCACCACTCCTTGATGCACCTTCCACTAGGGAGGTAGAATGGAGCCAGAGGCAGTCCTGGTCTGAGAAGAAGAAAGCCAGGCATTGATCTTTCTTTGAGGAGGCCCCCACCATCATCTCCTTGAAGCTTGGACTCCATCTCCGGTCCCCAACTGGTCTCCCAGTTGGCAGCGACACTCAAAGAGGCCGCCCCACTGGGTTGGCCAGTGTCCCTGTTTGACTTCAGTGCCAAACCCAAGTCGTCTGGCACGGTGGCAGGCCCTGTCTCTCTGCATATGCCTATAGAAAAAGCAGATACTTTGTGAACAAGTCCTGCCTTGGACTTCCAATGAAAACATCTCAGCAGGATTACGTGGAGATATTTTCTTTGTCAATCTCAGGCAAGATATTTGAACAGGAAAACCCAGCTGAAACCACTGAAAGTTCCCAGGGGCTTAGGACTGATCTGGTTACTTTACAAAAGGCATTTAGTTTTTCATCTTGGAGGCTCCTGCAGGTATGAGGCTAACTCAAGAGGAAACATGTTTGCCTTTAAAACTCAAGGTCATAGGTTCATACACTGGTAGGGAAGCTTGATCTCTGCTACACCAAGAATTATTGGTAAATGAGGGGCTGACTTGCCTATGAGAAGATAAATCTGAAGAGGTGTCCAACAGTGTACTAAGAAACTGCCCAGTCTCCATTTTCCAGTTCTTTGTACTTAATCCATCTACTTCAGGTTCCAGTAGATGGATTAAGTATAAGGAACTGGAAAATGGAGACATTCTCCTTCAGCCTCTCTTCTCTGCATGGTTTAAATCCATTCCATTCACAGTGGATTTGGTAACTGATAAGGGAACCTGGATTTCCAAAGCCAATTCTATTCACCCCCAGAGAAGACTGTGGGAGTTAAATGTCAACAAAGGAACCTTGTGGTCTTCTTGCTTCTTCCAACCCAAACCAAGAAAGGTTTCTGGTTTAACCTCAGCTCCATAGGCACTCATCACATATCATCTTAAAGGATTCTGGGTAAGAACAAAAAAAGCATCCTCTGAAGTCATAATAGCCTTGTGTGGACAGAGATTTGCATAACTGTGTGTGCCGAGATAAAAATTCTCTACCAAAAAAAAAAAAAAAGGAAAAGATGTGCCTCCCTTAACAATTCCCTCAATAGAGCATATAGCTTTGAATCAGGAAAGACCAGGGTCTGAATTCCATCTGTGTCACTAGCTGTATGACTATAGGGAAAAATGTAACTTAAGTTCCTTGAGTTTCAGTTTCTTCATCTGTAAATGGGGATAAAAATATCCATAGTACCTACATCTCACAAGTTTGGAGGCTCAAAGGAGTTAATGCAGGTACAATACTTCGCAATCTTTAAAGTGCTGCATAAATGTCAGCAATGAATATTCTTTAAAAAAGATAGTCCAAGGGAAGAAATAGGGCTTACTAAAAATCATCTTTTAACTGTATGCACAAGAAAACTTGTTAATGGTAGAATAGTCTAAAAATTGAGAGGTAAAGTGGTGTCAACTTTGGTCTAAGTTCTGAGAAAAATCAGTATCATGATAAGAGAGCTTGGAATTGATACTTTGGAAGGAAATGATTTGGATAATAACCATTTTTTAAAAAACTATCTTTAAAAAAGGTTAATGCCAGTAGTTGAGGCCTTGTCGTGCGGTTCAGACATTTTAAAATTGTCCTGCTATCAAGCTGGATATGAGTTTTTTAAAAAAAAATTCTTAAGTGTTTTAAACTTAAAAAAAGAAATATCTCCCCATAAATTACATTTTTTTTAAAAAATGGGATGATTTTGGATAAGTTTTCTTATATTGAGAAGGAAAAAAGTGGATTTGGTTTAATCAATGCTATTTATTGGTATTAGGAAGTATTTTGGTCTGTTGGCCCAAAGTATGCAAAGAAATATTGATATTTTTCAATCACACTGTTCTCTGTAATCAGAAGAATGTATGATAATAGCTCTAGGATATAGGCTATAAATATGATCAATATACACAGTTGTATTGAACTGGAGTCAACCAATAATCATGATCTTTTTATTTACTATTATATATTGACCATGATATAGTTGGTGTGCTCTGCAGTAGGACCCTAAGAAACTGTCTCTCTGACAAACTGAGTGAAAATCAGCCTCCAGTTGATAATTCAGAATTATTCTAGTTGCCTGGAAAACCAGCTATTTCTCAGGAAATATTCATTGAATTTGTTCTTTATAGATGACCCATGTAGGTAGTTCAGTAATGTCTTTGTAGCTAGAACCTGAGTTCTAGAGAACCTGAGTATGTGAGGGATGAGGATGTTGACTCTATGGGTGTGTGTGTGTGTGTGTGTGTGTGTGTGTGTGTGTGTGTGTGTGTGTGTGTCTGTGTCTGTGTGTCTGTGTGTCTGTCTGTGTGTCTGTGTGTGTCTGTGTGTGTGTGTCTGTGTTGGGGGAAGGGTGAGGTAGAGGGATGTAAGTCTCCTTCCCCATGGATATCATGCTATTAACCAGAAGTTTCAGGAATGAGCCTGAAGTCATGAACAACCAAGGAGTAATGGCAGCCAAGATTCCCTGAGAGATGAATGGCTTCACTCACCCTGTCCTTGAATAAGTCTAAGAGGTCCATACTGCTTAGACAGCCATTGGGAGTACCTTTCAATCATATCCTTTTTATTTAAGTAATACACATTTTGCATTTTGCTTTCCTGAAGAGGAGAGGACAGAAATTTTCTCAACAAGTCAAGTAAAGTAGCACTTCTATTAAGCATTTTAATCCTGACCAAGTCACTTAACCCCTCTACGTCTGAATGACTGCTTCACTAAAGTGAGAATGATGGTAAGCTGTCTTAGGCAGAGTTATCTCATAGGCTTGTTGTAAAAGAAATCAATTAGATAATTAATCCAAAATGCTTTGAAAACCATAGTGTCCACAAAAATAGAGAACAAGATACATATTTTATAAACACATTAAATTTCACCACATTTGGAAGTAATAGGTATCCCACCACCCCACCTTATTAGAGCCACTTCTATTGGCTATACTGCAAAGATACAAGACAGACATGAAAAAACTCTAATAACTGTATTAAAGGGCAGGGGCAAGTCATAGGAGTAGAATGCAATGATTTTAGTGATCTTAGAAGGAGGGCTGAAGTACCAGGAAGGTGAATATATCTTTGAACTTCAATACCATAAGGGACTTCCCTGATGCCATGTAGCCAGAACTTTAATTAGATATATTATTTAAAGACTTTCTAAAGTGCACTATATAGAGAAACTTCAACTTATAGCTACTAAATTCTCCCTTCATTAAAGCAGGTCCTGCTTTAATGAATAGATAAAACTCATTCACAACACCCACCTGCTTACAAACAAGAGACAAAAGTCTTTAAAGACAAGTAGTGTCTGTGTCATTATCTGGCTCAGTTAACTCTTTCTAGAGACAGTAAAGGTATGTTTCTGCCTTGACCAGGCCAAAATGCCACAGATTTGAGGTCTCAACTGGTGATGCTTTTTTAAACTGTAATGAAGCAATCTCTGTACTCTAGCCAAGTGTCACTTGCATGGCTAAATGTTAAATCACCAGTAGAGGAGCAACATGAACCAACAGAAGCCTATGTCCTCAGCAGGATCACTGCTGAATGGTTGGGTCTTCTTCCTTTTTTTTTTCTTCTGGTTAACAGCATTTACATGAAAACAGGATCTTCGCTGCTGCACATTCTCCACTCCCAAGCTACAGTTCTCTCTTTGCGATGGCTCAGTCATAGCCTAAGTTACCTATCATGGCCTCCCCAACATGAGGGCTCTGAGTCAGGAACATGTGACTACTCTCTAGTCCTCTAATCAAACACTGCAGGGGAGGAGGGGGACTGGGAAAATGAAGCAGAAAGGTAGAAAAGTTCTCTACTTTGAAGAGCAGTTAAATTCAGTTTGTGTCTCTTTCCCCTTGATTACAGAGAACTGAGGAACAAAACTTGATTCCTGAGTTCCAGGACATTTAGCTCTGGATTTTATCTTCTAAATGAGTAGAGCACTGATGCATTCCATCCAAAACAGCAGATAAATCATTTATTTGGGGTCATGAACTGGATTATATTTTTATGGAGGTCCTCTCCACCTTTAGCAGACTTACCTGTTCTTTGGATTGAAGGATTTTTAACCTTTTTTGTACCATAGACCTCTTCGGGCAGTCTGGTGAAGCCTATAGACCCCTTCTCAGAATAATGTTTGGTTGTCTTTATTCATAATTGAAGGAGATGCAAAATTTCACTGAGAAGTTAGTGAATGTAAAGATGAAATATTTTTCCTCTCAAGTTCATGGACTCTTTCAAATCTACTCACAGACCTCAGGTTAAGAAGCCCTGGCTAAGACTAACATTACAATATTTGAATTCTCTGAGCACACAGCACTGATGGTAGGTAGAGCCAAGATAGAAGTATGCTGAGTGGCAAAATCAAACAGGTCCAGGCTTTAAAATTTGTCATTTTCTCAGAGATCATCTACATGTAGATCATTATGAAACTGAATGTATTTGGAGAGACTTATTCCACGATGAAGCTAAAGAGCGTAAGAAAGTTCTTCCTTCAAGTTTAGCAAACCTTGTGTCATCCAGAGTCTTGCCCATTTTCTCTGGATCATTACTGACTTGACTTTGTACAAATTGATGAGTTGAGATGAACAGAATAAAAAGAATAGATAAGCTGGTGTTGTCTCCAAAGCCACTATACACAGGGTTAGCTTTTTTACTCTTCCCAGGCCTGGTGGGGGCCACTGATAGAGTATCTCCTCTGTACATCATGCGACTGTGAGTCAATTTGATAGGATTCTCTCTCTCTCTAGAGAGACAGCCCAGCACACTTGTGTATTCTTATACTCATCATAGATCCAAAGGTGTTTAGGGAGGTTCTTCACTGAAAAGGTGGGGTTCAGACAAAGGAACAATGAGGAATCCATTTTCTCTTGTGATGCCTAGATAAGTGAGAACAAGCTTAGCTACCTCCTCTGTCTCTCTCCTCTACCTTTCTCTCTGTATTTGTTTATCTCTCTTTTTCTGTCTTTGTCTCTTCTCTCTCTCTCTCTCTCTCTCTCTCTCTCTCTCTCTCACACACACACACACACACACACACACACACACACACACACACACACACACACACACGGGGGGGGGGGGGGGGGGCAAGACTACCCCCTGGAACTCCTCAGACCTGGCCCTTTGCTCTTGCAGCAAAAGGAAAATCCTGTCAAAATGGCCTAACGATCTTCTAATATTTCCATGCAATTAAGGCCCACATCTGTCTCCCAGGCCCCCGGACTCCTTTGCTAATGCACAGACATGAACTAAACAGTCTGTCTTGTCGATCTGAAAGGTAACAAAGGCCTCCATTCATAACTGGAGGCACTTTCACCATTTTTTTTCAAAGTGAAATAGAGTTTTCACTTTGAGAATAACCTGTGTGGCAAGCAGGCGAAGGATTTTCCTCCCTAATAAATCAACTTCAACAGCCCAATAAAATGCTGCCTCCCTCCCCCTACTCCTGTTCCACTCCCCCCCTCCACTGTCCCCCTCACCTCCTGCCAACCACAGCAGACCCACAGAATCATGTCGAGCTGAGGAAGGGCAGCACAGCCCAGAGAGGTGGGGAAGGGCCAGCAAGGCCGGAGCCCCTGTGGAAGGAGAAGGAAGATGCCCTTTGGAGGCCAGACCTCAATTGTTAGAGTAAGTTTTCCCATCTCCTCTAACTTCATCTCCTTCCTCAGCCTTCCAGTGAGTTGAGATGCATTCAGTTTGCCCCCCTCACTCCCTCCCCCTCTAAACTGTGTGCTTGTTCCTTTTACTTTGGGATGAAACTCTGGAATGAAGTTCCAAAGGACTGAGCTAGAGGTTCCAGCCTACATTTGCCACCCAAACCTGGTGGGAGCCCTAGCAAGACGGAGAGATTTCCCTCCCCCCTACAAAGCCTTAAGTGTGAGATTGCTAGAGATAGAGCACTGACAAGCATTGGTCTCTGTCTGTTTATCCAAACTAGATCTTTTGAGGCTACCTAACACTAACAGGCCTTAGAGACATCAATCAGAAAACAATGGAAAATGCAAAGTCAAACAGTATTGCCTGTTTCTTTTCTTTTCCTCTTCTCCTCTCCCCTCTCCTTTCTTCTATCCTCTTCTCCTCTCCTTTTTCTTCTCCTCTACAGTCTTCCCCTTCCCTTTCCCTCCAGTCTCTTCCCATCTCCTCCCCTCTCCTGGTCTTTCTTCTCTACTTCTGTTTCCTAATCTCTCATTCTTTAATTCATTCAACAACATTTATTAAGATCCTACTGTGCCAGGCATTGTACTAGGTAATCCAGATACAAAGATAAAAAAGAAACAGCCCTTGCTCTCAAGCGGCTTATATTCCATTGGGGAGCAAACAAAATAAGCATAGAAAATTAAATACAAAGTATCCCCACAAAACGAAATTCCCATGGCAGGGGGCAGAGGGAAGGCACTAACAATTGTGGGAGTCAGTATAGGATTCCTGCAGAAGAGATGTATTTTAATCCAACTAGGGATTCTGAGATGAAGGTGAAGAGAGAGCGCTTTGAGCCTGGGACAAGGCAAGGAAAGGGGAGAGTGAATGTTGAGGATGGAAATGTCGAGTGCAAAAAGAAGAGTCATGTTCAGTAAGCATCACAAGTTAGGCAGGAACCAGGTGAAGGGCTTTAAAAAGCCAAGCCAATCAGTTTGTAGTTGATTTTAAAGGGAAAGAAGAAGCCACATTCTTCTCTGTCTTGGTCTGTGTCTGTGTCCATTTCTGTGTTGGTGCCTGTGCCCAAGACTGTCTCAGTCTCTCTCTGTCTCTGTCTTCTATTGTATACACATTGAAAATCCATCTCAGAAGAAAAGTCTCAGGACACATCCTATAGCACAATGATTTCAGGGGTGTGAAGATGGTGGTCCTCTACAGGTGAAGACAACCTGTACAGCCCTCCCTTCCTTCAAGGGGAACAACATTTTCATTGCCTGAGATCTCAGGAAGATTCTTAGAAGCACAGCAACTTTGGAAATAATAAAAGGAACAGATTCAGAAAAAACCTGAATGCAATATGATACAGAATGAAGTGTGAAGAACCAGAAGAACAATTTATAGTGCCTACATGACATCACAAAGCAGAACTTTGTAAGATTTAAGAACCATGATCAGTGCGAGGACCAATCACAACTCCAGAAGGCTGATGTTCCCCATCTCTTGGCAGAGAGGTATTGGACTAGTAAGTAGTGTTGGGGTGACCTTGGACAAGTCACTGAAGTACCCTTGGACTAGATGACCTCTGGGGTCCCTTCCAACTCCAGATCTATGATCCCATGAACCCATGCTCAGGTGTAGAATGAGACATATTTTCAAACTTGGTCAATGTATGGATTTATTTTGTTTCACTATATTTATTTGTTACAAGGAATAGCTTTTATTTTGGGGGTGGGATGATGGAGAGTGGGGAGAATGATAGTGATAACAAAAAATAAAAAATGTCAATGAAGTGTTTTTAAAATACAATGAAGAAAGCAAAGGAAGTTTAGGAGGCAACAAAAACAAACAGGACTTTGTTGGAACTACCATGTCAAATTTAATGTAGACAAAAGAGATCCACGCTGTCATATATAATTCTCTTTTTCTATTCTTTGTGCAAGGAAATGTTCTTCTTTGTCAAATTCATCATCCTCCTCATCATAATTTTAATGCTCTCGCAAAAAACATAACTAGAAAATGCCTGGAACCTAGAATAGCCCAGAACTTAGTCTGACTGTCCTGTCTGGATATGTTATATCTAGATTGTTTGGGCAGTGAAAGGTCTTTTAACATTCATACCACGTGAAAGAAAGAAATTCTGGTAACTGATGGCTTCAGATTTCTCCTGCTCCAGCTCCAGCCCCAGCCTCACTCTTTTTTCATAGACCACTGGTAAAAAGCAGATGCTTTATTCAAGAATCTGATTTAAGAAAAGTAATGCACTTGGGTCAAAGGAAATTTTGATTAAACAAAAATCTCAATCATAAATTTAGAGCCAGTAAGGCCCTAACAGGCCAACTAGCCTGATCTCCTTGGGTTTCTTTTAGAGATTAGGAAATTGAAGGCTACGGATGTAAAGTGACTTGCCCCAAAATCACAGAGCAGAATTTGTATCCAGGTCCCATGACAAAATTGTTGTGTGTTTTAAAAAAAACAACTCTGGTTCTAATCTCCAAGCCTCCAGTCTGACAAATATCCAGTAGAGGGCTTCTTTCTGCATTGAATGGGAACTCTGAATCTCAGAAAACATGTAACTTTATAAGTAAGATTATGGAAAAATGATTCAAGCCACACATAATGAAGATGTCTGGAAACTGATGCCCAGATAGATTATTTGCCCAAGGTCACACAGTTAGTAAAAGTGAATAATATCTTCCATTTGTAAAGCACTTTATCCATTTAATTGCTTTCATACCAACTCTGTCATTTAACTCTCACAACAGTCCTGTGAAAGATATGACAGCTATTACTAATGTAGCATCTGGAACAAGGAGAAACCTTAGAGGAAACTGAGTCCAAGAGAAGTGATTTCCCTAAGGTCAAACAAGTATGAGAGGCAGATTCAAGTCTAACACTCTTTCCACTATCCTCTGTTGCCACCCATTTTGTAAATGAGGAAACTGACATCCAGAGAAGTGACTTCTTTACTTAGATTAGAACTCAAATCTTCTGAATTCTATTCCATGGCTCCTCTATACCACTTCTTGTGAGGCTATTTCCACATCCTAACTGACAACTCATACTCTTGTTGTCTGGCTGGTGTGTTTACAACAAATTCTATTTGACAAATAAATTTAGCATAACAGAAAAATTCATGATTTTCTGTCCCTTTAGCAATAAGTCTATTGAATGGAGATTTCCTTTAGGCATGGAAGTACATACAATAAGTGTATCTGAGTAGACATACAACCTTAAACGTTTTAAATAAAATATGACACATTTTCCCAAATGAAATGCTAATGATTTGTGGTAGAGTAAGACTTTTTTTTTGTTCAATACAGAGTACTTTTCTTGGCATCCTAAGGAAGCTATGGATTATAATAGAAATCTCATTTCAGATTTAAATCCCAAGGGAGCCTGTTCCTCGCTCAATTACCAACACATTTTGAAAAACAGGACAAATTTTGTTTTAAATATTTAGCATTTAAATATGGTTACAACAGAAAGCATAAATCCAAGATTGACAATACAATTATTTTTCTTCTGCCAATCTCATAAAACCTTCCCTTCTCACAATTTGTTATTGTTCATAAATACAAAGTACAATGAGTATTTGCTTTATATAAGCAAAGCAATAGAACAGCATATCATTCCCGTATACTACAGCAGGAGACTTCCATTTGTAAGAGATTTGGAGATAATATATTAATTTTTGATCTCCTGTCAAACTTATTAAAATGGGATTCAACCTATAATTGTATTCCCACAGAGACCCACTTCTGTTAATACCAAAATCCTGGCCTCTCTATGCTGCCCCATATGGGCACATCTGGCATGAATTTCATTGAATGGAATTCCTCTGCAGATCTCCCCAGATCTTCACACCCTCAACCAAATTGGGTTGATTGCCACAAACCAGCCTCAGGATACCAGACCACCAGGCAGAGTTTTCCACGATAGCAGGCCAGAGGTTAGGAGGACCATCAGCAGCCAGGATGGTGATACCACTATCCAAGGCTCCAACTTAGATACTTCTCTGCTGTGAGGTGTTTGAGTTGAGTTGTGGTTAGGAGTTGCTATCAGGCCTTCTTTTGCCTCTTACTACCGACTATATGTGACCTACTGTGAAATGTCAGGCCCTTCAGCCTCGTATATACAGCTCAGAAGACTTTTTACAGCTCATCAGAGCAGAAAGTAAAGAGCGCTGCACCTGTGTGTGTGTGTGTGTGTATATATGTTCATATATGTGTGTTCAATTCACACATCTTGCATTTCCTGTTCATCAGGGTTAGATAAAGGGCCTAAACAGGAAGGGCTGAAATGCTAAATCAGATTGATATTCTAGTTGAAGCAGCCAGAGGAACCCAGATTTGCTCTTTGAATGCCAGATTAAGGATTTTATTCACTGAAGCTTTAGGAGCAGTCCATTTGGCCAGTCCCACTATATTCTCTCCTAAAACCCATTGGAATTAGGTTAGAATCACCTAAAATCCCCTAATGGCATATGGGACGAGAGTTCACGAAAGTGAAACATCAGAAACTGATTTTCTTTTTTTAAAAAAAAAGGATTAGCTATTTCCAAAGGGTCTTGTGGGTGGGCAAGACCACTTTACAAAGAGAGGAAATAAGGTACCAAGCAGTTTTAGTAATTCTCTGGGGCTCCACAAGTTACCTGGAAAATGGAGCTGAATGAATTTCTGTTCTGCTCTGTAGGTGGTCATACAGATGAGATGACTATTTTTTTAATCTGTCTAGATCATCAAGGAGCTCAAATAATTTATTCAATATTTAATAATCCACTGACTATCAGGCAATGGAATGGATTGAAAAAAATCATATGGGCCAAGAAGTCCCATGGCCCAAGTTGTAATTCTGGATCTGCCAATCCTTATTTGTGTGATTCTGAGAAAGTCAGCTCATGTCTCTGGGACCCAGTGACATCTTCCTTAAAATGAGAGGATAGGTAAAATAAATGCTAAGGTCCCTTCTAGTACTAGCATACCTGGATGCTACCTGCCATCTCCATGAAGTGGTTAGCAGTGCACCCCACAAAAACGTTTCCTGAGTTCTCCTTGTCAGATACTCTCCGTGATGTGTGTGTGCAAAATAAAACCAAATGATGTCTTAGCTCCCTGAGTTACTCTTTCCTCAGCAAGTCATAACAACTTCACATACAACGTACTATCCCTTAGTTCCTATGAGACAAATTGGAACCATTATTGTCTCCAGTTTCATGCTGTATGGAATAAAGACCTGGGATGAAACAGCAATTGGCCCAAGGTCACAGAACATTTGAGGAGCTGGAAGTACTGGGCCCTTAATTCTAATGTATAAGTCTTTCATAATTTTCTTTAAAGAACTAGATCTTCTCAGTGCCAGTAGAGGGTGCTTCCTCATACCTTGTTTTTACACCTTTAATATAACTCAAGACTTTCTTCTCCAGGAAGTTTTTCCAGATTAATTTGACGGATTTATCATTCGACCAGTATAACCCCTGACCCACTCACTCCTTCTCCAGTGGCCTTCAGAAGTTTCACATTTATTGGTAGACATTGCAGTCAGTTATACATGTACCTCTTACTCCTCAGCTAGACTATCAACCCCTCAAAGACAAGGACTATACTATATCCTTCACTGTACCCCATTCCTCTTAGACTTTACATGAAACACTTGTTTCATAGGCTGCAGGCACTGAGATTCAGTCTGCTGGCTCTGACATTTTTAAATTGTACATTTCCTCCATTAATACAGTAAGTCCAAGTAACCGCCTCATGCCACTATCTTAGAACCAGGAAATGAAACTGACCATCAAGTGCAACTGACCATCAGTTAAGGCACATGGGCAGACCAAGCAGAAACATTTAGAAAGTAGGGTAGGCTGAACTGTTGGGAGAACATTTCATTTTAATTATCTCCAATACTTTATTCTGTTAGAGGATAAATCCTGTATAGCTACCCATGTACTTTTAATTTCTACAGAGCCATATGTTTACCTGTTTTTCCTTCTTTGCAAAGCTATGTATGAATGAGGTTCTTTTTGCTTCTCTATCACCACGTATACATCACAAACATCAACAAGAATCCTGATAGGATCATTTATCATGGGTTGCAATCCTTTTCTTTACTTTCCATTTGATAATGCTATTTTAACTTTTTTTAATGAAATGAGTTGATTCTTTAACACATCTTTAAGAATTTTACCCTATGTGCCTTGAAAGTTACTTCTATTTATGGCCTGAAACTGTTGCTTGGAGCTTGGTCATGGCTCTCTGTTTCAAAAGGTAACAGCTATTCTAAAAAGGTTTGTTCCATACCCAGCAAACCCCCATCATGTGCTCTCTGTCACTCTCTTCTCCCTACTGCTGATTGTAACTCAGATAGGAGTATGTGTGAGTTGACTCTTTCCTCTTTGAAAAGAGCCAGTTCGCCTCTTTCATTCTAGGAGACATAACGAGAAAACTATCAGAAACCTCGTTAGCATGTGAATGTGGCTAGATGTGTGTGCCTGCGTGTGTGTGTGTGTGTGTGTGTGTGTTTTCTGGGTACCTTTGTTCCATTTGAAAGGGAGGGAGTCTGCCAAGAGACACAAAGACAGATGAGAAAATCAGAAGAAGATTTTTGCAAGCTCGTGTATCTGTAGTTTCTGGTGTTTTCAGGGGATAGCATCTCCAACCAGCAGGGGTGATGCCTCTGCCAACTCAGTCAGAACAACAAATATGATCTTTGTGGCACTACCTCTGACCCCTGATGGATTTAAGACTAGTGTGTGCATGGGCAGGTTTGCAACCTCTGTCCCAATTTACATACGATTTTACAACTTCCCTAGAGCCAACACTTGGGCTGGATTCACTCAGAATGAAGCAGGCTGGAAGAAACAACAAGAAATCAAAAGAGTTTCAGTAATACCGCCAATAATTTTAATGTGCAGAGACAGTGGTGAGCATTTGTGGGACTAAGTGTGGGACTGGCACTTTAGACCCTAATGCCACTGAGATCTACTGCTAAGTTGTTTTAAGACCTTCCTCCTCAGATGCTCCCACTCCTTGCTTTCTGCCTCCTTATTGTAAGAAGAAAGATCACATCTCCATGGGGAAAAGCAAGGGGAACAAGGCAAAATTTTCATTATTTTCATAACATAATCTCAATATCACAACATGCTTTGGCTCTTTCTTTGAAGAAATAAACATAGTTCCTTCTTCTTACCTTGGCCACATAAACTCAATTCAAAAGAGTGAATTTTGAATTTAAGGATATGCATGGGACATGAAGGGTTTAGGAGACAGCACTGGAAAAATTAACTGGCTTTTACTACCAATTGCTTCAGATAACTGCTTCATTAGACAAGTCATTTGACTTTTCTGAAAGCCTCAATCTCTATCTTTAAAACTAGGAATTACATCTGCTAATTGACCTACTTCAAAGGGACCTCACAGTGGGGGGAGGGGGGAAGATGCAGTGCTTCCAGGTTTACAAAACAGCTTTACAAACATTATATCTTTTTATCCCCCAGCTGGGAGTTAGGTGCTATTATTATTCCCATTACACGGATGAAGAAGCAGAGGCAGTCAGAGAGCAGTTAAGGATCACACAGCTAGCAATGTCTTAGGGAGGAACTGAACTCAGGTCTTCCTGACTCTAGGTTTGACATTCTATCCACTGCACCTTTTAACTGTCAATATTAATAACTGAAATCTTATAGGCCTTTAAAATTTTCAGGCTACTTTACATAACTGATTTCATTTGAGGATATAAAGCTATAAAGGAAATTTGAGAATACTCAGTCCAAACCCTAAGTGAAAAATGTGGCAGGCTGAATGACTTGCCCAAGGCCATATAGGTAGTAAATACCAGAATTCAGATTCAGACCTAAATATTTTCCTTCAGGTCCAGAGCTCCTTACACTGGACCACTATGAAACATTCTGCTAAAGCAGAGAGATTTCAGATGATACTGAAATTCATAACCTGGTTGTTATTTCTAGCATTATGGTTTTTTTTTTAAATTTGTCTTTGATACAAAGCTCTCCACTAGGAATCTTGCCTTTTGCCAAATGATTTCTTATAAAATGTCACTGAGAAGAAATTACCTGAATAGATACCTCTTTAACAAAAATAGGTTGTTTGCTGTACTAACCAAACTTTCATTCTTGATCTGTCATCCTCTCATCAGAAATCACATAAACAGTCTGTTGGAAGTACTTTATTATTATTATTTGCATCAATATCTAACTGTAATCCCGAAAAGCAAGACCCTTCTCCCCGGCTAAGATCAGGCATATATTTTGGTCTACAGGGGATCTCATTCCTCCAAACAAGAATTGTCACAGAGACTTTGTTATTCCAGTCCAGATCATAAGCAGGAAAGGAAAGAGGGCATGGTTAATGTACATGTCACCATGTGGGTTATGGTCACAGCCTCACCCAAACTCAAACTCTGCTCAAGCTGCCGAGAGAAACAGGAAATGGCCAGGCGTATATATAGCCTCATTGTGTTTATCCAGAGGTGGTGTTTTGCACAGATTATGATGAACTTTTTCATGGGAGAGGACATAGCATTCACTTTTACAAAACCTTGTGTGTGCCCTGAGCAGTTTGTACAATTAATTTCTCACTCAGTTGGAGAAGAAAAAAGGACATAATTCCTTTTAGTCATTGCTTCATTTTAAAGGTGAACAGAGTGGTGCATTCCCCTGTCTATATCCTCTAAAAATTTCTAGATAACACTGAGCAAAAGCTCAGAGAGGCTGAAAAAAAGGGATGGAAAAATCCAGGATTTCTATGAGACCCCAAATATTCGCCATCTGGGAAAAAAAATTCCACTGACTGGGTTTGCATAGAAATGTTCTCTGCTCCTTATTTTGCCTCCCTGCCTTCTCTCCTCTTCTCCTTCATCCTCTTTCCCACTTAACAAGAAAACTAACACAATCTTCATTTTAAAGCAAGGTGTCTTAACCTGGAGGCTATGAACTTGTGTGTGTGTGTGTGTGTGTGTGTGTGTGTACACACATATATACGTGTATGTATATATGTATATATGCTAATATACATGTGTATATATGCACACACACACACACACCCCCTCCTAACCCTTATCCCCACAGAGCAGGAGGGAGTATTGCTTATTGCCTATTGGTTAGATTGAACACGAAGCTGAGAGGGGTGTACAGATATTTTCTCTAGTTCTGCTACAAATAGATTTTATCTTTCCTTTTAAGAAATTCCATTTATCTACGGCTACAGTACACATATATACATGTATATATCCATACATGTACACACACATACATACATATATACTGGTAGCTACATTTCAATATAATTTATTTTCGTTGTGATTCTATGTATTTTATTTTGTGCATTTAAAATTATTATTCTGAGAAGGGGCTCAATAAACTTCATCCATCTGCTGATGAAATCCAAAAAGAGAGAAGGTGAAGGGGGGAAGGGAACAAGCATTTATTAAGCACCCACTACATACCAGGCACTGTATTAACCTTACACTTTATAAATATCATCTCATTTGGGGACACAAAAATGGCTAAGAACTCTTGATTTAAGGAGTATCCACCACAAAGCCCCTGGCCTAGCCAGTCTGCTTCAAAGTTTATAAGGATCAAAATGGAAGGAAAAGCCATCTTGTAATGGGGCTTAAAGGAACCTAGCTCCACAGTCCACCTCTCTTCCTAAACTGGGCCATTTTGGAGAAGGTGTTAAATCTCTCACACCATCTATACCTTTGACCCTAGACAAAGCTTTCACCAGCCTTGGCTTTCTCCAGAAAAGATTTTATTTGAATGTGAGTTCATCTTTTCCCTTTACTTGAATTCTTGACCATAATGCGTATTCTTGGTGGGGGAAACATATCTTCAGCAACATTCTCCCTACTACCTGCTCCACACACGTAAATTCCCCATCCTCCCATACTTGAGTAAGTACGAAAATGAGTCTTAAATGTAGTCACAACGGAGATGACTGAAATACCTGTCCTATAGCTAAATGGAGCTGCAACTTATGTCTACACATACAAAATGAAGCAAAGGATGAAGCAATTCTCCGGCAAGCTTGTTCAATGTACCTCAGTAATTCCCAGCCTTGGTTCTGCAATACTCATGGACTATTTGCAATTCTCTCAAAAGGGCGCGCATTTCTCAAAACCAAATTATTTTCAATTCAATTGAAATTTTAAAAATGAATATAAGTATTCTCTTGATTGACAAGGTTGGGTGATTTCCCAGTCTTACATAAGCTACTTGATACTTGGGTGGAGGGGATGGATGGATGAATGAATGTGAAATCAATTCAAGATAAAGTGCTAGTACTCCAAAAAAAAAAAAAAAAAAAAAGGTTGGTAATCACTAACATAAACATGCAAGCTGGAGAATTCTGTTTCCCTGGCTCAAAAGTAAAGCTCTCCCTTTGAATATTCCTGGTAACTAATCCAATTGTCAATTTACTTGGCCTCCATGGACACATAACAGGGTATTGAGATGTCTGCACAGACTATGTAAAGAGCTCAAGTCCATTACTATAGTTAAGGATGGTCTACCCAAAAAATAAGACTACGCCAAGCTGAAGAAGGGAATGTGTTCCAGAGGGTTATCCCCAACGTGTTACTTCTAGGAAAAGATCTGGGAAGGCTTCTATTTCACGACATAGTCCACAGGGACAACACACTACTGAGAAGCAGAATTGGATTTATGGACTGGGGCTTTTTCCCAATCTGAAAGACAGGGACCCCAAGAGTGAATGAGATCATCCAAAGGTAAGCTGAGTTTGTCTGAGTGGGAGTAAATACCTGAAGGGTAATCTTTCACTCTCCACCTACGCAATCTCACACACACACACACACACACACACACAACAGAGCAACTAATTTTGCCATTGTGACCTTGGGAATTGTAGTATTTGGTGATAAAACTTGTTTTCAACCTGGATGCAAAACGAGTACTACAGGATGTAAACATTTGTTGACTTGGAGCTTGCAGTTCTGTAAGCTGAAGGAGTAAAGCCTGACTCAGCGGTTGGCCTTATCCATCAAGCTGACGGACTGTGCTCTTTTGAAACAAATTCTGACCGCTCAGATACTGGGGTCACTCTTGATGGGTAGCACCTAGCACAGTGGATTTCACGACGAATTAGGCACTTAATGAATGCACTTTGTTGTGAGATACACAATGTAGTTAAAAACAACACACATCTGATATTCCTCTTCATCTGTGGTTACAAGTCTTGGGGAACTGAAAATGACACATATTTGGTAGAGTTCTATAACTTTATTCACATTCAAAACTTGCTTCATCCTGTCAAGCCCATCAGTCAGTGTTGGTAAGGCAGATTCTTCCATACAATTCTCTCCAGTCAAACCTAGTACTTATTCTTGACCCCATCCATGAAAAGTGTATTTCAGAAACTGTTCTCTGTTTTCCAGATACTTGTAGGGGCACGGAGGTACAAAATTCTTAAAGAGGCCAGTCCTATAAAAAGCACGATTACTGGGGGTAGGGCCCAGTCTCTGGTGACCACTTAACTGAAGTCCATTCCAAATATCCCACTACATTGTTAAGTTCTTGGAGGTTAACAACCGTCTTTTGCTTTTTTTTATCCCCTGCACTTAGCTCAGTGCCCGGCACACAGTAGGAGCTTAATAAATGTATGTTGATATTCCAGAAAGAAGAGTCCAGTTTTCCATCCTGTATCACTCTTTTTACCCAGTCACTTAATTTGTTCCAATTTATTTGGGCTGAAGATGCAATGCAGCCTTTAATGTACAATGACTATGTATATGTATTTGTAACTAAGACTTTTAACTGCTCTTTGACAACTTGAAGAGGAAAAGCTGTTCTCCACCCCACTGCTCATCAGCAAGAGATGTCTAACTTCTCTTCCTCACCACTTGTGAGATAAATCTGGACACCTGAAATCGTAACACAGGCTGCTCATTGTTTACAAATAGAATAAGCCCTCTTCCTGCCCATCTAGTCATTCTTTTCTCCCCCAGACCCACAGTAATACAAAGTCCGTGGTCAGGCCGGCTGGGTTTGCTTTATCCTGCATTAATTAACACCAAATTTAAATGAGTTGTTGGGGGAGGGAAAAAGAAAGCACCAGGAAGAGCTTGTAGATATTCCCCGCAAATGTAATTCAAATCATTTTCTGTACCCCTCAGGACTCGAAGCTCCTAACAGCAGGTGTTACCACAGGTGGTCCCGTTGCAATGTCCCCAGCCTCTTCACCCAGAGCTTAGGACAAACCCTCCTCCTAAGCCTCATCCCCACAGAGAAGGAGGTTAATCTATTGTCTGCTGGTTAGACTAAGCATGGAATTGAGAAGGGTGGGTACTAATATTGCTCCCAGTTCTGTCACAAGTGGATTTTACCTCTCCTTTTAAGAAAGACTATTTATTCACCACTACAGTAAAGATGAGTCAGGTTTATTTACTGGTGAAACGGCCGTTAGAGGACACACGAATGAGTTGCTGAGTTTGCTAATTAGTGATAACTGAGTATGTTCTCTAGTTTTGAGGTTCTTAACTTTCTTTGTCATCACAGAACCCTTTCACAATCTGGTGAAGTCTACAGACCTCTTTCTTAAAATCATATTTTTAAGTGTATAAAATAAAATATGTAGGATAATTTAATAAACACTGATGTTGAAATACAGTTATTCAAAAAAATCTTCAATAAGGTCATGGACCCCAGGTTAAGACCTCCTGCTGTAGTTGAAAGGAAGGATGGATAGCATGAACTGCATCAATACTCATCCTTTCTCCTTTACCTGCTTTCATTCCCACCTTTTGCCAAGACGGGGATTAAACAGCATTCAGGACAGTTCCCTGGCGACAGAGCCAAGCACATTGGTCACCTCAAAGGGGAACTGAGCAGCCCCTGGTTTTGTTCTTGGCTGGATGATGGCAGGGTCACACATGATCTGGGGCATATCTGGGGATGATTCATGGCAAGGAGCCTTTCCCGAGATTCTCTTCCCACCCCGCCTCCCAGTGTCTTCTCTGAGACTACACCCCCCACCTCAAACTCCTGACTTTCTTGGCAGATATCCTTGGAAATGTCCCCAAACCTCCTCACCCTGGAAGCTCTCTCCAGCTCTTGACTTCAAATACTGAAGGTCTCATGTTCCTGCAACCTCTCTCTAGGAGTGGCTGTTTCCTCCCCGAATCTCCTTTTTAAGGAGAAAGTGAGAGCTACCCACATCTTCATTCCTCTCCAAGATTCAATCCAGAATCTCATCCCAGACTTCTTGGCCCCTCCCTTTCAGTTTCCTCTTATGTATTATCTTCCTCCATAGGAATGTTACCTCCTTGAGGGTAGGCACGATCTAACTTTCTGCTTACAGTTAGTGCTTAGCACAATTCCTGACACGTACTAAGCCCTTAACAAACACTTGGTTCACTTGATTTATGCTGACTGTATTTGCCTGGCTGGTGCATGACTGCTCGCATGTTGTTTCTCCCCTTAGGATGTGAACTTCTTGAGGCTAGGGACTACGGTTTGTTTGGTTTCCATTCTCTGTTTGCCCAGCCCTTAGTGCAGGGCATTACATAGAAGGACATAATTGATTCTTGTTGACTTACAATGTTTGCATTTCATCCTCATACTACTACTACTACTACTATAAACTCTAGGAGGGCAGGCAACAGGACATCTCTAAACATCTCCCCCAGCCTGAAACAGAATTCTGAGCCCACAGTAGGAGCTTAATAAATCTTTGTTGCATTGAATTGAACTGGGAAAACAAAACTCCAGCTCACGTCACAGAAACCTCCCTGTTCTGTCTTGTGGCACTCACCCAAAATAATAGAGAAAGTTCTGGATGTGTCTGCCTCTCAACAAATGTGATATGGCCAAGAGCTGCTATTTAAGCTGTAGCAGCCCAGCTGAGTCACAGGCCCTATTTTCTTTCTAAAGTTTAGCAAGATCATGTCTTCATTGGCTCCATGCTTAACCTAGGTCATCCTAGTGTTTGGTCTGGATCCATTGTTTCCCTCCCTAAAACATTTTGTTTACCTTTTCAGCACAAAAGAGGGAAATGGAGGCTCAGAGTTGGAACTTTCCCAGAATTGGAACCAGGTATCCTAACTCCCTAATCCCTTTCCTCCTTTCTCTAAGAGTTCAAAGCAGTTTGCTATTAAAGCAATAATCTAATTCATATGGCTAAAAATAATTGTCAATTACATAACATTCAAAAGTTTGTAAAGCACTTTATGCTCAATAGCCCATTTGACAAACATGACAGTTCTTTGAAGCAGGTGCTATAGGTATTCTCACTTTACAGATGAGGTACCTGAGGGTCAGAAAGGTTAAGGTACCCATGGTCACACAGTAGGGTCTTTCTGACTTCAGGTCCAGGATTTGTCCCCTATCCTATATTGCCTCTCTAAATGAAAGTATAACTCTTCCTAACACACAGCACCTTCCTTCACCATGTACTTCATAGTTACCTTCCAAAAGGCAGGTCTCCCCACTTCTGTCAAACCATGTTCTTCTCCTACTTTAAACCTATACTCAGTTCCCCTCTGAAACATTCTCTGATTGACTCCACCCAGTTCTGATCACTTCACTAACTCTACTTCCCCTCAAACTCATCTATTGATATGATTTTCACTATATTCATTGACCTTTGTTTTTAATATTCCTGTTTCATAGCTTTCCATAGGTGTATGTCTCGTCTGTCTCAATTAGCCTGTGAGCTCCCCAAACCTAGGAGATAAAATGATAAAAATCTTTCTTTCTACAATATGTCCATTAATGAAAACAGCACACTCAGGAGACAGTGCTGACTGACCTCCTGACGGGCAGCTTGACTACTAATGGCCTGCCGATTGTCTCAGCCAAAAGGAAATACAGGAGTAAGGTCATTCGATGAGCCAAACTCCCAGACTGCCTTTGTCAGAACTGTGTGTGCAAATGACTCATTCCCTGCTTTGCTCCGTCCACAGAGGACTGACCATCAGGTGTACTACCTGCTCTGCAAAGTAACTCATGCATTCAAGAAAAATACCATGAACCAGCTGATGTTGCAGAAGAGGCAATCCGTTTAGCCCTAATATCATCATTATCATCATCATCCCCATCCCCATTTTGACTTGTGGATCTCAAAATATCCATTATAAGAGGCCCTAAAAGACCACCTCACAGTTGTGGGATACAGTTCATAGACGGTCTCAAATAAAATAAGGTCCAGGCCTTAAACTCTATCCTTCTGTTTCTTGCTAAAGCTTCTATGGGGAAATGTTTTTGGTTTGGAGAAATTACATGGGGATGCTGAATCTATATTCTAGACAGCCCTCTAATGTCACTAAATCTCCCAGAGGGTGGAAGGCCAGAGAAAAGGGTATGAATAAGGCATCTCTAAACTCCCTTTCATCTCTAAAATTCTCTGAATTATAAGAGCTTTCCTTCCTTCTCAGGGTCAGAGTTGACCTTAGTCAGAGATTCCTGCCTGAGATCTTTGGGGAAAGGGCTACCTGAGGATCAGTGTGGTTGCATGTGTAGAGATGGGGAAGAACAATAAGACTAAATAGATTTATGGGGTGGGGAGGGTGGGAAAGCTAAAATTTAGGATTTAATATAATGATTTAATTATATGATTAAAGATTTAATATAATGACACAATTTAATATAACTGATATTTACATAGCATTTTATATGCATCATTTCATTTGACCATCACAACAATCCTGTGAGGCTGTTACACATTGTAGATATGATGATCCCTATTTTACAGATGAGAAAACCAAGGCTCAGAAGTTAAGGAATCAAATGTAACTCAAAGCCTATCACTCTTTCCCTTATGCCATAATGCCTCACTATTTGTATGTGTGGGAGATTGGTTGTGGAAATATATCTATCTAAGCAATGGTCTTCAAGAAGGTATGGAGATGCTGATGAGCATAGGAGGTATGGAATTGTTCATGTATTATGGAAAGTTCAAAGAATCAGAACTGCAGAGCTAGAGTACTAGACAATGCCTCAGCAGCCAGAGGTGTGGGAAACCTGTGGCTTCAAGGCCACATGTGGCCTTCTAGGTCTTCAAGTGCAACCCTTTGACTGAATCCAAACTTCACAGAACAAATCCCCTTAATAAGAGGATTTGTTCTATAAAACTTGGACTCAGTCAAAGGGCTGTACTTGAGGACCTAGAAGATATGGCCTCAAGGCTGCAGGTTCCCCACCTCTGAATCCATTCTCAAAGGAATCTCCATTCTAACACATCCAAGGGGTGGTCTTCTAGCCTTGGCTTGAGGATCCCCAAGGAGGGTGAACCCACTACTCCTAGAGGCAGCCCATTCTACTTTGGGACAGCTCTAAAGGTTAAGAAGCTCTTCCTGACATCTAGCCTCAATCTCCCCTGTTACAAATTCTACCCATTTCACTACATGTTCACTTACACACTGGTGTACTACATGCATTGGAGAGAATAGCAAAAAAGCTAAAACCTGAATTATATTCATAAAGAAGAGCCTGATAATTTGGTTACAACATTGGGTCTGTTTTGCATTCAGCAAGTTTTACTGTTTCAGGGACCTTGGCTGATACTTGCAGACAGTCCCAGGGGAGCTGACTCCGATTAAACTGGGCTCCTTCTCCCCTCCCCTCAGGAACCTGCTTCTCCTCCTTATCCCACGACTGTCCCCTTGAACTGGCCACATGATAGTTCCTTTCCCCCACCAGCATTAGGTCTGAGGTCCTTTTGCTCCCTGTTCTGTTTTCCTGACACGTTAACAAGCCTCCCTCCTTCTTGGCCTGCTGCTCTCCGACTGGCTGGCACACACCATTTTTTCACAAGATGGGTTTTTGTGGTTTTCTTTTTCTTCATAAGTTTGCAGCTGCTAGTTTTGAAACCACCAGCCCCAAAGCAATCCAGTCAGAGAGAGAGAGAGAGAGAGAGACAGAGAAAGACAGAGACAAAGACGGAGAGAGAGACAGAGACAGAGACAGAGACAAAGACACAGACAGACAGAGAGAGAGAGAGTTAGGGGGGATAAAGGGGCAGAGAGAGGCAGAGAGATAGAAAAAATCCATGGTAAAATATGTTTCTATAAATAATTTGTTGTATTTTTTTCAAGTCCTTCATGGTCTATCCCTCTTTTTGTTTTTTCTCTTCCAGGTTTTACTAGTCAATGGGATTTTAGGCATACATTACAGTTACAGAATTAGAGACAAAAGGTACCTTAGCAGTCACCTATTTTAACTAGTCATTTCACAGATGAGAAAACAAGCCTGGAGAATCAAAATCATTTGTTTTATTTTGTTTATGTATGTGTATATGCTATTGTGTGGTGAAAAATGAGAAGGTGACTGTTCTACCTGCTAAGGTATGTGCTGGAGAACCCTGGACATGTTGGCAAGCTTGGGTACTCTGCACACACTTGGGTGCATGCACTGTATGGGGATGTGCATGAGGACCATAAAAAGACTCTCTCCAGGGTGGAGCATTTTGTGGAGTCAGGAGAATCTAAGTATAAATTCCTGCTCAGAAACTTGCTAGCCATGTGGCCCTAGGCAAGTCACTCAACCCTGTTTACCTTAGTTCCTCACCTGTAAAAATTATCTGGAGAAAGAAATGGCAAACCATTCCAGGATCTTTGCCAAAAAAACAAAACCCACAACCCAATGGGGTCACAGAGATTTGGACATAACTGAAACAACACAACAACAAATTATGTAGACAAGAGCATATCTTGCTTCTATATTTCCCATTATCCACTCATATCTACTACACTCATTCAAGCCCTTATCACCCCTCACCTGGACTACCACAAAAGCCTCCTGAATGGTCTCCCTGACTCCAGGCTCTACCCTCTTCAATCAATCTTCCAATCATCTACCAGACTGATATTTCTAAAGCCTGGGCCTGGCTATGTCACTTCATTGGAGGAGACACTTCTGCAACCCTGTCTCCTCTGGGATAACATAAAAACTCTTCAGTTCCATATGCAAAAGCCCTCTACCATCTGGTTCTAAACCATCTTGCCAGACTGATTTCATATTAAATCCCTTCACACACTCTAGGTTCCGACAAAATGGTCTCTCAGCTGTTCCCTGTATGTGATACTACATATCTGCGCCTTTGCAAAGTGGTCCCCTTGTCTGTAATGCATTTCCTCTTCATCTCCTCCTTATAGATTTCCTAGCATCTTCTGAGACTTTGGACAAGCACCACCTCCAACAAGAGACCTGACTTTTCCTTTCCTGATTCCTCCCAACCCCTACTGGGGCCATCTCCAGTCATCCTGACCATTATCTTGTCACTGGACTTGGATGGTTCCTGAGGAGGCAGTGAGGCTGGTGACTCTGTACAGCCCTGCCTCACTTAAATCCGATTCACTTGCAAGTCATGGCATCACCTTCCTGATGTCATGGTCCTCTTGGAGAATAAAGAGCAAACAACCCCTACTGACATGCCTCCTGCCCTCAGGAAATCACCTTTGCATTTGCTAAGCAAGCTTCTTGTTTCATCGCCCTATATAACGTAAGCTTTTTGAGAGCAGTAACTGTTTCATTCTTCCTCTAGCATGCCTAGTACACAGTAGGTGCTAAATGAATGTTGAAGCTAACTGAATGGTATGTTGTAACTCACCCCAGATAGGAACACTAGCTAAACTCACACCTGAGGTAACTCAAATAAACTGAATCAAGAAAAGCTCCTCAGAATCACATCTCAGCCACTCCACCCCACCCCACCCCACCCTGTTATGATTGCCTTCACTGGTGGCAGTTAATTATAGTTCTTGATCTAAGCCAACTGAACAGCCAGAGACTTGTGGCCTAGGGAGGTGGGGCCAGCCTCCATTCCCTTCTTCACTCAGGCAGGTCTTTCCCTCTCCTGTGCAGGAAGCAGTGCCTGGAGGCTTGTCAGGCACACGAACTGCCAAGATTGGTTTTCTGGGTGAGGTTTCTGTGTCACCTGCATTGCTACCAACTCTTATCTGAGCTCCACAGTCTTCGGAGGCCCTGCTCTGAGCATGGCTGCTGGCCGCTGGCCCTCTCCAAGCCTGGTCTGGACACGCCGTAATCATTACTCGTGAAAAGAAAGAAGGGAGCTTGGTTGGGTTTCCAAATTGGGCCGCTACAAACCCGGGACCTGACGGACCGGGGATGGACTCCCTTCAACCAACCTCTAGCATCTCTCTGCCAAGACAGCCACACTTTCTTTTCCTAAAAAGACGGCACGACACCGATGCTGACACTTTCCTTTCTGCTCACTGTGCTCAGGACGTTCACACAGATATGGCCGTGGAGCTACATTCTAGTCAGAGACTTTTCTATCCACAGGAAAATAATACTTGCTTCAAGGCCTAACTCCAAACCTACCCTGTCCATGATCTCCCCACAGTCTCGTTCAGTTCATGCTGATTTTCGTCTTGCTCTGAAGTCCCTCTGCATAGTGCACACTGCCTGAACCATACTATCACCAAGGTAGTGGTGATTTTAATTTTTCTTTACTTGTCTCATGTACTGTATTCATCATTTCTAATTAATGCATAGATCTTAGCACCAAGAGCTAGAAAAGACCTTGTTGTTCAGTCATGTCTCACTCTTTGTGACCCCATTGTGGGGTTTTCTTGGCAAAGGTACTAGAGTGGTTTGCCATTTCCTTCTCCAGTTCATTTTACAGATGAGGAAACTGAGGCAAGCAGGGGCAAGTGACTTGCCCAGAGTCACACAGTTAGTAAGTGCCTAAGGCCAGATTTGAACTTAAGACATCCTGACTCCAGGCCCAGTGCTCTCTTGACTGTGCCCCCTAGCTACCCTAGAGAAGGGACCTCAGAAATCATCTAACGAGCATCCTCTTCTCTTCTCCCTTCATTTTGAGAATAAAGAAATTGAGTCCTAGGGGTGGGAAGTCTCTTGTTCAAGGTCACAGAGAGTTAGTGGCATGGCTGAGACTGTACCCAGGTGGTCCAGGGCTCTTTTCACTACACCACGCTGCTGAAGGTCTGCCCTCACTTTGCCCCTCCCAACACCTGCTGTCCTCAACTTCCACTCATGTCAGTCAAGTCCATTGAAGAGCAGGTGGGGGGTAGTTCTTTTCTCTGTGGCATTCATTCATTCAAACAAACACATAATTGTCAAACATCTACAACATGCCCAGCATTGTGCTAAGCACTATGGGAAACACAAAGGGGTCCCTATTATCAAAGAGCAACTTACAATTCAAATTGCGAAAATAAGGCGAGCTGGAAAAAGGGATCTTTCTCAGTTCAGTCCCCCTCAACCCTCCACCCCCATTTTACAAATGAAAAAACTGAGGCACATGTAAAAGTCTAAATAACTGTATAAAGCTGGTTAGGATGAAATGCCAAATGAGTGGTACCAGACAATGATGGCTGGGTCTGGGGACTCTTTATCCATCTGCCATTGAGAAAAGAGGGTGCCACTGCTCCCACAAGCTACTGCTTTCTGATATAACCAAACACAAATTCCATGTACACACTTCCTATCTGGTCTTTGTGCTGTCACCAGTCCCCTTAAATGATCTCAAAATTTATCTGCAGCTCTGAGATGAGTTGCCAGCAGCATCTTTTGACTGTCATATAGTAGACACTTAATAAAAATTTGATTGATCCATTTCAGAGGCCAAAGTATAGTTTATATCTACAGAAGAATTAACATTTACCCCTTTCCCTCTCCTATCTCATTTTTACCATTTTTCCTCCACTATGAGTGTCACTGGGATTTGATTTTAAATATAACTAGATGTACCCTCCAAATGTCTACGTATACCAGTAGATGAAGCTAAACCCTTAAAATTTTGATGGCTGTGCTTCCTATTAAGTACAGTGTTTACCTTGGAAAACGCCAAGGTGTTGGGGCTAAGCCTCTCTTCAGGACACATATCCTGAATTTGATTGAACCCAGATTAGTCCATAATACATGCATATTACTAGTGACAACTCAATGATTCTGAGTGTGACAGTCAAGATTCACACTTAGAATTCATGAGAGTGTTGGCACACTAGACCATACCTAATGTAAAACCTTTTCTGTGTGTATTACAGATCCCTTCAGTAGTCTAGTAAGGTCTGGCAATCTGGACCCCTTCTCAGAATAATATTTTTAAATGAATAAAATAAAATATGTATGTTTAAGAAAAGCTAATTATACATATACACACATATGTATGCATGTATATATAAGTACATGTGTATGTATATGTGTGTATGTATGTATAAAGATTTATATTATGTATAAAGATGTATGAAGACCCAGGTTAAGAACCCATGATTTAGATCCTTAGCCAAAATGTTTTTGAAGTGACACCTAAATACCAAATATAGCTTTTTCAGTAGGAAAAGTAACTTCCCTTATCAATGCAATGCTCAACTATGACTGCAGAATACCAGCAGAGGAGAAATATTTACGCAGCATCTACTATGTGTCAGGCATTATGCTAAGCACTTTTTAAAAAATAACAAATATTATCTCTTTGACCAGTGATGGTACTATCCATCTCATGACAGAGAGGTAATGGGCTCAATATGAATGATGAGACATACATTTTTGGATGTAGTCAATGTGGGAATTTGTTTTGCTTGACTGAATATTTGTTACAGTTTTTTTTCCTTTTTGGAGGGAGGGATGAGTGGATAGGAGGGGAAGAAAACTGATACTTGTTAATTGACAAAATAAATCTTTAAAAATTTTAAATGAAAAGTGCCATCTCTGGTAGATAGTACCTTGTAGGTCTCCACATTTCCTCCTTTCCCTTGCCTCCAGCAGAAACCATTCATACTCTGAGACCACTATTGAGAAGGTATCTTCTCAGTATCTACTGATACTACATGAGAAAAATGGATATACACACATTTGCAGAACTGGGCCAAGACAAAAGAGATAGTGGTCATCTTTGTCTCTACCGTTCCCTCCCCTGTTAGTGTCTCCACTTTTAGGCCCCCTGAACTCAGCTCAGAATGCCCTCAGTATCCCATGGGTTAATCTCCCTGAACAGAAGCCCGTGCTTCCTGATACACTCCTGCCCCTTTACTCACCTGCCCTAAAAACTTGTCCCCAAATAGAAACAATTGCTTTATGAATAAACTTAAGACTTGAATGGGCAGTAATGGCTTAATTTGCTATCCTTCCTAGGAATAGATGTAAAGTTGACCAATTCAGAGATCCTACAGGTAGAAATTTCTAGTATTGTGTGTGTGTGTGTGTGTGTGTGTGTGTGTGGAGGGGCAGGGGAAGGATAGTGGATAGGGAGATATGTTAGGCCACAGAAGCCATTTATTGCAATCAGATCCTATTTAATAGGCAGCTAACTATTCTGCTTATTTATAGGGCCAGAAATATACTTTTAAGACTCTTCAAAGTCTTTTTAGAAAAGACATTTAGAAAATCCCAGTTTTTTAACCCCATGGCATACTTGCATAGTTGAGCCTAAACTGCCTGGGTTTGGAATTTACACATTCCCTCCACTGGGCACTGGAAAATTACCAAAATGTTCTGGTTCCCTGCTTCATCCCCCAACCTGGACTTCCAGAGAGCTCCAACACTTGTATGTTTCTGATTCATTTACACTGGGAACATCAGCATGTTGTTTGGTTAACAGGACTGAGCATCCAAGAGGACCTCAGAGAACACTTTCTTAGAAACAGGAAATCCCCTCGTGCCAAGAGTAAACAGATCCCAGCCCCCAAAGGTTTGAGTTCATTTAAGAACTCCCTGACCACAAGGGTCCAGAAGGCCTTGAGCTTGGGCCAGGCCTGCCCTCCTGACTTTAATTGACCATGCATGAAGCCATGGTCTCACAGCAGCAGGGAGGGTTTTAAAAGCTCTAGGCTCTAGAAGGTCTGTACCCTATCTATGAACCATGATGGTGGAGTGGGAGCAAGGTCAGGGTTCATTCTCCAAGTCAAAAGAATGAAACAACAGATGGTCCCAAAGTATGCAACTGTTTGGGAGTTCTTTCCTGGTCCATAATGGGATCTCTAGGTCTAAAAGTCATCGTACAGGAATCTTCTTTATCCCCATCATCATCGTCATCATCAAATACAAAAGAGATTGATATAAAATGCTACATTTAGGTTTTAGAAGCCAGTCACATGGGCAGAACACAGGAGAAACCTGGTAGTTCATGTGAAAAAAGTTGGGGGTTTTACTGAACTATGAATGCCATATGAGATAACAATATGATGCAGGGATCACAAAGGCTAATTTGGTCTTGGGCTACACTGACAAGTACAGTTCTCAGAACAAGAAGGATGATGGACAGAATGTGTTCTTTACTTCTCAGCATCTGGAGTACTAGGTTCCCTTCAGGATACACATTTTAAGAAGAATATTGTCAAACTGGTATGTATTTAGAAGATGGCTATGAGCATAATGGGAGGGAATTCAAACTATGTCCTATGAGGCTGAATGGCAGACACTGGGGATGTTTAATCTGGAGAACAGAATAGTGGGGGAAGGAAGAGAGGAGACACATTATATTCATCTTAAATATTTAAAAGGTTGTTATGCTGTGGAAGAAGAAACCAACTTGTTTTTACTAGGCCTAGATAGTTGAACTTGCACCAATGGATGAAAGTTACGAAGTAAATTTCAATTAAGCAGAAGAAAAAACTTTCTAATGATTAGAACTATCTGAAAATTGAATGAGTAGTGCGGTCCCCATCAAAAATGTATTCAAGTAGAGGATGGATGACCACTTTGATGGATTCTTGTATAATAATAATTATGATATGAAGCTAGTATTTATATAGCTCTCAAGATTCACAAAGAGCTTCACATAGGTCTTCTCATCTGCTTTTCACAACATCAATGAGATGGCTGCCATCATTATCCTTATTTTACATGTGAAGAAACTGAAGTCGAGAGGTTAAGTGGTTTGCCTAGGGTCTACCATCTAGTAAATGTCTGGAGGAGAGTTTAAACTCATATCTTCCTGAGTCTAGCACTCAGTACAGGACTTTGACACTCTGCCCCCTAGTTGCCTGTATCAGTCAATTGGGCTAGCTCATCTCTGAATCCTTTTTGACTAAAATGTTATGATTCTTTGACTCATCAGCACCAAAGAACCCACAATGATGATCCCATAGTGGGATCCCACTAGCAGCAGAAAGCTCTGACAAAGTTCCTTCCTATCTGTCACAGGCACTGAATCAGGAATGACACAGAGGTAGCAAAGCAGAAACAATCACTGACTTTGGGTTATGTACCCATGGCCAGAGAAAAGGCTTTCTTAAGTTTCTCTCTCGCTCAGTTAGAGGTGGCAATCAATTCTAAAGAGGCTGCTGGAAGGATCCAGCTTCTCTTGGTACACCCTAAAGGTTAGCTCTGGTGGTGGTACTGTAGACTCCTGAGTTATGAAGACTTAAGACTGAACTGAAGAGGAGAGGAAAGGGTTAGAGTTAGAAGCTGCTTCTTCTAAGAGGTGCCTTGAGTTGCAGACAATAACTTTTCCTAAAGTCCCTTTTTCCCCAAGCCACTTATATACACAGAAAGCCCTCAAAGAACACAAACTTACTCATAAATCAGCCTGAGGCTATCGCTCTGAGGAGTAAAAGAGAATAGGCAGCTGCCTGCTGTCCTAGGAGTAACTGAGTAGGGGCAATCCTTTTATTGGGCAACACAGTGGACAGGGTGCTAGACTTGGAGTCAGGGAGAACTGAGTTCAGATTCTTTCACAGACACATAGTAGCTTTGACCTTGGGCAAGTCATTTAACAGATCTCAGCCTCAGTTTTCTCAGCTGTAAAATAGGAATAATTATAGTACATATATGGTATGGTTGTGAGCATCAAATGAGATACTGCATGTAAATCACTATATAAAGGCTAGCTAATATTAACAGGAAGAGTGGTGATAGTTTAGAGGAAGAGCTTCCTAGGTCAGCCCCTCTCCTCCAAGTTCCTACAGACAGCATATCAAAAGGGAGGTGCAGAATACAGCCTCCCCGAAGTAGAGAATCCTTCAGAGCTGTGCCCTCTACGGCTCAGGTCTTGGTAGCTGCTGTCAGAGAGGACTTCCAGAACCTTCTTCCCATCTGGGCTAGATTAGGAGGCCCAAGGAGGTGAGTTAAGGCTGAGCGTCCTACTTTTCCCAAGGCCTCTGGCTTTTTGACTTGAGGGGAGAGATGCTTATTACTTCTTTAACCCAGGCTTTTCTGCATTTCATGTGGGTTTATTTTTAAAAACCTAGAACAATTTTTTTTAATAAATAAAGTAAGCCGACCCACATGCCAGCCTTCTCCCAATCTTTTTGTAGACTAGTCTTGCTATGCAACCCTGTCCCATCTGCAAGAGCAGGGCATGGTCAAGATACGGTGTGTTATTGGAAGGCCAAATATCAGCTTAAAGGAAAGAGAGTAACAGTTCATCCCCGGGGTATGACAACAAGCTGGAAGAAGAACACATAGAGTTGTCTGCCCTTGGAACTTTGCATCAGATTTAACAACGCCAAACAACAATAATTTTTAGCACTTATATATTGCTTTAAGCTTTGCAGAGTGCTTTAGAAACATCATCCCATTTTATCCTCATAGCAATCCTAGGAGATAGGTTCTATTATTATCCCCTTTTTACAGATGAGGAAACTGAGGCAGACAGCCCAACCTGCTGCCCTTAGCCAGTCTGAGTTGTTGGGGGGGAGGGGCTAGGAAGAGGTCCAATTTTTGAGCCAGAGGACCTGACTCAGACACTTGCATGACTTTGATCAAGTCACTTAACCTCTCTTTGTCTTTACTTTCTCTTCTGTAAAAAGAGGGTGTTCGATCAGACTAAGAAAGGCTAGACTGAGAATTTGCTGCAGATAGGGTTAGAGGAATGGGCTGGATAGCTTCAGAAGCTCCTTCCAACCCTGAGATTCTAGAACTCTAAACAGATTCTGAATCAATTCTAAGTACTGGAGGCAGGAAGAAATGGATAAGCTTTGGGACCTTGGGTAAGTCACTTAACCTGTCTCAACTGCACAATGCAGATCATGATAGTATCTACTCCAAAGGGTTCCCGTGAGGATTAAATGAGATAATATTTGTTTTGGTTTTTTTTTAAAGCTCTTAGCACACAGTCTGTCACAAACTTGGCACTATATACACGCTTATTTCTTTTCTCATTCAAGGGATTTGAAACAGAGACTATAGCGCCAGAGTTGAAGAAATAAGTTAATTTTGCTCATTCATCAATGCCTAACACAAATCGTTCCTCTTGCAGGAAGCGCTCCCAGATCATTCCAGTGCAAACATAGTCTTACCCTTCTCTGAACTTACAGAACTCTCTGTCTATATTCACTTGTCAAATAATTATGTTTGGCCTCAAGACAGCTCCTGGCCTGTTCGTTTGCATGTACTATTATTTGCATCTTAGGTGATTTTAACAAGCTACTGGAGATCAAGGACCTTTTCTCATTCCCTTCTCCCTTTCTGCCCCCCACCCTGCATCTAGCATATATTAGGAGTATGTGGTCAAAAAATATTTACTGATTTGTCCAACCCAATTTAATCAAGTCTAACCAACATTTATTATAAGGCACCTGGCAAGGTGGGGGATAAGTGGGTGAAGCAGGATACAAAAACAAAACAAAACAATTCCTTACTGGGGGATAAAATATGAAAACAGATAAGTATATGCATGATGATTGGAAAGGGAAGGGGTAAGTGCTAATAACTTAGAGAATCAGGAAAGATTTCTGGGAGGAGAAGGCTCGTGAACTGAGTCTTAGAGAACCTGGGGCTAAACATGCACTGGAGGAAGAGACTCTTTGTCCCCCAGGCCTGGGCTCAAGCACAGTAGGACAAAGGGGAAGGGAGACTAAGATGAGGCTTGGGCTAGGAGTTTCCATGGAAATATTCTTAGCCTAACTTCACTGAGTTCAAACTCTCATATCAGAGTTCCATAAATACCGGGTTCAATTTGGTCTTTAGGCAGAGAGAGAAGAAGTTAGAGAAAACTTTTTAACTATTTTGGAAAAAAATATTAAAATCTCCCTCTCCCTATCTCATTTTTACAGCAGTTCTCTACTTCCAGGTTCTGAGATCAAAAACGGAAGTTTTGAAACACTGAAAGTTAGCTTCTGTTGAACATAGTGCTTGGGCTAAAAGCAGGAAGTCCAAGAAAGCCTGATCTCATGAGATTTTTCTGCCCAATTTGGATCCACATCTGCACTTCTGGATTTTCCACTGAGGCCACCCTACTGCCTCTCCCATCTCTTGTCCACCCTTCCTAGAGCATGGCCAATATGATAAATGGGCAGAAACGGATCAACAGTAGTCAATTACTTTTGAAAGTCGTTGCTGTCAGTTAATGTCTGGCATGGTACTTGGCATGGGAGGTACAGAGTCCACTCAGAGAGAGAGGAAGTAGGAGAGAATTTTTGTTCGAAAATTTGGACTCTGAAAAACACTGAAGCTGATTTTCACGAAGTTAAAAAACAAACAAAAAAGAACAATAAATATCCAGATAGGTCATCTGAACAGTGGCTCCCAGGTCACAAATGAAATATAAGAGATTTCGCTGAAGGGGAAAATATTAGTCTTCCTCTTGTTTTCAGAGTATAGGAGATTTATTTATAGTGAATAATTCCCTGGTATCCTACTTCCTCTTCTTGCACCCCTTACCATCCCCCCCAGTATGTATCTCCTCATTGAAAGATGAACCTGACTGAAGGGGAAAATGGTTAAAGACAAAGATGGCTAGGAATTTAGGCTGAAATAGCCTTGAAAGATCACCATAGAGTCACAAAGAGTTGTTTCCTCTGCCACAATCCTTACAACTTTATGAGTTATCCTCCCTTCTCAATTTGAGTAGTGCAGACACATGGGCTGCATGCAGTGCCATCAACACAACCCTGCTCATCCTGTCTTTAGGTGCAGCCTTGTAGGAGAGATGGGGAAGGTAGCCTTTTCCTATTCCATCAGGAAAGTCCATACAACCTTAATCTCTCAAAGGGAGAATACTGTCATTAATCCCTGGCATTTTTGCAAGGCACCAAGGACACTTAGTATTACAAAACAACAACAAAACTAATTTACAGAAGAAACCTAATGAAGCTAATTACCAGCTCAGTAATGCAAAGTGAATTTTAGGGAGCACACAGATGGAGAATGTTTGAAGGTGGAGGGTATGTCTCCTCATAAATACATATTGAATGACTTCGTTGATTTTATCAGTGGCAGGTTTGATTGCTTCTATATTGAGGGTAAGGGACTCTTCTCCCTCATTACTCTTGGCTGACACAGGAGAAAACTGAGGCTTTTGAGTGGTCAGGACAAGGCAATTTGGGCAATTTCCCATAATACCAGGTCAATCAGGTAGAAGGTCTTAGGGTTTCACTATTTTCTTCCTCTTTCTGAAGAGTACACAAAATCCAAATTTCTCCATAGACTATTAGGCAAAAGACCAGCCTTAGGAGCTACCCTGCCCTGTTCAGAATTGAAAACAATCATATCTACACACTTAGGTTGCCCATTTCTTCCTTGAGTCCCCACCAGAAAAAAAGGGATGGGGCCTCAAAACCAGTACCTAAATCCTGCCTAATTTAGATTCTACTTCTCCACATTTATCTGGAATACAAACCCATAGTCACACCCACAAAATCTCCTCCATGAGGCCTACCTTGATCTGTTCAAGGTGCCAGGGTGTTATATATGCTTTGTATATCTTTAGCTATGTCATATCTTCTCCTTTCCAGAAAGGAATGTAATCTCTTTGGGAACAGGGACTGTTTCATTTTATCTTTGTATCCCCAGGACTTGGCATGTAGTAGGTGCTTTATAAATGTTTATTGAATGAATCAATGAACAAATAAATAACTAGGAGGAATGTACCGTGCTGTAGACATATTGACCATAGTTGACCCCATCATAACTAGGGCTCAGAGGACTCTGTTCAGGGAGAAATGAGAAAGGATTGTGAGAGCTAGAGTATGAAGAAGGGACCTTAGAAACAACCTAATTTTCTAGATGAGGAAACTGAGACGGACAGAAAGAATGTCACTTGTCCAAAGACATTAGCTGTTGAAGTTAGTGATCTAAGAAATGCAGGAGGCCCAAAGAATCCCCTCTCTGTCTATCTTGAGGAGGCAGGATGTCAAAAGAGTCTACTCAAATCTCAGCCTTTGGGTGTGGCTCCTCAGTGCAGTGGATTTTGATGCCTTAAAGTGCATTTGAACGTCACTAGTCCCCTGCCTATGAATTCCTGCAAGAGAATCCCCAAGAACAGTCTCTCTTTCTAGTCTTGCTTCCAGAAACCAGAGAAAAGAAAAGGAAAACAATACCAAATACCAAAAAGATACAGGCACAAATAATGTCTATAAAGCCCCAACATTATGGATAAGGATGGGTGGGAAAGGGGCTCACAAAAAAAAAAAAATGAGCTTCTCTTGCTATAAGCGTAATAAGCATATTCTACTACTCCCCTTGTGAAAAGGGAAACCAGGTCCCTTCTGATATTTCTGCTGGAGAGCCCAGAATTTAGCTTGCAACCAGACCCACTTCTCTAAACGTCCAGCTTCTTTCACCATGGTTCCTTATTGAGCCATATTTTATGAATCATGTCTTTTGGGCTCCCAACAAATGCTTCCATTTCTAATGATGGAGCTCCCAACTTTTCGCAATGCCACTGACTGAGGTGACCTCTTATCAACTCCCAACCAAGCCGACGCACCCCAGGTAAAATCTGGAACAGATTGGCTCGCTCACACAAAGCTTGGCAGACTGCCCTCCCAGCTCAGCCACTAGCCTTAACTCAGCCTTTCACTATCGACAGGGCAGGAGAATGTGGTGGATGTGTCCTAAGCCTTACTGCCCAGGGTGGATTAGGGCTTCCTTTAAACAATAAAACAGGGAATTTCCTTTGTCCTGGAAACGTTCCGCTTGTCACTAATGTTATCCTTATCAGCAGACTGCAATGCACTGGGCCCATGCTCTGAAGTCCTCAGGACTCATGGGGCACCGTTGCAAAATGTTTTCCTTTTTTCCTCTGCCTTGGATTCAAAGCATGACCTTTATGGGTGGAATTCAATCAGGTCACCTCTCAGATGCCCCACTAGGGAAATAAAAGCAGCAATTGTAAAGTCCATTGTCTCCATTTTCAAGGAGGCAGAAATGTTTTCTGCAAAGGCCCATGTGACTTAACTGTGCAGTGATGTTTAAGTGTTAAATGTGGCAGGTTGAGGTGGGGGAGGCCACAATGAATAGGGACCCACTTAAAACAGCAGTAACCATGTGGGTGACACAGAAGTCCTTCTCAACAGCATCTGGGACCCACTATACTTGGAGTATGGCCTGAAGTCTGAGCCTTCCTTCTTATACTTACTTGCTGTGTGACTGTGGGCAAGTCATTTCTCTTCTCTGAAAAATTGGGGTGATACTACTTGCAGCACCAAACCCAGAGGTCTACTGTGAGGATGGCGTTTTATTTAAAACTCAAAGAAATGTAAACTACTTTTCTCATTACTCTGCACAAAGTGGGAACTCAATAAATATTGTTGACTCACTTACTGCCCTAGCCCATCCTTCACTGTGGCTGGCACATTTTTAAAATCATTATTCACTTTCTATTTGTCAGGTTTGAAAATAGATCTCTCCCCTCAAAATGGACTGAAACAACAAACAGCCCTAGGAAAGGGAGGGGAGTGAGAAAGACGGCAGGGGAGGAGGGACACAGAAAATTTAGAAGGCTGAAGGAATAACAAAGAGGAGACATTTCTGGTAACAAGTCTCCTGCATGGCATGTCAATCATAAGTTATTGCATCTATTAGGTCATCTAATAATTAGAATAACAGAATGCTGAAAGCAACTGAGAAGTCCTGTAGCTTAAATCCTCTGACTTGGCTGAATTTTCTTGTCTGCAGAGGAGGATTTTGAGATCTGAGTTCAAATCTCAGACATTTACTAGTAGGGTGACCCAGGACAAGTTAGTGAACTTCCATCTGCCTCAGTTTTCTCGTCTGTAAAATGAGGATTATAAAAACGCTCACCTCCCAGAGTTATGAGAATAAACTGAAATCATATTTGTAATGCATTTTGTGAACCTAAAAGTTCTGTATAAATACTAGTTATTACTATTACTTTACATATATGGTGTCAGCAGCATCTTTTTAGAAATCTACCATGAACAAGGGATGGGCACAAAGAGTTAGCAAGTCAAGAGAAGATCTGGAAAATTCCAATCCCTAGAGATCCTAGGACCCACTGTCTCCTCAGAAACTCCACTAGACACTAGACAATGGAGGACTGTTCAGCAGAAATATCCAGCACTTTCAAGTCTCACCAAGTACCTTCCCCCCCTTTTTATTCACTACACAGCCTTGAGGTGAAAATGATCATCTTTTGCATCTCCTTGCTCTGTAGTTGAGGAGAGAGAGCCTGAGTCAGTCTCTGACCTACAGTTTAGACAGCAGCCTTCAGTGAGTTAATTTCAAAACTCAGGAGCATGAGGTCTGCTGTCCCCAAATTGCTATATGGTACACAGCAGGGAAAGAACTACCCTACCCTGAGCTCAAAACCAATAGCTTTTATACAGTATGATTTCAAAGTTTAAAAACATACTTTCTAGAATCTCTGGCTTTTGACTTCCTGGTGTTAGTGCACATGAAAGGCAAACTCCCCAACCAGCATGTCAGAGCACTAGCTGCTAGCTTTAGCTGCCTTTTCAAGGAAGTTCAATGACTTTTAGTGATTCTCCCTACCGTCAACCCTGATTACACCCTCCAGTTTTCATTTTACTTAAGAACAGAGAGGTCAAGAGACTCACTTTAGGTCACACAGCAGGTCTTTGGCAAGGTTAGGCTGCAGAAAAACTAAACTTCTGACCCTTAGCTTAAGAGTTTTGGCCGGGTAGCCATACTGGAGGGTAGCATTTATTAATCATTAGATTCCAAGACTTAGGTACTTAGAGCCACGTCATGGAAACAGTTATTTAACCCAATATTTTCACAAAGTTACACATGACACACACTTTCTTGCCTAAGAGCAGATCAAAGGTGGAAGGAACAAGACTGGGATATTTCAAACCTAGTTATGATTTTGGGAAAATTTACAAGCTGCCGAAATGTGGCGCTTATAATGGAATCTATGGTGTAAGCAGGGTGGGACTACCTCTGCGTGCAGCTGGGCATCTGCCAGGTGGCCTGTGGGCTAACCTGCACTTTACACCCTTTCTGGTGAAAGAAGCATGTGGGGGTGGTGGGCAGAACTAAAGTGGCCTTGCTGATGTCTCTGGAAACTGTGCGCAGTGCCTGGCCTCCTGGGAATTGGTTTGGTTTCCTTTGTGGAATGGATTCATCCTTGGATGGCTATAAGCCAGCTCAGAGAAGTACAAGTTAAATGATGTGCTCACAGAAAGTTGGCTCTATGTTCATTTGAACAAAATGGTGACCCTAAAACAGTGACTCCAAAAGCTCAGTGCATAAGAAGGGCCTCTGTAGAGAAACAAGAGCCCCGCCAGGCATGGTCTAGGGGCATTGGCGTAACTTTCATGACAACAATAATAATCCTTGACTGAAACGGCATCGTGGTGCATCGGATTAGAGAGCTGGCCCCCAAGCTGGGAAAACCTGGGTTCAAAGGCTGCAAACCTCTAAGACTAGTTCCTAGAAATTGCTGACTTACTTTGGTAGAGTTTTCTTGGCTAAGAAATCACCAATATCAATGATCAATGATATCAATCAAGTCAATAATATCAATGAAATTAAAGGTCTATTCTAGACTATCCCTTTCCCTTATTAAATGAGATACCATGACAGACTGGATAAAAGAGTGGCCCTTTAAATAAGGAACACCTGGGTTAAAGTCTTGCTTCTATCCCCTACAGGCTGAATGGCTTTGGGGAAGTCACTTAACCCTTCAATGCCCCCTCTAAAATTATTAGTTGCCCAGCATGGTGGTACATGTTTGTATCCCAGATGCCAAGAAGGCTGAAGTGCACTAAGGGATTTTTGATCCTTAGGTCTGAATACTCAGATGACCTGAACAAACATACTCAATGAAAGCAAATAATACTGAGGATGGCATCATTTCAAGCAGTGAATGCTTACACTGAATTGCTTTGTAAATATTTGTATTTAAAAGAGAAATCATCTATAGTGACATATAGGGAGGAGAGACTTAGAAAAGTTAACTGTCTGTTAAGCTACTTTGCTCAGAATAATTAGAAGAAAAAAGTGTTTTCTCTAGTAGGTATTCTCTAAAAAGTGCAGGACGCATTTTAGTCATGATCTCTGAACGCACTTTGAGTAAAGTTCAACTATCCCTTGCTTTGAAAGGAGAAGCTGAGGTCCAGAGAATGGGAATAATTTTCTAAAGATCAAGTGTTGCATTCATGATGGGTCTAGGAGCACAGGTTCAACGACCTAATAACATAAACCCCTGGAGAGCACAGACTTTTTATTTTTGTTATTATTATTTCATTACTTGTTATTAAATTATTTATTTATTTTCATTTGCTATGTGTCCCCAGGACCCAACTCAATGCCCTTTACACAGCAGGTGCTTAATAATTGCTTATTGGTTTGGATTTGATTGAATCTAGGTATGGTCAACATACAATCATACAGAAAAGGATAGATATTTGCTAACTTTGACTATCCACTTGCTTTTTAAAAACATTCATAAGTTACAGACTGATGGTTTACAGATGTGCTTACCTATACACTCCCTAGTTTTCCACTTCCAAATCAAAGTAACGTCATGCAGGTAAATATGTATATTGGACCAAATTTTCCCTGATGTTTAAATCAATGTTTCTTTCCTGAATTATCCAGGAATTTTCCTTCCCAATCTTCTACTATCTCTGGGCTATAAAGGAACTAGGACAGAGAGCTCCAGATGTACCAGACTAAAGATGGGCAAACTTTGCCAAGATTCAATGACATTTTCCAAATTCCTCATCTTGGAAATCATGCCATAAAATTGTTTCTCATGAGGTTTCCAGGACATCTTTGCCTCTAGCAGGTCAAGAGAAAATTATTAAAAATGACTCCAGGATAAGAGAAGAAAAAGAAATTAAAGGAATTAGAATAGGCATTGAGAAAACAAAACTATCAGTTTTTGCAGATAATATGATGTTATACTTAGAAAATCCTAGAGAATCAACTAAAAAACTACTTGAAATTATTAACAACTTTCTTGCAACTAAGTTGCAAGATAAACCCACATAAACCATCAGCATTTCCATATATTACCAACAGAGTCCAGCAGCATGAGATAGAAAGAGACTCTATTTAAATTAACTAGACAATATAAAATACTTGGGAGTCTACCTGCCAAGACAAACCCAGGAACTATATGAACACGACTACAAAATTCTTTTCACACAAATAAAGTCAGATCTAAACAGATGGAAAAGTATTAACTGCTCACAGGTAGACTGGGCCAATATAATGAAAATGACACTTCTACCTAAATTAATTTATTTTTTCAGTGCCATGCCAATCAAATCATGAGAAATTATTTTATAGGACTAAAAAAAATAATAACATAATTCATCTGAAAAAAAACCTCAAGGATATTAAGGGAATCAATTAAAAAATGTAAAGAAGGTGATTTAGCCATATCAAATCTCAAACTGTACTATAAAGAAATAATTACCAAAATTACCTATACTGGCTATGAAATAGAGTGGTGGATCATTGAAATAGATGAGGTACAAATTACATTAGAGAAAATGATCATAGTAATCTAGTATATAACAAACCCAAAGATCTAAACTCTTGGAACAAAAACTTGTTATTTGATTAAAAAACTGTTGGAAAAACTGGAAAACAGTATGGCAGAAATTAGGTTTAGATGAACATCTCACACTGCATACCAAGATAAGGCCAAAATGGGCACATGATTTACACATAAAGGATGACACTATAAGAAAATTAAGAGAGCAAGGAATAGTTTATCTGTCAGATTTTTAGACAAATGAAGAATTTAGGACCAAAGAAGACACAGACATAAAATATAAAACAGATAATTTTGATTACATAAAATTAAAATTTTTGCACAAACAAAACCAATATAACCAAAATGATTAGGAAAACAAAAAACTGGGGGAAAAAGTTGGCACCAAGTATCTCTGATAAAGGCTTTATCTCTCAAATACATAGAGAACTGAGTCAAATTTATAAAAATGCAAGTCATTCCCCAATTGATGCCTGGTCAAAAGATATGACTAGGCAGTTTTCAGATAAAAAAAATCAAAGGTATGTATAGTCATATGAAAAAATGCTTTCAATCACTATTGATTAGAGAAATGCAAATTAAAGCAGCTCTGAGGTACCGCCTCACACCTATCAGAGTGCTTAATATGACAAAGAAAATGTTGGATGTTGAAGAGGATGTGGGAAAACTGGGACGCTAAAGCACTGCTGGAAAAATTGTGAACTGATCCAACCATTTTAGAGAGCAATTTAAAATTATGCCCAAGGGGCTATAAAACTGTGCACACCCTTTGATCCAGCAATATCACTACTAGATCTCTATACCAAAGACATGCTAAAAAGGGAAATGGATCTATTTGTACAAAAATATTTACAGCTGCTCTTTTTGTGGTGGCTAAGAAATGGAAATCAAAGTGATGCCTAATCAATTGGGCTAAACAAGTTATGGCATATGATCTTAATGGAATATTATTGTGCTATAAGAAATGACAAGCAAAGGGATTTCAGAAAAACCTGGAAACACATGAACTGATGCATAGTAAAGGGAACACAACCAGGAGAATGTTGGACATAGTAACGGCAACGCTGTTCAATGAAGAACTGTGAATGACTTAACTGTTCTCAGCAATACAATGATCTAAGACAATCCCCAAAGATTAAAGATGAAGTATCCTATCCACCTCCAGAGAAAGAACTGATCTTGACTGAATACAGACTGAAACATGCTATTTTTCACTTACTTTCTTTTATTTTTTTTTATTTGAGTCTTCTTGTACAAAATGACTAATATGGAGTTTTATATAGTTGCAAATGTATAACATATATCTGATTGGTTTACCATCTCAGGGGGAAAGGACAGAAGGGAGGGAGAGATAGAATTTGGAACTCAAAACTTTACATAAAATGTTAGAGAAAAAGAATTACTCCAGGGTAATTAAATAAAACTAAATAAAAATTACTCCAGGTCCTCTCTTAGATGCCAGTCAAAAAAGAGAAGTTCAGAGATAACTGAAAAGGATTACCAAAAAAAAAAAAAAATGTTAGCATATATTTCCAGTCCATAAAGTAGTTGTTAAAGACACAGGACAGAATTAAGCTTGCATCAAAATTAGCTTAAACACAATTGCATGTATAGGGAAATAACCCATACAAATCTAACATGCCTACACAAACAAACTCCAGTTATACTCAATCCCATGTAAGTGAATTGTTCTTCAGAGACTGAAATAGCTATTTCTGTTGATCTCATTCACTGGTTCATTAAAAAATTAATTTCCTGCTCTTTAACAGGCCCTGTTGCTGACCAACAGTCCTAGCCCTTGAGTAGCTTATATTTTACTAGGAGAAAAGAAAACATATGTAGCTAAATAAGTACAAAACATGCAAAGTGAATGCAAAATCACTTCAAATGGGAAGGGTAGTGGCATCTGGGAAGAGTTTGTATTGGAGACGGCCCTTGAGATGACCTTAGAGGTAATTAGAGATCCTAAGAGATGGAGGTGAGAAGTGAATGCATTCTACGCATATCCACATATATGGGTTTTGTGTGGTTTCAGTGTGAAAAATGCATCACACATGTGAAGTATGGGCATTAAGACTTGGTTCCTCTTTTCTTTTACTGGAGGAAAAAGAAAGATACTTGGCTAGAGTTAGGTTGGGTCCCTGAATAAGTGTCCATCAATGTCAGCAGATCAAACAGCAGTCCCTTGGACTTTCGAAGACGCCTCCTTTTGGCTAACAATCCAAGAGTACCTTTCAAACCATTTAAAGGAAATGCACAAATAGAAGCCTAAACCTACTTCACAGTGTCTTATTATCTTGGTATTTAATTCCTCCAATTCAACTGAGAAGCCTGAAGATGTACCCTCCCTTCATTTCTCTTCTGGTTGTATAATCCTGTCTGTGTGCTTTATATGACTGTAGGGGATACCCAGCCTAAGGTAATGTTTTGCATATGTTCTGAGTTGAGACCGAGTAGATCAGGCGTAATTAAATGAGGGAACTACCACTATCTTCTTAAGCACTTAACAAATACACATACAACAAGAGTCATCATTGAAACAAGCACAAAGTACTAGCTGCAAATCAAACTCTGTCTTCCTTTGCCCTCTTCAATCAGTTTGGAATACCAGCATCCTCTAACATTACCGTACTTAAGACACGACACCAGAAACCCAAACAACTTTACAGATTATGAAAAAAGCTATATTCTTTTCCCAGAGTATTTCAGCTCTCTTTTCCCTCCTTCCTGGATAAAGAAAACCACACTTGGTTGCTTGGTGAAAGGCAGGGAAATTCATTGAAAGGTCAGCTCTTCGGGCATAATAGAAGGAAAAGGAGGAGAAGGGGGTGGCTTGGTAAATATGAACAAAAACTAGGGAACACATTACCCAACAAATTGACACCGGAAAACTAGAATCATAGAATCTCAAAGTTGTAAGGGGCCTTAGAAGTCATACAGTCGGTCCATTCTGGACCTGGACAGGAATTTCCTTTCTGGCAAGTGGTCATCCATATTCACTAATTAAAGACCTCCAGTATGGGGAACCCAACCAAGGAAGCCTATTCCACTCTGGGTCAGCTGTTAATTGGAAATAAATTTTCCCTTATATTTACTGATCTTGCCATTTCCACCTAGTTCCACCCTCTAGCACCAAGTCTAATTCTTCTTCCATATGACAGACAGTCCTTTAAAGAACTGAATTCAATTATTATGTTTTCCTTAGTCTTCTTTTCTCTGCTCTTAATAGCTTTGGTTCCTTCAGTCTACCCTCCCATGGCATGATTTCAAAACCCTTCTGTTTGCCCTTCTCTGGATCAACTCCACTGTGCCAATGTCTTTCCTAAAATTTGACACTCGGCTGAGTATTCTCCTCCAAATATGGTATAACCAGGGCAGAGGCATACAGCAGAACTGGGACAGCCTTCATTCTAGATATTATGATTCTTATTAATTCAGTCTAAGATCTCATTAGCTTTTTTTGGCTGCCATGTCATACTGTTGACTCATTAAGCTTGGAATCCTTTAAACCTCCCAAGTTTTCACTAAAACTCCCAAGTACTTTTCACATACATCTCCAAGATCCTGCATTTCTAAAGCTGATTTTTAACCCAAATATACAACTTAATATCCAACTCTATTAAATTCCACCTTATTAGATTCTGCTCATAGTTCTAGCCTGTTTATAACACTATCCAATCAACACTAATTAAGTGCAAAGCACTATGTTTTACTAAGTTTGGGTTGGTGAGTGGGGAGATTCACAGATAACTATGAGTTCACCACTTTTCTTTACAAAGCTTGGTTAGAAGACAAAAATGCATTTTTTATACTAATAAAGGTTCTTGCCTATTTCAAGACAAGAAGATAAACAAGCAAGCAAGTAAACAAAAAAAAATCAGAGGCAGGCAGCACAGGTTAGAAAGGAACGTTTATTTCTCTGATGTTTTCAGTTTGACACAACTCTCTTTATCAGGAGCACAAGTCTGGAATTCCTGAAGCCACACTCATATCCTGCCATCAGTTTTTTTACGCAAAACCCCCATTGATTGGGATGGGAGTTTCATGTCTAGAACAATGGCAGGATGTGACAGAGGGAAGGAGAGATGGAGGAATACGTGATGTCTGATCCCAACTGGGGCATTTGTCATGGACTGTGTCTACACAAGTGAAGTGAATAATGGGGTGCTTAACTGGAAAATCTGGCTAACTTAGACAACCTTTTTATCCAGAGGATAACAGTTTTTACCTTCTCATATCTCCACTAGCTGAAATCATATCTGTCCATCAAATCCAAGCTCAAATGTCATTTCTTTCATGAAGTTTTCCCTAATCCACCCAACTGAAGACTTTTTTTCTCCTTTTTATGACTCTTATAAACATACTTATTCTATTTTCATTTATAGCTATCTGTATAAACATGTTATCTCTCCTACTAAATTGTAAATTGCAAGGAGGCAAAAATCATGTCTTCTTTAACTCTATATTGCTTATAAAAAGTAGACACCCACTAGATGTACGTTCAGTGAATGGTCTGATGATTTAATCCTATGTCCCCTCCACTTCATGTCATTAATGAAAAATTCTGAACCACAATTCATTATTGAAGGAGAAAGAAAACCAGTAATGCTACCGGCAAAAACTGGCAATGATAGCACATATGAGAGGCACCTCCCTTCCATTTTCTTTGCAAGTCACTTGCTATGTCTAAGACGCTATTAAACATCTTTCACTGAGGGACAGGTTCTCCAAACTACGTAGAGAAATCCCAGAAGGCTTAAAACCAGAAATATTCCATGGATGGCACAGTGTGACGATACAGACAGAATAACAGTTCCGCGTGAATCAAGCCATCTAATAGTTACACGAAGCCTCGTGATTAGTCAGTGTTCCTTCGCAAGAGCTCATAGCACCTAGGGTCAGCAATTGAATTCAATAGCATGTATTAAGCATCTACTATGTTCAAAATACTATGTTGGACAACAGAAAGTATAAAATTAAAAACAAAATAGCCCCGTGGTCTCTCACAGAGTTTACAGTCTACTAATTGCCCTACCCAACAATGTGAATCCATCTAAGTGAATAATTAGTGAGGAATTTTAGGATGCAAAGAACATCGACAATTCCAGGGATCCAAGGAAGGCTTCTTGTAGCATCTGGGCTGAGCCATGAAAGAAGATAAGGATTGGGAAAAGCAGAGATGAGGAGGCAAGACAAACCAGGAACAGAGAACAGCTAGAAGGAATGTAAAGAGGTGGGAGATTGTGGGCTCAGGAAACAGCTTATAGGCCAGTTCAGCAGAAATATAGAGTACATGAAGGGAGAGGAAGATAATATAGGACTGGAAAGGGACAGGGGAGTCAGATCTTTATCCAATTCATTTTAGAAGAAGAATGAACCTTTATTCTTAATTCTTTTTGAAGAAGTATCATAATTTGTTCCATGTCAAGGACCAAACTGGAACCAGCCAGGGTTCATTCTACCCATAGCTACTCCAGATCAATGAAATACGAAAAATTCTCAAGTTAGGGAGACATTTTACATCTGTGGTTCATTCTGTTTGGTGTCTAAAATGAGACCATATCTAGACAAGCTCTGCATCAGTGCTTTTTTGATGATGCCAGTAAAAGATAATATTTTCAACAGAAATTAGGTTTGTGGTGAATACAGGTCTCTCTCCCTTTGGTAAATCAGGAGAGTCAAAGAGAAGTATAAGTATACTTCTCCATTTCTGATGCCTGTATTAGTTTGTTGATCTGTTGGATAGGATGGCAATGCTTATCGGTCTTCACGAAGGCAATAAGTTGCCCATGGTTTCATCACGGTAGGTGAATAGAAACTGCCAAAAACCCTGTTTGCTAAAAGGAATATATCATTTCTACTGTACACAAAGACCACCTTTGATTTTAATTGGATCCTGCGTTCACAAGGGAATTTCACATCTCTTCTTATCCTCTCATTCAAAGAATCATAGAGGTAGGATGGACTTCAGAGGGCACATTTTCAAACCTTTCATTTTATGGAGAAAGAAACTGAGTTCATAGAACTGAAATGACTTTCCCACAGTCAAAGAGCCGGTCAGGTATTGCAGCCAGTTTTCCTGCTCCCAGTTCCATGCTCTTTCCACACCACACCACACCACCTCTTGAACACACAGTTATTTTTCTACCACTCAAGAAGTCGTTTTCCCCTGTTTCTAATTACTTCAACAATTAAGCATGCAAATGTTTGAACGACATTTATTAAACTTCTATGAACTCTTAGAAGGAAAAAAAAATAACAGCCAAGAAGAATCTGGAACATCAAACGACTCTTACGAAACCAGTGCTCTGAGCCTTTAATTGTAAACGAATCAGAAACAGACGGATGAAATTTCCCATGAAATACACATGGGATTTGAAAATCAAGAAAAAAGGTGCCCTGGGCATAGTAGGGTCTGGGTCAGACCGGGACCCCACCATTAGGAGAGTTTATGTCTGATGAAGTCCAAATTCAACTCTCCCATCACATTCCATTCTGTCTACTGAATCACAGGTTCATAAAATTGGAAAAGACCTCAGAAGTACAATTCATGATAGTCCAAGAACCTCTTCAAGAATCAAGTAGTCATTTAACTTATGACTGAAGACCTCCATTAAGAGGAGGAATCTCACTTCCACTCAAAGCAGCCGTATACCTTTGGACTGCTCTGATCTGATTTGTTAGGAAGGTTTTCCTAGTTCAACCCTCTGCTTCCCACCTACTTCAAGTCTAATCACTTTTCCATATATCAGGTCTTTACAAATTTGAAGACTGCTGTTACATTTTCTCCTAAATGTTCTCTTGTATGAGCTAAATATCCTTCTTCAACCAATTTATGTAAGGCATATTCTACAAATCTCCACCAACTTGGTTGTCTCTCTCTCCCACTTCCACAATATTCCAGTTGATCAACTGCATGTCATTCCTCATAGGAGACACCCAGAACTGAATATTCTACTCTAAATGTAGTTTGACCAAGATAGATGACAGCAGAACTATCATTCCCCATGCTCTGGACACCAGTCCTTTCTGAATATTTCCAGAGTATCACTGGTTCTTTTTTGGCTTCCATGTCATCATCTCATGAGCTCAAAGGGACTAGACTTCATGAGATCCATTCACTACAGGTCCAAAAAGTGTATGCAAGTTAATAAATCTCCTTAAAGAATGTCTTATATATCCTTACATCCACAGTTAACAACAAGTTAGAGTATCTTCTTCAAAACAGACTGGGAAACTCCCCAAAAGGTCAAGTCACTGGATCAAAACTTCCAGAAGTTAAGGGCATTTTCTCATTTTCAACCCCATAAAGGTATTAAAAAGTATAGATGCTTCAACAAATGTCTTCTGGCTCCAAGAAGGAGTCTCTCACAATACGCTGAAGAGGACTCTGATTTGATCAAAGGTTACCTTTGCCCTTTGACCAAATGTAGTGTCAATAAGGAAGAGAAGTCAGATGTTACTGGGGCTTTATGTTATAATTAGGAATGAATAGGAGAGGGAGAGAAATGATGGTTCCCATGTTCTCTTTCAAAGTCCTCCTCCATGCTGAGTTTTACAGTGTGACATACTATCTCTTGAGTACAGAATTCTGAGCTTTGAAGAATTAGATATCTCAATGAAAAAACAACAAAATTAAGTTTACAAAAAGATTCATAGGATCATGGGTTTAGAATTAGATGGAACCTCAGTGGCCAACTAGTCCCCCATTTTATATATAAAGAAACAGAAAAGTTAAGTGATATACCCAAGGTCACAAAAGTAGCAAGTATCAGGTAGGTGACTTTAGATGCTTTTTCCAGTGTACTGCTTAAATAAACTCCCAACCCTGCTTCCCACTAATAACCAAGACAAATTGGACAGAACTCTTTCCTTACTTCTGTACCCACTTTTCAGATCTCATGTTTTAGCGACTTCTTTTTCCCATCATAGCTGCTCGTGAAATATGTGTGTACACACACACATACACACACACATATTTACATATATATCCTCCAGTTTCTTCATCCAATTTATGTACCACATACTCTACAAATCTCTCACCACCTTGGTTGTCTCTCCCTCCCACTTCCACAATATTCCAATACATACATACACACACGCACGCACACACACACACACACACACACACACACACACACAGCTTTACTTGGTTTTACTGGCAAAAAAAAAGAAAAAGAAAAATGATGGAGAGTATAGTACTGGTCACTGGTCCTACACACCCCTTAATATACTGGTATCTGAAAGATTTCCTTGGGCCTAGCATAGTCCTGGGCAAGAGGCAGTGTGGTATGAAAGGAAAGTGTTGCATTTAATTAGCAGCTACTGCCTGAATATAGGTTCTGCTACTACTACTACCTGTATGACCCTGGACAAGCTTTGAAACTTGTCTGGGCCTCAGTTTCCTCATCTGTAAAATGAAAGAGTAGGAGAAGATAACCTTTAAGCTTCCCCATAACCAAAGATCCCTGAGTCCCTCTAGCTTGGTGAATTGTATTTCATTAGCATAATAATGGATGACTTTTTCCGAGAAAAAGACTTCTTAGGTAACGTACAAATAATTCAAATCATTTTCTTCATCGGATTAAATGTACTCTGTGAATCTGCTAATGATTGTATAGCAAAAGGTAAGAGCAGGAGCTCCTGGTCAGCAAGAGATGTTTTTGCCCTTTTATCCCCAACATTTATTACACTGCCTGATACATAGTAAAAACTTAAATATTTCTTGACGGACTACCAGGCACAGTTCCCCAAGCAAAATGTGTTTTCAGAACCTTGAAGTGCCCTCTCTGCAGGTGGAGTGAGGGCCGGAAAAGGACTCCTCTTCTCTGGTAAATTGAGGTCTTTGAGGGGCCTCCTTTCATTGGGAAGAAAGTGGGCCCACTGATCACACAAATGTGATGCCCTTCCTTAGGCTGTCCAGGCTGCACTGCCTCTCTGCCAAGAGTCACTCATGGATCTCTCCAGCAGACCCTGACCCTTGCCTAGCCAGAAACTTGGCCTCTTCCTCTTCCATCTTCCCATTGGTGGCAAATAGGCTGCAAGGAAGAACCATCCTCACCCCTCTTCATGCCAGTACCCTAGGGATAATCTATCGTTGGACCCCACCATGGGTCCTCCGGTTATGACGACTCTTTATGCTCTTTAATACCTACCATCCAGAAGTCAGAACATTTGGGTTCAAGTTTCATTGCTACCTGTTGTGATACCATTTTTAAACTGGAACAAGGCCCTTATTTCTTACAATGACTCTGTTTCCTTTTTTGTTGGTGAGGAATGCCATTTCCCTTGTTCCTATCTCCCCAGGGTTTTAGGAAGTATAAATAAAAGAATGAAGCTTTCCGAGTTCCTTAGAACAACAGACTATGTAAATACAAGTTCTCTTAACTTTGGTCTCTTTAGAAGGCTGATATCAGAACAGATCTTTTGGTGATAATGATGAGTGTATGTGTTTGTGGAACATGGGGGAAGGCCCCAGCTAAATGAGCTTTGGGAGGAAAAAGATGGGGAAGGAGTTGTTGTCGTTCAGCCATGTCTGACTCTTCCTGAACCTGGGAACCATACTAGCCATAGGGTTTTCTTGGAAATGATACTGGAGTGGTTTGCCATTTCCTTCTCCAGTGAATTAAGGCAAGCAAAGGTTAAGTGAATTGCCCAGGGCCACACAGTTAGTAAACGTCAGAGACTGAATTTGAACTCAGGTCTTCCTGACTCCAGGCCCATTCACTGTATCACCTAGCTGCCTAGGGAAGAGGAGGCTGAAGCAATTTACCCTCTGAGATACACTGTTACCCACCTAGGATAGTTTCATTCAAGCCAACAACTTCCTGTTAATGAAGAGTGGGACCTGTAGAATCACAACATTTAAGGGTGGCCCTTAGAGACTGACAAGTCCTGTAGGTTGTTTTATAGCTATGGAACCGGAGGCCCAACTAACTGATCAAGCAAGGGACTAGCCCAAATTCACATCTCTAAGTAGCAGTAGAGGCCAAAATTGGAACAAAGGTCAGAGCAATCACTTCCTATTAGACCATACTGCCTTCTCACCAACCTCACCCCATGCTGCTAGACCCCATGCTGAACACCAGGACATAGAAGCGGCAACCCCCAGCTATGGACGTTCAGAATTTTTTAAAAAATAATGAACAATTTTTCAATGCTAACATTATGTTCAGTCCCAAGGATCCTTGGAGCTACAGTTTTCTTTGTTCTGCCAAAGGAAAAAGGAAATACATCAGGAAGCCATGCTAGTCCACAGGAAGTCTCACTTGGGCTGATAAAAGGAACTGATGTGAGGTGGGTTTGGATGCAGTTATAAGTCAATCAGCCTTGAAATAACAAGAAGTGTCATTCAGAAGAAACTGGAGCCTGAAAGTGGGCCTTTCATGAGGATTTCCTTTTAACCTTCTCCTGTCTTACTCATTATTCCTCTGTCTTTGCTTTTCTCATCTCCAAATCTCTCTCTCTCTCTCTCTCTCTCTCTCTCTGTGTGTGTGTGTGTGGGGGGGGGGGGGGCATCTGTCTCAGTCAAACAACAAACATTGTGCCTGCTATTTGTCCAACACTGAGAATTAATGAAACAATCTGTACCCACAAAGAGATTATATATGCATCTTGTTTTAAAAAAACTGGGGAACGGGAAGGTTCTGAGTGTGGGAGGTATAGACAGCCAGAGGAAAAAAATGTGAAGCACCTATATGCTCTTTTATGCCACAGAAACTCCTGACACTTTTGGACATTAGGAATGAGTCAGGGGAAGTTCTCTGCCCCTTCAGTGTGCCAAGGTAATGCAGGGGTTATGACTACCATTTTCTCTTGCCTACCTCCATTCCTGTCATGAGAGACGATATTTCCTTGGCAAAGAAAACCAACCTTGAGTCCTAGACATTGCCCCTGCTTGAGCAAAGAAACGTAAAGACTTGAGCAACTCGCTCAGTCCTTTGGACACCTCCTCAGGATCATGCTGGTTTCATGTCCTACCCCCACCCTCCAAAAAACCCTATTTTTTTCAATATCTGATGCTGAGTCTGACTTCAAGCACAAATTATCCAAATAGTTGCATCGATGTTCCAGCTGACTATATCTCTTTGGTCATAGCTTATGCAGCTTTGTTGCCCTTGGGATCAGCCCCAGGTACAGAAGGGTCCTTTCTGCCACCTTTAGAGCCCACTCAAAATGGTAGGTGATAAAGTTTCAGGTTGAATCAGGCCCTTTCAGGGTTTGAGGGTGTTTGCCCACAGCACAGCACTACTTCCTGTTTTAAGAAAAAAAAATCCTCCCAGAAAACTCATTATGAGGCTCAAAATTCTTCTTGGACATCAAATAAGTCCTCAAAATATTGTCTTTTAAGAGCTAAGTGTAAATGAATCAGAACCAGACGAATTCAATTTCCCTTCAATTAAACAGGATTTTTTAAAAGTCAAGGAGAAAGGCGCTTGGGGCCAAATGTGTTTTGGGTTTTAATCGAGACCAAACTTTGGAAAATAGCTTAAGACCCCAAAGCATAGCCAGGCCCTATTCTTAGTTTGCATTAATGCAGAAGGATTAGTACAGCTCCAGTGTCACTTAGCAATGAAAACAACCCAGGCCTGAGAAATGTACATAGTACCTTACTCTGGAGAGCCAGGTCCCTTCAACAGTCATCAACAGTCATCTCATGAATACTCATGTTGGCTCAAAGATGTAGGGAGAAGGTATCATATTGACCCAAATAAACTGTTAAAGGGAGTTACTACAGAAAACAAAGTTTCTGAAGTCCAGTCCAGGATCATCTTACAGGCATTTCCTTTATAAATGGGATCCAAAACTCCATGATAATTTTTTTTTTCTCAAATAGACAAGCTAAGGCACGAGTTGCTAGTGTTGAAGGAAGGAAAAGGAGATGGAGAAAAAAAATCTCAATAATTAGGTCGCACTTGGCCAAAACCCTGATTTTTCTGAAAATAAACACCGCATGGTAAATGATCTGACCTAGCTATTGCCTTTGGATTGAACCCAAATTCTCCCTAAAGATCCATTTGGGGAATCTACTTGAATTGGTGTCCAAATATATAACATAGACCACCTCATTTTCTAGAGGTCATTAAAAATCTAGATAGACATCATTCACAGTTGTACTTTTTTCCTAGAAGGAAGGTCTCATGGGAAAAGCACAAGATCAGAAGTCTGTACACTTGGGTTCAAGTCCCAACTCTGTCACTATCTGCTGTTGGCTTTGGGGGCAGGGAGGGGGTCATCATACTTCAGCCCACAGTTTCCTCATCTGTAAAATGAGAGGTTGTGTTAGAAGATCTTTAAGGTTCCTATCAGCTCTGAACATCTATGATTCTATTTGTTCTGTGTGATTTAGCTACAGCAACCCTACTTGTGGTCAAGGAGAGAAGAGAGGTGAATTTTCAGGCAAAGACACTGGGAGGAGGGACTGGATCTGTGATCTCATTGAGACAAAGAACTCAAAGATCAGAACCGGCTTCTATCAACATGGATTCAAATCTTAGAGTGTGACCTAAAGCCTTGACAAGTTAAGTAACTTGTCTATGGTCAGACAGACAATTTTTAGAAGAGGCAGGACTTGAATTCAGGTCTTCCTGGATCTAAGGCCAGTTTCCTTTCTATTATACAATATTTCCTTGGGTCAGGCATAGGATCTTAGTGATGAATATTAATCTGCCCTACATGTATTTTGGTAAACATAAGACGAATACTGGCTAGACAGATGCAACTTACAGAATTTAAAGACTTCTTATCAACGTGTTTGTAATTCTTTATGCATAGCCAGTTTGCTTTGATATGTATGTTACATGAAAGAGAATATAAAAAAGTAAGCATTGCACACTCAGACTCCTACACACATATAGCATACATATGCATGCAGGTTCAGACTCCATAACTATGTTCCTGGAATGTTCTCTGTCTAACTTAAACCCACAAATGTCTGGAAATTCAGGTTAAGGCTCCCGTGACACCTTTAATTCTGGCCCTGTGCACGTATGTGCTGGGATGGGACATAAGGCCTTTCATTACATTGGACACATAACACCAGTAAATGGGAGACTACAAAAGCAGTTCATTTTCCTAATATTAATTCACTTTGAGAGGTCTGGGGAGATATTTCAAACTGTGGCATTTTGAAATAGAGATATTGGGTATCTTTCACCACACCCTGCCCTTCTGAAAAATGGGAAAATTTGGAATGCTTAAAAATTTTGTTTTGCTCTCAAGCAAATCAGAAGAGGCCCCAGATTATCAGGAGAATGCATCTGCAGATGATCTATGAGACTATCTGAGTGTCCTAGACCAAATTATTTTACCTCTTTGGACCTCAATGACTACATTTGTAAAATTGAGAGATGATACTAGAAAACTCTTCTATGGACCCTTCCAGCTCTGAATCTATTACCCTATCATTATTTACATATTGTTTGGCAGAATCTAGCTGAAGATTTAGACTTACGTGGGTATTTTAAAGATGCCAGACAATTCAAAGTATTATTAGAAATCTGATTTGTATTTCCAGGAAAATAACCTTTTTAAAAAAATGTCTCAATTACTAGGAGTTGATTCACTCTCTGTTGACACTAAGCATACATAAAATATCTATACATAAATCACCAAATTACAAAAGAAACTCTATGAAACTAGTAGAATACTGAGGACACGTGATATACGTATTGTATTTTGAAGAGCAAAAAAGAGAAGTATGGGATAATATGAAATAGAGTTTCATTCCATCCTGCTCTATTTCACAAGCAGATGCTGTTTAATAGACAGATGTTCTTAAAAGCAAGCGATAGTAGCATGGTCTGGTGGTTGGCCATCACTGACTCAGAATTTCTAATCCTAATTCTGACTCTCCTACCAGCTTGTTGGTGGCCTCAGATAAGTCAGAGACCTACTCTCTATCTCAGTTTCCTCAGGACTGAGTTGAGAATAATGATGTTTGGTGCTAATGGGGCTGAGGTTACAAGTCTAATCCTTATGTGGACCAACTAACTTTCCCCAGAGATACAGAGGATCTTTAATAACTGGTTGCTTTCACCTTAGAGACGAGGGGATGAGAGTGTTTGAATTGATAAACCAAAAGTAGCATTCACACACCTACTGGGAAATCTTCTAAGTACATAGGTGACCAATGCTTGATCATGCTAGCATATGAAAAACATTTAAATAAAGAACAATCACACTGATATAGTTCCCTGATGAATCAATTAATGATCAAGTTGATAAAGATAGGTAATACGAAGCAACTGAAAATGAAACTGGCTACTCTTTCCTATGGAAGGTCTGACACCTGGCAAAGTTTTAAGAGAACTAAAGACAACTTTGGAGATGCCTGACTTATGTATCTTTATAAGAGCTAGCCTCCATTAATGCCAGTTTGTCACAAAGCAACAAAGGCCATGGAAAGACTTAGAAAGATAGTTTCACTAAATACAAGCCAAGAAAAACTGTGTTTCTCAAAACCAAAACCAAAACTCTTTTTTTCCTGTACCTCCACAATGCTAACTCTACACATTGCTTAAAAGAAAGGGAATGACGGATTTTCCCTTATAAACCCTGGCAGGATCATAACAACACGGGCATTTGGGGACACTGGGACCCGAGTTGGAAGTCCCCTTCCCAGACCTGTGACTGTTACATTTTCTTGTACCCCACAATGATTTCTAGGACCCCCATTAGAACAGAATTCCATCCTAAGACCCTGATCCCTGGCAGTCTTAGTCAAGGTACCCACATCTGAAAACCTGCATCTGAAGCCTCAGATAGAGTGAGACACCCCTGGAATGACATCATTCTAGGGATCTACAGGCTGATATCTACTTTTTTGCCACATAAAAGAAGAGGTAACCTATAACCCTATAAGGGGCAGCAGTGATTCGAACCTCCAGGAACCCTCCCTAGTCCCCTGACATCATGGGTATTTCATCAATATGCTTTATGGAATCTGCACAATTTTGGTCTTGGATTCATGGTTCTTTTATGGTTAATGGGCTTCCTTTGACTCCAAGGACTCCTTAACCCAAGCAAAGTCATCTGATGATCCACAAATGAAAGGGAATAAGAAACTTTGAATCTCAGTGTCATTATTGTTCAAGATGTATTTAGTATATTCATTCTGGGAGAAGAGTACAAAAGCTATGGGCTAGAGCTTCTGAATGGATCACATTTAATTAAAGCAATGTATGGAAAGCCAATCATGGTTTTTATGGAGTGGTCAAGTGAATCTTCAGTCTGCCTACCCATATGTAGTCTACAGGCCCGTCTGTTGGGTTTTTCAATTGAATTGGCCTATTTTTATGGACCCAATTTGTAAGCTGACTTTGTTTATAGGAAACCAAACTTCTTACAGGCTGAGGCTTTAAAAAAATCATAATAGACACAAAACTGAATAAGATGGGAGTTTGGAATCTGAATTTTTAAAGGCAGACAGGAAATTATCCTCTCTATGATAATTTAGGTTTTTTGTTTTTGTTTGTTTTTTTTAGTAACATAGAAGGACTCAGTTTTCTTCTCAGGAAAGACCTTTGTGTTACATTCTTACAAAGGTTCTCAGACTCACACCTGGCTATATCTGTGACCACCTACTCACAGAATATACCCCCTTAAGAGTCATCCTATTGTTAAATACTTCAATGAAACTGAATGATATCAATTTGTTGCTGTGATAAGAGCAGCAAGGAGCAGTGTAATGTAGGCAAGTTACAACCTCTCTGGACTTCAATTTCTTTATACATATTTAAGTCAGAGATTAAAAGATCACCATCATGCCGAGTTCTGCGATTCTATTATTTTAAAAGCCTGATTGTCTTTCTTATGTAACCTCTCTAGACGTGGATAAAGGTTGGAAGGTACTTTAAGCTAGTTCTAACATATTAGAAACAAGTTGCCAGGAGAAGCTCTACTCATTCTCCGTATGCATGTCCAGATTAAAGCAGACTTGAAAGATTCCGGCAGTGTGGCTTTGCCTTCTATTTCTTCTTGAAAGAGCAAGTCACATCAATATTTTCAAGATATTTCAGTGAGTCTCAGAGGCATCTGAACCAGGAAGCCAGATCAGCCTGGAATTCTTCCTGGGACCTTTCCAGTTCTGTGTAGATCTCACATAGCCCTGTGTTTTTAAAGACTAGCTCCAATTACCTTTCTAAGAGATTCAGTCATTCAATGAATATTTATTGAGCACTCATTGTGTACCCAGGACTCTGCTAGATACTGAGGGATATACACAATCTTAATGCGCCTGCTAGCTGCATGAAAATTCTGGGCCTGTGAGGAGGATATGACACAAACATAGATAATGATAACAGACATCATATTTCTCCTTAGGAGATTGAAAGCATGGAATTGTGACAACTAGGTTCTGGTAGGACCATTACCTATTCCTGTTATAGACTATCAGTTAAATTATATTATTAAGCAACACCCAACCCCGCCTCCTCACTGTGATATTATCAGTGGTAAAAGGCATGTGATGTTGATTACTGCTACAAGAAATGACCTGGTTTCAAAAACCACACTCAGTTCCAAGCATTCATCAATTGCATCTCACTACCTTCTCTTAGAAAGCCTGCTCCAGTGTACACCAAGGATAGTGAAAGTTAAAGGTAAGGAAGCAGTTGGAGAGGACAAAAGCTTGCCACTGAGATCTGTAGAACAGGTAGGAAGAGTGTGGTTAAAAAACACATGAGATGGCTCTTAAAATTCATGGAGGACAATTTGTTGGCCTTGCAGCAGAGTTAAGAACTGGGCACCAAGGAGACAATGGAAGAAGGGAGGGGAAGCAAAGGAGGGAAATGTGATTTCTGAAGAAATCTGAAAAATAATGGAGAGTCAATGAAGCAGATAGCTACAGGAAGGTAGGTTACAGATGAGAGGAGCCACAGGGAAGGAGGCTCTTGAACGGATGGGAAACAGTGGTGCAGGGTCAGTGAAGGGAGCAGTAAAATAAGTAATCAATGGGAACAGAGTCCTTGCATCTGCCCTGCCAATTGGATGCTATCTTCCCCCTTTAAGTGTGAAAACACAATTTCCTTTTAAACTCTGAACCACCAAAAATCAAAGAGATGAAGGAGGTATAGAGCTTGTTGTCGACGCTAACCATCAGACTCTAGAATTGGAAGGGACCTGAGATATCATCTAATCCAAACCTCTCGTATTACAGATCAAGAAAGAGAGGCCCCCAAAGAGGAAATGTTTTTAAAAATCAAACAAGCAATAAATAGATTCAGACTTTCAATTCAGGTCCTTCGCCTCCCTGATAACATAACTGCTCACCACGGGAAATTTTTAAATGCTAGGATTCAGTTTAGTTTGTGAATGAATCATGTGCTCAAATTTCCATCACTTTACACTTCCATTAAATCAAATTCAGGATAACCATCAAAGGCATTTAGAAAACAAAATTTTTCCTATTTTACAGATGAGGAAACTAAGGCCTGGAGATATTGTGTAATGTGAGAAGCAGAAGATCACATCTACTTTGTGGCAGAGCCAGTTCTATAGTTCAAAGCTCTTTTCTCTGTATGATATTGTTTCTAGTTACAGACATTAAGTGTAAACTGGTCTAGGTTTCTCCCATCCAAAGGCTGAACATAAACAGGCAGTTCAAATTCAATGTCTCTGTTATTTACAGATGATTTGAGGGTCTGACTTTGTGCCAAAATTTAATGAGGGTGGCCCATTGGAAGATCTGAGCTTAGGTAGCCAAAGAGAATTATTTTAAGATTCCACCATTCCTTGAGTGACTTTGTTTAGGCAGGTATATAGGAACTTGAATAGAACACACAAATTTGTCCCTTCTAACCCCTGCACATAACCTGGAAAAGAGGAATCCACAGAATTTACCTTATCTTCTTAAAAGGAATGGATCTAATTTTTCCTCTTTGGGACTGAAAGACCAGTTACCAGTTACTTGTGAGAGGTTGCTTTGGTGACTGCCCATTCCACTCGATGTGTGTGTCTAAAGAGTCTGGCACATTCTGGGTACAAAGACCACAGCTTCCTCCCTTTACTAAGGGCCTGTGCTTGGAGGTCTGAGTCGTTCAGAAATATTGCTTCACTTCTCTTTAGGGGGTAAGAACCAAGACCCTGAGCCATGTTCCCGCCCTTCTGGCTTTAGGGGGTGACTTTCCTGGATCAGTATAAGTAGGCAAATGTCAAGTTAGCAGAGTGACTACACTTTACACTTAGTTTGTTAGATACGAATAATTTTTTTTCTAAGTCAGGAAGATTTTAAAGATATCTATACCACTTCAGAAACAGAAAGTAGGACCCTTGCCTTCTTAAAATAGCCCCACCCCCCTTTCTTTCTAGCATCTATCCAGGTGTCTTCCTGCTCCCACTTTCCACTCATGCACCTTCTACTTAAGCATCCCCTTCTCACTTATTCTCCCTTCCTTACTTACACTTGTTACAATCAGTTAGTCATCTAATCTAGAGATTTCAAGTTCCTGCAGTTAGTGTCTTTTCCCCAGATCAGCAAATTTCAGCTTTCAGAAGCAGAAGGCAAAGGGGAAAAAAATTCATCAGACCCCACCCAGGCGATATGCATCTTTTGAAATTGTTCAAACCCACTATCTCTAAACTTGTCTTTAAAAGCACCAAACCAAGTAGAGAGTTTCTCTCCTTCAGGTCTTGGGGATTAAGAAGAAACCTGGCCCCCGTTCACTAGCTAATGGCTTTTCCAGATAAATTTTCTTTGCTTAGTGTTGGCCTGTCCCAACCCTCAGTCTTGGTCTGGTTTATCTGCCGTTCTGCTACACATCAAAAGTGTTGCCTTTACCGATGATCTATAAGGTTGTCGTTTGTGTATGTGGGGAGGGAGCATGAGGGGGTGTGGGAATGTGTGCACCCCCATTATGTTTCTCCAGGAATTCCAGGGAAAAAAGAGGATGGAATAAAAAGAATTGGAGTATCAACACGCTCGAACACTCATGGACCTCTGTGCTTGCCATTGTGCTGAACAGAGGTGACACTCTGGGAGAGGTCAGCCACTCTCCCCAGTCCCTCTGGCAGCTGGGCCCTGCTCCCAGCTGAGCTCCGAGCCGCCCGCCGGCCTCCCGCCTCCTCACCAAGCCGTCTTGGGCCTTCCTTCAGAGAACAACGCCTGGAGCCCACTCTCCTCTCGGCTTCCCGCGTCCCGCCCCCGCCAAAGGATAAAAAACTAATAAGGCGCACGTCTGGGGAGGTGGGTGGGTGGGGGTGCAAGGAGCTGGAAAAGAAGACCCAAGACTACCAGTCTCAGGTAAAGCCCGGCGGCTTCTGGGCTTTCAGAGGACCCGGAGTCAGTACAAGTAACATAGAAGGAACGGAAACTAGCCCAGTGCTGACATGTAAACAGGGGCTAACATCTGGAACAGCCCCACTGCAGACAGACACACAGACACACACACAGACACACACACCCCTGCCCGGCTGAAACCCATCCACTTGCTTGCGCTGGGGCCCACTGGACAACCTAGCTGTCTCGGCTTCTCCGATCCCAGAAGGATGGAGGGGAGTAACCCCGGGGGGGGAGAGAAAGCTGTTTGTAGCCGAGCTTCCTCCCCAGCTACCTAGCTGTATGTCTCTAGGGTCGTCCCCCACCCCAGTTATCATCACCCCCAGCTGGCAGTAAGTGCGCGGAGAAGACGCTGGGCGCGGGGAGAGGAAGAAGTCCGGTGGTAGGACAGGATGACTTCGGCTCCGATTTGGGGGTTGTGCAGGGGTTACCACCACCATAGGGAGCGCAGGGAGTTGGGAAGGTGTCCCTTTTCCCTCCCCCAGCACCCACCCCCGGTATGAAACTTTAGAACCAGAACGGGAAAAGGAGAAATATGAAGGGAAAGTAAACGAATAGAGGAGAAAAGCGGCCACGTCTTCCGGACCCCGGCATCCTCTCTCCCCAGCCTGGCGGCCCCTCTCCGTTCCCCCAACCTAGCTCCTTTGCCTCTCGTCAGCCCCGATCCCCTCTTCAGACTCTTACCTTAATAGTCCCGTCCATTTGGCGAAGTCTACAGCCGAGCCCCCCAATATTCCACACATTGACCCGGTTAGAGCCTAACCCCGCAGCCCCTTCGGATTGCCTCCGCTCCCGCACCTCTCTAGCTCCTGGCCCCCTGTCCGCGTCCCCCCAGTGAGCTCTTTGCCCTCTTCCCCGCTTTGCACGTTTGTTGTTGTAGCGGGGCGAAAAAGAGACAGTTAACCGGATGAAACTTTTTTTCAGCTAATTTTGGGAAGTGACTTCACTTGCGAATCGGAGAGGAAGTCCTATCTCTCTCTCTCTCTCTCTCTCTCTCTCTCTCTCTCTCTCTCTCTCTCTCTCTCTCTCTCTCTCTCTCTCTCTCTCCCTCCTTCCCCCCTCCCCCCTCTCCCTCCCTCTCTTCCTCCTCTCCGCCGGTCCTGCTTTTTGCATCACACACACTATATAAATATACACGTAGATACTGTAGATAATTCATACGCAGCACACATAGGGAGATAAGAGCTACGCTAGAACAATAACGCTACCCACCCTCAGCTCCGTGCTCAGCCTGATTCCTTCAGTCCCAATCTTCGACCCCCCAAGAGTCACCTACCCCGTGGTTCTTCCCCCAAAAGTCAAGTGTGAAACGTATTTGCCTCTCCCCCTCCCCCCCGCCCCCTGCTCCTTTTTTTCCCTGGGGCTGTTGGCTCAAGGCAGCCCGCCTGACTCACTCACTTTCCGTCTCTTCCCACAGATATTTTCATTAATGTTTTTTCCAGCCGGAGTAAAAACTTTAGAGGGGTAAAAAAACCCGGGAAAGTTCTCTGGGGTTTGTATGACCTGATGAATACCGGGAACGATGTAGATGGGACAGAATCGTCCTAACAAGGATCGTTTAAAGTCTCATCCACAGTGATGATGTTCCAAGCGTTCCCTAAGTCCAGACAAATACTCCTCTAGGAGGAAATCAACCCACTGAGGGGATATTTGAATACCTTCACAAGCAGGACCCACTCCACCCCCTCAGATTCCCCTTCTTCTTCCCCAAACTAAGCTTGGAGCACTCTCATTCTTACGTGAAAGGACGGTCTCCCAACGTCCCTCCCTTTCGCCTCGAACCTCTACGAGTTCTCTCCGTAGCCCGAAGCCGCCTCCTGCTGTGGGGACTAGCGGAGAAGGGGGACTAAAGGGAGGTCCAAGCCCCGGAGATCTTCTTGGAGGAGGGGTGGGGAGGGAGGTGATGCTGGGGTAACTACCCACCCAGCCCCAATGCACTTACTCCAAAAGCCATTTATTCTTGACATCAGGCTGCAAAGCCAACCCATGCTTTCCAACCCCTCCCGAGGGGCTGCCGAGACTTCGGTGCCTTTGGGAGAAACTAACTATCGTCCCGAAACAACCCTCCTGTCTCTCGCAAATGGACTGAGTGGATTGGACCGCAGACGAGCCCGTTCCGCCAGCCACGGTCTCAGAGAACTGCAAAGAAAACAAGACTTTTCTCTTCCGAGAACTTCCACCCACTAACCGTCTCGAGCGATACCCCTCCCCTCTCCCCAGCCCAAGCTCAGACAGTCGGGACCCCTACAAGTCTCCCCACCACCCTTAGACGGGCGCCCGGAACCCTAGGGCTGTGGAGAAACGGGATGGAAGCGCGGAAGGAGGGAAAGAGGGCTGGCGGACGGACTCAGCCTGGGTTCGCTTTCTCGCGGGTGCTACAGAAACAGGTTACCTTGTCCAGCGCTCTCCTGACCACACTTTGGACTTTCTCACTTTTATTTAAGAGTCCGACAGGGGGGGAAAATCCGAATGGGATCCAAGTGAATTGGAAAGAAAAAAATCAAAAGGTCTCCGTGGCAGCCGTAGAAGTGACTTATTAATTCTTTATTTCTTCAAGAGCAATTGAGCCGGAGAGCTCGCTCGTTCTCCTTCCCTTCCCCCCTCCCCCTTCGCCCCTCTTGAAATTAGCCTCATCAATTCAGCTCCAATTTTCGGTTCGGATACAGACACGGGACTGAACGTGACCAGACCTGGAGCCGCGGGTGCAGCTTGCCAGCTATTGAGAGTCAGCCGAGGTGGGGGTGGGAGGATAGGGGGGGCCAGCAGAAGGGGGGGAGCTGCGACTGGCTCCCCCTCCCCTCCTCCTGTCTGCTTCTCAATCCTGGGGTCTGCTCCGGGGATCCCCCGAGACCGCCACATCTGGTTACTGCTAGCGGGGTCAGGTCCCCCCCTTTGCCTGGGGCCACAAGGACTGGAGTTCAATTAAAAGAAATCAGACTTAACCCTTTCCTCTCCAAAGGCCCTCTCCCTCTTCACCCCACTCAGGCTCCCTCTCTCTTTCTCCTCTGCTTTTCCACATGCTTTCCAGAAAAGAAAGAGGTTAAAGGGAAAGTAAGAATGAATTACATCCTTTCAAACCCCAAATTGTTTCCTTTTCAGCCCATACTCCGCCGACCTTCAAACAATAACAAGACTTTCAGGAGGAGCAAAAGAACCCACTTCCAAGGGGAACCCCATCAAAGAGACTCACCTACCCCCCAAATTCAGATTTCTCTATTTTTCAACAAGAAACGGAGACAGGGACCCCTTTCCTTAGGATAGCAAGGACGTGTGGTATAGTTGCCCAAGCTGTAAAGAACTCCCCGTTGGTTTGGAGGCTCTCCCATCCCGCGCCTCACTATAGCATTTCCCCTGTTATAAAATACATCCCTCTGTCCCTCTGCACGAGATTATGGATGCTGCTTCTCCACCTTGGGTGCTACAGAAAAACACCAGCAAAAACACTGATCGATCTCTATTCCAATGATCATTTCAATCACATACCCTCACCCCCTCCCGCCCCAGGTTCCCCCCAAAGCATTTTGGAGGGACTTGCGTTTTTCATTGAAGATGTTAACTATTAAAACAGAAAACCGAAAGATCTTTCTCCCTCTCTTTCATTGGAACGTCGAATCGAAAACAACTGGGTATCATGCCTTTTAGACAAAATTTGAGCAATTTTAAAGGTGGGGGTGGGGTGGGGAAAGACCGTAACACATAAACAGTACTGGTTTCTGAGTAGTCAGTTTACCTCGCGCCTATGTCTTTGCCAGGTCTCCCAAGTTACCAGTCCCCCAGTCTCCCAAAAATCCAAAAAAAAAAAAAAAAAAAAAAGAAAAGAAAAGAAAATTTACTCCCCAGACTCTGCGTGACGTTGCGGAGAAATAAGTCGTTTCCACTGGGGCGTCGAAACGTACAAGCTGGTGTACAATTCAGTTCCACTTATGTAATTCGGCATTTAATGTTGGATTCCCCCCCCCCCATCCCGAAAGAAACAAACCAAACACAACAGTAAACAACTCTGCCCCGTTTAATGTGGTTACCACCAGACATCTGGAAAGATGGTTTGATCCTGGCAGCTCAGATTGTTTTCACGAGCAGCCAAACAGAATATTTCGAATGTTTGCATTGAGACAAATTGATAGAGAGCCTGCGGTCAGGCGGGCTACAGTGGAAGACTGCCCTGGGAGTTAAAGGGAAAAAAAATAAGCCCTTTCCCTGAAGTATTTCTCTCTCTTCCAGTCGTCCCCAGCATCACCACTCTCTCTGTCTCTCTGTTTCTGTCTTCTTGTCTCTGTCTCTGTCTCTGTCTCTGTCTCTGTCTCTCTCTCTCTCTCTCTCTCTCTCTCTCTCTCTCTCTCTCTCTCTCTCTCTCTCTCTCTCTATTTCTCTTTCCCTGTCCCATACGTTTTGACTCCCTAATCTCATACAAATTCCCCACAGAATACATTTTATCTAAAGGATGTTCAGATCTTCTAGCTCTGGTGCACCTACCACCACCAACACTATCAAATCAAGGAAAGGTGCCCTAAATTCTAGTGAGTCTGATTCATTATATTCAAGGAGAACTTCTAGTAAAAGGGACCAAGTGCAACTTTATTTTCTAACTGTAGAAAAGGAAAACATGTTAAATAAGGTTTTCTTACAACTTGTTTGTTGTATGCGGAATTGAACAGATAATCATCTATGCATCTGTGGGAATGAATTGTAGACTACGATTCTCTTTGTATCTATTTGCACACGAAGAACACTCGCTTGTTATTTGCAAGAGGGGGTCCCGATTGGCCGAGAAGGTGACTAGTGATGGAGCTGTTCTATCCTCACTTCCAAGCAATTCTAAAGATTAAGCATCTATTCTGTGCTCAGTTTGGGAGGAGAGCCACTAAATGTAGTTTAAGGTCTCCTGGCTCTGAATGTCAGTCCCCTCCCCCCTCCCCCTCACATACAGCTTTGACCGGGTTAAGAGCTTTCCAGACTCTTTGTCCCTGGCCTCAGTTAGCACCAGCCAGTTTGGTACCCATCATCCTGTGGAAAGGGAGGAGCAGCTACTCTCAGAGCTGCTTCATCTTTGAGGCTGACCCTGTAGTCTAGGGTGGATCCTTCACTTGAAACCCCGAAAGATGCCAGGCCCGGCTGGGTGTCTCTCTTGGCTGCTGTCTCCTCCTCCTCCCTACTCCACCACAACTCAACTTGGAGGCTAACTGGCAAAGGGGGAGGGAAGCTGGGGAGTAGGGAAGAGAGGGGGGCGGGAGAGAGAACGCCAAAAATCCAGACTGCAGAGCTGCAGCTTCAAGTGTCTGGCCCCTCGCTCGAGGCCATAATTAATTTGAGATTTATTTTTATTGGAGAACTCGAGTCTCGTCTGACCTTAGCCAAACAAGGCTGCTTCGAGCCGCCCCTGGATGCGCTTGAATGCTGGGGAATATTTCTGTTAGACGGCTCTCCAGGCGCGCCTGCTTTGAATTTGTTCCTCAGACTTCATCTACTTGGAGATTTGAAGAAAGATTTAAAGCCTCCTACCCACCCCCACCCACTAACCCTGCTCTTTCTTCCTTAACACCAAGCTGGTTAAAAACACTACGTGGGAGGTGAAGGGGGTGCATAGAGAGCAGGTCATGAAGGAACTACACAGTGGTTGTTGGGGTATTTGGGGAGAGGGCAGGAGGAACTGAGAACCAACGATCTCCAAGGTCCCTTGAATTCTAGTAGGAAAGTCTCGGAGTGGGCACCCCAGCTGTTACAAAGCATAGACTAACAACCAAGGGGTTTTGTCCAAAATCTTCCCCCACCCCCACCCCTGCCTCATAAACCCATTTCCCAGGATGCTTCCCTGGAAGGACAGCACCAGGCTGTGGCGTGAGTTACTCTGAAGAGTAAGGAGAAAGGATTTCAAGGCCCTAGGGTGAGCAACAAGAGAAGGGACTAGGCAACCTATTATGGAGAAAAAGCTAAAGAAATGGAGGGGAAAGGGAGCCAGGTGTAGGGAAGGGGGTGATTAGAGAAGAGAGTACTCCAGGAATTGTTTCTGTCCTCTCTCCTTTGCCCTTGTCTCTTCCAAGTTATCGATTCTCCTTTCTTCTGGTCTGTCTTGCACTTGCCCAACATTTATCACCATGCAGTTTTCTCCCCCCCTCTTCCCGCCACTGCCCCCCCTTCACTTTTCTTTTTTTCCTTCCAATTCGTTCTCATTTCATTGCCCCAGCTATTCTCCACCCCATCTTTATCTGCAGCAAAGTTGTGTTAGGATGGACACTTCTCCGTTACCAGGTGGGACTGGGGAGGGAGGCTTGGACAGCCAGTTGGCTTCTGACAGTTCCTGGGATTCAAGGGTTGGACAGCCTGTGAAGTGGGGTTGGAGAGAGTGCCTGGTCCTGTCACCTTCTTGGCCAGAGCTCCACTCTTTTCACTGCTTGCTCCTCCACCACTAAGCCTCATTAATGTTTGTCAACAGCCTGCAGGACTGAGACTTGACAGGGGAATGTCAGGGGCTTGGCAACCCGGAGACTGTTTGTGCCCCGCTGGCAAATGGTCAGAGGAGGGAGCACGAGGAACAAACCCAAGATTGTAGCCTGCACGCAGACCCTTTGCCTCCATCAATGCTCCTCTTTGTCCAGCAATACAAACGTTGTGGCTGGAGAAAAATTCATTTCCCCCCTTAAAAGGAGGTTTCTGCACTTAACTCTCCTCCAGCAGTTGCACCACTCCTGTCCTGGGCACCAGCTTCTTCTGATTTGTTCCCCTACTGGCCTACCTAATCTAGAAAGGGTTCTTGGGCCAGGCTTAATACTTCCAAATGTCCCTCTTGGGGGAGTGGGGGGAATGTCTATTCCAGGTATTGCACTCCTGGAGAGTAGGGAGTGGAGGATAGGCCCTTGAACTTAATTCTTAACCCACATTTCTGGTTGGTTCAATATGCTGAGTTAACTCATCTAGGATGATTTGAGGTATATGAAAATAAAAATTTCTTGAAAGTTGGAAATGTGCACACTTTCACAAAATCAGATATACCCTCCAGTTTCCTGGCATAAAATCTTCATAGCCCCCTGCTCTTAAATTAAAGGCCCTAGATTCTAATATGTAACCGAGATACTCGACCTAATCTAAGTAATTTCCCATGAAAATTAATGGGGACTGGTTGGGTGCACTATAGTTTTCATACCTGCTCATGGGAATCTCCTTGGGGTGTAAGCACCTTCAGAAAAAGACTCACATACATTGCAAACACATGAATTTTCCACCTCAGTGTGCTTTATATTCGTGTACACACACACACACACACACTCACACACACTTGCATGTTTTCTGTACCTGCATTCACAATTGGTTTTCACGAATCTGCTTGTACTTTGGGGAAAGAGGTTTGACATGAGTAACAGGGTGAAAGAGGGTGGAGGGAAAAAGGTTTGAGGTGATTGGCAACCGTTCCTTCTTCTTTGAAACAGGGAGTGGAGGAGACAGTTCTGAACTCAAGGTCGCCTTTCGGAAGGAGGGAGACCTGCTGCTCCAGTGGCAGTGGTTACTACCCTCCCCTCCTTCTCTCACTTTTCCCCCTTCCTCCCTCTCCCCACCTCCCCTTGGTCCGCCAAGTCTGCCCCGCCTCGCCCCGCCCCACTCCGGGCGGTGGCACTCTGTAGACTTTCCTTAAACGTGTAACCCAGATGTCCCCGCCTTGGTTTGTTTACATTCTTGGGAGCTGTTGTGGGGGAAAACACCCACACCCGTACCCACCGCCCTTCTGCACCAAGTCAAATATAGCGGCAATACTTTTGGGAGGGGCCAGAGGAAGGGGGAATGATGGAGGAAGATGGGAGGGAGGGTAAGTTAGGGGAGACCAAGTGAAAAAAGGAATCTGACACATTATCTTGCACCGACGGAAAAAGGACATTTCGAGACGTAAAAGCAGCCACTCACAGGAATCCCCCAAATGCAAAGAAGATTCATAGAGGTGGTTCCCTTCTGCCCGTCATTATCACACTTAGAAAACTGAAGGGCTCAGAGCCTCCTCTCCGAGCCCCAACACTATCACAGCCTTGCCTGGGTAGCCCAGTCGACCTTCCAGTGTTCTACCACTGCTTGGGAGAGACTATTGACCTCCTGGAAACAAGATGAAACTTTGTATCTAAACCTTGAGTCCCTTCTTTGTCTACCCCTTCTCTGCCTGTGGCAGGCCCTTAAGAGAGGTTTGCTGAATTGAAATTGGAGAATGCTCATCTTCACTTTTTTGTCCATCACCTCCAGTCTTCAGACCCTTCAGAAAGCACAGATCAAAGGGCTTCTCCCTCATCTCACTCACTGAAGCAAAGGGATTATGGGGTGGGGGGAAGTGAACAGTGGATAAGGGTCACAGGAGGAGGGCTGTGGTCATTACCTGTTTAAAGCTGATGTCATGTCTTACCTTGACGTAAGACGACGTGTCTGGGACAGTTTGAAACATCTTTTGTGGGCAAGGATGGACTGAGAAGGGTTGAGAATACACCTGCAAGGAGAAGAGCTGTCAGTCAACCGTTAGTGGGGGAGAGGCTGACAGAGTGGAAACTGGAGGCTAGATAGAGACTAGGGGCTGGAGTTGCAAAGACACAGCGAAAAGAAAGAACTAGGCTTTCTGAGGCCAGGCATGGTGATGTGAGAGCTTTTATATCCGTCTGTGCAGGGGTGCAGATTATTGAACTCTATTGACTACTTTGAATGAAAGCAGGGGTTCCTAGGATGAGTAAGGCTCATCCCTTTCTGCTTTCCCTTTTTCTGTTGTCCCCTTTCCATCTGCTCTCTGGCTAGATGTAAACTATCTATCTCTTACACCCCCTCTATACATACACATACTTCCTTCATGGTCTAAGTAGTTGTTCAGGTGGGGCACCCTTCTATCTTCCCCTACGCTGAGAAAAGGAGAGAGGAAAGTGGGAAAATTAAGGAAGGAGAAAGGAGTAAAGAGAAGGAAGAGGGCCTGGTGCAAATAGAAAGTAAAAGGAAAACTCATTTGTACCAAATATCTCAAGGTGAAGCAAGAAACTGATATTTTTCAGAGCCAAACTCTGCTCTTTCCAGTCTTGATTTACTCCTTCCAAGGCTTAGCTCACCCAATCCTATACATCTCCTTTGAAGAATTCTAGTTGTTTCTGACCACCTTACCAGGTATTTCTGCCTTCCCCCAAACCTTAACAATAACATTTTGCATCTGCTTAGGTTTAGGAGGCGTCCCCTCCTGAATCTCTCTCTATATGCCTGAAAACACCCTGGAGATTAGACTGTAAAAATAGTGGTAATGGATGATACAATATGCTTAGTAGTTTCAGCATTCTTAGTATTTCTCTAAGGAGGGAGATATCTAGACTAATAATGGAAAGGGATCTACATCAGACCTATCTGTTGATGAAGACTTACTACTCACTATATATGCCAAGCCAAAGAGCCACCTTGATGCTTCTTGAAGACTTTTCTCCACAGACAAAGCTCCTGTCTTCTTTCTAGACAGCGCTCTCTCTCTCTCTCTCTCTCTCTCTCTCTCTCTCTCTCTCTCTCTCTCTCTCTCTCTCTGCTTCATTTTGTCTGTTTCTATCTTGTCTTTCTGTCTCTGTCCTTCTGTCTACCCTTCTACTCCCTCTCTCCCTCCCCCCTTTTTTAAACGTGGCAGCAGCCTGCTTCTCCGGCAGCCAATGTGTTTCTGATAAACTTCTTTTTCCCCCACTAACAAATTCCAGCTTCTTTGGCTCCTGAAGTCACAACAGAAAGACACACGTTCAGGGACAAGGTACATTTCTTCAGATCAGAGATTCCTTGGCCTCCTCCCTCCATGCCCCCAGAGTGACCCTTCCCTGGGGTTTATCCCTCTTTTCCTTATGGGTCTTGAAAATATTCAGAGTGAAACTCAAAGGGGTGGGGGAAACAAACGGACAGACACAAAGACAGAAAACTCTTGAAAAACCAGGTCTGCTCCTTTAGTTGCTTCCCTCTTGTCAAGCTCATTCAAAGGAGTCCAGGGGAATCGTCCAGAGGAGGGATTTGTCCTCCCCATCTCATATTCCCACCCCCTTGTTCAGGGCACAAAGAAGCCACTCACCTTATACACCCTTTCCCCTTAACCAGCAGGAATGGAATAGTGGAAACTCCAGGATGGGAAGTGACGCCCCAGTTCGCCTCCGAATCTCTGTGTTTTCAGACACTGATACCTTGTCGGTGGGACTAAATTTGCTAGATCCTCAGCCGGACTGAAGTTAAAGTTTTCCTTTCTTTCCAACCCATCCAGACAGCCTGCTTCAGCTCATTCATATCCTCAGGGGGGTTTTCAGTAATGGACTCGATTTGTGTGTTTCCCTCTCACTCTCTCAAACACTCCCTCTCCCTCTTCCTCTCTCTTTTCCCCTCTTTTAATTTGATTTCCGTTTTCTTATCAATATTTCAACTGCTGTCTGATGAATTGTTCTAACAGGACATCCAAGCATCTGTCACCAGCCCCTCTCCTCCTGGATTGCATCTATACTTGAAGGACTTCTAAAACAACAAACTGGCCCATCTACAAATATACTTATTATACCCATCCTTCTGTGTAAGTATATGTGTATTCACTGAGAAGCCAAGAGGAAACGCTGAGTGGAGCTCCAGGCCTATTTTAAACTGATTACTTTTCCCTTGGAAGTTTCAAGTATCTGTATTAAAATGATAATTCCCCAGGTTTTAAAAATATATGTGAAGCCCCGTAGTTATCCAACTGTTTAGCATTTCCTACTGAAAGGGCGATCATACTCCATCCAAAAGACTCTGCGTTCCCCCAGGGATAAGCCAACTCAACCAAAGCTCATTCCTAGACGCATTCTTTAGTCTGTGTCTACGATGGTAAAGTCAAAATCAGAGAGAGCTGAGGCAATTACCTGGATGATTGGCCGAAGAGGCATTTTAAAAAACACTCTTGTTAACGACTTGTTTGCTTCAGGGAACATTTGTTGGTTACCTGCCTTGAATAATTCAGATAATTACTCAGCCTTCTACTTAGACTGTGTAGACAAAACCTCATATGGTGTCTCAAATTTCACCCTGCACATATGTAGGCTCGCTCACACAGTTGCACACACAGTAACAGAGCCATTCTTCACACAAACAGATCCCCGGCGTCTCTGATGAGATACGTATGTTCTCTCTCATCTACTTCTTTCACACTCTCGTACATTTTCCTCCTGGGTCCCACTTTTGGGACCCAGTCCCAAGAACCCTCCTTGTCTCTCCCAGCTTTTCCTCGACACACCCTGTTGGGACCGAAGGAATTGCAGATGCAGACAGGGATGAGGGCGGGGGTTGCGGTGGGGGGAGACAAGAAAGAGAGGGAGTGAAGATAAAATTGCAGGCACCCTCTTAACTGCTGTGATCGTTGGCTCTCAGATTTAAGAGGTTCGGAGATACTAAGACAACTGCCAAGGTCACAGAATTAAGTGGTAGAATCAAGATTTGCACCCTGGTCCACTGACAAAGTTCCTCACTCTAGCCCTGCACACCGGGTTGCCCTGATTTTCCCCTTTCTGGAACCAAATTAGGGCTCTGCTGTCCTTGCTCTCCAAGAATAATGACTGTAACGTTATTTCCCGACGAAATTCAAATAGGAAGGGATTCTGGGGGGACTTCGCCCCAGAGGAGAAAGTGGTTTCTCACCAGTCGGCCTTCCCTTGGAGGGGAAACCGACTTTAAAATGCAGGTCTTCCCACGTGGGGGGTAAGAGAGCAGGCGGCAGGGCTATTCATTATTTCCTTCGCAACAATATCCCGATTTTTCTCTCCCGGGCCTTCCCCCAAAGTCCAACATATTGAAACATTTTGCTGCTTAATAAGAGCAGCGCCCAGAGCCGAGAGGTGAAAGGCCAGCCCAGGACCCGTGACTGCAGCTCTATGAACTCAGCGCTGACTGACGGCCGGCTCGGAGAGCCCAGGGCATTCCTGACAATTTCTTAGGAAAACAAGACTAGGTTTAGCTACGAGTAGGGACGAAGTCTCCGCCCCACGACAGATAAAATCTTAAAAAAGAAAAAGTTAAGGGTTACTTCTGCCCCCCAAATACCGAAAATACAGACAAAATTCTGTCTTGATAAGGAAACACACACACAAAACAACACATACAGACACGTTCACTCACACTTCTAATGGATACCAATTTTCAAGAATGAATATTTTTAGTAATATTGGATATCTAAAAATATCTTTTGAGATGGGCAAGGAGGTCAACATGAAGTGATGGAGGTAGAGAATTGAGGTTTCCAGTTAAATCTAGATCTCTCCTAAATTATCCTGATATTTTGAGGAGGGTGTATTTTTTTTTAATTGGTGGTGGTGGTGGTATGAGTGGGGGAAGGGAGGAACTGTGTTTCTGAGTTAACCAAGTAATAGACTCAATTGCCCATTTCCCGAAACTTCTTTAGCCATCAACAGTGAGAGAGCACTGGTTCTTTCCCCCAAAGACTTCTGGGATACTGCAGGTTTGTTCTGAAATTTTTAAGAAAGTGTCTCTACACTCGAGTGCCCCCAATTTCCCAAACACTTCATCTCCTCTCACTAAACAGATATTTGTTGGAGTTGGGGGGTCCTAGAATTTGTGTTTGACTCTTTTTGATCCCATTTGGTTTTCTTGGCAAAGATACTGGAGTGGTTTGCCATTTCCTTCTCATTTTACAGATGAGGGAATTGAGGCAAACAGTGAAGTGACTTGCCCAGCTACTGATGCCAAATCTGAACTCAGGAACATGAGTCTTCTCTGACTTCAGGCCCCAGACTCTATCCACTGCACCACCTAGCTCCTCTTGCTGTACTTATAGATTACATTTAATAGCCCAAACTGACATACGAAGCTTTAACAATCTGAAAAACACTTTCCTGAAAGGTTATTAGTGGAAATACTATTGACCTTATTTTTTTTTCCAAGGAGACAACTGAGCCTCAGTGAGATTCAGTCACATTTCCAAGATCACAGAGTTTATGTTTGGAAACTTGGGTCTTCTGACTTGTCTAGTATTCCTTCTGATAGAGTGTAAGTTCTCTGAAGGCAGGGTTTGTTTCATTTTTGACCTGGTTTACCCATTGCTTAGCACTGTGCCCTGCACGTAATAAATAAACAAAAATAAAAGAATGAATTAAACAGACACTTGTAGGTTGACTGACTTCCAACTGCACTATGCTGCTTTTCATTCCAAGATAGTTATTGGAGTCCCCAGGGCTCTTGACTTAGAACTGACCAGCCCTGGGACACTAAACTCCCTCTGTTCAAAATTACTGCTCATGTTTCTTAGTGTGAAATATTCTGAGTCTCATATCAAATGTGAGGACAGATAGAGTAGAACCTGGCTGTGTTTACACAGGGAAGCAGAGCAGAAAGATGGAGCAAGAATTCGGATCCTTCACTTATTTCCTAAAACAAAACAAAAAAACCCGGCATATAAAAAGGGAGAATGGGGGTGGAACAATCTCATTGAATTGTTGTATGTCAGTCACCTCCTAGCACAATACTCTGTACATTGTAAGCTCTAACTAAATGTTTGTTGTTGAATTGAGAACAATCATGGTCACCTTGTTATTAAAGAAAAAATCAGTACCAGGGAAGCTTTGACTTGAATGATTCTGTTTGGCTGCAGGCATTGATGAATTTCATGGAACCAGAGAGCTTCAGTAGACTATTTTTCGCATACCAACACAAACCAGAGGGCCAGGCTACTCCTATGCATATAGAACCCCACCTGGCTTCCGCAGAGGGAGCATTTCCTCAACTGTTGCCTAGCTTGGCCCAATGAAATCCCCCGAGTCCTAATTTTCCCTCTAACTCAGTACCACGGGAACTCGACTTGGCAGGAGGGGATAAGCAGCCTAGGAATAATAATCCATACAGGGCTTTAAGTTGTACAAAATGCTTTACAAATATTATCTCATTTTATCCTGAAAACAGATGAGGAATCTGAAGCAGATAGAAGTTAAATGTGTTTGAGGTCAGATTGGAACCCAGTTTTTCCTGACTCCAGGTACAGTGATCTGTCCACTTCAGCCACCCAGATTCAAAAATACTTAGAGATCAGGTGAGTTGAGCAACAGAGAAGGAGGAGGAGGAGCAGATAATCAGAATTCCCTCAGGTTAGAAATATAGAGGGATATATAAATTGAATTGTGAGGAGGTAGAAACTAAGAATGTTAGAGTTGAAAGTTATTTGGTCTAACTACCTCTTTTAGAGAAGAGGAAATGGAGGGGATAAGGAATGACTTCCCCAAGGTCATTTAGTTACTTAGTGATAGATTCCTATTATTTACACAGGACAGAGAACTGGCTCTGATGGCCTGGGATCAAAACCTGTGCCTAAAAATGATGACTTTAGCCATCTTGGCAAAATCATTTTCACCTCTTTTTCTCACTTTCTTCAACTGTAAAATGGGTGAGTTTAAAAAAATAAATCAAATGAGCTGGTTGGACTAGATATAGTCTCAGGGACCCAGTTTCACCCAAGACTTATGATCTCATATCAGTCTCACAAAAGCCTTGTTGAGATTGATATTAGAGATATCTTTCCCATTTTTATTGTTGTGCAGTCATTTTTCAGACATGTCTGACTCTTCATAGCCCCATTTGGGGTTTTCTTGGCAAAGATAATGGAGTGGTTTGTCATTTCCTTCTCCAGCTCATTTTGTAGATGAAGAAACTGCAAACAGGGCTAAATGACTTGGCCAGGGTCACACCGCTAGCGCGTGTCTGAGATCAGATTTGAATTCACAAAGATCAGTCTTCCTGGCTCTAGGTATGACATTCTATCCACTGTGCCACCTAGCTCCATAGGTTCTTAGAAATTAAATGACTGCTCCATGGTCAACTAGCTAGTGAATGTCTAAGTGGTATTTGAATTCAGCTTCATTCTGACTGGGATTAACATTTTATCCTCTACTCATACCCTTTAATCTAGTTGAAGCTGGAGAGAAAAATTTTGGGGGCCCACAGAGCAAATAGTGGAGGCTTGGACTGGGAGAGAGAGAGTAGGAATTGGTTCTGAGTTGAAAAGGGTGGTCGATGGGCCAATCCACTCCTCAATCATATGGAACTTTTTAGCAAAAAAAAAGCAAAGAGGACCTCCAATTGCCTATACCTTTGGCCAATCTTATATCACTTTAATAGCTTAAAATTGCATCAAACTTTTGGGGTACCTTTACTAGCTGTGTGATCCTGGGCAAATCACTTCACCTTATTTGCCTCAATTCCCTCATCTGCAAAATGAACTGGAGAAGGAAATGGCAGGCTACTACAATATCTTTGCCCAAAAAACCCCCAAATAGGGTCATGAAGAGTCTGACATGACTGAAATGACTGAGCACTAACACCACCAATGCCAACAACAATAACTGTGAAGAGTGCAAAGAGGTCTGGAGGCCAAAAAGTTTGTCACCTTCTGGGTTAAAGGGTTTCAAGCCCATTATAACTACACTATTCTATGAGATTGTGGCTGTAGTTGAAGGATACTGGCTTTGGAATTAGAAGGCTTAAATTTAAACCCCCATTTTTCCTTATTACTTTTGCAATTTAACTGACACTATTTCTGTCAATAAATTAAGTGACAGTAATTTAACTGATTCCATATCTGTAAGATCAAGATTGCTGGATCTGGAGTCAGGAAATCTGATTTCAGATCCTTTCTATGAGACTTACTACACATTTGAGGACTGGTTTCCTCATTTGGAAAAAAAAAAAAACAACTTCAAGTTCTTGAGAACAGGGACTGTTTAGGGGGCTTTTTTTGCTTTGGGTTTTTTTTTTTTTTTGGCCTTTCTTTGCATCTTCTTTGCTTACCAGAGTTCCTGACATAGGTGCTTGATAAAAGCTGATAGACTAAAAAAGAAAAAAAAAAAGGATAATATACTATTTTACAAAGTAAGGAAGATAAGGAAAGTTGGAGATAAATGTGAGGAACTATCATCTGTGAAGTGATGAAGTTGGATTAGACAGTCTTTAAGTGACATTCTAGACCTGATGATCAATCTAGGATACTCCTAGGTACTGAAATTTAGAGAGTGAAAAAGTTAAAAATAATGATTTTCAAGATTATGCTTTAGCAGATAGAAGCTCTGAAGTCAGACATGTACACTGGTACCTTTCTGAGTACAATCCTTCCAGATTCAGTCAAAAATCATCTTTGATACAGCCTCTTAGTAATGGGGGCCAAGGGACAAAGCAGGAAGTTAACAGTATTCATTAAACACCTGCTATATGCTAAATGATTTACATATATTATTTCAACTGATGTGCAACAAAACAAAACAAAAAAAGCCAAACTGGTAGAAAAGTACTTTTACTATGCTCATCTTATTGTTTTGGAAACTGAGGCAGGCAGAAGTTAAAGTGACTTGCCCAAAGTCACCTAGTATGTAAGTGTCTGAGACTAGTTTTGAACTAAGGTTTTTTGAGTCCAGACCGAGTGCCCAAAAAGGACCTGATACCATTTGTGCAGTTTCAGGGTCCACCCCTGATTTACTACAGTTTTAATTTTTGTTACATTTTGACAGGACTTTCATTTCTTCACCAGAAATTTGTTAGCAGGGATGATTAGTTGAGCTAGGAAGCCATCATATGGCTCTTCTCCCAGTGGGCTCCTACCTTGTTCATTCTCCTCCTCTTTAGTGACCAGGGGTTTCTCTCATGAGTTAGGCATTGGGAGTTCTTTCTCATGGCTAAAGTTGAGGGGTGTCTAGCTCAGATTTTCCTGTATGCTAAAATAGTTCATTGTGGTTCTGTATCCATTTATGATTCCATGAAATTATTTGTATAGGAAGGGATGTGTGTGATTTAAAGGCAGAATAATTCCCTGGGAATTCAGTGACTTCAATCTTGGTGACAGCCCTAAAAAGCAAAGTCTCACCCCAATGTTCCACGTCAGTTTCCTAAGCAGTAAATGAAGGGTTCTTTGGAATGTTGATCTACTTTAATGTACTTCCTCAGGAAGTTAAGTGGGACCCAGAGCTAACTCTTATTCAAGATTGAATGCTATATTGATAAATAACACATTTTCTGAGGACCAACGTACAAATAGGTCCTCCACAGAAAGATATGCCTCTTTCTCCAGAGATCTCCTCCTACATTAGTACAACCCCAAACCAAGTGAATTTCTGCTTTTATTCCTCCCCATTCTTTCCCCTTTAAATATTGACAATAGGGAAGAGGAAAAATAGGCCTTCTGCTTCTGGAATATGACTTTTATATGATTTTTAAAGGGTGACCAACTGTGGAGGATAGCAATAGGGGGCCACCCCCTTATCTCTTGTTATTTGTGTTTCCTAGTAGCCCTTGGCAAGCTGCAAACCTAGATTGGGCTCCAGGAGATTCCAAAGAGGGAAGAAGGGTGGGAAATCTGTTGCTGGAGATAAGTCCAGGAAACAGAGCTAGTAACTATGACAGAGTCCCTGCAAGAGGGAAAAGCCAGGACTCATGTACTTCAGGATGTGTCTCCCCAGAAGACCTTGGAGTCTCCATGACACAAGTACACAGATGTGTGTATATTCACATAAACACACACACACACACACACCCACACACACACATTGCGACAGAAGAGGCTAGGAAGGGGGCTGGAAGAACAGGGTTGATAGCTGAAAATTAAGCTGCCAGCTCAGGATGGAGGAGTCTGGAGATGCTGGGGACAGGCAGGATGGTGTGGTGGAAAGTGTGTCCAAAAGACTAGTTTTATCATTTACATGCTATGTGACTTTGAGCAAATCTTATGAACTCTCCAAGCTCTAACACTTGCTCATTAGCAAAATGGAGACAATAATATTCAAAATCTCCATGGCACAGGTTTATTGTGAAGGAAGTTTGTTATGATCCTTAAAGTGGTACTGAGATATGAGCTGCTATATTAACAACAGCAACAATAAAATTTTAGTTCCTCCTCACCCCCAACTTGCCTTGTTTGTCCCACCAATAAGGTAGGCTTATGGAGCTCTAGTCATTGAGATTTTGAAAAATTAATGAGGCCAAGTAAAAATCTGGAGAGCAGAGAGGTTACAAATCATATAAAGCATTCCCTATCTCCTCATAAAGTCTCCCCACCTCAAAGCTCTGACTTTCTCTGGGCTCTAATTTTCTCATCTGTATGATATAATTCAACAAATATTTCTTAAGGTCTCTGTGTGTAGGATTCTTGGGGAGGCACAAAACTTAGATGAAATGATGGTAATATATAATTTTTAAGGTCCCTTCTTGCTCTAAAATTTGAAATTTATAAATATTATTTTAGAACCTTATCCATATAGATGATAAATATCATATTTTCGATTACAAATTTGAATTATGGAGGAGTTCCCCACCACTCTTATACAAACACACACACACACACACACACACACACACACACACACACACACATCTTTCCTGCACTGAAATTAGTTCTAAAAAAATTCTCATTGATTCCAGAGGAAGTAAGACCTGTTTGACTGAACAGAAAAATTTTTTTGATTTAGTTCTTTTTTCTGCAAGGGCTGGTAGGAAGGTGAGTGGGAACTTGGAGTGGTAAGGCTAAGTAGGATGAGAGAGATAGTAGAAAGGTCATGGGGAAAGGAGTGTTATTTTACTGTCTCTGATGCAGGGGGTTTGTTAAGATTACATTATCTTGTTCTATCTTGGCTGATTCAGTGCCTGAAAAGCCTTGATTTAGTCTGGGAAAAGAAGGCAAGTTGAACTCAAAGGGAGTAGCCCTTTCAGAACTCAGAAAGAGGGCAACCTGTCTCCTTCCATTCAAGGAGTCATTTCTTTAGATTAAAATTCCCACTTTTTTGGTGGATTGTTTTTTCTCTAGTGACTTTCCCCAAGATTCCAGATATGAATGGAGTGGTACAGTTTCACACCTTTGAAACAGTTGATGAACATACTACTTTGTCTCTGAGCAGCTGAGAGATGAAACATAAAAACAAAGCTGATTTTGGCCTATTACTACGATTATGACTGCTCTCCATTGAGAGGAGTTTAAACCTGGTGGACCAAAGGCTGAATTATCTGTCCGAACAGAAATCCTAAGGGAGAAGCTCAGCCATAATACCAATTTCCTTTCTGAAAACTTCCCAGCCCTCACTCCGAAGGATGAACCTTGTGGAGAGAGGTGAGATCATGTCTGCACAGTCCTTTTCACTCCTAAGGGAAAGGTAATATATAAATAAGGGTAGTCTGAGAAAATTGGTGTGCCATCATTATCATCATACTTGTTTTAGTGTTATTATTAGTATTTATTATGGTGATATTCCACTGGGACATTGAGGACAAACATCTGATTTCCTGTTGTGTCCCTTGAGGGGCTTAGAAGTCACACGTTGTGACTCCAGGACATCTCATAACTATATACAAAACAACATGTAACTACCAACGAACACAATAAACAGCACTGAGCTACAGCTCACCAAGTTCCTTTTAGGGAATATGGTTCCTTAGATAAGAGATCAAAAGTGGGGAGTACATTTCTATTTTCTTGTTATAGTTTTAAAAAACAGACTCATGCACTCAAGCATCTTTTAGTTGTTTGAATTGGTGCCTCTTTCTCTCTGTTTCCCTCACTAGAAAACAGAACTGTGAAGGGCAATTGGATAAAATATATATTTGAATGTGAGATTGACATCTTTATGGCCATATATGAGAAAGAGTGGTGTAGCTGGGACAACGTTTGGGAGATGTCTATTATTCACAAATATATTTCACCATTATGTTTTGTTATTATTGTGTGCCCTGGTTCTCTGGGCAATAGCTTTCTGCACACACTTCTGTGTTATTCTCATATTAGCTGGAAGGGGTGGGGCAAGATGAAGTTAACAGACACAAAGTTACTAGGGTAATTCTTCACGGATCTCATTAAGGCTCCGCTGAATCATAAATAGGGTATGGTAACGGGAGCCATTCTGTAAGGTACAGAAATGTAGAGGTACTAAGAGCACTAAGGGCATGTAGGTGGTATAGTGGTTAGAAGACTGGCCCTGGAGTCAGGAGGACCTGAGTTCAAATGTAGCCTCAGACATTTTCTAGCTATGTGACTCGTGGCAAGTCATTTCACTCTGTTTACCTCAGTTTCTTCATCTGTAAAATGAGTTGGAGAAGAAAATGGCAAAACGTTCTGGGATCTTAGTTAAGAGAACCCTAAATTGGGTCCCAAAGAGTCAGACATGACTGAAATGACTGAACAACAACAAATAGCATTTGTGAGGGGCAGAGCAAAGATGGTGGAATAACAGCACGGACTTTCTAGAGCACTCCTGCCAAGCCCAGCCAAATACCTGTAAAAAATGGCTCTAAACAAATTCTGGGGAGGCAGAACCTACGGAGTGACAGAGTGAAGCAAATCTCCAGCCTAAGACAATCTGGAAGGTCGCCGGGAAGTCTGGGCCACAAGTGCACAAAGGGGACCTAAGAAGGCCTTGGGGAGACTGAATATCTTACACCTGTGGTGTTTTCCAGACTTCATGGCCCCCAAATGATGAGGATGAATTGGAAGGTCCGTGGGACCAGTGCAGGAGAGTAGAGTAGTCGGACCCCAGCCCCAGGGTGGCTAGGGAGATGGGGGAGGAGGAACCCTCAACAGCACAGTAGCAGCCAGGGCAGCCATAGCCACTGTTTCTGGATCTCTAGGCCCACAGATTGTGTGTGTGTGGGGGGGGGCGGGGTTGAGAGGCTGACAGTACACCCCACACCCCCACTGGGAGCAAAGACCTACCTTGACAAAGAGCTCAAAACTCAAGTAAATGTCTGGGGAAATGAGCAAAAGTCAGAAAAAAAATTAGACTATAGAAGCTTACTTTGGTGACAAGGAAGACCAAAGCATGCAAACAGAAGAAAACAAAGTCAAAGCTCCTCCATCCAAAGCCTCCAAGAAAAGTATGAGTTGGTCGCAAGCCATGGAAGAGCTCAAAAAGGATTTTGAAAATCAAGTAAGAGAAGTAGAGCAAAAATTGGGAAGAGAAATGAGAGTGATGCAAGAAAATCATGAAAAATGAGTCAACTGCTTCCTAAAGGAGACCCAAAAACATGCTGAAGATAATAGCACCTTGAAAAATAGACTAACTCAAATGGCATAAGAGACCCAAAAAGCCAATAAGGAGAAGAATGCTCTAAAAAGCATAATTGGTCAGATGGAAAGGGGGTAATCAGAATTCACATTGTCTTGGGGTGGAAGGGAAGGAGAGATGGGGAGAAAATTTGGAACTTAAAATCTTGTGGAAATGAATATTGAAAACTAAAAATAAATTTAAAAAAATAATTTAAAAAAAAACTCCCCAAAACAAATAGCATTTGCATGCCTCCAGCAATTTAGGAACAACTGCATTCAGCACTTAGATAAAGAAAAAAAGAACAATTGCCTAATGATTAGTTGCTAGTATCCTCTGACCTTCCTTGTAACTCTAAGTCAATTCTACACTCTCTTTCCCTGCCATGGTGTTCCTCACCTACCACTGAATGATTTAGGAATCTTTTTCTGGTTTTCTTTTTGTGTATTTTCCCTAGGCACTACAGTTACTAGTTATGGTTCTGGGATGGGGAACCCCATATTGGACAATTCCAGTTCTGGCCTAATAAAATGAGGTGCCTACTTCTCTTGCCATTCTCTACTGAAATAATGCCCAATCGTTTCCATGCTGAGGAAATACTTATCATACTTCCAAAACATTATCATAGCTTATTCAGATAAAATTTTATGGTGTATGTAAAATACTATTTTTTTGGTTTTATGCAGTTGTAGAAGGCTTGACTAGACAATAGTTCATGTGGGAAAAGGTTGAGGGATCTGAAGGAGCTGCAGGCCCATTATTATCAACATGGTGGTCAAAAGACAATTAACAAAGTCTTAGGCAAGTGTAATGGTAATTTAAATGGGAAGATCTTTCCCATTCCTTAATAGGTTGATGTGACCTGCTTGGGTCACAAGGAAGTCTGAGTCACATGGAGCCTGTAGTGGGAGGAGTTTGCTGAAGGGTGGAACAGGAAGGGGATAGAGCAGGCAGGATGGAACAGGAAGAAGTGGAGCTGGAGCAGAGCTGAGAGAAAGTTAGTCAGACTAGTCAGAATTGAGGGAGAGAGAGAAAGCAAGCAGCTAGCTGTGAGTTGTTGTTTGTGGGAAGGCCCTAGCTGGGGGAATGCTTGGGGATGGTGTTACTGTCTGCATTGTTATTGTGTATGGATATCTTTGTTGCTATGATGGATTTGGCTTTCTGGTGTTTGAATAAATGTTTTTGTTCTGTCTTCCATGTGTAGAGTCTGTTGTGTTTTGCAATTTGCTCTGGCAGCCATGCTGTAGAAGCTGTGAATATTTCATTGGTGCTACAGCAAGATAGAGGTGTAGTGTCCAAAAAACAAATGAAACCATGGTCCTGCTTACTCTCCAATGATCAGACTATATGTTGAGTATTATTTTCAGTTTTGGAGACCACGTTTTATACTTTATGTTGACTGAAGTCCATGCCATACAAGGATCAGTTGGAGGAACTAAAGATGCTTACCTTGAATGGAAGAAAACTTGATAGGTGTTCAGATAATTAGAGAGCTGTCTTAAGGAAGAGGGATAAACTTGCTCAGTGTTCTTTCTGCCCAAGAGTAAAAACAAGAGTGATGGGTGAAAATTGCAAAGGGGCAGACTCAGGTTTGAGTCAAAATTAGAGCTGCCCAAAGTGGAAAGGGCTACCTTGGGAGGCAGTGGTTCCCATCTGTCTGAGATCTGTAAGTAGAGACTGGATGATCCCTTGTCAATGGTGTTGTATCAGACATTATAGTAATGCAGGAACTGTATGACCTTAGAGGTCCCTTGAGATGACAAGTTTCTGTGAAACCCAGCACCGTACCTGTATGTCCTCTGGCCATTTCTTTTCTTCAAGAATTTTCAGTGCTAGAGATAAAGGCTTTTCTCCATAGAGAGGAGAAGCTACTTTTTTCCCCCAGCACCTCAAGATCCTTGAAAGGAAAGGAAGGTGTTGATTGTAAAATTCCCTAAGCTAAGCAGGATGAGGGCATGCCAGTTCTGAAGGAGAGGTGAGAACATGGTAAAGAGAAAAAAATGAATAACAATATGATAATATTTATATTGGGTCATCTAGGTGGTACAATAGATAGAACACTGAGTCTATGGTTAGGAAGACTTGAATATAAATCTAACCTGAGGCACTTCCCAGTTGTATCACCATGGGCATGTTTTAAGCATTTTCAACCTCAGTTTCCTCACCTATAAAATGGGAATAAAAATAACACTTACCTCCTAGAGTTGTTGTGAGGATTCAGTGAGATAATATTAGTGAAGCACTTAGCACAGTGCCTGGCAAATAATAGGTGGAATATAAATACTAGCTATTAAATAACTATTGATAAACATTATTAATGTAGTGCAAAACACTTTAAAAATCTTACCTTATGTGTTCTTGCAACAATTCTGAGAGGTAAGTGCTACTAATATCCCCATTTTACAGATAAGGAAACTGAGGCTTTGAGAAGCTAAGTGATATGCCCAGGGTCACTCTGCTAGTAAGTGTCTGAGGCCACATTTGAACTCAGGTCTTCCTGATTCTAGGACCAGCTCTATCTACTGTTCCACCTAGCAGGGTTGTAATGAGCTGGAAGATGAACCAGTTAAGGTTTCTGTCTCTCTATAGCCATGAACCTGGAGTTAGAAAGACTTGAGCTGGAATCCTATCTTCAGCCCTTATTGGCTATGTGACCCTGGGTAAATCGCATAGAATCAACATAGTTCCTCACTGGAAGAAGAATCCCCTCTTGGGATATAACCAATGAGGGGTCATCCAACCTTTGCTTAAAGAATTTTAGTGAGGGGTAACCAAAGTTACCTCTCTGAACTTCAGCTTATTTATTCATAAAACTGGGGTAACAGTACCCACTTTACATTTCTGTTGTGAGATTCAAATGATACAGTACATATAATGTTCCATATTAATACCAGTTGTTTTATTATTATCCCTATCTACTACTTGGTGAGGCCAACTTTTCCTAAGCAATGGAAACACACTATGACAAAATTGCCAACAGTTGTTGGCATTGGTTTCTTTGAAAGGATCCAGCAAAACTAGCAGATCAAAAGTCGTATCATTCATCTGTCCAAGACAACCCTAGGGGAGAGACTTGCCAGTTTCCAAGTAGGATGATCAAATTGTATTTTTCAATTGTTTCTTTTGCTCTTTATTCAGTCCTGAAGTGACTTTGAATCTGTGTCTTTGGAATAAATAGCAATGATGGACATGGTGATGCCCAATGCCCAGCCATGTGATGATAAGCACTTAACATCTTGGGTGCTTATCTTGTATTTTATCTGAACTCTTTGCATTGAGAAGGTAAATCGGAAAATCTCATCACAACAGGCTTTCCTGTGAGGAGACTGGTATTTCCTGCCTGCCCCAAAAGGGACAGGAATAGAGGGAGCACTGGGGTCCTCAGGGACTATAGGGCCTACTTCTCTCACCCTTGCCTCACTCTCTTCTAAGTCCTCTTCAGTTCCCTTTCAGAGACAGGAAGTAGGGGCTACAAAAACCGAGATAACTTTTTTTTTTAAGTTGAAGTGAATCTATCTTCAAACTGGGCACGTATATGTACAGAACAGTGGAGGGATAATAATGTTTAGGGTTATATTTTCAGAAATACTTCATAAGAGTATCCCTTTATACAACAAAGGAGAAAATCAAATATATGCATATATTTGAATGCTTATATAGTAAATACCTATCCCTCAATATATGTATATAAAAGTATACATTTTATACATTATACACACATCTATTAGATTGCATACATTCATAAACATCCATTAGATTGTAAGTTCCTTGAGAGTAAGGGCTATATTTTGTCTTTTATTGAATTCCTGGTGCTTGTCCCATAGTAAGGATTTAATAAATATTGATTGATTAATTGATATAGAGCTATACCTCACTTAGTGTAACTGTTTTGTGTTCTGTGAATGTTCTGTGAAAGTTGAATATTCATAAATTGCTACATTTAAATGTTTTGGGGAGAAGCTTGACACTTAAATAAATTCCATGGTAAGTCTTTTTGAAAGTGAAGTTTTCTGTAAAAGGAATATTTATCACATAATTTAGCTTGTATGTAAATCTGAACTGTTATCAAGCTGAGTCATGTCAGTCAGCATTTATTAAGTCTTATTGTCTTCTAGACACTATGAGAAGTGCTTTTAATATAAACACAAGCTGATAGACAAGCCCTGCCCTCATGGAGCTTATATTCTAGGGAGAGAGAATGGCACCTAAAAGGGAGCTGTAAGGCAATGAGGGTGGGGCACGATAGAGAAGGCCTGGAGAGTCACAAGTAGCATTTAGAAAGGAGTTCCTCAGTTATTTTTGTTCCAGAAGTCATGATCCTTCCTTTTGGTCCAACTAGAGGATTGTATATGCTTTGGAAACTGGAAGTTCTCCAAAAAGGCAGGTCCTAAGAATTCTTCAGCATGACATCCTTGTACAGTGCCAACTAAGAAGGGTCCAAGAGACACCACTCCTCCAGGGTGAATTCCACAGCCGTATCTTTAAATGTTGTTGATCCACCTTGGGATGGAGTCCTCTTGATCCCAGGTGCTATTCTCTCTGGCTCCACACTTCTTTCATAGGTTGGGACTGAATCCTTTGTAGGCTGAACACAAGGTTAATCAAGGCCATTTGGGAGAAGGGGGGAAGAAGCTAGAAAGACACCACAAATAGGGAAGGCCTATGGCCAGATCTGTGGGTGGAGACAGGGGTTCTTGCTCAGTCCTGACCCAGGCTTCCTCACTTAGGCTGGGGTTCCTACATAGCAGCAATTCCTTTATCAATTCCCATTTCTAGCCCAGCATACTTCCTGGATGTAGACTACGCTTTTATGTCTAATTTGATTCAAGCAGGGTAATATAAGAACTCACATCTCCACAGCATTTTAATCCCAATTGTAAAAACCCTGTGAAATAGTGATACACACACACACACACACACACACACACACACACTCTATACAATGACCCCCTCCCTCCATACACTTTTGTGTATGTGTTTGTGTTTGTATTGTGCACAAAATGTTCCAAAAGTCTTAGTGCAGTTTTAAGCTATTAAAGCTGAAAGCTGTATTAAGACTTTGGGGGATATCCCGTATGTACATATTGCAACCAGCATCTTTATTTTAAGAAGACTGGCAGCATTATATAGGTTATTTCATTTGACTTGTAAAGCACATCTCCATTTGTGAGGTAGATATCCCAGGCAGTATTGTCCCCAATTCACACTGAGGAAAATTGGTTTTAGAGTTGTGTTGGTTCTTCATTGCTGAAGAAGATCATGCCATCAGAGAAATGATGACATGACTTGCACTTGACATTGTTTTGAGTCAGAGAGGGATGTGCAGGTCACCAGCCTCACTTCTCCTCCAGAGCCATCTGAATCCAGTGACCAGATATTCCTCAGGATGACTGGAGATGACTCAGGATGCTAGTCTTAGAGTAGTGAAGTGATTTCTCTATAATCCAAGAGCTAGGAAATATCAAGAGAAGAATTTCAATTCAAGTCTTCCTGTCAACAGATCTAGAGCTCTCACCTCTACACTAGGTTACTTTTTGATAGAGAATGGATGTGTAAAGGAGGACATTAATTTTGGCGACCAGTGTGGAGAATGAGATATTGAGTTGATAAGGGAAGTGCAGAAAGATTGCCTCGCAGCAATGAGGGCCCACTTGACACTGTGTAACATAAATGTGTAGTGGACCCAGCCTGAACAGTTGTATGATTTTCTTTATCCTTTTTCAGCAACATGGGTATAACAACAAAGGGCTGGATGGTGGGAGTCATCCAAGGCTTAGGTTTGTCTGGGCATAACTGGGGATATGATGACGGGGTAGGGATCAAGAGAGGAGCATAAGGTAGAGTTGAATTGGTTCACCAAGGAATCAAGATGGGGAAAAGAGGAGGAAATGGCAATTGAGGGGTCAAAGGAGTGGAAGATCACGGTGGAGAGGAAGACTAAAATTATGTTAAGTAAGACAGAGGGAGAGGTGAAAAGCCAATAGATTATAATTGGACAAGGGTATTTCAGAATTCTTTTTTTTTTTTAAATTAATTGATTTATTTTTAATTTTCAACAGACACTTCCACAAGATTGAGTTCTAAATTTTCTCCCCATCTCTCATCTCCGCCCATCCCAAGAAAGCATGTATTCTGATTACCACTTCCCCCAATCTGTCCTCCCTTCTATCACACCTGTCCCTTCTCTTATCCCCATCCCCTCTGTTTTCTTGTAGGGCAAGAGAGATTTCTATACCCCATTGCCTGTATATCTTATTTCCCAGTTGCATGTAGAAACAATTTTTAACATTTGTTTTTAAAACTTTGAGTTCCAAGTTCTCTCCTTTCCTCCCTCCCCACCCATTCCAACTGAGAAGGCAAGCAATTAAATATAGGTTATACATGTGTAGTTATGCAAAATACTTTCATAACAGTCATATTGTGGAAGACTAACTATATTTCCCTCCATCCTAGCCTGCCCCCCATTTATTCTATTCTCTCTTTTGACCCAATCCCTCCTCAAAAGTGTTTACTTCTAATTACTCCCTCCTCCCTTTTGCCCTCCCTTCTATCATCCCCCCCATCCCTGCTTATCTCCTTCCCTGCTACCTTCCTGTAGAGTAAGATAGATTTTCATACCAAATTGAGTGTGCATGCTATTCCCTCCTTAAGCCAAATGCGATTAGTATAAGTTTCACTCTTTCCCTCTCACATCCTCCCTTTTCCCCTCCATTAGAAAAGCCTTTTCTTGCCTCTTTTATGGGAGATAATTTGCCCTATTTTAGTTCTCCCTTTCTCCTCCCAATATGCTTTAGTCCATCATTTTGTGTGTTCTTCAGCTCCAGAATTTGTATAGAGTCATTTTTTACAGGTATTTGGGAGAGCACTAGTAAGTCTGTGCTGTTACTATGCCATCTTGGCTCGGCCCCCAGATTTCGGAATTCTTGAACATAGAAGTGGTGTATTTTCTGTGTGATAGCAAGGTTAAGGGAATAACTATCTTTGTATGTGGGAAGTAAGTAGGTTGAGTTGTTGAGTGCTTAGGGTGTTTGAGAAAGAGTCAATTGACATGTTGAAGTCCCTTAGGTCAGGAGTTGGGGAGGAAAGATAAATTATGAGCTAGAAGGAATAGGAGCGTCCTGGGCATCTCTAAACAACAGCTACGAGGATTTTGATTGGGTAGTAGATATGAATTTCATGAATTCAAAGGAGAAGAAGTTACTGAATGATGGAGGAAGGGGAAGAACCTGGAAGTGGCATGCCCACATCTTCCTCAGCCTCAAAATACCCTCACTTGATCCTTTCATCCCCATTAAGTATTGTCCCACATTTCCTTTGTCCTTTGTTGTAAAACTCCTCAAGAAGGTCAACTATAATAGGTGCCTCCACTTTCTCACTCCTCATCCACTTCTCAGCCCCTTATAATTTGGCTCCCAATCTTATGGTTCTGTTGAAATTACTTTCTCCAAAATTACTAATGGTCTCTTAATTGTAAAATAAAATGCCTTTTCCCCAATTTTCATCTTCTTGATTTCTCTGCAAACATTGACATTGTTGACTAGTATCTTCTCCTTAATACTCTCTTCTCTCAAGTTTTCTTGGGATACCACTCTGTCCTGGTTCTCCTTCTACTTATCTGACTGCTTCTTCTTAGTCTCTTTTGCTGGATTCTCTTCCAGGTCATGCCTCTAAATTCCGTTATTCCACAGGGTTCTCTTCCAGACCCTCTTTTCTTCTCTCTCTTAGTACTTCACATCATCTTCCATTGGTTTAATTACCACCTTTATGCTAATGATAAATTTATCCAGTTCTAACCTCTCTTCTGACCTCTGATCTTAGATTTCCAACTGCTTTCAGACATCTCAAAAATGTCCAGTAGACATCTTAAATTCAACATTTCCAAAATAGAACTCAATATCTTTCTCCTGTCAAACCCTCTCCACCTCCTACATTCCCTATGGTAAAGAGAACCACCATTTTCCAGTCTACCAGGCTTGCAACCTAGGAATCATTTTGAATTCCTTACTGTCTCTCAAACTGCCATATCCAATCTGATGCCAAGGTCTATTGATTCCACCTTTGAAACAACTCTCAAATATTTCTTTCTCTTCTCTGACACTGCCTCTACCCTGGTGTAGGCCCTCATCACCTTGTTATTGCAATAGCCTGCTGGTGGATCTACCTGCCTCAAGTCTCTCCCTACTTCCATTTATTCTCTATTCAACCACTAAAGTGATTTTCCTAAAGCACAGGTCAATCCCCCATCCTCCACTCAATAAACTCCAATGATTCTTTCCTGTTACCTCAATGATGAAATACAAAAGGCCCTGTTTGGTATTCAATGCCCTTCAGGCCCTAGCCCCCTCCTACCTTTCTAGTTTTCTTAACCTTCCTCCTTGACAAGTTCTTTTCCATCCAGTGACACTGGTCTCCTGACTGTTCCCCAGACAGGACACTACATGTCTTGACTGGGCATTTTCTTTGGCTATCCTTGTTGCTTGGAATATTCTTCCTTCTCTGCTCTGACTACAGATCTCTCTCTCTCTCTCTCTCTCTCTCTCTCTCTCTCTCTCTCTCTCTCTCTCTCTCTCTCTCTCTTTCTCTCCCCCTCCCTCCCTCTCTCTCTCTCTCTCTCTCTCCCTTTAAATCACAACTAAAATCCCATCTTTTAGAGGAAGCTTTTCCCAATCTTTCTTCATTTTACTGCTTTAATTCTTTTAATTATTTCTTATTTATTCTGTATACTATCCCCTTTCCCCCATAAATTACATATATAATTATATATGGATATGTGTGTATACATATCTTCCATGTTGTGCATTAGAAAGTACTTATACGTACATATATGTACAGAGAGAGAGTTTAATTTGTACTCAAGGTTTTAATTTCATTTTTAATCTAAAAGCCTCCATTTTTAAGAAGGAAAATACCTCAAATAATGCAAAGAGCTGAATGGTACTGAACACAAGTAAGTCCACAATAATACTTACTGAATAAATATTTAATGCTTTCGCTATTCACTAATAGTGATTTAGTAATATTATTACTAAAGCTGATAATAAAATTATTACTAAAGCTAATAATATTTAATAAATGTTCACATTTTCGAAATGCAAAATATTTGTTTGCACAGAGGAAAGATTGAAGTATTCTTAAGGATCAAGCATTCAGACTTAGAAGGGAAAACTAGTGGTCATCTAGTCTACCCCCTTCATTTTATAAAGAAACAGAGGGGGATCATTGACTCAAGTTCACAGAACTAGTATGTGGCATAAAGAGAATTCAAAGCCAGGTCGGCTGTACTTTTTCCAACATATCGAACTATATGTATATCTCAAATTTGAAGAAATTCAGAGGTATCATAGGAATAACCTGTGGCAATTAAATTCACTAACTCAGATATACCTAATTACACCAATATTTGTTTATCTGCTTCTCAGGGATGTTTAAAGTCTTGAAAATCCTCCAGGGCCAAACCTCCCATTCTGTTTCTCTTTGTTTCTTCTGAAGGTGCCTATTGTGATACTAACTGTGCCCAACTGCCCATGAGGGAGAAATCAGGACTCTGTGAAGTCAATGAAAGAGTCGATAAATATAGTAGGCATTCAACAAATGTTTGTTGAATTGTAAAAAGCAAACAAACTGAAACCAAATTAGGCCCTATTTATTAGAAACACAAAAGAGTAGAAGCCTGAGTAGTGTTTGAGATGGTGCAGCTAGTGGAGAGTTCTGGACCTGAAGTCAGGAAGATCTGAGTTCAAATGTGGCCTCAGACTTTTACTAGTTGTGTTCACCGGTCAAGTTATGTAACTTGCCTGCTTCAGTTACCTCCACTATTTAGTAGGGATCATATAACACTTCCATGCAGGTGTTGTTATGAGGATCAAATGAGATAATATTTGTAAAGTGCTTAGTGCAATGGCTGGCACATTATGCTTAAGTTTTTATTCCCCTCTCCCTTTATATATGTTACATATCTAATTATAGATAGATGACGAAATGTATCGTCTTCCATGTTGTGAGTTAGAAACTGTGTGACCTGCATTACTGTCCCTAAAAGGTAATAACCTTGTCATAGGGTCTCAGAATTAGAAGGAGCCTTAGAGTTTATCTTCTCCCACTTTTATCTAAAACTCAGGTGTTCTTGTAACACTCCAACTCCACTTGGTTACCTCCAGTGATAGAGAACTCATTACCTTTTGAGGCAGCCCATTCTGTTTGGGACATCTACAATGGTTATGCACTTCTTTATATTTGAGCTCCTGGTGACCATGGGACCAACCTGCTTACCCAACTTTTGTCATGGTTCAATTGTGTTGTACTTTTTGTGACCCCATGGACCACAGCATACCAATACTCTTCATTTTCTTGGCAAATATATTGGAGTGGTGGGGCAGCTAGGTGTCCCACTGAGCCTGGAGTCAGGAGAACCTGAGTTCAAGTTCAGCCTGAGGCACTTGACATTAACTAGCTGTGTGACCCTGGGCAAGTCACTTAACCCTGAAAAAGTAGAACAGATAATTTTTTTTTAAAAAAATACTGGAATGGTTTTCCATTTCCTTTTCCAGTGGATTAAGGCAAACAGAGATTAAGTAACTTACCCAGGGTCACACAGTTAGTAAGTGTCTGAGGTTGGATTTGAATTAGGTTTTCCTGACTCCAGGTCCAGCTCTCTACCCACTGAGCCATCTACCTGTCTCCATTCCAACTCTAGAGACTTCTTATTACTTTTAGAATTAGATGTAAACTCTTTTATTTAGTTTTAAAATACCATGTAACCTGACCCAACTTACCTTTCCAGTTAAACTGGATATTCATCCTCCTCTCACACTCTGTGATCCAGGCCACCTGACCTCTCTCTTCCTAACTTCTGTCACTCCCTTTCCCATCTCCTTGCATTTGCATTGGTCATCCCATGCCTGGAATGCATTCCCTCCTTATCCATTCTCACAGAATCCCTCTTTTCCTTTAAAATGCTGCTTAGATGTGTTCTACCTGAGACCCTTCTTGCTGCGGGTATCTTCTCCCTCACTAATATTTAACTACTTTGTGTATATGTGTACATGTTAATTAACTTTCTACTTGTGCATATGTAAAACATGTCATATGTGCTTATCTTTTTCCCTGTTAGAAAGTAGAGATGGGTTCATTTTTTGCATTTTTTCCACTATACCTCGCATAATGTCTGGCATATATGTAGTAGAGTCTAATAAATATTTGTGGGTTGACTGCTATCAACTCTAAATTCTATCTTCCTTGGTGGCTCTGAATTAATTATAGATTGATGCTATAAATGTAGTAACTGTAGGCCCTTGGGAGGCAGAGGCCAGAAGTATGGGTGGTAGTACATGATTTTCTAGCAACCCTAAGTACTTTCCTCTCACAGGGGATGCTATCCAAAATTATTCTATATTAGGTAGACTTTAGAAATCTCTGGGAGGCAGATGTCTACCTGAATGGTACTTACTGAGATGCCTCTTAAAAGAAGTTATTGAATCTATGAAGTAGACTTGAGGAGGGAGTACATTTCAGTCTTGGAGAACAGCCTTTGTGAAAGCATGGAGGTGGATGATCGAGTGCTATAAGTGAGTAACAGAGAAAAGTCCAGTTTGATTGTACTATAGAATGTTGGAGGGGAAAACAGGCATGATGGATCTGGAAAGACAGGTAGCTGCCAAACTGAGAAAAACTTTAAAAGCCAGACAGGAGTTCATATTTGATCCTAGAGGCAACAGGGAACTGCTGGAGTTTATTGAGTAGGGGAGTAGCATGGTTAAATTTGTGCCTAAGGAAAATCATTTTTGCAGCATTGTGGATGGATTAGATTGGAGGGCAATCTGAAGCAAGGGGAGATCAATTAGGAAGCCACTCTAATAGTGGAGTGGAGATGAGGACCCAAGTGACAGTGGTGACTATGTGAATAGAGAGGAGTCAGACTTGAAAGATATTGTGGAGGTACAAAGGTTAAGATTTGACAAATGATTGTTAAGACGTGAGAGCTTAGAGGGATAGTGATGTGGGGAACCTGCAGACTTGAGGCCACATGTAGCTCTCCAGGTCCTCAAGCACAACCCTTCGACTGAATCCAAACTTTACCAAACAAACCTCCTTAATAAAAGGATTTGTTCTGCAAAACTTGGACCCCCAAGGACCTAGAGGCCACAGGTTCCCCACCCTTGCCCTAGACTAGAATAGGGAAGTTTATAGGGGAGGGTTTGAAGTATAAAAGATAATGAGTTCAATTTTGGAGATACTGAGCTTCATATATTTCTGGGATGTCAAATTTGAAATGTCGAATAGACAGTTGGTGGATATAGGACTGAAACTCAGGAGAAAGTGTAGGTCTGTGAATCATTTGCATAAAGGAGATAATTAAATCCATGGGGGATGATGAAATCATTGAGAGAGAATATATAGAACAGAGAGAAGGGAATTCAGGACAGAGCCTTGAAGGACACCCACAAACAGGAGGATGTGATACAGATACCTTTGCAGTGAAAGTAAGCTGACGTGTGGATATGCAAGAAGATCAAAGAAAGGACAATGTAATGAATATTCAGGGTAGTTCTATAAGTCTGTATGACTGGGTCACTCAGGAAAGCATAAATCCACTAGAGGGAAAGGGAGTTGTTTTGAATAGTTGTTTTCTGAAGTATGAGTCCTTTTTACTTTATGTTCATGAAATCAAACCTAACTTATACTTAATATATTGTTAGCCTGAATGCTTCACTAAGAGCTGAAGATCCCATAGATGAAGAATTTGTTAAGTACTTACTATGTACTGGACTCTGGGCTAAGCCTTGGGCATCCAAATTCAAGCAAATAACAAGCAGTGATATGACTAAGTCAGAATCATAAAAATAATAATTGGCAGAAACAGGGGAAGATTGGTAGAGGGAAAGGTTAGGGGAGAAAGATAATGAGTTCGATTTTAGATATGCTGAATTTGAGATGTCTCCAAAACATAGTTTTAAATGTCCAATAGGCAGTTGGTGATGCCATCTATATAAAGCTATATATTTTTCAAATAAACTGTTATTGATGTCTTCTATTTTTTTATATTATGATAGTTTTTCCAATATCTCTCTCCCTCTCCTTTCACATCTCACCTTCTCCTTTCAGAGAATTATTCCATATAACAGTTTTTTTTAAAGAAAAAGATTAAAAAAATACAACATGAATGCATTGAAGGATCTAAAAGCATGCTCTAAAAACCTGAGATCTTCCATCACCATGAAGGGGTTGCTTGGGGTTGTCTTCTCATATCTCTTTTTTCAAGTCATGCTTGATCTTTATAATTTTGTCACGTTCACTTTTGATTTTTGTGTGTGATCGTTTTTCCACTTATATTGTTGTAGTTACCGTGTATATATTTTTTCTTGCCTTTGCTTTCTTCACTCTGCATCAATTCATAGAGATCTTTCCATGCTTCTCTGTATTCATCACATACATAATTTCTTCCAGTATGGTAATACATTTATGGACCACAATTTGTTTCAGTCGCTTTCTCAAATGATAGGCCTGTATTTCGCTTCCAGTTCTTTGCTGTCACAAAAAGTGGTATTGCTATAAAGCTTTTCGTATATATGGAGACTTCCTTCTTATAGATGGCTTCCTTGGAGTGTAAACCCAGTAATGGAATCTGGGGTTCAAAGGGTATAAACACTTCAGTCACTTTATTTACATAATTCCAAAGTGCTTTCCAAAATGCTTGTATCATTTCACAGCTCTACCAACCATGTATTAGTGTCTCTATTTTTCTGCAACCCCTACAACATTGACTATTGCCATTTTTCTAATTTTTGTCAATTTTCAGAATGTGAGGGGAACCCTTAGAGTTACTTTGATTTGCATTTCTCCTATTATTAGTGATTTGGAGCAATCTTTTATGTGTTATGAATACTTTGAAGTTCTTTTGAGAATAGTTTTTTCATATCCCTTAACTCCTCATGTATGACTATTAATCTCTCATACACACATATTCTATATATATACCTATATGCATATACATATAAATCTGTATATTTTATATACTTTGGATACCAAATATTTAATGTAGAATGTTTTTTCTCCCCATCCTACTACTTCCCTTCTTATCATAGGTGCATTCATTTTATCTGTACAGAAGTTAAAATTCTATACTTTAATTCATTTTTAGCTCACAACAACCTGATGAAGTAGGCTATAGGCATTATTCTGCCCATTTTGCAGACAAGGAAAATAAGACCCAGAGATATTAAATGCCTTATTCAGAGTAACACAGATAACAAGCATCTGAGACAAGCCTTGAACATGGATCTTTGACTCCATGATGTCACACTACTTATCACACTAAAATGGGACCCTGACTGCTCTTTTTCTGAATTTTTCAGTAGATTATAAGCTTCTTCTGGGCAGGAGCGATTTTGTTTTCATCTTTGCAACACCAGTACCTAGTAGTGTCTTCTACATGGTAGGCACTAAATTGAATTCAATCTCCTCAAGAGTCTTTGAACAACTGTGAGTAAGAAATGTTCACAGTATTTAAGTCCAAATCACAACCATCACTGAAGCATTGCTGTCTGCCAAATATCATACACGTTCATCTCAATTATTGCAAGGGAAGAAGAAAGTACTGGAAGAATGCCTTCAACCCCAAAGTAATAGTAAATATAATGTAGTCTCCTTCAACAACTCCATAGAGTAGCATTCCTCACTCTTATTTATATGGTGCAGCAGATAGAGCCCTGAGCCTGGAGTTATGACGACCTAATTTGAAATCTTACCTTACACTAGCTGTATGTCCCTGGACAAGTCACTCAACTTCTGTTTGTATCAGGGTTTCTCCTAGGGTTGCTTTGAGGATCAAGTGAGATAATAATTATAATTATACTCTTATCACAGTGCTTGACACATAGTAAGCACTTTATAAATGTTAGTTATTCTTCTTTTCACCCAACCTAGCTAGTATCAGTCTACGTGCATGTGGACAAGTTTAGAGCAAACACAGGAAAACAAATGCAGGTTAGATCACACATTTAGGACTATTAGACCATTGAAATAATCTAGTCAGATGTCTTCATTTTACAGACAATTTAGGTTCTGGAAGATTTGTCCAGGTGCAAACAGGACTCAAGGGCCTTTGAGGTTGGAAGAATGTGATATAAACGGGCTCTACATGGTGGTTGGATTTGAGTCCCTCTCCTCTGATTCCATTTCCTGGCTCTAACTGCCACAGTCTGATCGTTGGGAATTATCCACCCGTGACTGGTGAGGGAAATAGAGGAAAAATTAAGCAGCTGCTTTTATCTTCCCCCTCCTGTCACAAGGGGCAAGAGATAACTGAACCCCAGCCAAAACATGTTACTCACCCACAACCTCATTGTATTCCCAGGCTCTATCTGCTTATCAATCAGCTTAGGATAAAGTAATAGAGATCCTCAAAAGAACATCTCTTTACCTTAGCATCTGCTTGTAAACCTCTGAGTCAGAAAATGAGGGACATTACTCAGGGGTGGAGAGTTGAGAGTCGATGCCTGATAGAGCCCTGTGGCTAACATAGATACAAGGATAAGGAATATGGGAAGTCAAGACTTTAGCCCCAGAAAAGGGAATTAACAGTGGCTACCACGACTAGTCACATGGCAAGATGCTCCACTGGCATCTCTCAGTATCAAGAGAAAGATCCCATTATGGTCAACTTCTGGGACAGCACCAGCCAAAGTCACACAGGATAGGGAGGTATACCTGGATTGCAATCTCTGTATCTTTTCAGGGAGTAGTCGTTTCTGGAAGATCACAGATCCACTGGAATAATTGATATTTTTAGGAACCCAGGACCCTGAGCTTTATATCCAGTTATATAGGTAGGCTTAAGTAAGTAATTTTCTCCTTTCAGTATCTTAATTTTCCTGATCTTTCAAATGGAGGTGGTTTTCCAATCCTAAAAATGAGGTGAAGATGGCAATAGGCCAAGTGAAGTTCAACAATGCTGTCCCTAGGTTCAGGTGGAGACAACTTTGCCTTAAACTTGATTCTAAAAATTCACTACAGGCTAAAAATACCCTGTTGACACAGTCCTGTCTGTGCCCTCTGCATTTTTTTTTTTTTTGGTGCAAAAATTTACGTCTTTCATTTTTGTTGGCTAGAGTCCTGGTATGTAAAGGTTAAGGTGTGGGAAGCCCTTTAGAGGTTCACCAGGAGGCAGGGAATTGGATACAGTTTTTCTTTCTGGAAGGAACTTTCATCGGGGTTTTAAAAAATGTTTAGGCTCCGCTTGCTACTGTAACCTCTAGTCTTCTGCCAAATGGCAATACAACACAAGAAAGCTTCCTTTTCAAGTTTTGGTTAATAAAACGACACAATGCAAGACAAATAAACAGAAACAGAAGGCTTGTGTGCTAGGATAACTTTAGGAGCACATGTGGAGGGGCGGGGCTGAGCTGCTGGACAGGAAGAGACCAGTAACACCCAACACATCAGCACTGCTCCCAAAACTGGGTCCCGCTGCTCAGGGTCTAAAAGAAATCAGGAAGCAGGCTCAGAGCAGGGTGTCTTCCTCTTCTTTCTGTCCATCCGTCAGTCAGTAAACAAATATTTATTAAGTCAACGTCCCAGAATCTGTGCTAAGCGCTGGGGAAGGAAACAAAACAAAACAAACCAAACAAACCAAAAATCCAGTTCCTCCTCTTGAAGCATTACAATGTGATGAAGGAGCTCACGGTCATGGCAGTCTACTGAAGCCCAGGGACCTCTTCTCAGAATGGTTTTTAAATGAATAAAGTAAAATACATATGATTGCAAAGGCAGCCAAATTATATTGAAATGCAGTCATCAAACTATGTTTCAAATATTCAGTTTATGGATCGCAGGTTGAAAAATCAAATGTGAATTCTGTTTCTTTTGTTTCTATGAGTCCTACTATCATGTGATTTGGTGCTTGCAGCTGAATTTCTGTAGCTACATCGCTCATCACACTATTGATTCATTTTTTGATTCAGTAAGCACATATTAAGTGTCTACTATTTGCCAGACACTAATGATACAAAAACAAAAACAAACAGTTTTTCCCCTCAGGGAGCTTATGATATATTGAGGGGGAATAAATAAGTAAGGGCAGCTAAATGGTTCAATGGACATAGCACTGGGCTTGGAATCAGGAAAACTCCTCTTCATGAGTTTAAATCCAGCCTCAGACACTTACTAGCTGTATGACCTTGGGCAAGTCATTTAACTTTGCCTCAGTTTCCTCATCTGTAAAATGAGTTGGAGAAGGAAATGGCAAACCACTCCAGTATCTTTGCCAAGAAAATTCCAAACAGGGGTCACAAAGTGTCAGACACAACTGAAAATGACTGAGAAATAAGAACAAATAAGTACTGAAGATATAAAAGGGGAATACAAAGTCCCTTGAGGGAAGGGGAGGGGAAAACCAGGAAATTAGATAAAAACAAGAAATCTCAAGTAGGAGTGGGCAAACCATCTAAATCTGAAGGAAGTTAGGGATTCTGTAACTTTGCCTATGGCAAAAGCAGGAAGACAAGAAGTGTAACGTGTATAAGGAGAAAATAAATTGGACCAGTTAGGTTGGAGCTCCGAATGAATTAAGGAGAGAAATGGACAAAAACCTGGATAGGTAGACTGAAGGGCTCTAAATGCCAGACAATACAATAACAATCATAGCATTTCATGAATATTACCTCTTTTTCTCCTCATAATAATCATGGGATGTAGGGTCTATTTTACCTTTGTTGTATAGGTGAGGAAATTAAGTCAGAGAGAGGTCAAATGGCTTGTGCAGGGTTATACAGCTGAGTCTAGATTTGAACTCAGGTCTTCTTCCTTTTAGGCCCACTCCTCTATCCACCATGCCATCAAATTTTCATTTGGTTGTTTTATCTTCAGAGTCCTTTGAGCTTTGGACCTTGACTTACTCATATTTAGTTCATATCACAGTGTCTTGAACACCAGTATTAATATATAATTGTTATATTGAATTGAATTGTTAAGCTCTTAGCAATAGGAGGAAGTGGGACTAGGTATGGCTGGAAGAAATTTTGGCAGATGTACATAGAGGCTATGAATATTTGACAGTAGGTAACTTTTAAAAGTAATATGGCCAGTCAGCTCCTGTTCTTCATTCTTCTGTTGTTAGTACGAGACTTACCTTTTAATGCAATGAAAGAGGACACTGTGCTAAAAGAAGGCATCAGAGGTGGAGGACACTAGCTCTGAATTTGTTTTTGTTCAGTTGTTTTCAGTCATGTCAGACTCTTCATGACCCCTTTTGGGGTTTTCTTGGCAAAGATCCTGAAGTAGTTTCCCATTTCTTTCTCCAGCTCATTTTACAGATATAGAAACTGAGACAAATAGGCTTAAGTGACTTGCCTAAGGTCACTCAGTAAGTTTCTAAGGTAGGGTTTGACCTCAGGTCTTTCTGACTCCAGCTCCAGGACTCTATCCACTCCAATACCTGACTGTCCAACCTTGAAGAGACAAAGTTGGGTCTTTGAGGAAAAATGTCTCTTCAGATTGGTCTTGTAGTCTCTTATATGCTTTGGTGAAGGTTAATGTCCAAAGACCAACCCTAGTCTCATGGAATGCATCCTATGTTAAGACTGAATGATATCAAAATATTACTAGGAAGAAATTGTTCTAATTGTATTAAACCCTAGGCTGTTACAAAGCCCTCTCATGGAAATTTAAAGCAATATAAGAGTGAGATAACTATCTATGTAGGAAAACAAAAATGGATGAAAAAAAAAACTTGTAGCCCAGACCATTACACATAGTTGGAGGGCAACCTGTCAGATGAATGTTTTGGACAGCCACTACAGATGAGCAACCATTCAGTCAACAAGCATTTATTAGACACTCAGTATGGACCAGGAACTTTGCTCAGTGTTTAGGAGATAAAGGAAAGCAAAAAGACCTCAGAGAGCTTACATTGTAATGGGACATACAACATGAAAATAACTAGATGCATATGAGAAATAGCCAAAATATGTAGAAGGTGATATAGGAGGGGACTGCACTAGCAGTAGGAAGAACTATGAAGGACCTGCTGTAGGTGGTGAGATTTGAGCTGTCTTTTATTTTTATTTTACTTTATTTAATTCATGGAATAAAACAAGCATTTCCTTAACATAGTACAATAAAAAGATAATTGTACATGAAACTACAAATCTACTAGGCATGATTTGCTATTCCTTTCAAATATACAAATTAGCATATTAATTTCTTTTTCTTTTTTTCTTCCTTTCCCTCCTGCCCTTGAGATGGCTACTATTAAACATAAATGCATGTGTGTATACCCACACACATAAATGTATATATGTACATACATATATATGTATATAATATGTAAAATTATTCTATACATACTTCTATTTATTAGTTCTTTCTCTGGATGCTGATAGTGCCTTCTCCATATGTCCCTTATAGTTCATTTCGGTATTTACAATAGACAAAGTAACTTATTCCCTCAAAGTTGTTCTTAAAAGAGTATTGTCATTACTGTATACAAAGTTCTCATGGGTTCTGTAGAGTTAAGTCTTGAAGGAAGCCAGTGAAACTTATAGGAAGAGGTGAGGGGGTAAAGCACTTTAGGAATGGTGGACAGCTGTTGTAAAGGCATAAAGAAGGAGGGGAATTGTCAGGAAAACAGTGTCAGAGAAAATAGAGATCATGCTGAGAATGAGTAGCAGGGTTAAGGTGAAGGGAAAGATGGAATGATAAAAGATTGTGATCAGATGAAAGTTTTTCAAAGTTTATGAATAAGGAAGTGTGACACTTGTGTCTGATAGCAAGGTCAAGGGTATGATGATCTCTGTGTGTAACTAACAAGGAGTGGAGGAGTAGGCCAGATTGAGGAACTGGGAAGTTGGATATTTGAGGATATATTCAATGTATGTTGAAGTCCCATTGCAGAAGGGCAAGCAAATGCAGAGAAGAGAAAGACTGGTAAACAGGAACTGTACTTAGTGAGGGGAAAGCAGGTCAACATATAACAGCTGCCAAGATCTAGATTGGGTGATAAATTTGGAGGGAAATCTCAGGCAAGGAAAGGCTGCTGAGTGATTATGATAGGAGTCTAGAAGTGACAATGGGAAGCAAGGAATATTTCAGCTCCTTATCTTGACCAGTGAGTTGAAGAGGGATTTGAGAGAAAATGAAGCCATTTCTAAGAATAATGACATGGGTGAGAGCCAGAAGGTGGGACAAATGAGAACGATAAAGGAAAGTTTGTTCATTGTGGAGCAGACATTTTAGAGGGCAGAATGGAAGGGGTGAGCAGATCTGGACATTGGAAGAGGGGAAGGGTAAGAGAACAGTGAATTGAGGATGAGGCTGTCATACATTGACATACATTGTCATACATTGTCATACATTGACAGCCAAGGATGCAGAATCAGTGGGATGGTACAAGTGTAAAGGAAGCATGCTAACCAATGAGAAGTGAGTCCAGACAGAGTATAATGGTTAGAGAAAGGTCTTTTGAGTGAGGAACATCTCCCTTGACATCCCTGTTGAGGTTCATCCTCTTGGCAGATGATGTGTTCCATGAGTCCTCAAGGGTTCCCTTTCACACCAAGCAGGATCAAGAGGAGATATGGGAATCAAGTTAGGAGGCAAGGGTGACTTACTTGCCCTGGAGAAGATTCTGGGGGATGAGAAAAAGGAGAAGATCAGAGGCATTTCTCTATAAAGAATTGAAGATGTTCTTGAGGCAGGGCCCAAGAACTAGCTGAACCTAGAATTGAACAAGAGGAAGAGATTAAACTGAATTATATTTGGCAAAATATAAAATACTCCCAATGATTTAGAAATAATAAAGAGACTATTTAACACCATAGTTTCTTATTAACATGCTATGGTTTTGAATTAGGGAACAGAGTGATCTTGGAAGAATTAACATCATAAGTAACTCAGTGAGTAATGGAAAGACGACTGGTGGACAAAAATAGACTGTAGCATGTCACCAATGGTAAGTGGAATGCAAGAAAAGTCAGTAAAGATATCATTATGAACATGCATGACTGGAAAAAGAAGTGAGCCAGTCATGTAACCAGGATGATGATGACTGATGATGATGATTTACATTTGCTTTAGAGTTCTCAAATCTTTTTTTTCTTTTTTACAGCTGTACTGTGAGTATATCAGTGTACATATTTTCTACTGAGTTTATAGATGAAGAAATAGAGATGCAGGGAGGCTAAGTAATTTGCCCGTGGTTAGCAGATACCATTTATAAAGGGCTTTAAGATTTGCAAAGTACTTTATAAATGTTAACTCGTTTGAACCTTACAGAAGCCTTGGGAGACAGGTTCTATTATTATCACCATTTTATAGATGACGACTTGAGGTAAACAGGTTAAATGATTTTTTCCAGAATAATACAGCTAGAAAGTGAATGAGGCAGAATTTGAACTCAGACCTTCCTGACTCCAAGTCCCATACTATATCCACTGTATTTAAGCATCTGTAGATACTTAGTAGGGCATGAGCAGGAATTTAATAGAATTTTGGGCTGCATTGAGTGCTGACCAACACTAGTCGGGCCAATTCAACCCTTGTGAAAACTGTCTTCCTGACCTAATAAACTCCAGTGGGTTCAATTATTATTTCTGTGTAGATAATTCCAAAATATACATATTTAGCCCTCATTTCACTGATGAGAACCTCTCCCACATCACCAGTTGCCTGTTGGACATCTTCATCTGGATGTCCCAAAAGTGTTTCAAACTTAATATGTCTAAAATAGAGCTAATTATCATTCCCCTGAGCCACCTCCCTTTCATGTCTTCCTAACTGCCCCATGTCAGTTGAAGTTACTACCACTCAGCTTCCCAAGGTTGGAGTCATCCTTGACCCATCACTCTCCCTTATACCTCTCTGTTTCATCCGTCAAACACTTGTCAAGCCTTTTTAGTTCTACTTCAACAGCCTTTCTTGCCCCCACTCACTTTTCCCTAGTCAATGACCATGACCCCTACTAAGATCCTCATTACCTCTTGCTTGGACTATTGCAACAGCCTCCTAATTCTTTCCTCTCCAACTCATCCTTCCCATGGTGTCCAAATTGACATTACTAAAGTGCAAATCTGTTCTCCCTCTTTATGTTCTCCTTGCCTTTCACCTATTCAAGACACTTCAGTGGCTTCTACTACCTCTAGTATAAATTATAAACTCTTCTGTTGGGTATTTGAAGTCTTTCACAAACTGACTCCAACCTCTTACTCCAATTTCATATTATTCTCCCTCATACTAGAGTGTTCCAGTCATATTGGTCTAGCTAGCGATATGTCTCCTGCTTGGGTGACTTTGTAAAGAGTGAACTCTGACTCAGAATTCCCGGTTCCCTTCAAATTTTGGTTCAGGTGCTACCTCTTATGTAACACTTTTCCTGATCCCTCCATTTAGTTCTGTCTTCTCTTTCCAGACAAACATACTTGAATTTATTTGAGTATGTGACAGGGACGTTACTCAGAGCTCCATACTCAGAATAGGGAGCTTAGGGTTTCATACTGAGAGCATGCATAGTATGCTCTGCTTGCTTCCAGCCCACATGGAAGACTTGGTGAACCTGTTTCACCAAGCTTTCAGGTTCATGATGACTTTTGAAGGAAAGGCCCTGCTCCCTGATTCAAAACAGGGTCTGCTACACGTCCTTCTTGATAAAAGAGGCTTTGGGTCTTTATCTTTCCTCCGACACAGGAGTGCATGTCCTTGCTGTTGTTTCTGTCTCTTTTATGTCCATTATTTCATGTCTTTGGGTGAAGGAGTATTGTAAATCACTATGAACCAGTCAGATTCAAAAGGTGGGGATAGAGAGTGACAGAGGTCTGAGAACTAGAGTCCATACTGGGATCTGCCAGAAGCTAAGCATGGGTTAAGTAGCAGTTAAGACTTTTAAGAACAATGTTTCATTTTGTCCATTGGTAGCTGGGACTTGGACTCTTCTACTGGCTATGTTACATCCAGAAGTGAACTTGGTAGGACAAATGCTTTAAGTATGAGCTCACTTTTCCGAGGGAATAAGGTGACATATGGGAGAATGTGCCATTAATTGCCCCTCCTACTCCAAAATTTCATTCTAACTCCTTTCAGCCCTTCCCACTGTGCCCTTTGGAATTCTTCTCATAAGCAATAAACTTCTCTTTATTTTTATTTTTTTTCCTCTCCCACTCCTACTATCTACTAGTTTTTCCTGAAAGTTGGATTTGCCCTAATGAGACATCCATCCTTTCCAGTACTGACTGCATCTTCATTCACTCTCCCTGACTCATTAGTTGAAGCAGGGGAGTTGGAATACTCCTTTCTCAGTAACCTCTCTTTCTTTGGGGTTCATACTATTCATATCTATCATCCAATCAAAATAATGGTAGTTATTGTCTACAGACCCCCACATCACTCCTCTTCCTCAACAAGTTCCATACTTGACTTACAATGTTTTTCTGTTCTCTAACTCCTGACTTTATGCTAGAGGACTTCAATATACACATTGATTCTCCCTCAAATAACATTGCCACTCAGTTCCTCAACCTACTTACATTCATGAGCTAACCCTCCACCCTGTCTTAACCACACATAAAGACAGTCATACCCTGTATGCTGCCATCACCCATAAATGTACCACTTCCATGTTCAAGAATTCCAAAATTCCTTTAGCTTGCTATAATCTATTGTTTTTCCATCTCTCCTTTTGCCTTCCCTTCTATAACCATATTCTTACTCTACATTATGACCTCCAATCCCTTGACCCTGAAATTCTCTCCCAGGCCATCTCCCCCATTCTCCTCTTCTCCTTATCTTGACCCCTTGGTGAATCTATTCAATTCTATACTATCTTCCTCTCTTGAATCCCAACCCCTTATCATATTGCCAGGTATGCTTAGCTAAATCTCAAGCCTTGAATCATTTCCACCATTCATTGCCTTTGCACCTACACACATTCTACTGAACAAAGGAGGAGAAAATCATGCAAGCATTCTGACTGGGTCCACTACAAATTTATGTTACATAACCTCTCCTGGGCCCTTGCTGCTGCTAGGCAATCCACATGTAACTCCACAGATGCCCATCCCTCCTTAAACCTCCCATGGATCTCTTTCTTTTCAGTCTCTTAGCTGAGAACCTGGCCTTATACGATTTACACAGAGGTCATTCTCCATGAAATCTCTCTTATCCCCTCTTCCAAATCTCCTATAACTCAGATGCTTTCTACCACTATCTCCTTCCTCATCCATGTCTCACATGATGAATTGACCTTACTCCTTACCAAGGCTAACCCCTCTACTTGTTTAAGTGATCTCTTTCCACCTAGTCTTCTCCAACAGATTACCTCCCCCATCAACCCTGTTCTTTCACTTATTTTCAGTCTCTCCCTCTTTACTGGCTCATTTCGTACTATCTACAAATGTACTCATTTCTCCACTATTCTGAAAAAAAAAAATCTTATACTTGATTCTTTTATCACCACTGACTATTATCCTATATTTCTTCTGCCCTTTGTAGCTAAACTCCTTGGAAAGACCATCTACAAAGGGTGCCTCCATTTTCTATTCTCTAACTTTCTTAGTAACCCTTTGCACACTAGCTTCCAACTGTATCATTCCACTGACATTGCTCTCTTCAAAGTTACTAATAATTTCTTAGTTGTCCAATCCAATGGCTTTTTCTCCATCTTCGTTCTTCTTGACCTTTCAGCAGACTTTGACACTGTTGATCACTCTCTCCTCCCTTCTTCTAGGTTGTCAGGACACCATGCTCTCCTGGTTTTCCTCTTACCTCTTTAACTTCCTGTTCCTTTTCCTATGCTGGATCGTCCTCCAGATCATACCTTTTAACTTTAAGTATCCCCAGGATTCTGTCCTGGGCCCTCTTCTCTTTTTCTCTTCTAGTACTTTATTTGGTAGTCACACCCACTCCTCTATTTATATCTAATTACTTCTCTATGTTGATGATTCTTAATCTACTTTTCCTACCCTAATCTTTCTGCTGACCTTCAGTCTCATATCTCCAACTATCTCTCAGACATCTTGAACTGGATGTCTAGTAGACATCTTACTCATTATTCTACGAGTAGAACTCATTATTCTTTCCCTTAAACCCTCTCCCTCCCACCTTCCCTTTTACTGCAGAGGGGAATGTGTTCCTTCCAGTCCCTTAACCTTATACCCTAGGCATCATCCTGAATTCCTCAAAATCTTTGATTCCCCATCCCATCCAAACTGTTGCCAAGGTCTACCAATTTCACCTTTGTAATTTGTCCCCTTTTCTCCTTTGACACTGCCGTCACTTTGATGCAGTCCCTCATCACCCATTCTTTGATTATTGCAGTTATCTGTTGTTGGGTCAATTTGTCTCAAGTCTCTTTCTACTCCAATTCATTCTCCATGCAGCCTCTAAAACACAGGACTTTTCATATGAAACTCCCTACTTGATAAAATCTAGTGGTTTCCTATTGCCTCCAGGAGAAAATTCAAAATACTCTGGCGCTGAAAGTCCTTTATAACCTAGCCCCCTCCTACCTTTCCAGTCTTCTTACACCTTACTCCCCAACACATACTTTTTGATACAGTGACACTGGTCTCGGTTCTTCCATGAAAAAGACGTTCTATCTCTTGACTCTGGGTATTTTCTCTCACTCTCCTCTATGCCTGGAATGTTCATGGTCCTCCATTCAGACTACTGACCTCCTTGGCTTCCTTTAAGTCCCCACTAAAATTCTACCTTCTACAGGAAGTCTTCACTATTAATTCCAGTTCTTTTTCTCTTTTAATTAATTCCAACTTGCCCTATATGGGCTTATTGTGAATACATTTGTCTTTTTATGTTGCTTCCCCCATTAGATAGTAAGCTCCCTGAGGACCAGAATTATCTATTGCCTCTTTTATATATTCCATGCTTAGCACAGTGTCTGGCACAGAGTGGGTACTTATTGTTTTAGTAGTTTTTCAGTCTGGTCTGACTCCTCATGATTCCCCCACCCCTTTTTGGCAAAGATAATGGAATGGTTTGCCATTTCCTTCTCAACTTCATTTTATAGGTGAAGAAACTGAGGCAAACAGTGACTTATCCAGGGTCACACAACAAATAAGTATCTGAGGTCAGATTTGAACTCAGGTCTTCCTGACTCTAGGTCAGGTATTCTGTATTCACTGTGCCACCTAGCTGCCTAATAGGTACTTAATACATGTTTATTGATCCATTAATATATAGTTCCAGGGGAAATATACTCATGCTGATAAAGATTAGTTCTGTCTCCCATAGCAAAGTTACCCCCTCAAGTGTTACAGGAGTACCACAAAGTAGTCAGGAGTGATTTCCTAGTGCTATTGCCTCAAGGCCCCATTCTACTATGTTTTCTCCATTATTAATTAACAGTAATTAGTGCCCCAGTATCATTTAAACAGCTGATATCAATTAGCTTTCACAAATTAACATTTACTGTGAAAATATAGCAAGAACAAATGTTACAAAGCATTTCCTCAATCAATCAGATACATACTTGTGTGACCTTGGGTAAGTTACTGTTTGCCTCGGTTTCTTCATCTGTAAAATGAACTGGAGAAGGAAATGGCAAATCAAATGGCATTTCCAAATAGAAAGAGATATAATTTTCAACATATGACTGAGGGCTATCCCCAAGACTAGCACAAATTCACTCTTTCAATCATAATTTATTCAGATCCCTGAGGAATGATTCTTATCATATCTCATTTGTGTGGTCAAGAAAAGTTTTGAGGTTATATGAGTATTTGTTCAAGGCTCGTCAGCATCAGAGTTCTGAAAGCTGGAAATGAAAATTAAATTTAGCAATTGAACATCCTAAGGATTTATGATGCTGCTGGAAAGAATCAGTGACCCTAAAAAGCTGAAGGGCAAACCCTCCTGTGCTGTGTGGTAAATAAGAAGCTGGAGTAACAGAACTGTTTTTTGTGACTTGTAACAAATCAAATTATAGGAAAGAGGTTGAGGCAGTTAGTGGGAAATTTGGAATTCAACCACCACCTCATTCATATTTCCAAGAATTTGAGACGCAGCTTTTCTCCAGTCCCATCATCTGGGTCTTTTATTCCTATCATTTCTTCAGAACATTCCCTCACATGTCATCTTCAACTCTTCCTTACTTCCCCTCAAATTCCTCTAAAATTCTATCCCCTCCATAAAGAAAGATCATTTGATTCCAACTGCCAACTCCATGCAATCTCATATCACTTCCAAGACAGCAAGAGTCAACATGTAGGCGTCTTGTCGTGAGGACCTACCTGAGAAGGGTCTAAGTCTTAGAAACCTAGTTTCTATTTAGTGTAAGAGATCTAGAAGGCAAACTCCTGTATGTTTAACTTGTTAAAATGGTGGTTACCTGACACCTGTCTAGGTATGCTCCACTTTTTCCTCTTTCCCCTCTTTCAGCCACGCGTAGTTGTCAGACACTCACAGAGAAGTCCACCTGAGGCCACACCCACATGGCCAATGATAAGCTACTTGAGCTTGCTCAGTGAATAGCACACTTCTGCCTCATCATACTCTCCCCATCCCAAAGATTCTCAGCCCCCAGCTATCATTGTTCAAACCCTATTCTCTTTTCTCCACTCACTGCTCTCTTATTCCCACTCCCTCAAACAACATTTGGTTATTACCCCATACTAAAGTCATTTAGTTCTTCCACTGTGCTGTCTGGAATGTCTGCTCCATAGACGACAAGCTAGCTTTCATCTTAAACCTTGCTCCCTTCATCTTCTTGTACTTGTTGAGATTTGATAGAGCATCCCTGACCACCCTTTCCAGCACAAATTACACTTTATTCATATCCCTGGACTCACCAGTTGGGGTTTGAGGGGAGAGTTGGAATATTTCTTGTTCCTCATTGGCACTTCCAAGCTCTTCCTCTACCACGTTTGGTCAGTAACCTCTCCTCAATTAATGTTCATGTAATGTATATTTATCACCCAATCAAGATTCTAGTGACTGTTGATTATAGGTTGATATCTCACATCTTAATTATTGAAATAGTCTTTTCGTTTATCTTCCTATTTTAAATCTCTCCCAACACCAATCCATCTTTTTATTTAGCTGTCAAATTGAGTTTCTTTGGAAGACTGTGTCATCCTCTATTTAATAAGCTACAGAGGCTCTATTATACCCCCAGGAGCAAATGTAAAATCCCCTGGCTTTTAAAGCCTGTTATATCCTTACCCATCCCTACCTTTCTAGTCTTTTTATACCTTATATCTATATCTTATATCTATAAAATGAGAAAGTTAACCTGGAAGATCCTTAGGATCTTTTGCAGTTCTAAATCCTACGACCTTACAATAAAAAGGCAATTGAATATGGACCTGGTGACACTGGATGTCTGAGGACCACCTAAACTCTGATATTCAGTGATACTGATATTTTAGCTGTTCTTTGAATAGGACACAAGCCTTTTCTCTGTCTCTCCTCCATGGTTGGAACTCTCCCTCTTCACCTATGTCTCCTGCCCTCCCTGGATTCCTTCAAACCTCAGCTAAAGTCCTGTTTTCTGCAAGGAGCCTTTTCCAATCCTCCTTAATCTTAATACTGTCCCTCTAAGATTGTCCATAATTTATCCTGTGTACGTCCTATATGTGTATAGTTGTTTGCTTCTTAGTTGTCTCCCCCATTAAGTTGTGAGCTCTTTGAGATCAGGGATTGTGTTTTTGTCTTTCATTCTATCCCTCATTCTTAGCACAGTGCCTGCCACTTAGTAGCTGTTTAATAAATGCTTGTTCATTGACTAATTTATAACTTCTCCATTTAAGTCTGAGTTGTGGAGGCAAATCTGGCTTCTTGCTTACGGTTATACAAGCTGTGGAGTAATGGCAAAATGGCTAACTCTATCATCAAATTTGTTATTGTTGTAGAATCATTTTCCAGTTGTGTCTGACTCTTTGTGACCCCATTGGGGGTTTTCTTGGCAAAGATACTGGAGTGCTTTGTCATTGCTTTCTCCAGTTCATTTTATAGATGAGGAAACTGAGGCAAACAGAGTTCAATGACTTGCTCAGAGTCGTATAGTGTCTGAGGCCAGATTTGAACCCAGGAAGATGTCTTCCGGACTCCAGGGCCAGTGCTCTATCTATTGCATAACCTAGCTGCCCCAATAGTCGGAGATCCTGAGTTCAAATCTTGGCACTGCTATTTATTGCCTGACTTTGGGTATTTCATTCTTGATTGGATTTTGATTTTTTTATCTATAAAATGAGAAAGTTAGCCTGGAAGATCCTTAAGATTTTTGCAGTTCTAAATTCTATGGCCTTACAATAAAAAGGCAATTGAATATGGACCTGGTGACAGAGTGGATGTCCAAGGACCACCTAGATGTAATTGAAATAGTATATCCCCCAAAGCTTGATTAACAGCCTTGACCTTTCTTGGGCATAGTAAGAGTACCCCAGGCCCATTCTGACTTCTCCTCCATAGTCTGCTCTGGGATCTTCTGCTTGCTTTAACTCTAAGAACTGAGGTCTCACCCCCTTTTATATTGTGAAAAACAGTTCAAGAGAACATTGCTCCATCTGCATTTCACCAGTTCATTATGCATACTTTAAGTGACAAAACAAAGAGAAAGACCAGTCCTGAATGGTGAGCTTTCCTCAACCACAGAAGACCATATAGATTGTTGTCAAAGGCATAAAGGGTCCAAGAGCTATGTGAGTGGAGGGTGTACTCCCTTCACAAATATGTGAATCAGACCTTTACAAAAGATTTCACAAGACCCCAATTTTGTAGTAGGTTGAGCTATATTTATTAACATCTGACCACCCTAACAGTATTCAATCCCTCTACTGATCTTAGGCTAAGAAAGTACATTTCCCATAGGAGATGTCCAGTGACCTGCCTTGGGCTGGGTTTCAAGTGGAGGCTGGATAATCACTTGTTTGATAAGTTATAGTGAGGAATCCCCTCTGGAGAGGAGTTGAACTTGGTGGCTACTAAGGGTCCTTCTAATTCTACAATTTTATAGTATACTGCACACTGTCACATAAGTGCTTATTTAGACTTCATTTAAAGATCTCTGGAGCCTACTGTTCCTCAAGGAGGTAAATTTTGGCATTATTCTAAATGTGAGGAAGTATTTTCCTATAGAAAGACAAAATTTATTTTATTGCATCTTCCCCCCATTGACCTTAGTTCTGCCCTCTAAGGCTAAAAAGAACAAGTCTAATTTCTTTTCCACATGACAGGTTTTTAAATATTTGCAGACAGCTACCATGTCCAGTTCATTCAAATGATCTTCACATGGCATGAACTTGAAGCCTATCTCCATTCTGATTTCTCTCTTCTGGATGCTCTTCAACCTGTCAATGATCTTTCTAAATTGTAGTGCCCAGAACTGAAAGTAATCTTCCAGATGTACTCTGATCTAGCACTTTCACCTCTCTAGTCTTAGAGGATTTTGTTGTTGTTGTTCAGTCCTGTCAGTTGTGTTTGACTCTTTATGACCATATTTGGGGTTTTCTTGGCAAGGATCCTGGAGTGGTTTGCCATTTCCTTCCCTAGCTCATTTTATAGATGTGGAACCAAGGCAGACAGGTTTAAGTAACTTGCCCAGGTAAAACAGCTTGTAAGTGTCTGGGGCCGGATTTGAACCCAGGAAGATGACTCTTCCTGACTTCGGGCCTGGCACTCTACCCAGTAAGCCACCTAGTTGTCTTTAATCCTAGAGAATACACAGCTATTTCTGTGCAAATGACCTCCATTTTTTACCCATTTGACTGGAGCTAGTTTGTGTTGACTGAGTCACATCAATGATCATACATCCTATGGGGGAGGTGGGAGTGGAGGAGAAGAAGGGCTGAGAGTTAAAAATATTTTGTGGCAGATTGATCAGTTTTACTACTTGCAAGCCTGATTTATCATTTTGCCATATACCTGGCATATAACATTGAACTAGAAGGTGTATAGATATAGGTGTTCCATAGTCAGGCCTTAAGCACAAAAAAGGCATGGGTCAAAAGTTTCATAACACTTTTCTCCATACTTTTCCATTGAAAAGGAGGCAGTACTGGTGGAAGATAATTTTATGGGCTTCACCAGATGTTAAAACATCTGGCAACTAGATGCTTGTTTCTAAGCTTTTCTGGATGTTATACCAGCAACACCCTCACTAAAGTCCTCTTCCCATGCCTCAACATGGTGTGAATGTGACCCTGGGTTTTGGAGGTGATACTGGGGAAACATGAGCTTTGGACATTGCCCCAAGGTAGAAAGCTTTTGATTGTAGGTTTGGTGACAGACTGTGTGTCAAGGAGGCTAGTCACTAGAAGATGACTTCCAGATGATGACTTTTTTCCCTTTACAACCATTCATGAAAGCTATTTACTAAGTCAGTGATCTTAAACATTTTTGGTTATACACCTTTATCAGTATCAGTTTTAGAGCGTTCACCCCTATATGTGAGTGTGTGTGTGTGTATACATAATGTTTATATTTATATATATGCACATATACATACATATATATTTTTTCACTAAATTTACTAAATATACTTCTATTTACTTTCCCAAAGTATATACATTACTGCCATACTAAGAATTATGTACATTATAAAGCTTACAGAAAAATTGAAATGAAAAAGAATGAGAGAAATATGAAATAATGTTTGATCCTAGAGCCAGTAGGGAGTCACTAGAGTTTAATAAGTAGGAGAGTGACATGATCAGGTCTGCGCTCCAGGAGAACGAATTTGGCAGCCATATGAAGAATGGATTGGAGCTGGGAGAGGCTTGAGACAGGGACATGAATTAAGATGCTAATGCAGTAGACCATACAAGGGGTGATGAGATATTGAACTAGTATAGTGGCTTTGTGAGCAGAGATAAGGAGACAAATGGGAGAGAATTGAAAACAGAAATGACAAGATTTGGCAAGGGTGAGGAGTTGAAGATGACATTGAGGTTATGAACCTGCATGCCTGAATGAATGATGGTGCCTATGATAGTAATTGGGAGGTATGGAACAGGGGTGGACCTGGAAGAGAAGGTAATGGAATGAGAGCTGTCATCTATTGCATCCATCCATGATAGTTCATCTTGGGTTATTCACTCCATCCCATCCAAAGTTTTAAAAGTTCAGGCACAGTTCTTACTGTTCACTGTCAGTCAGTTGTTGCACTCACAAGGTGATCTGCAGGGCAAAGGTGAGTATCCTGGGAGGAAGGGGAATTTTCCCAAAGGTCCTTGTGCAACTGTTACTATGGTGCCCGGTTGGGGTTAGGTTATAACTACCCAGAAGGGTCTATTCCCAGCTTGGGAGGGGAAGGTTGGGAGTTTGCCCAGAGAAAGAAAAAGAAAGAGTTGGGGAGTATTTCAGGATAAGGTGGTTTTCTTGATGACAAGTCTCATGTCTAGCTATTTATGGGACATGCAATTGGATCCATCTTCCTATCTTCCAATTTGTTTATTGCACAATCCTTAGGGTCATGTTAAGAACCTTTCAGGGGCCCTGGATGCTCCTTCAGAGTAAGGCACAGAAAATCTGTAACCTTCAGTGGTAAAGGGAGTACCTACATAGGTGGCACCTATATTCCAAAGAACTGAAGCACATTAGAAGAACAAAGATGGGAGACAAAAGGCGTGTTAGCCTCACTGAAATACACAGTGTAGCATGGGTCTGGAAGAACAAATGGCAAGATCCTACTATTAGCATGTGGCAAATCTTTTAATTTCTCTGTGTCTCCATTTCTCTGCCTATGAAGTGTGTGTATGTGTGGGGGGTATGGGGAAGGAAGGGAAATGGTAATGATCAGGTTTGCAGATGATAATGAAATTTGGAAGTCATTAGCAGGTAACATCCATCTTCATGCTCCTGCCTCTAGCAATTGTTGGTACAGTCTTTTTCAAGTTTTCTCTAACACTTATTTTTTTTGGTAGACATGTTATGCCCCCTTCAGTAAAATATAAATTCCTTGAGGGGAAGAAATGTTTTATTTTATATCTGTATCCTCAGCTCTAAGAATAATGCTTCTCACATAACAGCCAAATAAGTTGGGATCCAGAGAGATCTCAGCAGACTAGAACAATGGGTAAATCAGGCAGTCAATTAAGCATTTAATTAAATATTCAATATGTGCCAGGTATTGTGCTAAACACTGGGAATACAAAAATGAAAATTAAGTCATTCCTGGTAATAATGTTATTGAGAGAGATAGATGTGCCCAAATAGTTTTCCAAAATATAGACCCAAGATGGATTGCATGTGGTGATGGTGGTAGTGGGATGTCAGAAAAGGCTTCATAGGCATTGTAGAAAGTGGGTGTGTGGGATCATTTTTGGAGGATTTCAAAAAGTGGGGAAAAGGGTGAGGAGTGTTTTCTAGGTTTTGGGAGCTTCCCAAGGAAATAGGAAATAGAGTGCTGTGTATGAAGAACAGTAAGATGGAGAGATTTGAGCGTACCATAGAGTGTGTAAGAATTGATGGGTAATTGGGCTGGAAAGGCAGGCTGGGATCAGATATTTTTCAGGACTTCAAATTAGCTTTAAGTGCTTATTTGGAGGAATGGCTTGGTAGAGTTCATAGAGGCCAACCAAAGTTTGTTGAGCAAGTAAGTAACATTGTCAGAACATTGATTTTGAGGATACTCTTTGGCATCTGTATGGAGGATGGAATAGAATGGAGAGAGAATCGAATCCGGGAAATGAATGAGAGCTATTAAAATAGTCCAAGAGAGAGGAGATGAAGACCTGAATTAGACTAATGTTTGTGTGAGGGGACAGAAGTGGGTACATTTGAGATATAGGGTAGTGATAAAATGGCAGCATTTGACAACTGTTTGGATATGGGGTGAGATATAGGAAGGAGAAATAGATAATTGGGTAAGTGGGATGAGAGACTGAGGGTTTAAGGATGACACTGAGGTTGCAAATGTGGGTAATCTGAAGGATGGTGGAGATCTCAGTAGTAACAGAGAAATTTGGGAAGAAATAATAATAGGTAGCATTTACACAGCACTTTTAAATTTGCAAAGTTCTTTACAAATATCTCATTTTAGTCCCACAGTAACCCTAGGAGGTGGGTGCTACTCTTATTTCCATTTTGTTACTATTGCTCAGTCACTTTTCAGTTGTGTCTAACTCCTCATGACCACTTTTGGGTTTGTTTGTTTTTTGGGGGGGGGGGGGCAAAGATACTGGAGTGATTTGTCATTTCCTTTTCCAGCTTATCTCACAGATGAGGAAATTGAGGCAAACAGGGCTAAGTGACTTGGCCAGGGTCACATAGCTAATAAGTATCTGAAGTCAGATTTGAACTCAGGGAGTCTTCCTGACTTCAGGGCTAGCATTCTATCCACTGCTCCACCTAGCTGCCCTAAGCACATTTTACAAATGAGGAAACTGAAGCTGAGAGAAGTTAAGTGACTTGTCCAGAGTTACACAGCTAGTAAGTGTCTGAAGCAAGATCTGAATGCAGATTTTCCTGACTCCAGGTCCAATGCTTTATCCACTGTACCTCCTGCCTAACTGCCTAAAAAAAGAGGAAGGTAATGAATTCTATTTTGGGGCACATTGAGTTTGAGATCCTGTTTGGACATCCAGTTTGAAATGCCCACTGGATGAGTTGGTGATGTGAATCTAAAGAATGGGAGATTAGATATGGAGAATCAGATCTGAGAGGCATCGACATAGAAATGATAATGAAATTTATGGGAGAGAGTGTAGAGAGATAAAAGAAGAGGGCCCAGGACAGAGCTCTGAGCATATATTCACAGATAGGGACTGTGATGTGGATAATAATCTAGCAGAATACTGGAAAAAGAGTGGATAGACATGAGAAAACCAAGAGTGAACAAGGTCATGAAAATCCAAAGAGGAGACAGTGTCAAATGCTGCAAATGCTGCAACAGGGTCAAGCAATTAGAGGACTGAGAAAAGACAGCAAGAGATAACTGATAACTTTGGAGAACGCCCTTTCAGTTGAGTGATAAAGTTGGAAGCCAAACTGCAAAGGATTGAGAAAGGAGAGGAGAGAAAGCAAATAGAAATAACCTTTTCTAGCTACTTGGCTGAGAAAGAGAAGAGATTTAGAGGATGATTACTTTAAAAATTAATCAAATTAATTAAGGAAAAAAATTAGTCACACAATCAAAGGATGAGGAGACGTGACCATACAACAACCAATGTGAAATACATTGGGGACTTTTAGTGAACTGTAGGACCTAAGCTTTTTGAAGGACTGTCTGGTTTTTTTTTTTTGTCTTTTCTTTTTGCTGTTTTATTTTTGTGTAATGTCTTTCACGTTGCAGGTGTTAATAAATGTTTGTTGAAATCGTTCGGTCAGTTCAGGAAGAGTAGCATAAAGGATGTCATTAGAGAAATGTATGAATGGAAGAAAAAGGACAAGCTAGCAATGTCACAAAGAGACAATCGATGGGTACCCTGTGTATGTCATGCACAGCCATGTGATGCCAAAAGAATGAGAAAAAAGTCCCCAGAACATATGATAGACTCCTTCTTACAGAAAAATATGGAAATGAATCATAAAGGATGGACAGTTGTGGATGAGCTGTGATCTGTATCATTAGAAGAGATATTGATGAGATCACAGGTTCACTAGCATTCTGGAGACTACCACAATCTCAATATAAATCAGCATTGTGACTTGGAAACCAATAAAACTAATGTTGTCTTTTACTGCAGCAACAAAAATGATATCTATAATGAGTGGAATGATGATTCTGTTATGTTGTAAGTGGGTAAGCCACTTTTTGGAAATATATTCAGTCCATAACACCAAATTTAGGAACAATGTTTGGGTGGAACATAGAAAAATTTGAGTGTAATGAGAATGATGAAGGGACTCAAAACCATAGCTTATGAGGAGCTGGGGATGATTCTTCTCAGTGGAGGGAAAAGATCCTAGGGAAGATGTGTCACATATTTGAAAAGTTGTCATGTAGAAGAGGATTACACTTATTTTGGCTTATTTCCAGAGATCAGAACTTGAAGCATTAGACGGAAATTCCAGAGAAGCAAATGTTGATTTGATTTAGGGAATAATTTCCTAATAATTAGAGCTGTCCAAATGTGCACATGGGGACAGTGTCATGGAAAGAATGATGGATTTGCAGACAGAGGACTTGAGTTCTGATACTGACTCTTTCATAGTTGTGTCTTTGAAAGTCGTTTGTCCATTCTGGGCCTTAGTTTCCTCACCCATAAATGAGAAGACTGGAGTGGAACCACTCTAAGGTACCTTCCAGTTGTCAGTCTAGGATCTTATGATCCTTCCTTGGGAGGAGGATAATTCTCCATGGTAGAGGTCATCAGATGGAAGCTTGATGGCTACCTGTCAGAATTTTGTAGAGGGCCTTCTTGGACTTATTTGGTTCTTTGGACTAAAGTTGGAAAGACCGGTCCTTTCCAACTCTGAGATTCTATGATTTTTAACGATATTGATCCTTTGTGTACTTGAGGTATCATGTGCGTTCAAGAACTGAAATCCGAGGAGGATTCTATAGTAACTAGTATAAATATCATTATCTTCCTCTTTCATTTGGGGCAACGAGACCCTTATTTAATATGCAAATGTAATATTATCAACCTCACAATTAGGTAAGAGGTACTTTCAGAGTAATGGTGCTTGTTTGGATTTCAGCATTTGTTGTTTTCTTTGGCTGCCCTTGTAAAATACCTGAGTTATAGAGGCAGTCTGTGCATATGAAATAAATAGTTTCTTTGTGCAAAAATAATCATCATATAGGAAAATGTATCCCTTCAATATCACCTTATTCATGCTAAAATCTGTGGAATAATGGGATATCTAGATGTCATGAGTTGGATTTTCAGGAGGAAGTTTCTTTCAGTCCTTGTGTCATTAAAAAAAAAAGACTGAAAGGATTTAAAAACTCATATGCTTTCTTTTCACCTTCCCCCCAGAAAAGGTTGCTTATCATGTTTCAACACAGGAAGTTTGAATTTGAAGGTGGTGGCTCTGAGTAGCATTCTTCCAATTCCCTCAACAACAATAATTGCCGTTATTCAGTCGAATTCAACTCCTAGTAGCCCCATCTGGGATTTTCTTGGCAGAAATACTGGAGTGGTTTGTCGTTTCCTTCTCTACCTCATTTTATAGATGAGGAAACTGAGGCAAACAGAGTTAAGTGACTTTCCCAGGATCACACTGCTGTCTGAGGTCAAATTTGAACTCAGGTCTTCCTGACTATAGGTCTAGCACTCTCTCCACTGAATACCTAGCTGCTCCAACGATAATAATAACAAGTGTTTATACACTGTTTTCAAGTTTGTTATCTTATTTGTTGTTTATCAGAGCTGTTATCTCACAACTCTGTGAAGTAGATGCTATTTTTATCCCTGTTGTATAGATGAGGAAACTGAGGTTGAGAGGTTAAATGACTTGCACAGGCCAAGTATCTGGACAAGTTTCAAACTCAAATCTTTCTGACACCATCTCCAAAACTCTAGCCACTCACAGCCTTACCTAACTGCCTCAACAGTTGTGGTTTCCACCCTAAGGACTTGGAACCTTATTTCCTGTAAATGAATCTCTGAAAGGTTGTGACAACTTTCCTTATGAGCTGCTGGCTCCCTATTTCCTCCCTCTTCCCCTCCCTGAACCATGGACATGCAAAGGGCTAGCCTAGGGGACACTGAGTGAGGGAGAAAGCCAACAAAAACTTTGGGGAATTTGGGGAAGAAAGAAAATCAACTCTAGGGAATCTTTATTTTAATATGAAAAGGCTAACACATGAAGGGAATGTTGGGGTATATTATGAATAGAAAAGCAGCCTTTTGGAAGGACTTAAGTCCAAAATGAAACCATTATCAATTATCTAGACCATGATGGTTATAGCAAGAACTCTCTTGATATGGTCAAGTAACCTTTAAAACACTGCAATTGCTACTTTGGGGCAACCCTTGAAGAGTTAAGGGAAGAATCTATCTGGGGATACAAATGAGAAAATTCTATCCTTGTAAAAGAAGATTTTGACCCATGTATTCCAAGGGGACTTGACCTTCTATTTGAAGACCAGGGACTTAGCATAGCTTAGAGGATTTACAAGGGATTTGGTTATTGCTAGGGAGAATTGAACAGGGGCAGGGTTGGTTAAGGTTAAATGTGTATCCTCAAGGCATTTTTCTTGTAATGTTTTCTTGTAATGAAGTATGTAGGATTATTAATAAAGACTGTTGTCCAATTGGAATAAAAAATGCCTTGCAACATTGTCTAAGGAGGTACAACCTCCTACTCAGCCCGTTAGCAGGGTAGACACATTCAGTTGAAGGTTTGAAAGAATTAAGCTCCCTCCACTACTACCAAACACACATTCGTGGAACTTCTGTCTTTCCATAATGACCCTTCATTTTCCTGATAAGACATACAGGGTATACTAGAACTGTCTTTTTATCTCAGGTCACCTTTCCTTTGCCATATGTTGAGGTGAATGATAATAGCTAGTATTTACACAGTGTTTTAAGGTTGCAAGGTGATTTACAAATATTACCTTATTTTTTTTTTCTCACAGCAACCCTAGGAGGTAGGTGCTATGATTATCCCCATTTTACAGACAAAGAGGCTGAGCCCCAAAGAGGTTAAGTGACTTGCCCAGGGTTACAAAGCTAGTATCTGAGGCCAGATTTGGACTCAGATCTTCTGGACTCTCCGTTAGTACACTGTATCACCTAACTACCTCATCAACTGATGAAAGGTCATGGAATTTAAAGCTGGAAGAGAGCTTAGGAATTAATCAACCAATCAGCTGACAAGCACCTGACATGTTCAAGGTTATGCTAAAGCCAGGGATATGAATACAAAGAATGAAAAATTACAGCCTGGAAGGAGCTCACATTCCCAGGGGAAAGACAAGTATGTGTATGGAAGTATATGCAACAGAAATATAAAGTGAATAAATGCAAATACATGCAAATAAGTCAAATAAAGATGGTTTGGGGTTGCTAGGGGGCACAATGGATAGAGCACCCAGCCTGGAGTCAAGGAGATCTGAGTTCAAATCTAGCCTCAGACCCTCGCTGTGTGACCCTGGGGAAGTCACCTAACCCTGTCTGCCTCAGTTTCCTCATCTGTAAAACGAGTGGGAGAAGGAAATGGTAAACTACTCCAGTATCTTTGCCAAGAAAACCTCAAAAGTGATCACAAAGGATTGGACACAACTGAAAATGACTAAACAACAACAATGAGAAGGAAGAAAGATAAAAACAAGGAAGGAGTATATTTAGAGCATGGGGACAGTTAGTACAAAAACATGGAGAGGGGAGATGGAGATGGTATGTGAAGAACAGTGAGATGGCTGTTTGGCTGGCTCACCTAGTGTGGAAGAGGGGGTAATACTTTGGGGTCATATTCAGATGAGGAAGGTGAGTCTCTAGAGAGGTGAAGCCCCTTACTCATGGTCCCACAGGAAAGGAAGACATTTTATGTACGCTAAAATTTGAACACATGTTGCAACTAGTGACATTTTTCAGGATATTGATTCAATAAATAATATTAATTCATATTTATGTAAGACTCCAAGGATTTTAGGTCATTTCCCTCATATTAACCTTGCCAAGTTGGTGGTACAAATATTATCATCTTCATTTAACAGATGAGGAAGTCATGATTCTAAGAAATTGAATGACTCACCCATGATCACAGCTAGTAAGTAGCAGAGCCAGTATTTAATCACCACATCTAGGGCCCCCGAATAAAATGTTTTTTTCCCCACTGTGTGATGCTGCCTCTTAGTCTGGAAAACCTGAAAAAAATTAATTCTCTTATGAATGAACTCTTACAATAATCAAAGCAAAAAAAAAAAAAATGTGAATGCCTCCAAGTACCATATTTCATCCACATTTGAAGAATCACTGCACCTTGAGATCAGGTAGTCAACATCAGGTCTATAAAGTTTCCATTGTCAGGAGTTTTACTCAGTCAGAGATCTTTGCCCAGCTGGCAAAAATTTGACTAGCCCTTTCCATATTTATCAAAGTCAGAGAGATTATGTATTTCATAGATGATATTCATATAGTGCTTTAAGGACTGCAAAGAGCTTTTATACCCAGTGCAGTGGAATGGATAAAGTTTTGACCTTGGAGTCAGGAGATTTAGATTTGAGTACTGCCTCAGGTGGGCATTTAATAGTTGCAAGATCATGAGCAAGACAGTTAACCATGCTTAAGACTCAGTTTCTTTATCTGTAAAATGAAGAAAATACTTGCAGTATTTCTGACTTACTTGTGAGGAAAATGTTTTGCAGACTTTGAAGTGCTATGTAATGTGAGCTACCATCATTGTTTCATGAAGCAATAGCACTTAGTAAATGCTATGATGTGCAGTGAATTTTTAATATTCATGAAATCCTTCCTTGCCATTCCTATGAGTTCTTCTAAGTTCATGGACCTGTGCATATTTGCGTGGTCAAATTTATTCACATTCTTGGTCTAAATGATGACCCTGGCATTATTTCTCTGCACTTGAGGATCATGTAAGATGAAAGGCCCTGAAATGAGACAGGTTTTTGGTGTTTAGGCATCTGTTGACTTTAGCTATGATCTACACTGTCCATTCCTGCTTCAGATGCATCAAAGATCACAAATGAAACACTGGTGCTGTCCTCTTAAAAATGCGTCAAGGGCCCAAAACCCTTTAACAGCACAGGAAATGTCAAATATTATATGGATATAAATAACTCAGTAAAACAGGGTTACAAGAACATCTGGCTTTGCACAGTTCCACGCACTCAGCTGGCTCAAGAATATTGCAGTAATACTATCCAGTCGTTGGACTGTGTGAGACTGTGTGGGACAGAAGGGAATTTGAGTGTCGAGTGAAAAATGTGCTTGTAAAAGGTTCTGAGTTGTTATCTGTCTAATCCGCCCTAATCTGTTCAGTCATTTGCTCTTGGGGCTCTTAAGAGAGCAATACTGATCTCGCGCCCCTAAGACTAGAAGCCAGCCTCTTACCATGGTGCCCCCAAGAATTAGGAGTTGGGTGAGGCAGGTGAAACCAAGGAATCAAGATACACCAATAATGGATTTCTTTAAGAAACTGACTTTCTTAAATAATTTTTGCAACTTTCTAAGGAAGTTGAAGAATTATTTCAACACCAATTAATGGAAATAATTTGAAGACAGAGGATAGAGAGGAAGGGAATATGTGTCTGCTTTCTCTCCATTTCCTTTCTTTAGCCTTTTTCCTCTATTAACCTTCAAATTTTCCGTTCTTAAAGGTCTCCCCTTTTCTTTGAAATCTGGCATCACTGAAAGAGAAGGAAAGGTAATTTCTAGGAAAGGCAATGAGTTTTGTATATTTGGTTTCCATCTTGCATATTTTCAAAAGGCGAAGACACAAGGAACTTTGGGGTTTGTGGGTTTCCTCCATGTCTAAATCATTATAACAATGTTAGTTATTATTACACTCAGATGAAGTAACATTGTCCCCTTCAAAGAGGACGATGCAAACTGTGTCTGACGACCCCTTCAAAATAAACCCACAGGAAAAGTCCCAGTTCTTTTGGTATTAGCTATTGTAAATGACTTCCTTTCCCAAGCTCTCCCTGTGTATCCAGGAATCTACATTCATGTCTTCTTCTTCTTCATGAATCTTTTCAGAACTCACTTGATGAAACACTAACATCCAACTTATAAAAGGTGAAAGTAGTTGTTGATTAACCAACCTGTGGCATGGTTCCATCATTACACAGAACAGGAAGTTGAGAGCCCTTCACTTTCCACTCTTGAAATTCTAAGCAGGATGTGTGTGTGTGTGTGTTTGTGTGTGTGTGTGTGTGTGTGTGTGTGTGTGTGTGTGTGTGTGATGAACCCCTTTGGTAATCTGGTGAAGTCTATGGATCCCTTCTTAAAATAATATTTTTAAATGCATAAATTGCAAATGCAATGGCCCTTACTAAAAATTTGATAGCCTCATCCCCAGGCGGCTCATGATGTCTCTGCCCCAGATGTTAAAACTAAGTCCTGGAATCACCAACGGCCATACGGTCCCTTGGCGATCCTCTGCCTCCCACTTTACTGGGTGCATTGTCTCTAAGGTATTTTGGCACCCTCCTATTCCCCACACTGGTCTCTGGCTTTCTTTGAGCTTCCAGTGCCAGGTACTGAGCGACCGCTAAGGCAGGTCCTATCCGCTCCAGTATGGAGCGTGCTATAAGGAGGTGCAGAGGGAAGACACGGTATATGCTCTCCTGCCTCGCCTTTCCCATCTGCTAGATGGAGCTCCAAACCTATTTTTTCTCTACACTCCTTAACTTTCTGCTTGCCAGGGTTCTCCCCTCCCCTCTCTCCGCTTCCACTCTCATTCCAATCCCGCCCTGGTCTCTCCGGGCCTTCCAAAAGACTTTTAATCACACCGAATATCAGGAAATCTAAATCCTCCAGCTCCCCGGGGCATTGTTGTTCATAAGCGGTCATTTGTTCTCCGACCGCTCCCCATCTTTCTCTTGATATTCCTGTCTGCTCGAGCCAAGGAGAAACCTTCCAAATCCTTTTACAAAATTCTCGGAGGTCGTTTAACTCTATAGTGACCCCCGCCTCCCTGCATTCCCTGTAAAGTATCTCAGCCCAGACCTCCTGTTCCTCTGGCTTTATTACTGGCAATTGATTCCCCATCCCTGCCCTTTTCCCATGGGTGTGGGAAGCTACTCACTCTTTCTCTCCTTCCGAATCTAGGATTCGGGACTCGCGTCTTTCACAGCCCCTTCCGGGTGTTCCCAAGCACCCAGGATATCTGCGCTCCTGTCCCTGTTTGGAATGCGCCAACTGCCAGGCCTAGAAGCCTGAGGGCTACCCGAGTCTTACCTTACCTCTATCGCAGGTCTTTGGCTGGCCAAACCGGATAAACGTATGAGAGAAGAGACTTTCCAGAGTCGAACAAGGGTTAAGCTTTATTCAGGGTCCTGGTTACAAGTGCAGGGGGAATTCTTCCTTAGGAGGGAGAGAGAAAATCTCCCAAGGAGGCAAAGATCTTATAATAAGAGATTGGAAGCAGAAGTGTAAGTGGGGAGAGAGGGGGAGGGAAGAGCGAAGAGAGGAAAAACGGAGCCTTCTGTCCTGTAAGGGCCCCTCCCGAGCTAAGAGAGCTTTCAGGCTTTCCTGACCCTAATTAAGCTCTCCGGCCGCATAGTTTGCATCTGAATACCGTGCCTGTTAGATAACAATAGGTGTGCTCAGACCTGGGACAGTCTCGAGGGGGATGCTCCTCCCATCACGTTTCTCACAGGAAGAGGCAGAAATACACGAGATTGCTCGGTCTCACTCCTCGATTCCCTGGTGTTTTATGGGGGGCCTCATGAGAACTCTAAGATTTAGAAGTTCCCACCTTTACCCACCCGAGACTGTCCACATGGAATTGAGCTTCCATCCCCAGCCAACCTGTGGCATGGTTCCATCATTACACAGAACAGGAAGTTGAGAGCCCTTCACTTTTCACTCTTGAAATTCTAAGCAGGATGTGTGTGTGTGTGTGTGTGTGTGTGTGTGTGTGTGTGTGTGTGTGTGTGATGAACCCCTTTGGTAATCTGGTGAAGTCTATGGATCCCTTCTTAAAATAATATTTTTAAATGCATAAATAAACTACTTAGGACTACAAAGGAAATTAATCTTAGTGAAATATTAGTAACAAAATATTTTTAAAAATAAGCTCATTGAGAACCTTCTCTCTAAGAGAAATTGAGTAGAGTTCAAGTTAATTTTCCCATATATGCTCTGATTGAATTGGGATATGTTCACTGTTTTCTCAAGAACAGAAATTATATCTTATTTAAGTTTTCTATCTCTCCCACCATGCAACATGATGATTTGTAAACAGTGGGCACCAAATTCTCCCAAATATAAGTGTCTAGTTGGTATACATTCCCGTGAAAGTCTGTGAAATACTTTCTCACTAGTACATTCAGAATTTAGCCTTTCTTAAATGAAATTTGATTTGTTGAAGAGACCTTGACATAGCATCTTCCTTTTGGAAAGCTCAGAGGATCCTAAGATATTATGATGGATCCCTATGGCATCCTTCTGATGTACAAAAGTGGAAAGGGAAAGAGAAATGGTGGGGTTCCCTTCCTTAGAATTTCCCAGTAGAAGCTGGAAACCACTTGTTTGGTATGCTATACAGGGTATCTTTTTTTGGTGGGGGGGAATTGGGGTTAAGTAACTTCCCCAGGGTCATACAACTATTAGATATCTGAGTCTGAATTTGAACTCAGATCCTCTAGACTCTGGACTCTATCCAGTACCTAGCTGCCCTGAAGGTATTCTTTTTGAATATTAATCAGACTAGATGGCTACTGAAGTTTCTTGTAACTCTCAGGTATTGTGATTCTACTATGCTCTTATAATTCAGACCATGACAGTCAAATGGTCAACAAACTTTTATCAAAGTCTTATTCTGTTCCAGGCATTGAGTCAGGTGCTATGGTCACAAAGAAAGTAAAAAATGTCCTCAAGAACCTTACATTCTAATGAGAAAAACAACATGTAAATAACTAGATCTACCAACATAGATGGAAAGTAATTAGAGAGAGGAAGGCACTATCACCTGGTGGAGAGGCTGAGACTAGGAAAGACATCTTGCAGATGCTAGGATTTGACATGAGTCTTGAAGAAAGACAAGGAAACTGGAACTCATAATTGAAGGAGCAGAGCTCTCCAGATATGAAGAATAGCCAGTGCAAAGGCTTAGAAACAATAGTTGAGGTGCTGTGTTTGAGGAACAAACACACACCTACACTAGCTAGGCTAGTGTAATTGGATGATAGAGTGTGTGGAGGGAAGTAAGGAGCCTGGAAATGTATGAAGACGGCAGTCTATGAGAAGTTTTAAGTACCAAATCAAAGAAGGAGAAAGGTTAACAATCATCTTGTCAATCAAATAAAAAGAAATGATAATAGTGTTTTATTCAAGTTATCCAAGTACATATTTTAGGACTGGAATTGTATGGATTTATAATTTATTCAGTTAAATTAATTTTATAATGGCCAATTCTACTACACTTTAATCCTACTCAAAATAGATAGCTAAAAAGCCAAGCTAGGTACTAAAGCCCAGGAAACAAAACGGGTGCCTGTTGATTGAAGAATGACTAATCTCATTGTACTATGTGAATACGATGAAATATCATGGCATCATACAAAAAGGTGATCATGATAAATTCAGAGAAACATAGAAAGTCTTGGCTATGTAGCACATGCTTTGGACTGACATGCCTAAACCCTAGTTGCACTAGCATGTCTGGTCACTAGAGGGCAGCTGCCACTTCTCCCCTCAGGATTGTAGCACACCTTGAAGGACTGTGGTTAGTTACTTAATACTACAGCTTATAAGTCCTCATTTGGGTTTTCTCCTCTAATGATTATCAGGTGATATTAATTAGTAAGCAAGGTGTAATTCATTTTTAGGAAGATCTATTTTAAGGTGATGAGGAGAACAAATGATATAACGCATCCTTCCAAAAATTACATACTTTCTCCCACTAGTATGTACAGAGCTCAGGTAAAGTGGGCTCAAGCTTATAGAGCACATGTGGCAAAGGGGAAGTCCATCTGCTGGAAATCCTTTTCTTACCTTTGTGGGGCCTTCACGAGGTTCCCATTAGAGAGCATGTTGTAGCATCTCCATCACTCAATCATTTCAGCAATACTGCTAAGACACTGATGAAAAGTCCAAATCCCTCTGAAGTTCACTGGGACTACTCTCTCCTTTAAGCTGCCAGACACTAAAATAATAATTGGTTCTGAACTGGCTTGATATTTTATTTTTTTAATGGTACTATTGCATATCCTTTTCAAAATCTTTCTTTTCTTATTTTATTTATTTTTAGATTTCGACATTCATTTCCACAAAATTTTGAGTTCCAATTTTTCTCACCATCTCTCCCTTCCCCCCTCCCCATAATACCTTGCATTCTGATTACCCCTTCCCTAAATATACCCTCCCTATCACACCCCACCCTTCCCTTATCCCCATCTTCTCTCTCTTCTTGTAGGCAAGATAAATTTCTATATCCCATTACCTGTGTTTCTTTTTCTCCCATTATATGCAATAATTCTCAACATTTGTTTCTAATACTTTGAATTCCAACTTCTCTCCCTCCCTCCCTCCCCATCCCCAATAAGAAGGCAAGTGATTCAATACCGGCTATATATGCGTTGTTTTGCAAAAGACTCCCATAATAATCATGTTGTGTAATACTAACTATATTGTCCTCTATCCTACCCGGTCCCCCTCCTTTTTTTTATTCTCTCATTTGATCTTGTCCCTTCCCAAAAGTGATTAATTTTAGTTACTCCCTTCTCCCATTTGCCCTCCCTTCTATCATCCCTGTCAGCCCACTTGTCCCCTCCTCCCCTGATTTCCTGTAGTGTAAGATAGATTTTCATACCAAATTTAGTGAGCATGTTATTCATTCCTTAAGACATATGTGAAGAGAGTAAGCTTCACTTTTCTCCTCTCATCTTCTCCCTTTTCTCCTCCATTGAATAGGATTTTTCTTATCTTTTTTATGAGTTATAGCCTGTCCCATTCCATTTCTCCCTTTCTCCTTCCAGTATTTTCCTCCCTCACCTCTTAATTTTTATTTTATTATTTTTTTATGGATATCATCTCTTCTGATTCAACTCAACCTGTACTCTCTGTCTATACGTGTAGGTGTGTGTGTGTGTATATGTGTGTGTGTGTATGGATAATCCCTCCACCTACCCAAATGCTGAAAAAAGTCTCGAGTTACAAATATTATCTTTCCATGTAGGAATGTATACAGTTCAGCTTTAGAAAGTCTTTTATCATTTCTCTTTCCTGTTTACCTTTTCATGCTTCTCTTGATTCTTGTGTTTGAAAGTCAAATTTGCTATTCAGTTCTGGTCTTTTCATCATGAATGCTTGGAAGTCCTCTATATCATTGAGTGATAATCCATTCCCCTGAAGTATCATACTCAATTTTGCTAGGTAGGTGATTCCTGGTTTTAATTCCAGTTCCTTTGACTTCTGGAATATACTGTTCCAAGCCCTTTGATCCCTTAATGTAGAAGCTGCCAGATTCTGTGTTATCTTGATTGTATTTCCACAATACTTGAATTGTTTCTTTCTAGCTGCTTGCAGTATTTTCTCCTTGACCTGGAAACTCTGAAATTTGGCCACAATATTTCTAGGAGTTTCTCTTTTCGGGTCTCTTTCAGGAGGTGATTGGTGGATTCTTTCAATATTTATTTTGTGCTCTGAATATCAGGGCATTTTTCCCTGATAATTTCATGTAAGATAATGTCTAGGCTCTTTTTTTGATCATGGCTTTCAGATAGTCCCATAGTCTCTCCTGGATCTATTTTCCAGTTTAGTTGCTTTTCCTATGAGATGTTTCACATTATCTTCTATTTTTTTCAAACTTTTGGTTTTGTTTTCTAACTGCTTGGTTTATCTCATAGGCATTAGCTTCCCTGAACTCGATTCTCTTTTTTTAAAAAACTATTTTCTTCAGTGAGCTTTTGAACCTCCTTTTCCATTTGGCTAATTCTGCTTTCTAAAGCCTTCTCCTCATTGACTTTTTGGGCTTCTTTTTCCAATTGAGTTAACGTCTTTTTAGAGGTGTTATTTTCCTCAGCATTTTTTTGGTTCTTCTTTAGCAGAAATGTTTTTCAAGCTCTTCTACACCCTGAGTCCATTTCAGATTCATTTTGGGGGTACTGGAGGCAGAGGTCTTGACTTCCTCTGACAGTATGCCTTGTTCTTCCCCATCCTCATGGATGGAAGGAGACACTTGTTCACCAAGAAAGTAACCCTCTATGGTCTTATTTTTTCCCCTTTTTTGGGCATTTTCCCAACCAGTTACTTGACTTCTGAATCCTTTGTCAAGAGGAGGGTCCTAGTGCTTCTCCTCCCCCCAGCAGAAGGCTGAGATTCAGATCAACTGCTCAATTCCCTGGGGCTTTGGGTGGGGGCAGGGCTGCTTCTAAGGGCTGAAGTTCAGATCAGCTGCTCAGTTCCACTAGAGGCTTTAAGCTGAATTGCCTAGACAATGGACCCAGGCTGCTTCCTTGACCATCATAGCTGCCCACCTCCCGCTGCTGCCACTCCCTCTGCCACCACCTGGGGCTGGTGCTGTGGGAACCCTGTTCCCCTCTCACCCAGCTGGGAAAGCTCTCCCACACTGACCTTTGGAGCTTTCTTTGTCGTTTATGGGTTGAGGGATCTGGGACCCTCCGTGCTGGGAATTCTGTCCCAGAAGTCTGTTCAGGTCATGTTCCTCCCAATGCCTTGCAGCCAGGGCTGGGCTCCACTCTGCTCAGCATCCTATGAGACAGATCTTTCTTGTCAGCCTTCCAAGTTACCCTTGGCTGGAAATCTCTTTCACTCTGTTGTTCTGTGGCTTCTGCTGTTCTGCTGTTGAGAGTCATCTTTTACAGGTATTTTGTGAGCTATGGGGAAAGCACTAGAGTATATGCGTCTTCCTACTCCACCATCTTGGCTCTGCCCCCTGTGGCTTGATATTTTATAGAAGACCCCCTTAGTGTGACTAGGAGTACATTAGTTTAATGTCTTTGATCAATTGATTCCATATAGATGTTCTCACCTGATAAATATAACAGGGCTAAAGTATGCTGTTAGTTACTTTCAGTAGGGTGGGGGTGATTAATTGATTGACCCAATCACTCTCTACTCTTACACATAAACTGATGCAGAGTGAAGTAAGCACAACCAGGAAAACAATATATACGATAGCTACAATAGTGTAAACAAAAAGAATGGTAAAATGAAACCAAGCACTGTGTAATTATGGCAAATCCACATCTTGGCTCTGGAAAAGAGATGAGTAAATGCATCTCACTCCTTTGTTAGAGAGACAGAGAATCATAAATATGGGAGTTGCTTTGTTATGCCAGAAGTAGGAATTGCATTGGCTGTTTTTGCTTAACCATTTTTTTCCTTTGCTTCAAAGGAAGATTTACTGGATAGGGTGGGAGGTGTATAGGTAGAAATGACTATAAAGTAAATATAAAAATGATCAATGATATATAGATAGGCAGACAGAGACAAAGGGAAGAAAGGAGAGGGAGAGAGATCCAGTTTAACCAGATATCCCAAATTATCCCAAGGGCTATGACAATGTTCCAGAAACTCTTTCACCTCAAAATATCAGTTTTAGGCTTCTGGATGAATTCTCTATGCCGTAGTGTTGTCTGCTCCTGCCTGTTGAAAGATGGGTTCTCTAGGCTTCACAGGACATAATATCTTTACTTGTCATCAGGTTAGACCTTGCGGAAGGTCCTTGAAGAGTCTAATCATCTGCCTCCCTCTCCAGTCATTGATACTCTGCCTGGACTCATTCCTCTATGGTTAGCATATTCTCACCACCTCCTATTCTCCTCATTCTACTGATTCTAAACCCCTAACCATTAACGTACATACCCATCTCTCGTCTCCTACTGAATTAATGTACATACCCAACTCTCTTCTCCTACTGCCAGGTGCCCTTATTCTTATTTCCTTCGATTCTAGCCCTGCACAATTCTACGTTCACCAGTCCCTTCCATTTGCTCTCTTGAGTGTCTCCTTGCTTCCCATTGTCATTTCCAGATCCTCCCTCTATCATCACTATTAAGTAACCTCTCATCCTTGGAGGTTCATTTAAACCACATTTATTACCCAATTAAAATTCTTATTGCTATTATCTACTCACCCCCTAGAATATTCTTCTCCGTTTCTCAGTGAGTTAAGTGTCTAACTCACAGTTTTTCCACCCTAATTTCTGCTCTCATTCTAGGGTTCTTTAACATACATACTGACATTCTCCCAACAACTCAATTTTCATGACCTACTCTTCATGATTCTCCTCCTACTTCTCTGACTGCTCCTTTTCAGTATTCTTTGCTGGATCTTTCATCAGGTCACACCCACTAACTGTTTGTGGTGTCCTTTCAGGGTTTGTTTTGAAATCACCAAGCAAAATAGCACCAAGAGAGAAGGAAAGAGGACCCAGGAGAGACCATGAAAGGACATCACAAATGGTTAGTAGGTGTGACCTGATGAAAGATCAAGCAAAGAAGATTGAAAAGGAGCAGTCAGAGAAGTAGGAGGAGAACCCCCATGAAGAGTAGGTCATGAAAATTAAGGGTTCTTGGGAGAATGTCAGTATGTACGTTGAATATATTAAGTATATGCTTAATAAATGTATGGTGTGTGTGTGTGTGAGAGAGAGAGAGAGAGAGACAGAGAGAGAGAGAGACAGAGAGAGAGAGACAGACAGAGAGAGACAGAGAGAGAGACAGAGAGAGAGACAGAGAGAGAGAGAGAGAAAGAGAGAGAGAGAGAAAGAGAGAGAGAGAGAGAGAGAGAGAGAGAGAGAGAGAGAGAGAGAGAGAGATTTTGATTAGACAAAGAAAAAAACTTACGCAGATGATTTTTTCTGACCAACAGTAAGTAGTCAGGAAATTATCTTTCCATGGGTGAAAAATATACATGTATTTTCTTTCCTGGCTGGTTACTAGCATTTATCAGGTCCAATTCATTCAGAAATTTGCTTTTCTTAATTTCATTTGCCAACCCTGCATAGACTGCTCTTGCTCTTAAGTTTCATATACCCCACCTCTTTTTCCTTCTCATGCTCTCATAACGACTGGCAGAACAAATTGCCTTTAGACACCATGAATATTGTGACACTGGTCAACACACGTCAGGAAACTCAAAGCAACAGGTCCCTGGTAACTCCTGTCTACTGTAGTTGCAAAAGGGGCTATGTGTGGCAAGATTTTAGCACAGAGAAATTGGCTGCAGTTAGAGATTTCCTGTCCTGTGCCTCAGAGATGGGAATTCTGCAAAGGGCCAGGGCTTGGGGTGTTGGCCAGGTGGAAATAAGACTTCAAAGCTGAAGTACTCTTCTTTGACTTAGCCAGCTGTCACTAGAGTCTAGACACTGGAGCATCAAACTAGGCTGCAAAATTTTAAACAACAGAACACTAGACATGTTATCCTTTCAGGAGTTAGGATAGGGGAGGACTTCCATCACCAAGCAGATCAGGTAAAGATAAATTGCCATACGAGGGCAGAAATATTGTTTTGGGGAGATATTGGGACTTTACTGTGGATTTCTTGACTAAAGCTCTATTCCAATGCCTTCCTTCTTGTGGCATGGAGATGATCCTGGTTTCCTTAAGATTATACCCATGAAATAGCTCTAGCAGGTCCTACCAAGCTGGAAAGGTTTGATATGGGTCTTTCCCAGCTTATTGCATATTACAATCCTGTCAGTAAGTTCATTAATATGCATTTAATTAATATATATTACATACCAGGCACTGTACTATACATTGGTCATACAAAGAGACAAATACAAATCTTTGCTTAAAGAACTTATATTTTAATGGGAGATACAACATGTAAATAATTAGATACATGTAAGATATATACAGAGTAGATGAAAGACAGATTGAGAGGGGAAGGTCAAATTTGCCTACTTGCCAATCCCTCTCCATGACATTGTCTCCTGCCTTCTGACTCCATGCCTTTGAATAAGTTATCCCACGTGGCTATAATATAGTCTCTTTTTCTTTCTGCCTCTCAAAATCCCTAATTTCTGTCAAGGCTCAGCTGAACCATGACCTCCTCCATGAAGCCTCTCTTGGTCCACCCTTCCCTCAAACTCGTACCCTGTGCTCTCCCTCTCAGTTTCACTTTGTACGTATTTTCCTTTTACTTATTAGTGTATACATTATTTCTTACCACCACCACCACGCCTTCCTGAAGCACATAGGAGGGGTTTACTGAATGCTCATTCGATCAATGATTGAATGTCTGCTGAGGGCCAGGCTAAAGTGAGAATGCTTTTCACCAGCCAACCAACTTCAGTATGATGACATTTTAGGTAACAACAATTCTCAAAGACCATCTCCTAAGTCAGAAAGGAGTATTTATCTGCCTTAGTGGAAAGATTACCTACCCCACTCAAATCACAGATACTTCAAGTATTCAAATATTTGTTTCAAATATATTTTGCCAATTGTTTGCAACACATTCATGTTGCATTTGTTTTGACATGTGCTTCTTCTCTCTCCCATTAGAACGTAAACTAATTGCAAGCAGAGATCATTTCATTGTTTGTAATAGGCTCCCTTTTATCACTTTCTGGTGATGAGTATTTCTGAACATAGCTAGGCTAGTCATCAGAAAAGCCACATATGATATAATGATGTCCTATATTGGGCCTTTCCAACTTTATATGGCTCAGGTCTACTAAGCTTGCATTTTGCTAGCATTGAAGGTGTTGGTGTGAAAGGTCTTTCAGGTCCCTTCCAGCTCATAATGTACAACCCATTAGTCAGTGACTAGAGATTTTTGAGTAGCAGAGTGGTCTAGTCAGATCTGAGTTTAGGAATATCAGTTTGGCAGTTAGGTGAATAATAGATTGAAAAGTAGAGAAACTGTAGGCAGGGAGACCATTAGAAAACTATTGTAATAGTCCAGGCAAGAGATAATGAGGCCCTGAGATAGGGTAAAGGATATATAAGAGGGGGGATGTGACAGAGGTTGAAGAGGTAGACTCAACAAGATTTGGCCAAATGAAGCCCATTTACAGAAAGGACACTTAAGAAACCATCAGAGTGTTTGATGAAGACAATTGAAAGCTAACTCAAACATCCAACTCAAATGGATACGTAATCTCACTGTTTAGGATGCCCCCTCTAATGATACAGATGGAAACCCATCTATGTTTATCTGTCTAGTGAGGCTCTTATCCACAATCTCTTTTAAGTTCACCTCATTCAACGCACTGGAAACCTTCCTTTCTCTTACTAAGGAGGAAAAATGAACAGACATTTGAGTAAGGTAGTTACCTTCCATAATGTAACAGTTTGGTTGCTGAAAGGGGCAGAAAAAAGAAAGTGTTTGTAAGGAACCCTAATAAAAAATCTTCTTGTGAAGAAATCATTTCTCTCAGATGAAATTTTGAAGACAGACACATTATCCTGAGAAGTGGATAGCCCTCAGAAGAAGGCACTGAAAGGAACTGTTTGAAGGACAGAGCAATGACTGAAGTAGTAACAGCTGGCTGCAAGGCATTGTAGCTCATCAAGTCCTCTGAGTGTGACTGTTTTTAGAGTTTTAAAAGCTATAACTGACAAAAAGTGTAGGTCAAATTACTTTTTGGTGACTATGAGAAAACTCTGCAAGGCCCGGTGGGTTCGTAAACTGAGAGAAAAATTGATTTCTTAGGTCTTACCTCATAAGGTAAAGAAGAGTCACTGATCCCCCAGGAGGCTCTGATTTGGGGCATTAGAAGGGGTTAGCAAACCAGCAGATGAGGAAACATTGAGAGGAAGAAAGGGTGTCTGGTAGATAGAAGAGGAAGTAAGAGCATAGGCTGAGCAAGGTTAGAAAAAAAGAAAAGAAACACTGAAGATAGAAGACATAGAGGCTTCCCACTGAGATAAATAACTTTTCAGCTGCTTTGCCAGAAACTCAATGACAGGGAAATAGGCATAAATGGACTCGTTTGGTGGAGAAAGCCTGGAATAGCAACTGGAAGCTGATTGACTAAGAGATGAATCTTGCAGCTATGTAAAGAGCTATTTAGGTTAATGTTCTCTAGCTCCATCTATACTTTCAAGAGGGGAAGCTACTCAGGGGTGCCTGGGTTACCCTCTACTGCCCCCACTGGTTTGAGAGGGAGAAATAGAAGGGGAAAGGTAGACTGCAATGTGTCCCACCCTCCTCCTTCTCTTCTTCTTCTCTTCTCCCCCTCTTCTCCTCCTCCTCTCCTCATCTCTTCCTTGTCTTCTCTTCTTCTCCTCCTCTCCTCCTCTTCTCCTCTTCTTCTCCTCCTCTTCTTCTTCTCTTCTTCTCCTCCTCTTGTCTTCTTCTCTTCTTCCTCTTTTTCTCTTCTACCTATTCTTCTTTTCTTATCTTCTCCTTTCCTTCTTTTCCTCTTCTTTTCTTCCCCTTCTTCTTTTCTTATCTTCTTTCCTTCTTTTCTTCTTCTCCTTTTCCTCCTCCTCCTCCTTTTCTGAGAACTGAGCTTTGTTGTGAGAAGAGACCTGGAACGGATTGAACAGAGCATCATCTGCTACTTGCGGAGAAGTTTAAGATGACTGCTTGTCACTGAAAAGCATAACACATTCTCAGCTGTGAGCAGAAGGAGCTTCTCACTGTTTCATGTGCATCAGAGCAGACAAGAAGAGACTTTTCCCAGTAGGTTACTGGTGAGGACCAGAAGAGGGAGCAGCTTCTAATGTTTCTACATTGAGAATAATGCTAGCCTTTGGTTTTTCTTATTTATTTGTTTGCTTGTTTATATTTTTTTATTTTGAACTTAGCAAACCTCAAATGAACATTTCCACTTACACCCATAGTAGAACAGAAAAAGAGGAGGGAACACAACAGTGCACTGTTGTGCAGTTTACTTTTCTTTTTTAAATATATAATAAGTTCAACCTGTATAGACACGTTTCAAAGCTGTCCTGCTTGTCTGTGCTTCTTTCTGGACTCCTTACTAGTCTCTTCTAGGCATTGTGTAAAAGGTCTCCCCATGACTTTTTTTCTTTGTATTCCTTTCCTCCTTCCCCATGCCTATCTTTCCTTGCCCTCCCACCTTCTCCTTGGAATAAGAAACAAAACAAAATAAAACAAAAAAAATAAGCCTTGTAACAAATATAAGAGTTGGGTTGATTGATATTTGTTTAATCAAGTCATTCCACTTTACTTAAAACAAGTGATAAGATGCTCAAATAATCAATCAGTCATAGCCTTTATACTAAATGTGAAAAGTCCTTTGAACTGTTGTGATATTGCACAGAAACTGTGTACAGATAGGCTGAAGAAATTTGGCCACATTCCAACATAATGTGTATACATTATCAAATTAGAGAACCACAGTCATTTGAGGAGTTGAAATAAATGTGACTTTCAGGTAAAACCCCTGAGGAGGAACTATCTTCAGAGGCCAGGGAGGCCAGAAGGAGAGGCTTGACTTAGGCCTTGGCTAAGTTTCTTTCCCCTTCTCCTTCTGCTAGGGAAGATCTTGTAAACTTCCAAGATCTCTTAGCAGCATCACCAAATCATATGAAAACATTGTCTGTATTGGGAAATAAGGATAGCTTGAATATAGGTTAATATCTCCATAAAGAGTTCAGTTAAAGAAATTACCTCATGTCTAAGGGTAACTTCTTGAATAGTTCACAAATAGGAGAAAAGAATGTCTGGCAACCAGGAACTATGAGGTACCTCTTTGCCATGTGTACTTTCTAAGTTTGAACCCACTTTCCTTTGGACTCAATAGGTACTTGTGGGAGAATATGTCTGACATTTGGGAGGATATTTTGTACTAGCTGTTAAGCAAATACTTCTCTCTAAAAATGACTTAAGTGTCATTGACTAAATGGTTCTCAACTCATCATCTTGGAGGGAAGCACTCTAAAAACTCAAGCTGATGGCATTAGAGAATAACTTCTGATACCTCATTTGTCATCTGACTGCACTTCTCTGAGACTTTTTTCACAATATCTCCGTATAAGGTACCTCCCCCAACCCCTTTTCAGCCTCCTTTTGTGTGTTGTCTTCCCCATTAGATTGTAAACTCCTTGTGGGCAGGGACTGTGGGTTTTTTGTTTTTGTATTTGCATCCCAGAGCTTAGTACAGTGCCTACACATAGAAGATTCAATATGTGTATGTATATATGTGTGTGTGTGTGTATACACACATACATTTGCTGACATGACTATTGACCCTTGAGCCCTCAGTGGTATTGAGGTGTAGGGTGCGTTCAGGGAGGACCAGTACCTTGGTGTGATGGCTGCTGAGTCCTTTTGGGGGCTCTTTCCACCTTTGGTGTTCACCTGTTCACCTGTGGCTCCAAGAAGCCGCAGGATGCACAGCATCCATACCCCGGTAAACCTTTTCAGCAGACTGGTCAAACCAGGTTGAGGGTAACCAAGGGATCTCAAACCCATTGGTGAGTTGGGGGGTGGGGGGTGTCTATCCCAAGCATGTGAAGACTTCCTCTGGTGGAATGGGGGGATGAGGACAATTTGTTCCAATGGCCATGAAGGCAGCTGAAGCAGGCAATGTGAAGCGCTTAGAGCTTGGTTAGACACTGAAGACACTAAGGTGTCTAAGACACTGAAGCCTGAGCCATCACCAGCCATTTTGACTCTGTCCTGCCACTGGACTATGATGACTCTGGAGGAGAGAGTGAGGCTGACAATTTCATGCAACTCTGCCTCACTTAAATTCAATTTACGCACAAATCAAAAGACATCAAAAGACAAAAGACAAAAAAAGTATCCCAAAAACTCAGAGGGTGAGATATAGACTAACTCTGGGGATACAACTCATCAGTTCCTGGAGGATTTGGGATAAATATCCTCAAAGTTTATAGAGACTACACAATATGTATAGTCAAGTAAAACAGATTCCCACATTAGCTTTGTCTGAAACTATGTGTTATTCTATACCTTGAATTCATCACTTCTCTATTGAGTTGAGTTGCATTTTTCACAATTTTCACAATTCCCTGGAATCAGAGTTGTTTTCTTTATAATATTGTTATTGTACAGATTGTTCTCTAGGTTCTGTTCAATTAACTTGATATCAGTTCATATAAGTCTTCTCAAGTTTTTCTGAAACCATACCTTTTGTCATTTCTTATTCCCTAATAATATTCTATTCTATTACATTCATATGTCATAAAATTTGTTTCCTGTTGGATGAAAACAGGTTTCATTTTCAGTTCTTTGCTACTGCAAAAAAAGATCTGATGTAAATATTTTGGTCCAGATAGGTGTTTCCCCTTTTTCTTTTATATCTTTGGAAGTATAAACCTAGTAGTACTATCTACATTACAATGTATACAAAGTTTAGCAGTTTTTTGGATATAGTTCCAAATTGTTTTCTGGAATTGCTAGCCTAATTCACAACTTTACCAAATGTATTTGTGTGCTTGTTTTACAGCACTTCTAACATTTGTTATTTTTAAAAGCATCTTTGCCAATCTAGCAAGCATGAAGTATAATCTCAGAGTTCCTTTAATTTGCATTTCTCTACTTATTAGCGATTTTGAGCATTTTTCTAAAGACTGTTAATATCTTGGATTTCTTCCTTTGAAACTTCTCATTTATATCCTTTGACAATTAATCTTTTGGAAATTAATTCTTACAAATTTAAATCGGCTCCTTGTGTGTTTTGGACTTGCTGCAAAAATTTATTTTTTCTGCTTCTTTTGCCTCTTCTAATTTTAGCTGGAATGCTTTTTTTTGTCAAAAATTTTCTTGGAATCAGAACAATCCATTTTTTCTTCTTCTATGATCATTTCTGTCCCTTATTTGGTCACAATTTCTTTCCCCATGCTTAGATCCAAAAGGAAATTTCTTCCCTGTTCCTCTAATTGGTTTATGATCTCATTCTTTATGTCTATGCTATGTGTGCATTTGGAGCTTATATTGGTATATGGTGTGAGATGTTAGTCTAAAACTATTTTCTACCAGTCTGCTTTCTAGTTTTTCCAGTAGATTTTAGCAGCTGAGGTCTTTAATTTTACCAAATGTCATGGTAGTATGTTTGTTAATCTATTCCACTGACCAACATTTTTATGTTTAAAAAAAAATCAGATAATTTTGATGATTATTGCTTTTAAGTATTGTTTGAGATTTGATATTGGTAGACCTCCATTTCCCACTTTTCCCCTTATTTTTCTTAAGATTCTTGACTTTTTTATTCCTCCAGATGAATTTGATTATTTTTTTTCTAATTCTTTAAAACTGTCATTTTGTGGTTTGGTATATCATTGAATAGATAAATGAATTTAGATAGTATTGCCTTTTTCCTTATATTGGTGTAGCCTAATCATGAGCAATTAATATTTCTCCAATTACTTAGGTCTGCATTTTTGTAAAGTGTTTTGTAGTTACTTTCATATATTTCTTGTACCTTGGCATATGGAGATAAATATATTTTATGCATTCTTCCATTCTTTTGAATGGAATTTTTCTGTCTCTTTCATTGTTGGTTTTGTTGGCAACTTACAGAAATTCTAATGATTTGTGTGGCTTTATTTTATAACCTACAACTTTGCTGAATTTCTAATTGTTTCAGTCAATATTTTAGTTTTTCTCCTTAGGATTTTTTCTAGAAATAACATCATATCATCTATAAAAATGATAGTTTTGTTTCTTCCTTGTCTATGTCTAACTCTTCAATATTTTTTCTTTTCTTCTCATAGTTCATAGTTCTAGAATTATATTTAACAGTTTTGGAAAGATCTTTAAGTTTTCTCTATGACATAATGTTAGATGTTGGTTTTAGATACTAGTTACCAGATTAAGGAAAAGTTCATTTATTCCTATGCTTTCTAATGTTTTAATGGAAATAGATATTAGATTTTGCAAAAAATCCTTTTCAACATTTGTTGATATAATCATGTGGGTTTTTTGTTATTAATATGGTTTATTACTTTATGGTTTTCCTTATATTGAACTAACCCTGTATTCCTGCCATAAAAATAACCTGATCATAGTGTTTAACCTTTTTAACATGTTGTTGTCACCTATTTGCTAATATTTTATTTAATATTTTCTACCTCAGTGCTCATTAGTGATATTGGTCTATAGTTTTTTTTCCTCTGTTTTGTCTCTCTCTGGTTTAGGTATGAAGAACATATTTGTATCATGAGAAGAGTGAAATGGGTCCCTTCTTTTTCTGTTTTTGAAAACATGTTATATAATATTTGAATTAGTAGCTCTTGAATAGTTAATAGAATTCATTTAAAAATCCATCACATCCTGGAGTTTCCTCCCTCCTTTTCAGAGTGCACCTATGGTTCGTTCAAATCATTTTCCTGACGTTGGATTATTTAATTTCTATTAATCTGGGTTTTTTGTAAGTATTCATCAATTTTATCTAAATTATTTATTATGTTGACCTATAACTGGATAAAATAATTTCTAATATTTTCTTTTATTTCCTCTCCAATCATGAATTCTTTTTTCATCTTTGACATGAATAATTCAGTTTCCTATTCTCTCCCTTTAAAAATCAATTGGTGTAATTTCTATTTTATTAGTTTTCTTTTTAAACAACTCTTACTTTTAGTGATCTCTTCAAGCCATTTGAGGGAGAAGAATTTCACTTTTATTAGTCTTCTTTGATTTTTCAAATTCTACTTTGTTTTTTAGTTGGGCAGTTTTTATTTATAACTTATTGAAATGTGGTATTCATACCTTTGGGAGAAGTCATGATTTTCAGGTATTCTGATAATTCTTAGCTATCTCTCCTTGACCAGTTTTCTAGGTCAGATGTTTTGATAATAGATAACTTATATTTACTTGTTTTTCCCCAATCTTTTGATTCTGTTTTATTATTTCTTGTTGTCCCATGGATTACTCTTTTTTGTTTACTCTATTCTCATTTTCATGGATTTCAGTTCTTAGGTAAGGTTTACCACCCTTTTTTCTAAGACATTAATTCTCCTTGCCATTTTTCCCTCTCTAGATATTCTATTTTTTATCTCTTATTTTACTTCTTCCAGGTGCTCTTGTAGTCCAGGATATTCTTTTCTCTGAAACTCTGCTTAGGCTTTTTTTTTTCTTTTTTAAAGACTTGTTTCCCTATCTTAACCATGATGGAAGTATATAAGCATGATCCCAGTACTTAGCATGGAAACTTTTGCTTCTCCTAGTCACCAAGGCTCACAATCTAAGTCTAATCCTCTACTTCCCACTCTCTCATTTCATTTTCCCCCTCTCCCATTTCAATCTATTACCTTAACATCTCTCAGATATGCTCCCTTCTCTCTTTTGACATTGCCACCACTCTGATGCAGGCCCTCATCACTTCATACCTTCTGGCTGGTCCCTCTGATGTGCCTCTTTACTCCAGTCCATCTTCTACTCAGCTCTCAGTGATCTTCCTAAAGCACATATCTGACCATATCATTCCCCCTGCTCATGAAACTCCAGTGACTCCTTATTACCTCCAGGATTAAATATGAAATCTTTTGCTTGGTGTTTAAAACCTGCATAACTTAGCATCTTCTCCCTTTCCAGTCTTTAATCAATTAATCAACCAACATTTATTAAGCACTTATCAGGTACTGTGTTAATTGATGGAATCTTATTGCATATTACAGCCTCCATCTTCCACCCCACACCATGCACTCTGTGATCCAGTGACACTGACCTCTTTACTACACCTTGAACAAGGCACTCCTCCCAACTCAGAATCCAGCTACTCCTGGAATTCTCTTTCTCTTGATCTCTGGCTTCTGACTTTCCTGACTTCTTTCATGTTTCAGCTGCAGGAACCCTTTACCCATTCCCCTTAATTCTAGTGCCTTCCCTCTGTTGATTATTTCCAATACATCCTTGCCTGTTTATACATACCTGTTTGCATGTTGTGTCCCCCATAAGACACTGAGCTCCATGCAAGAAGGGACTGTCTTTTAACTTTCTTTGTCTTCGTGCATAGCACAGTGCCTGGTAGGTAGTAGGCATTTAATAGATATTTACTGACTGACCTGTTCCCAATCTGGGCCTGTTTGCCTCTCCTTAGGTAGCCTGGTGGACCCTTACTCCTGGATGCTCACCATATTGTTGCAGGACTTAGTTCTGACACCTGATCTGTTTCAGCCCTAATGCACATCAGAACACCTCAGTTTAAGGCTCCCACCAGCCTTGGCTTCCCCAGGTAGCAGGGATTACAGGTCCATGATTCCACACCTGTTTCTACTTAAGTTTGTTTTCGAGTTACCCAATTCTTCTTCGTTTGATTCTCAGACTTCTCTTAGTCCATAGTATTTCTTTATTTTCTTTTCTTCTTGAGTCTCAGTATTCACCTCTGCAATCTTAGTAGATTGGGAAGTGTGTTTAGGTCTAAATCTTCTCCCAGACTCCTAGATGGTATAATTATATCCTCCTTACCTCTGAGTTTGTTGGCTAAGACAGCTTCAGTCTTCTTCAGGAATTGTCTTGCCATGGATGCTTGTTCAAGCACAGGCTTCCTAGGAACTAATCTGACCTGTCTTCTACTATCAATAGGATTTCTGGGTTCCCTGAGTTGTCTACTGTTAGGTGATGGTCAGGCACTATCTCCTGCTATTGCACTGGGGTTCAGCCATCACATTTGATATATGATGACTATGTGTCTTATCTTTTGGGGCTTAGGCAACTCTCTAAGACCATAAATTTCATAACATTTGCCCCTAAATCCCCAACCATTTAGTAAACTCCAGTGGCTCCCTGTGAATTCCAGGATCAAATATAAAATCCTGTTTGGCTTTTAAAGCCCTTCAAAATTTGGCTTCTTTTTACATTTCTAGCCTTCCTACCCTTTTCTTCCCTTTATTACTGCCCTCTAACTCTTAAGATCTAGTGACACTGACCTCTGTACTGATCCTCCAACTGATGGTCCATCTTTAGCTCTGGGCATGTTCACTGACTAATGCCTATGTCTGGGGTTCTCTCCATCCTTATTTCTGCCTCCTAACTTACCTGCCTTCTTCCCAATCTCAACTGAAGTCCCCCTTTCTTCAAGAAGCCTTTACTGATCCCCCTCAATTCTAGTCCCTTCCCTGAGATTATCTCCAACTTATCCTGTGTGAAGCTTATTTGTACACAATTGTTTACATGCTATTTCCCTTATTTGATTTTGAACTTGAAGGCAGGGACTGTCTTCTGGCACATAGTCTTCTTGACTTGACGGATTTCTTAAAGAAAGTTGTCCTTGGGGTAGTGTGTGTGTGTGTGTGTGTGTGTGTGTGTGTGTGTATCTATAAAGTGATCAAGTTTATTCTCCCTCCTTCCTCTCAATGACCAGTTGATACCTGATGAACTCCAAAAGGCTAAAATATCTGGTGCTCTTGTTAGTGTAGGGACCAGGTATCCAATGGATTGTATTAAGGGCAATCCTAGAGTTTTTCCGAGTCTTTGGTTTAAATGAATAGTTATCTCTAAATTCTAAAACTAAGACAAAATATATCAAAAAGTGAAGAACAACCTGGTGATTATCTTAGTAGCTTGAATAATAGGGATGGCACTTGAACCTCATTGGTGTAGAGAACTCTTAGATGACAAAATTCCCCTTATCACTGCAGGTCAGTGTCTTCTCTTGCAATTTCTATTCTTCAAGAGTTGTCTCCACCATTTGCCTTAGGTAATAAAGCTAGTATACATGAAAGAAAGGAATTGAATTCAGGTTTTCATCGTCCAGGGCTGACTCTCTATTTAGTACTCCATGCTTCCACACTTGATTTATATGATTAATCTAAACCATATCCAGTAACGTGGAATTCACAGTTTTACTCATTTTCTTTTGTTTTTGATGGCATCTTCCTTTTTTCCCTATAGTAATCAAGTGTTCTAGAGCCTCATTCACTTTTGGATGCTTGGATACAAACTTATCCCACTTCTAGGATACATTTTTTAAAATGGGAGAGGGGTTAAAAAAGCTTTAGTTTTTCATTGCATAAAGTAGGAAAGGATCACCAGAAGAAGCAGAGCTTACACTGAGTGTGGTCTATTCTTAGCAACTCCCTTTTCCCTAAGAAATCATGGATTTTTTTTCCATTTACAAACAACTGCCCACTGGATGATTTTTCCTGCCCCACATGTGGCTTCTGTGAACTGTGGCCTGGACCACACACTTCTCCTGGGCTCTTGCCAGCAGGGCCTACTTGCCCCAGCTCCTCTTGAAGGTTCAGCTACCTGCAGAGTAACAGGGTAGGAAGTAGGAAAGAATTGAATTGGAAACTGCAATCCAAAGAGAAGGAGGAGGGAGAAGAGGCAGATGTGTTTCTAGTCAGCAGCTCCTGTTACTCTTGGCTACAAAAGAGTGGGATTCCAAAGCTGCCTCTGGCAGCCTTGGTTGGGTGGGAAAGCTTTTCAGTGCAGACAGGAGATCACTTTCAGGAGACATACAGAAGCTCTCTGGCCCTCTGAATCATGCTTGGCTTATTTATTTATTATTTTGTTTTAGTGGCATCAAACTAATAAAAGGGAAGACCTTTGTACAATAACTTTGCCCTCTCCTGTTGGGCAGAGGTATCTGAACATCTTAGCCAGAATGGCAGCCAGCAATACTTCTCAGTAAAACATAATTGGGAAATAGTTAACAAAATAAATGAAAACACAGTAGAACCTAGATACTGTTAATATGTAGTTTTCTAAGTCAACATGCTGCCGGCAAGGATTCTGTTTTATAATATTTGCTTTTTCAGATTACCTATAAAAACAATTTTAAACTTTTTAAAATTTTGAGTGCCAAAGTTTCTCCCTTCCTCTCTCCCCTCTCTCAGGTGGCAAGCAGTTAGGTACAGATTATACATGTGCAGTCATGCAAAGCATATTTCCATATTAGCAATGTTACAAAAGAAAACACAGACCAAAAAAAATCCCCCCAAAATAAGAAAAGTAAAAACCTCATGAACTGTTTGGTGACCTCATTGGAGTTTGATATCATTGTGGTATGGAGAGACTCATATGCAGACTTCAAAGCAGACCCATATGGAAGCTTCAATGCCCTCAAATTCAACCTCTGGCCACCAAGTAGTATCCTCTTTGTGACCACTCAAGGTAGAAGATTTCAAACTGGAAGCAGGGTTTGAAGACCATGTATTTGCATCTCTTTTACAGATGGGGAAGTTGAGACTGCTGGAGGCAAAGTGAATTGCCCAAGGAAGGCTCTCCCTATCCCCCAACCACAGAGAATTCTGTCAAGGGCCCTGGATAGGGATAAATTCAAAGCAACAGTGCTTTAGACCTAATGGGCTTAGAGTTTATTTTGGCATTTTCAGAAGAGAAACTTCTGCTCGTGCCAGCTTGGAAATTCAATGGTAAAGATCATTTAGGTAGCTCAGTGGATAGCATGTTGGGTCAGGCAGTCAGGAACAGCAGAGTTCAACTCTGACCTTAAACAGCTGCTAGCTGTGTCTCTGAGCAAGTCACTTAACTGCTGTTTGCCTCTGTTTCCTCATCTGTAAAATGAGGAGAATAATAGCATGTACCTCCCAGGGTAGTTGTGAGGACCAAATGAAATAATAATGATAAGGTGCTTAGCACAGTACCTGGCACATAGTACACTCTATACAGATACTAGCTATTTATTATTATTTTTATTATTGTCATCATTATTATTTATCAGCTTCACTGAGTCATTGTGAAAATCAAAGAAATGAATGTCAAGAGTGCTTTGGAAGCCTTAATGTGCAGCTTGCTAGCAATGAGACCTTGGACAAAGTCACTTAACATCTGTTGACCTCAGTTCCCTCATCTTTAAAATGGGAATAATAATAGCACCTACCTACCAGGGTTGTTGTAAGGATCGAATGAAGCAACAATTGTAAAGTGCTTAGCACAGTGCCTGGCACACAGTAGGAATTACATAAAGGTTATTTGTCATCATCATCATTGTGACGCTATCAAGGTAATTGAATCATAGATTTAAAGGTTGGAGACACCTTAGATATCATTTTATTTGAGCTCCTCATTTTCTAGTGTGATGTAGTAGAGGAAAATCTGAGTTCAAATTCCACCCTTGAAATTCACCAGCTTTGTGATTATGGTAATCATTTAGCCTGTCTCTGTTTCCTTATCTGTAAGATGAGGTACCAATCCTTGTAATTCCTATCTTGCAAGGTTGTTGTGTGGATCAATTGAAATAATTTATGTATAGTGCTTTGCAAACCTTAAAGAGCTATATAAATATCTTATTATTTTTTTTAATAACTGAAGAAACTGAGGCAGACTTTCCTGGCATCTCAAAGATGATGAGCAGCAAAAGCACTGTGTGCATCCAGGTTGTCTGACTCCAAATCCAGCATGCTTTCTGTTGCTCCAGACTGTCAATTCTTACTTACATCCCTAGGAGTCCCCAAAATGGCCTTCAATTTGACCTTATCCTTTGTAGTGGCTTGAAGGCTTGACCTGAATCGCTAAGTGTGATATCTATGATTCCTCTAATTCAAACCCTTTCTGAGTTTGTCAAAAGAATAGAAGAGGAAGAAGGTAGGACTTGTTTCATTAGTCAGCATTTGTTGTTTACTATATGCTAGACACCAGACTAGGCACCATGGGGGTACACCAAAATAAAAAAGTAGATCTTGATCTTTAATGACTTTGCCTTATAGTTAAAAAAGATACTCAAATAAAAATATGTCTTATGATCCAAGGCAATATATATAAATTTTGTAGAGCAGTCTCCCCTTATTCTACCTCTGTGACTGGGAATGGTAGACTTAGACTTGGTACTCTAAGGTAATGACTAGGTTCAGTATGACTGTCAAAAAAGTAGTTGTTTCAGTCACCTCTGACCTGGGCACTGCATGTCATTTCTTGTTTTTCTTTCTTTTTTTTGATAGTAGTTTATTTTTTTCTCAATTACATGTCAAGACAATTTTTAGCATCCATTTTTATAAGATTTTAAGTTCCAAACTTTTCTGCCTCCTTCCCCTTCCCTGTTCCTAAAATGGTAGGCAATTTGATATGGTTGGTTGTCGTCCTTCATTCTCAAAGAGGACCAAAATGGCATCACCATGATAAAGTCAAGTTTCAATGTGTCCAACTGTGGTTGATCAGACCAATCTGAGCTCAGAATGCTCTACCACAGGTTGGGCACAGATAGTCCATGTGAATATTTGGGGTGGTGACTCCAAATTTGCGCATCCTACATTTCCTTTGTGTTGTCTCAATTCTGCTTTGCTCATAGAGCACAATACCTTCTCTGATGTGAGCACGCCATGCTGAGCGATCCTGTGCCAGTGTCTCCCATGTCACACAATCAAATCCAAAGTTCTTGAGAGAGACCTTGAGAGTGTCCTTGTATTGCTTCTGCTGACCACCATGATTGCCTGCCCCATGTGAGCTCTCCATAAAATAGCCTTTTTTGGTAAGCACACATTTGGCATTTGAACAACATGGCCAGCGCACTGAAGTTGCACTCTCTGAAGCATAGTGTGAATGCTTGGCAGTTTAGTTTGAGTAAGGACCTCAGTGTCTGGTACCTTATCCCACCAGGTGATCCTCAGAATCTTCCTAAGACAGTTCAAATGGAAGTGATTCAGTTTCCTGGCATGGTGCTGGTAGACTATCCAAGTTTCACAGGCATGCAACAATGAAGTCAGCACAACGGCTCTGTGGACCTTCAGTCTGGTAGTCAGTCTAATACCTCTTCTCTCCCATAATTTTCTTTGGAGCCTCCCAGACACTGAGCTAGCTCTGGCAATGTGTGCGTCAATCTCATTATCAGCGTGTGCTGTAAAGTACACTACCAAGGTAAGTGAACTTATCTACAGTATTCAAAACTTCTCCATTCGTTGTAACCGATGGTTCCATGTATGGATGGTGTGGTGGTGGCTGATGGAGCACCTGTGTTTTCTTGGTGTTAATTATTAGGCCAAAATTAGCACAGGCAGCAGAAAATTGATCCATACTTTGTGGCATCTCAGCTTCAGAGACTGCATTGAGTGCACAATCATCTGCAAACAGAAAATCATGCACCAACAGTTCCTCCACGTTGGTTTTGGCTTGTAGCCTTTTCAAATTGAAGAATTTGTGTGGTAGCTGACCTTGATGCCATGTTCATCCTCATTGAAAGCATGTGTGGCCACTGTACATTCTACAGCTTCTTACAGCCACAGGTGAAAGTTGGATGGAACAAATGAACACCAAAGGTTGAAAGCAGCCCTGAAAAGGACTCGGCAGCCATCACACCAGAGGTACGAGTCTTCCTTGAACATACTCTCAAGCAATTTGATATAGGTTATACATGTGCTACCATGTAAAACACATTTCCATATTAATCATAGCTGTGAAAGAAGACACTTATCAAAAGGAAAAAACACAAAAAAGAATAAAGTGAAAAAAGTATGCTTTGATCTGCATTCAGAGTTCATCAGTTCTTTATCTAGATGAGGAAGGCGTTTTCCTTTGTGAGTCCTTTGTATTTTTCTTGGACCATTTTGTTGCTGAGAAGATCTGAGTCATTCAAAGTCTATCATTATATAACGTTGCTGATACTGTGTACAGTGTTTTCCTGGTTCTGCTCATTTCACTTTGCATGAATGTCACTTCTTGATCCCTGGGGACATTGATCCTGAGCTGGCTGCAAAACCCAGCATGGACTTGGAGTCCTAGGCTGTCCTTTTGAAATTTCAGAAGGTTGAAACCTCCAAATTAATCTTCTTCACTTAAAATGGAAAAGAATATACTGTGAAGCAAAAATACTGAGGTCTATTTAAACAGAACCACATGTCAGCCTCAGAGAGGAGAAGGCCTAAGGCTTCATCCTTTACAACTTTGTCTTTCACAATGAGACAATGTAGGAGTCAAGCTAGGAGAGATTAGCTGAAGAGAATGGCTAAGACTGGTTGACTAGCACTGTCTAATCAACCCCCCCCCCCCAAATTCTGGCTGTACAGTCAATCAAAGTTGTCATTCACCATGCGGTTAGCAAACTATAGGCAGTTACAGATTGTCTATGCATTCTTCAAGATGTCCCAAAGTGGCTGAGGAAGAGAGAGACAGAGAGAGACAGAGACAGAGAGACAGAGACAGAGACAGAGAGAGACAGAGAGAGAGAGAGAAAAAGAGAGAGAGAGAGGAGGGAGAAAGGGAAGAAGAGAGACAGAGACAGAGAGATAATAAGTATACGAGGAATTCCAAAGAAGAGACTATTCCAGGGACTAGGGTGTCTCTAACAGTGGAAATTATTTTTGGAGTCATCCTCATCTTTTCTCTTCTGATTTGATATTGATGTTCATTTTATGTTTGCTCTAAGTCTATGGTCTAAGTCATAGTCTATGGCTTTGTCATACTCAGATGACAGACTTGGAAGCGACTGCCCAAACTTTAATCAATTGTTTCCTGCATGTTGATTTGTAATTTTGTAATGCAGTTCTACGTTGCTATGTCCATTGCCTGAGTCTCTTACTGAAGAAAAGATTCTTGATATGCAGTACCCTAGGATCCCTGGAGGAAATTCTAAGTATTCTAGAAGCCATTGATTCTTTTTATTTCTTAATCTTGAATCATATTTTTAATACACTTTTTGTTTTTGTGCCTGTGTTCATCTCGTATAAAACTATGGTTAAACTTGGTTTGGAGGATTTTGTTAAATTCTTCATAGAGTTGTTTTTTTTCTTTATCCTCTAGCAACAAATATTCGTACATGAGTTATAATTATATTCAAGTTAGTATTTCTGCACTTATTTATCATCAACATTGAAAGATGAAATACCTTTCTCATAAAATGATATTTTTGTTCAGTCTTTAAGTAAATGATGTAACCTATGACAATTTTGTTCACCTCTCCAAGAGAAATCTGTGAATTGTCCCATCATTTCATTACAACTTCCTTAGAATTAAGGGATGTAATCACCTCCATTAGCACGTAAGCTTCTTATAAGTACAGATTATTTCTTCCTTTGTACTTGTAGCATTGTGGCACATAGTAGGTACTTAATAAATATTGATTGATTGATTCTTTATGTCTTTTAGCTTCATTTAGAGTAAGAATGTGGGATTTCGATGTACTTCTGTTTCTCCACTAGTCTATCGACTTAACTGATTTTTGGACAAAGATCTCATTTTTAGTGTATCAGCCATTATATTAATGTTTACTGCTTGATTTCTTTTTTAAGATACGATCCCATCCTCTTCAATTCACTCTGTGCACTCTGTCTCTATGTGTGTGTGCGTGTGTGCATGTGTGTGTGTGTAATCCCACCCAGTACCCAGATACTGAAAAGTTTCAAGAGTTACAAATACTGTCTTTCCATGTAGGAATGTAAACAGTTCAACTTTTGTAAAGTCCCTTATGACTTCTCTTTGCTGTTTACCTTTTCATGCTTCTCTTCATTCTTGTGTTTGAAAGTCAAATTTTCTTTTCAGCTCTGGTCTTTTCATCAATAATGCTTGAAAGTCCTCTATTTCATTGAAAGACCAATTTTTCCCCTGAAGTATTATACTCAGTTTTGCTGGGTAGGTGATTCTTGGTTTTAGTCCTAGTTCCTTTGACTTCTGGAATATCCTATTCCACGCCCTTCGATCCTTTAATGTAGAAGCTGCTAGATCTTGTGTTATCCTGATTGTATTTCCACAATACTTGAATTGTTTCTTTCTAGCTGCTTGAAATATTTTCTCCTTGACCTGGGAACTCTGGAATTTGGCCACAATGTTCCTAGGAGTTTCTCTTTTTGGATCTCTTTCAGGCGGTGTTCTGTGGATTCCTTGAATACTTATTTTGTCCTCTGGTTCTAGAATCTCAGGACAGTTTTCCTTGATAATTTCATGAAAGATGATATCTAGCCTCATTTTTTGATCATGGCTTTCAGGTAGTCCCATAATTTTTAAATTGTCTCTCCTGGATCTATTTTCCAGGTCAGTTGTTTTTCCAATGAGATATTTCACATGATCTTCCATTTTTTCATTCTTTTGGTTTTGTTTTGTGATTTCTTGGTTTCTCATAAAGTCCTTAGCCTCCATCTGTGCCATTCTAATTTTGAAAGAACTATCTTCTTCAGTGAGCTTTTGAATCTCCTTTTCCATTTGGCTAATTCTGTTTTTGAAAGCATTCTTCTCCTCATTGGCTTCTTGAACCTCTTTTGCCAATTGAGTTATCCTATTTTTCAAGGTGTTATTTTCTTCAGCATTTTTTTGGGTCTCCTTTAGCAGGGTGCTGACCTGCTGTTCATGCTTTGACTGCATGTCTCTCATTTCTCTTCCCAGCTTTTCCTCCACCTCTCTAATTTGATTTTCAAATTTTGAGCTCTTCCATGGCCTGAGCCCATTGAGTGGGCTGGGATACAGAAGCCTTGATTTCTGTGTCTATCCCTGATGGTAAGCATATTAATGTTTATAAATGATCTTAAAATGTTGAGTTTTAGCCCTCTTTAACAACTACAGGTTCCTAGCATTATAGATATAGCTGGAAAGCTAGAAGGAACCTCAGAGGTCATTCAGTCCAGCTTCCTCATTTTGTGGAGAAGAAACAGGGCAAGGGAAGTTAAGGTCACATGAGTGGTTAGATGTCTGAGGTGGGATGTAAAACTAGGTTCTTTGATGCCAGAGCCAGTGATCTTCATGGTAACTTATGAAACATTGTTTTACTGGTATCCATTAGCTTTTAAAAGACCATGAAGAATTCCTTTGGTGGATTCCCTATGAAGATTCTGATTCTGCACTTTCAAATATGGAATTGGCTGAATTTAAAATAAAGGGAAACAGTTCAGTTGTGAAATACTACAAGGATCATAATGCATTGTGATTATTTTTAAAGGCGAGGTCTTCATGTATAGAACAGAAATTGTATTTTCTCACTTAAAATTATCAGCAGCAATTAAAAAAAATCTCTGCCAAGTGGTATAGGACTATTTCCTCAAGAGTTACAATCAAAAGAGTAACAACATTATTGTTTTCCTTCCCTCCTTCTCTCTCTCCCTCTCCCTCCCTCTCTCTCTCTCCCTCTCCCTCCCTCTCTCTCTCTCTCTCTCTCTCTCTCTCCCCCTCCCCCCTTCTCTCTCTCTCTTCCCCATTTGGCAGCTACTATTGTATTATGTGAAATGAACTTCAACAAATTATTTTAAAAATGAAAATGATATTATCAATATTATAATACTAATATAATAATAATAATATTAAGATCAACTACCAAATCTATATATATTTCCACTGAATATGATACTACAAATTATATTATATAATCACTTTCTTTATACTCATTAAAGCAAGAAAAATTTCATCTGTATTTTTTCCTGAATTATCAGTTGTATTTGTTGTGTTGGTAAAATTCAGGATTTCATATAAAAGTATAAAATGAATGAGTCCTATTTTATTGCCATCTCAAGTCCTTTGATATGATTCAGAAAAACAAAGCCACATACATTGAGCAGCCAATACATTGAGAAAAGTTTATTTCCAGGCTGCTGACAAGTTCTGTGTGGCCCAGAATTATTAGGGGCTGCATTTTTATACTAAGGAAGACAAAGGGAACTGAATCCTGAAAATTAGGGTAAATGAACTCTAGATAGCTTTGGATATGCTCTTCAGGAATAGTTCTTTTAAGGCTAAATATAAGAGTTGATAGAATTCTTTGTGATCAGGGAACTGCACTTAATATTCATCAATCACTCAAAAGGCTTCTATCAGAATATCCTTCCTCTTTGAGGATTCTTTGCCCATGGTTATTCCCTGTAGCCACTCCTTTCCAGTTTTACTGCACCTTATATCTCCTTCCCACTCCCTTCAATATTCTTTGATTCTGATCTCTTGACTGTTTCACAACCAAAACATTCCATCTCTCTGCTCCAGGAATTTTTACTGGCTGCTCCCCATGCCTGGAATGGTCTCTCTCCTTATATCTGCTCCTGGCTTCCTTCAAATCCCAGTTAAAATCTTACATTCTGTAGGAATCCTTTCCCAAACCCTCTTCATTCTGGTGTCTTCTCTCTGTTGATTATTTCTTATCTATCCTAAAGACGACGATAATGATAGCTAGCAGTTACGTAGCATTTACTAAGTGTCAGGCACTGTGCTAAATGTTTTACAAATATTATATCATCTGATTCACACAAGAACTCTGGGAAGGAGCTGTTATTATTATCCCTGTTTTATAGTTCAGGAAACTGAGGCCAACAGAAGTTAAGTGACTTGCCTGGAACGGTTAAGTGTTTGAGGCCCGATTTAAACTCAGGTCTTCCTGACTCCAAGTCCCACACTTTATCCATTGTGCCACCAAGCAATATATAGCTTGTTTGTATATTTGTTTACATATTATCTCCCCCATTAGACTGAAAGATTCCTGAGAGCAGAAACTGTCTTTTGCCATGCTTTGTATCCATAGGACTTAGCGCAGTACCTGGTACAATGTAGGAGCTTAATAAATGTTAATTGACTGATGGACAGTTCTAACTAACTGTCAGCTTTCCAGTGTAGCATAGTTATGATTTTTCTTACTTTATCCCAGTATCTGTTGAAGTGAACCTTCATCTTGCCAAGACCAGCTTCCTCTACTTGTACCATTGACATCATCCTTTTACACTACCATTCTACGTTTTTCTTCACTTTGTACAGCCATTTAAAAAATGTTTATAATCATTGCATTCCTGTCCTCTCATTCACTCTTAAATCCTTTGCATTGCAACTTCTGACCCCACTATTCACTGGAAACTGCTCTCTCCAAAGTTACTACTGTTAGTTGCTAAATCCAGTAAACAGCCGTGTCTCAATTCCTATTCTTGACCTCTCTGGATCTCTACCCTCTCTTCCTGGATGCTTTCTCCTCTCTGGGTTTCTTTGATACTCCTCCCTCTTGGTTTTCCTTTTACCTTTCTGGGCATTCCTCAATCTTCAGTGCTAGATTACCATCCATGAGTGCCCCTAACAAAGTGTTTGCCATAAGGCTTTATCCTGGACACTCTTTTTGGTCATTCTCTGTGTTCTGGTTTGGTGACCACATCAGGTCTCATGACTATTTTTTCCTGCAGGTGCCTCACAGATCTATGTATTCATTCCTTCTCTCTTTCTTGAACTTTGCTCATGTATCACTTACTAAACGTTGCAGATTGGATGTTCTGTTTGCGCATCATGTCCGTAACAGAATCCATTATAATTTCCTTCTTAATCTATCCCCTTTCCTAACTTCTCTATGTCTGTCAAGGGGACCACCATCCTTTTAGTAACTCATGTTCACACCTTCAGACATCCTCAACTCCTCATTTTCCATCACCCCACACATCCAATTGTCAGGTGTTGTTGATTTCATATGTCCATCATCTCTCATATTTCTTCCCTTATTTCCTGTCATGGCCAGAATCTTAGCCCAAGTCTTCATCACTTCCCCTTTTTGATGCCCTTGCCTCTAGTCTCTCCTCTCTCAAATCTACCCACCATTTAGCTTCTAAAGGGACGGTCCCAAAGTATATATCTGACTATGGCACTCAGTTCACAAAATTCCAGTACTTCCTTATTTATCTTTGGATAAAATATAAACTTTTTTTGCATTTAAAGGCCTTTATAATCTGACTCTACCCTATCTTTTAAAACATTTCATATTAATCCCTTTGATGTATTTTACTAGTTCAACCACATTTGTCTACCCTCCGTTCTTTGGGCACGATATAACATTTGCTCTCTGCGTCTTTGTACAGACATATAGTCTCTCCTTACTTCCACCTCTTAGAATTCCTAGATTCCTTTAAAGCTCACAAGGCTCAAGGGCTACCTTCTACATGAAGCCATTGTTAATCTTCCTCCCATCCAGTACCTGGGTCCTCCCTACCTCATAATGTTGTATTAACTTATATGTGGACATGTTATTTCCCCAGGTAGAATATAAGCTCCTTGCCAGCAAGGATTGCTTCATTTTTGTATTTCTGTCCCCAGCACCTAGCATAGTCTTTGGCACATGGTAAGTCATCAATAAAGGCTTGATTGGTAACATTTAAAAATTTTGCCTGTATACCAAAAATATATTTTATAGACAAAACTAGACTTAATTGCTTGGCTGTGTATTTAAATTCTAATAATTTGATGGAAAATTTGTGGGAATTTCTAGTTCTCCAGTTTTTAAAAGCATAATTTAGAGATTCTTTAGCTATATTTTAGTGTAATACTTCTAAACTGTCCTTCAGTCAAACTAACACTTTTGAGGCTTTTGAGACTGTCACATTCTTGAATTGCATTGCTTAGTTAATGCTGTCAATATGATTTGGAATTTAATTCCACGTTACCAGAATGTGCAAAGATTAGAAAATCAATCCAATGGAGAAAACTATTTTTGGCTATGTTAATTATTTCTAGATTTGCTGACATGTTATCAAGGATATCATTGAACACCTTAAACACTTCTGTTATTTGTGAATAATAGAACAGTACTTAAAAATGTACTTGCTTTAGAAGATGTGTGTGCTTTGGAGTGACCTTTAAGAAACATCTGTAACGTGTTCAGTAACATTTGCCAGCAGTTTGTGGAATTTGAAAAAAAAAAAAGTCATCACTCTTTGTAGTATTTGGAAAAATGTGAAGGCCCCATTTCCCGATAAGCAGGATTCACACCTGCTCCATTTAAACTAGATGCCACATGGGCACATATCTGGTGAACTTGTTTTTCTAAAGGATAGGTGCTCACCCATGCTCCCCATGGTGCTTACCTGTCATTGTGACCGAATTGGCAGTCTTAGTTTCATGCATTTAAAAAAGTCCCAGTCAGTAGGAATTTATGAAGAAATGGTGATGCCAATTCACTGTCGGTTTTTTCCTAGGAATAAAACTTATAAAATTTTCTTTTGTAGAAACTCTTCCTTGTTCAGTTAGTGCTGAAATCATGGATTGTTTGACTCACTGGTTCTTGGTGGGTAACCTTAAGAACAGATTTGAAAAACAAGTTCAAATAATTTTCTTATATTTAACATAAAAATTCTAGTTTGATCTCTATTGCCCAACAATCCAATAAACAGTTCATTGGACTGGTAAATCTTGTCTCATAAGAATATGTTGATGCTTTGAAATAATCTTTTTCAGTGCTGCATTGCAATTGCTAATTAATTTCTTAATATCAGAAAAGACTCCAGAGTTTGGACATCTACCTGGAAAACTCAAGCACTTAAGTACCTGGGTTTATTTTTATTTGCTTTCTGAGAAAGAATGGTCTGCATAATACATTTAAGATTTTCTTTCATTTGTGCCTTTATGATTCAATGGATTATTGAATTTCAATATCAATAAAGGGCCCTTTTATTCTGCTTTTCCTCACCTTCCCTTTAAAAAATGTAGTGAAAGAATTCAATGAATTCTCATGATTCCTTTGGTGTGGATGCAATATATTTTTTGAAATCTAATAGTACATTATTTTATTTGCTGAAGACAAAGGAAGGAAAGCATTGCAAAAGTGTATTCAATTTGTAATAAAGTGTCCAAACCTGTTTTAACTGAGCTCCCTCTGGAAACTTACTTCATAAGCCAGTAATTCACAAGAGGTACTTAGGTACCTATTCATAATTGGCACATAATAGATGCTGGTGGTGTTGTAGTTCAGTTGTATCCTACTCTTCATGACTTCATTTGAGATTTTCTTGGTAAAGATACTGGAATGGTTTCCATTTCCTTCTCCAGTTCATTTTACAAATGAGAAAACTGAAGGAAAGAGAGTTAAGTGACTTGCCCAGGGTCACACAGCTTGTAAATGTCAGGCCAGATTTGAACTCAGAAAGATGAGTTTTCCTAACTCCATATCCAGCACTCTATCCATTGTGCTGCCTAGCTGCCCTACATGTCAGGTACTTAATAACTATTTGCTGTTAATTTAAATGTAATACCTGAAGCTGGATGGCTTTGGGTTGTCTTTGTTTTTATTCCATAGATGCTCAGATACATACGTGTGTGTATGTGCATATAAATCTATTTATGTTTCCATGACACTTTCAGAGCATGTACTAGTTCCTCAAGCCTCCTATACTCACTTTGCCTTGGTTCACCTCACCTCTCAAGCCTGGAATAGATCTCTTCCTTTTCTCTATCTATTGATGTCCTTCTTCCTCTCTTCAGTGTTCAACTGAGGGGCTACCTCCTCCAAGAAGCCTTCCCTCACTCCCTTAGGTGAAAATCATCTCTTTCTGGCTCTCCTTTATTTTGGCCAAAGTCTATCATGGTGATGTGCACCTAATAGGCACTTATTAGACACTAACTTGGAGTCTGTAGACTCCAAATGGATTTCATCTTTGGGGGCGGGGGGAGGGGAGAAACGACCGTTTTCACATCTGTAGTTCACCATGCTGCCATTGCTGGGACAATTTAAGTGCCTCTTCCTCTTCCAGCTTCTTCTTTTTTCTATATTTAGCACTAGATAGTCATTTTGACACATTTAACCCTTCCCCCTCCCCATGAATATCTTGTTATAGGAAAGAACAAAAGGGAATAATATTTTTCTTCTTCTACTCTCCTCTATAAATAATTCAGAAGGCAGCAGATTTTTGTGACTACAACACACTTTGATTCAGGATCTCCCCTTGCAAATTCTTGTAGAAGTCAGTGGATGGAAATGCTGTTCATTATTTGACAGAGAGGAATAAATATTTTCCTTTACCACTGCTTGGTTTTTCTGCCAATAACAGTGGCTTGCAGTCAGCACTAAACTGGTAGTTTACCTCTAAGATGGCATTTGCCTCCTTAATTATCTGACATCCAACAACGATTAGTCCTTGAAGACAGAAATCATCACTTGTATAGGTGAATATTAGAAATAACTTGCTCCATTAGTAAAGACTAAGCAGCAAATTCAAAGTCAGAGGTACATCTTTTTACTCACTATATGGGACCAAACCCAGCAGGTTTATTTTTTCTTTCCCTGTTCAGTGAAGGGTAATTTACAGAACCATGGATGAACTCTTCACTTGGTTTGGGTGGCATTCAATAGACCAAGGGAAATCTGAAGAAAGCCTGTTTTCCTACATTGCAGTGAACCTATGAAGGTGTATTATTTTCCACTGGAAGCTTGGCACCTTAATTAAAACAATGTACCTTGACTTATGACTACATATATACATATGAATATACATATATACATATGTACATATATATATATATATATATATATATATATAGATATAATGTGTGTATGCCAGAGTAAAAATTTTAGCATTGAAAATGTTCCTTTATGGGGCACACATGATATGTATGTATATATGTATGCACACACATGTATAAAAGTAGGTATGTTCATGCATACGTATATACATACATACCTTTGGGTATCCTATGTATGTGCATGTAGGTATGTGTATTCATACAGACATGCATATATGTATGTACATATGTATATACAAATATGTATATACAAATAATGTATAGGTCTATATGCATAAAATAAATGCATATATATTGTATATAGTGTGCACGTGTGTGCACAAATGTATACTATGTGAAACATGTCATACATATACATGCAGTATGCACACATATTATGTATACCTATATAAGTAAGTATGCAATATAGAAATCAATCAATAACATTTCTTAAGCACCTACTATGTGCTATCACTGTGGGATACAAAAAGAGGCAAAAGACGGTGCTTGCCCTTAAGAAGCTCACAATCTTAAGGGGGAGATAATAGGCAAAGAAATATATAAGAAGCAAGCTATATACAAGATAAACTGGAAAAGCCAACACAACTTAATTTAATACTAAGACTTTCAGAAAACCCTGGATATCTGAAAAGAAAGTGAATCAGCCATCTAATAAAAGTAAAAGATAGTGGACCAATGGCCTTCATCCTATAAGGATATCCCTGTGTAACAATAGACTCACTCTGGTCCTGGGACTCGGGATGTTTTCTCAGATCCAGACTCAGACTGGTGTCAGTTTCAGCCCTGCAAGAGCATGACCTCTAAAGAGAAAAAAAAAAATCTCCTTTTGGTTGAGTTTGACTCTTTATATTCCCACCTTGCAGCCCAGGGGAATAATCATTTGGAAAAGTCTGGGTTTGGCTCATGTGTCCTCCAAAGGGAGCAGAAAGTTACTCTACATGCACTGTAGCTCCGGTATAGGACAGCTATTTCCTCTGCACAGAACAAACGAATAAAACACAAGAGACTTATAAACATTTGCTGACAAAGACACAGAGCATGAAATAACAACCCACAACTCTTATTTTATCCTCCCAGGTGACTAATATTTAAAACATCAAATCATGAACTATTTTGTAGTACTAATGTAATAAACTTTAACCTTCACCTCTGCTCTGCACTGTCCAAACAATTCTCTCATGGTCCATGTCCTGTGGCAAGGCAGACCATGACTTGATCTTATTTTACTATCCCTGATCAACTTCTCTTATAAGAGTGTAGTTATAAGAGCCAAAATGATCAATTAGAGGCAGCAACTTAGCTGAACTCTTTCAAAATTCTCCTCCAAACAACTTAAAATTACATCTCAAGTCAAACTTTGTAGTAGCGGAGACAACAAAAGGTCAGAGTAGGATATTTTCCAGCCTAAGAAAACTTAGAAGGTTGGCAAGAGAGGTCTATCTATGACTCTGGGGTGGAGAAATTGTGTGGAACACATAAACACAGTGGCAGCATTGGCAGCAGAGGTGGCAGCAACAGCTTTGGGAGCTCTCATCCCAAAGATAGTAAGGGAGGTTGTAAAAAATGTGATAAAGATTACAGGAGACCCTTTGCTAACGCTGAGTACAGTTGGCACTGAGTGCCAAATTCTCTCCTTCCTTCACTCTTCTCTCTCCTTGAGAAGGCAAGCAATTTGAAATTGATTATAAATGTGAAGTCATGCAAGACATATATTAATATTATCCATTTGCAAAAAAAAAAAAGACAAAACCAGGACACCTCCCCCAAAACAGTAAAAAATATGCTTTGATTTACATTGAGACTCCATCAATTCTTTATCTCGAAGCTGATAGCATTTTTCACCATAAGTCTTTTGGAATTGTCTTAGACCATTGTATTACTCAGACTAGCTAAGACATTCACAGCTGATCGTTGTACAATATAGCTGTTACTGTGCACAATGTTCTCCTGGTTCTGCTCACTTCACTAAACAGCAGTTCATCTAAGTCTTCCCAGATTTTTCTGGAATGTACCTGCTCATTATTTCTTATAGAATAATAGTATTCCATTACATTCATATACCACAACTTGTTCAGCCATTCCGCAATTGATGGGTATCGTCCCTTCAATTTTCAATTCTTTGCCATTACAAAAAGAATTACTATCAATATTTTTGTTCATGTAGATCCTTTTTCCATTTGTATGATCTCTTTGGGATACAGACCTAGTAGTGGTATTACTGGATCAAAGGGTATGCATCATTTTGTAGCTCTTTGAGTATAGTTCCAAATTGCTCTCCAGAATAAGATCTTAGGTCAGTTCACAATTCTCCCAACATTGTATTAGTGTAGCTATTTTCCCATATCCTCTCCAACATTTGTCACTTTCCTTTTCTTTCATATTGCCCAATCTGATAGGTGTGATGTAATACCTCAAAGCGATTTCAATTTGCATTTATCTAATCAATAATGATTTAAAGCCATTTTTTTATATGACTACATATAGCTTTGAGTTCTTCTGAAAATTGCCTGTTCATATCCTTTGGTTATTTATCAATTTGGGGAGGACTCATTTTCCTATAAGTTGGAATAAATTTTCTATATATTTGAGAAATGAGAACTTTATCAGAGAGAAACTTGTAAAAAATTTCTCTCCTGTTTCTCACTTTCCTTCTAGTCTTGACTACATTGGTTTTGTTTGTACAAAACCTTTTTAATTTAATGTAATCAAAATTATCCATTTTACATCCTGTATTGCTCTCTATTTCTTGTTTGGCTATAAATTCTTCCCTTATCCATAGATCCAGTAGGTAAAAATTTTCCATGCTTCCCTAATTTACTTATGATAATCACCCTTTATGTCTAAACCATGTACCCATTTTGACCTTATATTGGTTTATGGTATAAAATGTTGATGTATACCTAGTTTCTGCCAAACTACTTTCCAATTTTCCCAGAAATTTTTGTCAGATAATGAATTCTTTTCTCCAAAGCTTGGATCTTTGGGTTTATCAAGCACTAGATTACTATGGCCATTTACTGCAGTATATTATGTACCTAATTTTTTTTCGCTGATCCATCACTCTATTTCTTAGCCAGTACCAGAATGTTTTGACAACTACTACTTTGTAATACCAGAGCCCAGCTTTAACATAAAGTTCAAAGTTAAGAAATAAGCTAGAAAAGTAAGCAAATAAAAAAAGAACTTGATCATAAAAAGCTACTACAGTGGTAGGGAAGACCAAGACACAAATTCAGAAGAAAATAACAATGTGAAAACAGCTTTAAGCAAAGTCTCTAAGAAAAATGTTAATTTGATCCAGGCCCAATCAAAGTTAAAGAAAGAGATAAGAGGAATGGAGGAAAAATTGGGAAAAGAAATGAAAATAATGCAAGACATTTATGAAAAAATAATTAATAGCTTGGGAGAAGAGGCACAAAAAAAATTAAAGAAAATAACACCTCAAGAAACAGAATTAGCCTAATAGTAAAAAAAAAAAAAAAAAAAAAAAAAAAAAGCACAACCATTCTTTGAAGAAAAGAACCCTTTAAAAACAGAATTGACCAAATGGAGAAAGAGGTACGAAAGCTCACTAAAGAAAATAATTCCTTCCTTCACCCTCCAAAGCTAACATGGGTTGTGTTCAGACCAAGACCATGAAAAAGGCAGTATGAGTCATCATCGAAAAGTACTACATGCGCCTGGGCAATGACATCCACACCGACAAGATGGCGTGCAAGGAGTTTGCCACAACAACAAAAAAAGAAAATAATTCCTTAAAAATTAGAATTGGACAATTGGAAGCTAATGACTCCGTGAGCCACCAAGAAATAATAAAACAAAGTCAGAAGAATTTTTAAAATAAAATAAAATATGAAACATTTCATTAGAAAAACAATTGACCTGGAAAATACATCAAGAAGAGATAATTTAAAAATTCTTGGGCTACCTGTAAACCATGATAAAAAAATGAACCTAGCCGTCATAATTCAAAAATTTATAAAGGAAAATTCCCCCAATGTCTTAGATTCAGATGGTAAAATAGAAATTGAGAGAATCTATCAATTATTTCCTGAAAGATATCCCAAAATAGAAACTCCCAGAAATATTACAGCCAAATTCCAGATCTCCTAGGGGAAGGAGAAAATATTGAAAGCAGCCAGAAAGAAACAATTCAAATAGCATGGAGCCATAGTCAGGATTGTACAAGATTTAGTGACTTCCACATTAAAAGAGCAGAGGGCTTGGAATATAATATTCTGGAAGGCAAAGAAGCTAGGAGTACAACCAAGAATGACCTACCCAGAAAAACTGAGAGTAATTCTTCAGGGGATATTTAATGAAACAGAGGACTTTAAAGCATTCCTCATGAAAAGACTAGAGCTGAATAGAAAATTTGACATTCAAACATAAGACTCAAGAGAAACATAAAAAGGTAAACATGACAGAATAATCAATCATAAGGGAGTCCATAAAGTTAAATTGTTTACATTCCTATGTGCGAGGATGACACATAAAACTCCTAAGAACTTTATCATTTATTCAGGCAGTTAAAAGGAATTTCCATAGACAAAGGGCATGGTGTGAGTCAATTATGTTGGAATGCTCTTCCCTCCAAAATGAAGGAGTGAGAAAGAGGGATGCACAAGAAGTTGAATGAGAAAAATGTTCTCACATAAAAAAAGGCATATAGGAAAGAGCATTTATAGTGAAGGGGAAAATGGGTGGAGTGGTGGGCAATGCTTGAACCATTACTCTTATTAGAATTATTCTCATTAGAATTGATTCAAAGAGGGAAGAATATGGGTGTGTGTATCTATATACATACATAGGTATATATACACACATATATATATGCATACATGTGTGTGTATACACACACTCAGTTGTATATGGAAATCTATCTTTCCCAAGAGGGAAATTGGAGGTACAGGGATAAGGGAAAGGGCAGGTGGCAAAAGGGAGGTTAGAAAAAGGGAAGTACTGGTTAGAAGAAAAATAGACTTTTGAGGAGAGACAAGAGAAAAAGAGAGCAAGAAGAAACAGAAGAAAATGGGATGGATAAAAATATATGGCAATCATGCCTATGAATGCGAATGGAATGGGTTCACCTACAAGATGGAAGTGGATAGTGGAATGGATTAGAAACAAGAATTCAATGATATGTTGTTTACAAGGACACACTTGAAACAAAGACACAGAGTTAAAATAAAGGGCTACAGCAGAATTTAATATGCTTCAGCTGAACTAAAAAAATATGGCAAAGGTAGCAATTATGATCTCAGAAAAAGCAAAAGCAAAATAGACCTAATTAAAAGGAACAAGCAGGGAAACTACATTTAGTTAAAAGGTACCATAGACATAGATCACCAGGTCTGGACTCAGGAAAACTCCTCTTTCTGAGTTCAAATCCAGCCCTCGACACTTACTTGCTGTGTTACCTTGGGCAAGTCACTTAACCCTGTTTGCCTTAGTTTTCTCATCTATAAAATGAGCTGGAGAAGGAAATGGCAAAGTACTTCAGTATCTTTGCAAAAAAAAACCCAAATAGGGTCGTGGAGAGTTGGACACAACTGAACAACCACAATCACCACCACAACAACCAAACTAGACAATGAAGTAATATCAAAAATTTTTACAGCAAGTTTTTCTGATAAATGCCTCATTTTTCAGCTATATATTGGGTATAGAACTGAATCAAATTTATAAAAATAAGAGCCATTCCCCAATTGATAAACAGTCAAAGGATTTAAACAGGCAGCCTTCAGAAGAAATCAAAGCTGACTATAGTCATATGAAAAAAATGCTCTAAATAACTATTGATTAGAGAAATGCAAATTGAAACAACTCTGAGGTAGCACCTCACACCTATCAGAAATGAGATATGCTGGAGGGAATGAAAGAAAAATAGATACACTAACTGTTGGTAGAGTAAGGAACTAGTCCAACCACTCTGGAGAGCAATTTGAAACTGTGCCTGATGGGCTATAAAACTGTGCATACCCTTTGACTCAGCAACGCCACTACTATGTCTATATCCCCAAAGAGATCAAAAAAAGAAAAAGGACCTGTATGTACAAAATTATTTATAGCAACTCTTATTGTGTTGACAAAGAATTAAAAAATGAAGGGATACTCATCAATTGGGGAATGGCTGAACAAGTTGTAGCATATGATTGTGATGGAGTAGTATGATGCTACAAGAAATGACTACTTGTGGTCCATATTTGTGATGGAGTATTATTTTGTTATAAGAAATTATGAAGGGGGGGTTTAAAAAAAACATGGCAAGATCTATATGAACTAAAGCAAAGTGAAATAATAAGAACCAGGAGATCATTGTGCACAGTAAAGGCAACGTTGTAACGATGATAAATTATGAAAGACTTGGCTACTCTGAGCGATACGATACAAGACAATTCCAAAGGGCTCATGATGAAAAAATGCAATCAACCTCCAGAGAGAGAACTGATGAACTCTGAACTGAAGTGTACTTTTTTCTCTTTCTTCATTTATATTGCTTTTAAAAAAATATGACTAATATCAAAATGTGTTTTGCATAGTTTCGCATGTATGCTTGATACATTGCTTGCCTTCTCAGTGGGTAAAAGAAAGGGAGAAAATTTGGAACACAAAAGAATGTTAAAAATAAATAATAAATCTGAAAGAACAACAAAAAAAGCATGTAGCTACAGAAAACTCTTTCTAGTCAGCTCTGACGGAGGGACTCAGGAGCTCCTGACCTCACAAATCCATGAAGTTGCCTTAAAGGCCAGCACTATTTATCTCAGTATTACAACTCTGTCACCTGTACTCAGGAAGACAAAGCAGAAGAGGCAGCTGGAGCTCTGAGATCCAGCCTTGGGCTCACCACTTGGCACAAGGGCTTGATGCCATATGCAGGCAGTTACCGTTGATACTGAGGTCATGGGTAGGTGCCCCTTGGCCCTCTCTAGGAAGTCACAGAGAAGGAGTTCTGAGTCCCATATTAAGGGGGAGTGGAAGAAAGTGAGAGTGGAAGTTGTTTTTACATTTAAATTCTGTTAAAGTGAGAGTTTCTTTCTGGCTCAGTAGACATCTTTGAGGTAGCCCCTTCCTCTTGCTGATATCACAAGGACCAAGGAATTGTTACATTGTCCTAAGTCTTTTAGTGCTGAAAGCATGCGTCCCCGAGAAGTGTCCAGGGTAGGCTTAGCTCAGTTCTGTACATGGTCCATGGGGTGAGTTCTAAGCCCATGCAACATGATTGAAGGAAGGAAACAAGCATTAATTAAGCACCAACCATGGGATGTGCTAAACACTTTACAATTATTATTTCATTTGATCCTCACAATAACCCTGAGAGGTAGACGTTATTATCTCTTATAATTGAGAAAACTGAGGCAGACAGAGATTAAGTGACTTGCTCAGGGTCACACAGCTAGTTAAGTCTCTGAGTTCAAATTCCAACTCAGGTCTTCTTGACTCCAGTACCTAGCATTCTATCTCTGGGTCCCTTAGCTTAAGAATTCCAGAAAACATCTTCCAGAATACAGATAGAAACTGAAGAATTTTCCTGAAAACCTGGAGAAGAACCACTTCAATTGGGAAGGACTGCAGTCTGTACCAAAGGGATCATAGAATTACAGATTTCAAGCCAGAACCTACTTAAGAGTCTGTCTAATCCAATCCCCTCATTTTATAGATGAAGAAACTAAGAACCAGAGAGGGGAAGAGACTGAAGGTCATATGGGCAGCAGAGAGCAGAACACCAATCCAGGTCCTTAGACTCCAAGTCCAGACTTCTTTCCACTATTTGGGGGAGTAGCCACTTCAGTGAGATCCCAGGTCCATATGTCCCTGATTATGGCCCTCTCTATTTTGTTTTTTTCTTTAGATAACTGCCTACCTTGTCTATTTTAGTCCCAGTTCTGACAAGGATCCAAGTAAGTAGAATGATAGCTTTTATGGTTTACCTGAATTCTACTCAGACATAGATTCTCCCTCCACTCCCCAACCTCCTGATATTTAAAAAAGAAATCCCAAAGGGCCAAAGACTTGGGTAATTAAACACTTGTCACCTGTCACCTAACCTGCTTCCTTTTTTCTATACAATAGTCTATCTAAGCCAGGCAGAAGAAATGCTCCTTTCCCATGTTCACTTGAAAGGAGTGGGGGTGAAAGGAGGGGAACTTCTGGGATGTGTATATGTTTTCACTATAAATTTTGCTCTTTTAGTCCCTCCCAACTTTTTCTTTATTGGGAACAGCCTGTAGTATTGCTGTGGCAAGCCTAATTGAAGGGGATCACTTATCCATCCCTAATGACAGGAAAGAGCTTCAAATTAGAAATGGATATCACAATTAGTAACATTCTTAAGGGGCAAAACAAAAACAAAAAGCCTCTCTGCCATTGTTTTTAACTATTGCATTGTCCCTAGAAGGTGGATAATAAATGTCATTATTCCCAATATGAAGATAGGGAAATTGAGGCTAAAGAAGGAAATCTCTGGCTCAAAGTTACAGCTTCAGGGAATCTTAGTTCCCTATTTTCAGGCTGATCATCTGTCTATTATGTGCATATCACTTCAATAGTGGGCAACCCATTCTCAGAAAGCACCTAGTTTCCTTCAATGCTTGAGAGCTATGTTAAGATACCCCCCTCCCCTTTTCTTTGTCTCTCTCTTGTCCCTGACTCTTTCCTCTACTTTTCTCTTCTCTCTGTCCCTCTGTCTCTCTCCCCGTCTTGTCTGTCTCTCTCCCCCAGAACTGATGTAGACTGTTGCCCAGAGGTCCATCAGAAATGGAGAACTGTGCCATGATGTGATAATAATGGGGGATGACTTGAAATCCATATGGAGAGTCTTAAAATGAATTTCCCCCGACTTGGGTTTCTTGGCTCGGATTGTCTTACTCTTTTCAGATCATGCCTACGTGCAGCTCTAGTATTTGGACAGAAGGGGTCTCTCTAGGTGCAGGACACCAGTCACTGTTACAAGCTGAGTCCAGCTCTCCTGCAAACCATAGACTGACTTTATAAGACATTTGCATTTTTAAAATTCAGCATTTTCTGATGTCCTGGACTATCCCTTGGTAGTTTTCAGCCTTCTGAAGAAATTTTCCCTGAAATGTTGATCATAGTCTTCTTTTTAGAGAGGTTTACATTCAATCCACTGCAGAAAGACAACCCCCAATTTTTTATTTAAAACAATCTCAACAAAACAAGAACTTTAGGGAAGGAGATTCCAAATGGAATAATACCATCACAGAAGTATTAGCACTAAAAGGGAACTTAGAGATAATTTAGTCCAACTTCCTTATTTTACAGGAGAGGAAACTGTAGTCAGTTTCAGAAATGTAAAATCAGTAAATCAGTTAGTTAATTAGCACTTACTGTTGTGTTCAGTTGATAAGTCACCTCCAGCTCTTATGACCCAGGGGACCATATTGTCTGTGAGGTTTTTTTGGCAAAGATACTAGAGTGATTAGCCATTTCCTTCTCTAGTAGATTAAAACAAACAGAGGTCAAGTGACTTGCCCAGGATCACACAGCTAGTACGTGTCTGTGGTCACATTTGAATTCAGGTCTTCCTGACTCCAAGCCTGGTGCTCTATCCATTTATCCACCCAGCTGCTTCCAGCATTTATGAAAGACTTGCTGTGTGCAAGACACTGTTCTAGGTCCTGGAGATACAAAAAAAGGTAACCCCATAATCTTTTCTCTCAATCAACATACATTCTAATGGGGGGTATAATAAGTAAGCAAATAGGTTAATATAAGATATATGTGGAGTACATATAAAGGGGTGGGGAGTTGTGGGAGAAGGTGATGCGCCAATGAAAGGTCAATCCTTCTGAGCATATGGAGGGTTGTCTGATGCAGCCTCCCACTGGAAGTCTAGATCACACACACACACACACATACACACACACACACACACACACACACACACACACACACACACACACACACACTGCAACTATTTCCTGGGTGCTAATCACATGGAAAACAGATAGACTTTTGATTGGCTACTGACCCAGTGGGTGTGCATTCAAGCCTTTCACAAGGGTGCAGCTTAACCCATCTCCAGCTTAACCCATCATCACTAAGGCAGGAAAACGTAGACATAAGAGGGACATAAGCAACAACAGACTGTGTGCTCATGGGCTCATGTTGACTCAGGTGGAGAGACTGGGCTCTCCTTACCTGGGATCTACCGCAGTTCTTGCTTTCTTACTTCAACACATTCAGTCTGAAGAGAGAAAGAGATGCTTACTTTAGCTAATCAGTACCTTTTGTATTCATCTGCTTAGTTAAGAAACAAAAGTATCTCTTTACCAAGTAGTGCACTGGAAATTCCAACTGGGGGGGGGAGTGGATTTGCAGAGCTCCTTAGTACTAGGCTTTCATTGCTTAACACTTTCCCCACCCCCACCCCAACCAACATAATTAGAGGAAGAGGTATTAGCTGCTGAGGAACAGGAAGAATTGAGAGGCAGAGGTGAGGAAACAGATAAACAGGCCTAGGGAACAGTCATTGCAAAGGCATGGAGGTGGGAAATGGAATGTCATGTATGAGAAGCTGTAAGTAGGCCAGTGTTCATAGAGTATGTGAAACGGAGTAAAGGATGAGAAAGGTAGGTAGGAAAAAAGGTTAGGCTACAAAGAGATTTAGATGTCAGACAACTTCATATTTAATCCTAGAGGAGATGGTGACCCACTGGAGCTACTAGGGGCATCTAGGTAGCACAGTGGACAGAGCACTGGGCTTAGAATCCGGAAGACTCATCTTCCTGAGTTCAAATATGGCCTCAGACACTTACTAGCTGCATTACCCTTGGCAAATCACTTAACCCTCTGTGCCACAGTTCCTCATCTATAAAATGAGCTGCATATGGAAAGACCAAACCCTTCCAGTATCTTTGCCAAGAAAATTCCCCAAAAGGGGTCATGAAGAGTCAGAAATGACTGAACAACAACGGAGCTCATTGAGGGGGGAGAAAGGTAGAATGTGACACACTCAGACCTATACTTTAGAAAAGTCACCCTGGTAGCTGAGTGGAGGATAGAGTTGAGTGGGGAAGGGGAAATTCTTTTCTTAGGGTCACAATTGATTTTAAGTTGCAGAAAAGGAGTAGACCTCTATTCCTCTGACTCCAAATCCAGCTCTCCAAACAATCCATATAAAACACTTTGGAAGTGAAACACACTACTTAAATATAATTGGTCATTATTTCTTACAAGATTTGTACCTAGGAAATTCTTCCTAAAATCTCACCTTTCTTACTGTAGTTTGTCTGTTCAAAATTGTCTTTTTTCTTACAGAATAGGACATAATCCTTCATGGACTTAAACGCTGTCAAATCTCCTCTCTGCTTTCTCTATCTAGTGTTATATAAATCCACCGTCTTTAACTTTTCCACCTTGGAACAATTTCCCAAACCTTAAATTATTTTGGTTGTTCTTCTAGCCTCAAAGGAAAGACTGTCATATAGGCATTTCTGGAAACTCAAAGCCTTGAATAAACACCATTTATTCCCACAATAGCTTTTATGGGGTTGTAGGAAATAAATATTTTGACTTGACTTTGCACAGAGGGGAAATCAAGGTATGGGACTGGAGAAGTGAGAATAAAAAAAGACAATGTATAATGGAGGTCTAGAACACATAGAGATTGTCTTAGATGGCATCTCTCCAAGCAGGACACTGGGCAGCCTGCTTCTTGGAGAGCTATGATGGCATGGAATGAAAGGGTCTTAGAGAGACTAGTGAATGTTCTGTAGCTGGTTCTGGTTGGATAACCATGTGGTGAAGAAGAGGCTCTTTGAATGCCTATGAAGGATTTTAAAAGGCTCGGAAACCTGGGCCTTTTTAGCCATTACCTTTAGCCATTTTTGCTGGTGGATTCTGATGCATCAACTCCTTTGTCGATGACAACCCGTGAAAGAGAATTCCTGAATATGAGAAGCCTTGGGTCTTCTTCTCTCCAAGGCTGACACATGGCTCTATGAAAATGGGGCTCCGTTCTTTTGCTTTACTGTTTATACTTTTGGGTTAAGTGAAGGAAATGAATCTGGAGGCTTTGGCGTTTTGCGTTTTGAAAAGTCAGGAGCCGAAGCTTCCAAGGATATAAGAACCTGGAAATTGGAGTCCAGGCTGAGTTTTGTAGCTAGTCAGCATCAATACCCCATGGAATAGAGAGTGACTTTTGGGAATGCTTCTGAATCCAGTCCATAGGAAAGTGAGATAAGGACTCATCTGGCAGTTATTGTCCCATCTGGATATGAACTTGGTGAGATCAAATGCTATGTTAGGAAAGGCACTAAAAACTTTTAAGCTTGTTCTCTCTTTATAGATCAAGATGGAGTAGGGGGGAAGTATGCATCTTAGATGTTGAAGGGAAATATTTTTACATTCCTGATATATTTCTGAAGTAAATATCACTTGGTTATGTTAAGAGATTAAATGGAACTGGGTCTCTAGTCACTGGCATCTAAAGGGAAGAAGGACACAACTGATGGGGGCTCTGAGTTCATGGCAATAGAGAAAAGAGATTCTGTTTACAACCCCCAACCCTTCAGGGTACCCTAGAAGCCAGACGGGATAGATTAGCAGTCTCATACTGAGAGAGAGCTCAGAACATACTGGCTACAGAAGCTCACCTTCCTGTTGGCATTTACTGTTTAAAAAACAAATTCCTCATAATTCTGTGAGGTATACAGAGCATGCATTATCACACTTGTTTTACACAGGAGGCTGTAAAAGGGAAGTCCAAGGAGGTTTGCTTGGTGTCACAAAGCTAGGAAGTGAAGTGTCAGTCAATAGAGTCCTTGACTTAGAGTCAAGAAGATCTGAATTTGGATCCTACCTTAGATTCAAGACCTGAATTTGGATCCTACCTAAGTTCAAATCCTGCCTTATCTGCTTACTAGCTATATGACCCTGAGCTTAGTCATTTATATATCTCAGTGTCAGTTTCCTCATCTGTAAAACAGGTATAATAATAGTCCCTACCTGCCAAGGTTGTGATAAAGATTGAGTGAATTAACATATGTAAAGCACTTTGCAAACCTTAACAGGCTATATAAAAATATTGGTAACACTGGTGGTACTAATAATAGTAACTTTGGAGGTAGTGTTAGTGGTGGTATTCCAGCCCAGGTTTCCTGACCACAGGTCCAGTGTTTGAATTCCTCTACCATGGGCATGATTTCAGAACTATAGGCTCTCAACAGTAATGCTGGCACTATTGACCCCAGTCTTCCTTTTCCTTTGCACTGGAGGGACATCCACAGGAACACTGGTTCATGGGCTCAGGGGCAGTTGTACGAACTGAAAGGGCAGGAACAAAATTGTAGCAGCAGTAGAACCTAACTATTAATGTAAATGCAGCTCCCTCCTCCTGCCAATGGCTGCGAACAAAGGCTCCACTTGAATGTACTCCCCATTACCACCCATTCCCCTGTCTTCAGGAGACTGGAAGAGCCAGAAAGCAGAACTTTATGATCAGGGTCAGTTTTGAGGATTCTTCTGCCATCAGGATATGTTGTACCTGTTTGACTTCTCATGATATGGAAATGAAGAAGGGCTGCTATTAATTAAGCCATTCCCTTAACGAAAAAGAGGAGTCCCCTGGGTGGAGATCATGGGAACTTTAAGGAACAGTTGTAGTGGTAGTGGTGCTCATAGAAGCATGATGCTAGTATTATGAAAAGAGGCCCATTTGCTGGTTGACTACATCAATGACTGTCAGTAGTTACTTGTGATTCTGAGCTTGCAAGAAGCAGCACTGGTGCAAATATTTAGAAAGAAGTTGGATAAAGAGTTATAGAAGTGATTAGTGAAAAATTTGGCTGGTTCATAACTTGGTCGGTTGAACAGATCGTACTTTTCAGCTCAGTAACCATCTGAGGGAAAGCACAGACTCTGTTGTGAGCGTATAAGGAAAAACTAGTTAGGGAGTGGGGAGTGGACCAAGAGCATCCTCATGTTCTCCTAAACTGTGAGTTCAAAGAATTATCATCATCTTTGTTTCTATGATGGCATTATCATGTCAGGCAAGAACCTCCAGATAGGGTTTTCCCAGCAAGTTGTTTGGAAATAAGGTCAATGGAATGAGGTGGGAGTTTCCATTCTGAGGGGGGGAACCTATAGAGAAGCAGGACAGGAGTGGAAGAGGAAAAGAAAGCTTCATTGCCTTAATTACTTCAAATTTCAGATGGCTTGGAGTCCCTCCAATGGGGGAAAAAAAGGACAGGAGGCCTAAGTATTGATTAATTTAAGGTCTTAGGTAACAATTTTCTTGAATCAGGTTAGGAGATAGGGACTACACTTTTGGCATAAGGCCATACTAAAAAGAATAGTTATGGTGAGAGGTATGAGACCATCTTTCTGGCATGGCAGATAGATGTTTCCCAGGGGCATTGTCTCTATGGGCTTCACCTATGATATATGTAACAGAGGAAAAAAATATTTTCCTCCTTGTCCTAGAGGTGTCTGTGATTCTTTCTCCTCTAGATGTTTTAGGAAGTGGCCCCAGATAATTTCACTTCCCTTCTCTGGACCTCACTATCCTTCTGTGTAACATGAAGGAATTAAACTACAGAATCTCTAAGAAGGATCTATATGTTTATTAGATTCTCTGAGAAAGGGAAAGTTTAGTGCCATCTACTGGCGGCTGAGAAAACAGAAAGAAAACAGAAAATCTCTGCCCCACCCCCACCCCCCCCAACCCCCATCATGGGGTAGACTTTTGACATTACCTGCTGGTTACTGCTGGAAATGTGAGTCGCATATCTGTCCACAAAAGTACCAGTGATCTGATGTATCCCCTGCTGGACTTCTACCTAGAACCGTAAGTAACTGAGGTTATATAAGTCTCTGAAGGCAGGGTTGTTCCCCCACGGGTATTGTTGTCTTCTGTGGGCTCTGATATGAGCCCTATTCATTTTCCTTAAGTTCTAAACAAATCTATTCTTGCTTCTTAGAAGCTGCGTCCTTTTAGGGGAAGCTGGTGATTACATCTTCATACCTAGACCAATCAGACACTGAATGTCCCAGATTATATGGATGGAGTATACAAACCAGAGAAGTGAGAACAGTCTCCAATCTGCTCTATAAGTGTCCCTCTGACACAGTAATTATGATATCTGCAATCAAAATGGACTTTGATAATACAGGCCATACAGTGTCAGTAGTGAAAGAAACTCACAATGTTCTAGGTGTCTCATTTTGGAACTTCTAGGTGTGCCAAGGAGTCATTTAATACTTTGGTTTTAGCTATATTTTATTTGCCTCTTGTAAGGGGAAGATACACAGTATTCCTTTTTAAATGATTTGGCTCAGGTAACACAGGTAGTGAGCAGGGTGTGAGTCTAGGTTCACTGATCTCAGTGCTCATTCCGAAGTCCCTTCCAGCTCTGAGTTTCTGTAAGATTTTGAAATAAATGAATCTTGGGAATATAGTCTGGCAAAGACATGGCAAGAGGTAGTTTGATGGAAGGAGAACTGGCTTCAGAGTCAACAAGATCTGGGTTCGAGTTCTGCCTCTGACATTATTGACCCTAGGACCTGGTCCAAATTTACCCTTTCAGGAACGAAACAATTCTCTTAAGTTGCAGAGATGAAGTTGGACTGCATTAACAGAGGTGGTCTCTTCACTGGGAGTTACCCACTTCCACCCCCCGAGATGATATCACAGATCTGAATCCCCTCCCCCCAATAAAAATGTCAAATCATCTAGGTTAGTTATTTGTGCTCTTAGAAGATTCTCCAAAGGGGAAATATCTTGACACTTGGATGCTTCAGGAACTGGCGTCAGCTTGAAGCAGTTGATGGAAGCAAATTTGTAGTGATCAACAAAGTAAATGGAAACCATAGGAAGCAAGTTAGCTTGTCTTTGCCAAGGATGAGTTAATGATTGTGGAGGAAAAGAAAGAAGGAAAGGAAAGGAAGGAAGGAGTAAATAAAGTAAGAAAGAGAGGAAGGAGGGAGGGGGAAAGAGACAAAGACAGAGAAAGAGAAAGGAAAGAGGGAAGGAGGGAGAGAAGGAAGGAAAGAAGGAAGGAAGAAAAGGAAGAGGAAAGAGGGAGTGAGGAAGGGAGGAAAAGAGGAAGGGAGGAAAAGACAAAAAAAAGAAAGAAAAGAAAGAGGAAGGAAGGGAAGGAGTAAGATAGGAAAGGAGAAGGGAGGAAGGGACAGAGAGTCAAAGAGACAGAGTAAAGAAATGAAGAAAGGAGGGGAAAACAGCATGAGAAAGGGAAGGATAAATGAAGAGAAAGAGAAAGAAGAAAAAGAGAAGGAGAAAAGGAAGGAAAGAGGGAGGGACAGAGAGAGACAAGGACAGAAATCGAGATAGAGAAAGAGGAAGGAAGGAAGGGAAGAAGGAAGGAAGGAGAGAGGGAAGGAAGGAAAGGAGGAAGGAAGAAGAGAGGGATGAGGGTGTGAGAAAGTAAATAAAGGAGTAAGGGAGGGAAAGACAGAGGAAAAGAAAGAGGAAGGAAGGGAAGGAGGGAGAAGGGAAAGAAGTGAGGAAGGGAGGAAGGAACAGAGAGACAGAGACAGAGAAAAGAAATGAAGAAAGGAGGGGAAAACAGAATGAGAAAGGGAAGGATAAATGAAGAGAAAGAAGAAAAAACAGGAGAGAAGGAAAGAAGGAGGGACAGAGAGACAAAGACAGAAATTAAGACAGAGAAAGAGGAAGGAAGGAAGGAAAGAGGAAAAGGGGGAAGAAGGGAGGGAAGGAAGGAAAGAAAGGAGGGAAGAAATAGGGAGAGAAAGGGAGGAAAGGAGGGAGAGGCAGAGGAAAAAAGAAAGAAAAGAAAGAGGAAGAAAGGGATGGAGGGAGGAGGGAGAAAGGGACAGGGAAACAAAAATGAAGAGAAATGAAGGAGGGAGGGAAGGACAAAGTGAAGGAGGGAGGGGAGGACAAATGAAGAGAAAAAAGAAAGAAAACGGAAGGAAGGAAGGAAGGAAGGAAGGAAGGAAGGAAGGAAGGAAGGAAGGAAGGAAGGAAGGAAGGAAGGAAGGAAGGAAGGAAGGAAGGAAGGAAGGAAAAAATAGATGGGTGTAAGGCCCATTTTTGTCCTTCGTTGATTCAACCCTTCAGCGTTAGCTCAGATGAATTCAGCAGAGGGCTGACTCTAGGACTCTTACCTTGCTGTGTTGAGTTACAACCTTTAGAGGGCACCATTGAGCCACACTCGTCACTATTCCAGTAACCAACTCGGGCACAATTTAAAATTATAAGCAAAGTATGTGCCCGTTTGTGTGCGTGTGAGAGAGAGAGTGTGTGTATGTGTGTGTGTGTGTATGTGTGTGTGTGTGTGTGTGTGTGTGTGTGTGTGTGTATGGGGGGAAGGGGGGAGACAGAAAAAAATACCAAGAAGAAAAAACCCAGAAACCTCTAGCCCTGAAATTCAAACTTTTTTTGACAACCTTTCTCTATGTGACAAAACAGCTCTTCAAAAACACAATCTCTTCTCTGGCAGAGTTGAACCTTTCAAGGCTCATTGCAACTCCACCCTAGACCCACCTTGCTGAATGTACTTTAAGGGCAAGCTACAAAGCTGTTTTAAAAACAACTCGTAAGACATATCAGCGTTAGAATCTACAGACTTCATATTGCTGGAGAAAGCAGTTTTAGCCCAAAGTATTGACTATCCCCAGGCCAGAACAAAACAAACGCCTAATTCTGGTTAATACTAATGGGATTCACACACGTCAGAGACAGAATATAACTCCCGGAAAATATTTGGGTCCAATTTTTCCTTCACTCTCCTGCCAAATCCAAAGTCTCAAACTGGGCACTGTCCCTGGAAGCTTTCAACTTGCAAACCAAGTTGTCCAAATCAGTCAAAGCGGGTGGTGCCCTTTTCCTTTGATCCTTTCCAAGCGTTGGGCAAGATTTCTTGTCACTTCCTTTCCTAAAATGTTGTTGGTCAGGTACTGGATGACGCTGTCCCCATCTACTCTAAGTGCCAGAGGACTCAGCCTTTCTGTGGTGGTGGATATAAAATGAGTTCCTAAATCCAGTGCCTTGAAACTGCTCAAGTACTTTGAAGCTTTATTTTTGTGGGGTAGAAGTACCAAGTCGGTGGGTGGGGTGGAGGCAATTAGCTGTTATACGGTGGAAAATAATAGACTCTATTCTGTCTCAGCATACCTGAGGGTGCAAACCAAACTGTACGTCTCTAGGATGTGGCAGGCACTTGGTCACCCTGCCCCACCCTGAAAAAAGCAACTTCAAAAAACCCAGTGAACACTCCAACATAAGTCTTCTTGGATCAAGGGAAAACTCAACAGTTACATGAGGTTGCACTTGTTCTGTGGCTACCTGGGCTTCCCTCCTATCTCCCCACCCCATTGCTGCAGGCTTTACAACAGTTCCTTGGAGTGTCTGATGGTTACTACTATGACCTCAGCAACTACATCCTTCATGGTATCACATTAAGAGACCCTAGAAGACAACTAGTTTATGCCATTTATTTAACAGATGAGGAAACTGAGGCCCATAAGAGGTTAAGTGAGCTGCCCAAGGTTACACAGGTATTAAGTAGTGGAGCCCAGATATGAAAACAGGTTCTGTTACCAATTTCATCCCTGTTTCCAAGCTACCTTAGCAATCTGGGTCTTAACTTTTTTTTGGTGACTAGCTTCCAAAAGGAGGAATAATCAATTTTTACCTTCTAGAGAGTAAAAGGATATCTGTTCTGTGGCCAAATATCTTTTTCACTAATGCCTAAAATTCCACCATCAAGGATTTACTTCTTTTAACTAACCACCTCTAGTTTGCTGTTAAGTTGTTTCAGTCCTGTCTGACTCTCTGTGTCCCCATTTGGGGTTTTCTTGGCAAAGCTCTGGGAGTGGTTTGCCATTTCCTTCTCTAGTTCATTTTTAATAAATGAGGAGACTGAAGCAAACAGGGTAATATGATTTTCCCAATGTCACACAGATAGTAAGTGTCTGAGGCTGGATTTGAACTCAGGTCCCCCAACTCCAAGGCTGGCATTCTACTATCTACTGTATCACATTTTAAAAAATGCGCATATTCTTGAGGAGATACTTATCCTCCAGTCTGTAACATGATAGTGTGATTAAGTTTATTAGTACCTTGCTTCTTTGATAAGATCTCCCAATTATTATTCTGCCACCACCATCATCATTACGTATTTATTTTGTATATATATCATGTGTTTTCTCCTCTGTGAACATGGTTACCCTCCCCAACAGCATGTCAGCTACTTGAGGGCAGTGGCCTGTGCTTAGCATAGTACTTGGCCTCAAGAAGTCAATAAATAAATGCTTGTCCTATTGGTCAAAGCCTAGCTTTATTTCTCCTCTTAAATGTAGGCCCTCAATACATATTTACTCATAATGAGGACCTTCAAGCATCCAATTTACTGAATGAACATTTATTAAGCACCTACTTCTAGCACAGTGGGATTGATTTTGCATTAGAAAATAATTCTGCTGTCAGGAAGTAACAAAATAAGATAACCTCCATATATACATACTATTTTATAAAGTGCTTTTCTTTCCATGATCCTGTGGTATCTCCATGAATTATGTAGTGGCCCATTTTACAGAGAAGGACACTGAGGCTCTGAGAAGGGGTAGATTGTCCAAATCCACACTGCTAGGAGTTGCAGCACTGGAATTCCAAACTCCATTTTTCTTTATTCACTTGACCACATTGTTGAAGATTGGGCACTCACGATGGGGTTATCATTTTCCTTTTACACATTAAAATATCAATTCCTTTTGGGTTTTTTTTGAACAAACCAAAAATACAGGTAACGGTTTGCAGATTTCGGTTTTTTTTTTTTCCCTCTTTTCTTTCAGTTGCTAGTTGTTTATAAAATGTTTTTGCTCCTCACCTTTAAGAAGAAATGTAACACCTTGCTTTGCATTTCACTGTTGTTATGAGTGCTGGGTTGAAATGAACCTCAGGGTTCAGGCTTTGAAAAGATAACTTTCTGTTTCTAAGAATACTCTAAGTAACTCTGAATAAACAAAACATGTAGATCTTATTGGTGAATCCTTGGCTAAGTGTTGGTGAATCAGAATCCCTTTGTTTCTCCCACCTCAAGTATATAGGGCTCCCAGCTTCAAAGAAACCACACTTCTCTGAAAAGTCAAGGGTCTCATTCTGGTTGTTATCAAATGTAAGGTGAGACACGTTCAGAGTAACTGGGCAACCCAAACACGTTGGGATTTGTCTAAAGTGGGCTGATTGACTTACTTGGGCAGTACTCATGCAGTAGTGAGAATAATAATAACTCTTATACAGTGCTTACCATGTGCCAGACACTGTACTAAGGACTTCACAATTATTGTCATATTTGATTCTCCCAGCAACCCTAGGAAGTAGTATTATCATCATTTTACAGATGAGGAAATTGAGGCAGCCTCTTGGGGAAGTCATACAAATCATACAAGCTAGTTGGTATCTGAGGTCACATTTGAACTCAAGTCTTTCTAACTCCAGGTCCAGCACTCTATCCACTGAGCCATCCCCCTGCTTCATTAGAAGGAAACTTGGGGTGACTTTGGGCACAACTGGAGCTTTTGCAAACTAAAAACCTTATTCTTTCTCCCAGTCACTGTCCATCCAGCCACGTGAGTATGATAGAAGGAACAAAGGACATGGGACCTAGAAAAACGATGTCTTTGTTGGGAAGCAGGAATGGGGAGGAGATGATAACTGTCTTCAAGTATTTGAAAGATTGTCATGTAGAAGAAGGCTTAGCTTCAATCCTGGTGTTTCTATTGTTGTTTTAGAGGTCAGAACTAGGAACAATGACAGGTCAGCAGATTTCGGCCTGATATAAGGGAAAATTTGCCAATAATTGGATGTGTTAAAAAAAACAAACAAACTTCCTCACCATTGGGGGTCTTTGAGCAGAATCTGGATGATTTGGGTATTTGATAAGACTCATCACCAGGCATAGATTGCACTAGCTCACTTTTGAGGTCCTTCCAACTTTGAGATTCTACCATTGCTTCCATAGATGTAGACTCACAAGAACTGGAATCAGCTGTCACTCTAATATTTTTAACAGCATGGTGCCGCAGAGAGTGCTGGTTCTGTTCTGGTTCTGGGTTCAAATCCCAGCTCTGCAATTTATTACCATGTGACCTTGGGAAGCCATCTTAACCTCTCTGTCCAGGGCCTTAGTTTCCTCATCTGTAAAACAAGAGAGTAGGAGGAGATGAATTTTAAGGTCCCTTCCAGCTCTAGCTGTATTATAAGGTAATTCCCACCTATGAAATAGTCTCTCTCAGAGGAAGAGGGAGTGAATGAGGACCAGGCAGACTATTCAGATACACACTTCAGACAGAGCTTTAGTAATGACTTTCTCTTTCCTTGCTTTTCAATGAAGCAGAGATGACTCTAATGCAAAGCGATGTCATTACTCTAAAGGCATATAATTTTAACTAGTCATTATGATTTTCATTTACCCCAGAGCATGGCTTCTTTTGACCTCCTGGGACGAGAACCAATGTTGTAGAACTGGTCTAGCTGATCAGTTAGGGCTTCCAAATATCCTTTGTGCCTAGAAGCCCTGAGGTTCTGTGGGTCTGGAAGCAAGCTTAAAGTAGCACCCAACCAAGAAAATCAGGAAAGCCAGGCAGAGGAGAAGGAGCGAAAGACTTGGGGGAGGGGCCCTGGCAAGACTTAGCATAGAATGATTTCATCCCTGCTGTTGAATCTGTTGGATTAGAGCCTTGGCAGCCAACCACTAGGCTATTAGCAACAATTAATGGCATCTAATTGCTCTTTCCTTTGTATTTTATTTAGTAACTGGGTTCAGCCCAGGAAACTCCAGCTTCCAGTCCTCGAGTGTTTTGACTCGGGAACCGTAAATTGACTGATTTCTTGGACAAACATAGTCTTGAGGAATGTTTCTCTCTACACAATGGCTGAGCTATGTGAATGTCATGGTTCCTCATTCAGACCTTGGTATGCTTTTCCCCTTCCTAAAGACGTCAGTCTACTTAAAATAAATATTCCCTTTGGTTTTTGTGGCCCTTTTGTTGGGTTTGCTCCACATTTCTCCCTGGGATTTAGAAGGCAGAAGACAAGAGATGGGGAACAGTGATTACTACACAGAGTAGGATAGAGGGAGGAGAAGAGGGATAAAAACTTCAAAACTGAAAGTGCAAGGAAGTTAGCCAGATTTGGTGGCATCTAAAAATCAGACTTTATTATATAGGCTGTTCTTTTATTACAGGGTTTTCTACACATCTTTATCTATAGCTCTCTGTGTCTCTTTCTATATGTCTTTGTGTGTGTATACATACATACATACATATGTATATATACATATACATTCCAGTAGAAATTCTAATTCTTGTTTATTGGTTATTTTTTACAGATATTACATGTAATGACAATCCTGCTTTGGAATGTAGAATGCAGCAATTACTGTTCCATTTTGGGGGGTTTGCAAACAAATTCTGGTTAGAAAATACACTTTGGGTTAGTCCCAAAAACTTGATTTTGAAAAAGTTCAATATTTCAAAAGGAAGCTCTGACTTTAGGCACATGGCCACTGAAAAGAGAGGGAATTACCCTTGCCAGATAATTTCTCTTATACAAAGAATTACATATATAGGTGATGAATAGCTTATACACATGTTAGTTGGATTAAGCAAACCTAAAGAAAGAAGGCCCTCTATTTCACTGGGCAGAAAAAAGACTAACATGGGAGAAACCTGAGTTCTAATGCTAGTTTGCTCATGTACTTAAACACAGTGTAATCTTGGACTAGGCTTTTGGCTTCTTGTGCCTCTATTTCCTTATCTATAAGATGGCTATTATGAAGAGCAGGTTCTTATAAAGCCTCGGCTAATATAAAGTGTTACTGAAAAGGATACAGGATAAGGGCCTTTTAGAGAGATACTGGTTTTCCCCTCGTCCTTCTACCAATTTATATGTGTTTTCTCAAGGAAATTAATTCATTGAATTCAGCTGGGGGAGGGGGAGAGGGAAGGGAAGCCATCTGACTTGGGATAAAGAATTTGATTAGATTGTGTTGGAAAACGGGACTTTAGAGGACTGATACCTATAAATACTATTGAAATAATAATTCTTGCTTCTTAGCTGTTCTTACACTTAGAGGGTATAATAATAGTGAAATCAGGCATGACTCATGACAGGCATGAGGCCCTCTGAACCTCAATTTCCCCATCTGTAGTGGGGGAAGGATATTTTTCTTGCCCTATAAACTGTAAGATCTTTGGGACTTAACCATGTTTGGCACATAAGTAGATACTTAATAAATTCCTGCTGATTGACTGATTTCTTAGGGAAGATGAAGAAAGGCAACTAGCAAAAAAAATACTAGTTTCATATTCAGAGAATCTGAATTCAAATTTAATTTAAACACATTCAAAAATTGACTCTGTTGCTTATTACCTTATGGTCTTGGGCAAGTTATGTATTTCTTTGAGTCTCAGTTTCCTGATCTGTTGAATTTCTAGATTTCTGATCTTGTGATTTCCAAGGCTCCTTCCAGCTGTAAGTACTAGGTATGAGTAGATGTTGAAGGATTTATCCATCAATTTAAATCCTGGGTTTTGAATCCCTGGGTACTGTGAACTTGAGAGAGAAGTGAGATTGAAAAAAGAATAAAATGAATTATTGAAAATATTCAGGGTAGGGTAGAAAAAGCATGTAGAAATGATGATATGGAGATGACAAGAAAAAGCAGGGTCCTGGGTTGAAAGGGAAACAACACCCATGGAGTTGTTAGGGAAACATAGAGTCTTAGGGGATGAGACTGAATGCAAAATTTAGGTATCATGCTGTGGAGTAAAGTATTAGAAGATTCCTAATAAGGGAAACGACTTGGGTCTTTTGGAGCTGACAAAGATTTCCTAGTCCTAATAACAGAACCTACCAGTTACCCAGAATACTCTAGGGAAGGGCCCTTTTTGCCCTATGTTTTGTTTATTCTTTCCTGATTATGTTATGCAATCTCAAGAACCAAATATATGTTGAACATACTATTGTCTTTCTTAAGTGCTGTAAGGCATCCAAAAAAGTATAAGGCATAGGCCCTTCCTTCAAGGAACTTGCAGTCTAGCCAGGTCATGAATGCAGGATCCAATGGGCTCTTTTTCAGAAATTGAAATCTCCTCCTTCATGTGTTTTGCTGACCCACAGTACACCCTGGCCTTGCAGTACCTGGTAACCAGCAACAACCACACACCTGTTTGGTCTTGTCTCTTAATAGCTTCAGTTAAATTGGTGATAAGTAGACATGGAGCTGTATGCAAGTAGCAGCAGGTCCTGGGTGCCCCTCCATTCTCATAAACACTCAAGTTTCAATGCAAAGTCACTGACTACATCTAAATCTAGGAATCCTGGGAACTCATTATAAAGATTTCATGTCCATTATGCTACAATTCTCTGTTCTGAGACCCTTCAAACCCCTTCCTAAGTAATTGCCCCACCTTGCTTTAAAAAAAAGCCTCTGCCCCACCCCATTTTTTTTCACCCTTTTGTGTGTTTGGAGAATAATTCTATCCTCCTGTTTCTGATTCATTTATGCTGAAGTCAAGAGAGGACTGTTTTGTCAAAGCTGACTGATGCCCAGAACACGTCTTTGTGCCTCTACCCACCTCCTTTCTTCAAAAACAGGAAATCACATTATGCCAGTATAAACCAACCCCAATACCCAGGGGTTTGGGTTTCATTAGAGTTCAAAAAGTGAGTTTAAGACTTGGCAAGATGGTTCTAGTTAAATTCATGCGGACATTTTCCTTTGCTTTATCTCAACTGTCTATATTACTTCTTGTAGCTCTTTTTTGACTTCTGACTTAAGACCCCTCCATGAAACTTTATAGAAAGGACAAGTGCTTAATTTTAAGTGAACGAATGAACTAAGGATTATTGTTCTTCTTCATTCTTTCTCTTTGCCCTTTCCCCCCTTTATTGATACAACAAAATATATTATTTTGAAAGACTTTTCAACATCTTCCATTCGTCTTCACCTCTCCCCCAAAAAGGACATCCAATGCAACTTCAGGAGTTACTAGGGAACTGTATAGCATGACCAATATACCATGATTGGATTGGGACCCATAGCATTGATGACTTAAGCCAAGGGAATTTGAACTCCTGGGGCACAGGGGAAAAGTTAAAAAAAAAAAATCAACCCTCCACTTTGTTTCTGACCTTCAGCAAACCTCTTAGATTCTTGGTAATGACAAGGAGCTGTTAAGATTAATGCAGAGGTACCAGCCTCTCTGGAACCAAGATACTGAAGAAATAACCAAAACTGTCTTGGGACAGTCACTGAAATCACATTTTTAAAAAAGTAAAATCACATCTGATGCAACATAAACCTATAGCTGGGTTAAGAACAATAATGGTTCTCAGGCTATGGAATCCAATGGGAAACCTTCTATAGTATCCCACATCCTGAGAATCTGGCTTGGATATTTTATAGAGTGACTAATATCCTACAGGGATAGTTCAGGTCCCAGAAACTGCTCCAAGGTCAGCAGCACCATCCATTCTCTCAGGGGCTTTGGAATATATGTCATTTCCATTGGAACAGACTAGACTGCATTTGTTTTAGGCCTTGACTTTCTTCCTCACCCTTACACCCACGACATAGTCATCATGATTTATACTCCTTTTCATATTTTCCTTTGGGAGATTCCAGAGCATCTTAAAATCAAGGAACTCTGCCCTGATCAGATAACATTTGGAACATTATGTTTGGTTCTGGGTGCCACATTTTAGGGAGGACATAAACCAGTTGGAGCACATCCAGAGAAAGCCTATCAGAGTGGGTATTAAAGACCAAACCACATGGTGTCAGTTGAAGGAACTAAGATTTTCATGGGAAGTGAAGACTTAGGCATATCTTCATTGACTGAAACTATTTTAGGGTCTGTCATATAGAAGAGAGTTTAGACTTGCTTTCCTTAGACACAGAGGGGGAGCAACAGAATGGGAAGGTGGCAGATGGGCAAATTTAGGCTGGATGCAAGGAAATATTTCCCAACAAATAAAGTTGTCCAAAAATGGAATCTGTTGATTTTGGAACTTGTAGATTCCCCATTACAAAAAGTTTTCAGGCTCGATGATTTGTTGTTGGGAATGTTGTAAAAAGTATATTCTGATCTCCTTTTTAATGCTATATTTCTGTGATTTCCTGATTCAGTGCCACCTGGCTGCTGACCTTGGAGCAGTTTCTGGGACCTGAACTATCCCTGTAGGATATTAGTCACTCTATAAAATATCCAAGCCAGATTCTCAGGATGTGGGATACTATAGAAGGTTTCCCATTGGATTCCATAGCCTGAGAACCATTATTGTTCTTAACCCAGCTATAGGTTTATGTTGCATCAGATGTGATTTTACTTTTTTAAAAATGTGATTTCAGTGACTGTCCCAAGACATGGGGGAGAGGTGAAGACGAATGGAAGATGTTGTAATGCTAAGATGGAGTGTGGGGATTCAAGAGCCTGGATTTCAAGAAGGAAGATCCTTGATTTCTAAGACCCTGCATTCTTGCTTATAGTCATGTCATGCTAGAATTTATATTAATAATATCTGGCATTCAAAAAAATACTTTATTCTTTCATTTGAGACTCGCAACAACTCCCAGAGAGGTGAAGTGATTTGCTTAACCAATATCTCATCAATACGAATTTTCAAAGATAAGATTTGGATAAAATCTCTAAACTCCTAGTCCAGTGCTCTTTAACATACTAAGTACTTGATAAAAGTTATAAAAATAATAGCTTTGAAAGACTTTGGAACTCTAATCAACATAAGAACCAACAAGTTCCAGAGGATTCATGGTGGAATATGCCATCCATCTCTAGTTAGAAATGATGTCTTTGGAGTGTAAATTGAAATTAATATACATATATATGTATACAAACACATATATACATGCACATATATGAATGCATACATATGTATAAATACACATATGCACATATTTATGTTTTGGAGCAGGACTAATATGGGAATTAGTTTTGCTTGACTATATATTTGTAATGGGTTTTATTTTTCTTTCTCAAAGGATGGGGAAGGCGAAGTGTGTGGGAGAGAATTTGGAACTACAAATAAAATAAAATTGAATTAAACAAATAAAAATTAGTTGAATTAGCCTAGTCAGCTTTGATGATCTTCAAACAGGGTTTACTGTATATGTAATATCTCATTTGGTTATTGGAAGGAAAGAACTTTGTAAATTTATAAAGTATTATTTGCCTCGTAGCAGCTTTCTGTTCCATTATTTACTGGGCATATCATTAAATGACCCCCAGGTTCCTAAGTATCCAAGGCCCCTGAATTACTGATTCTGGCTAGGTGTCTTCAGATTGCTGTGCTACACTCATAGAATCAGGAAGGGGGAAGTGCTGACTTGAAATCAGAGGACTGCAGTGGGTTCAAATCCCAGCTCTGTCAGCTTTATGACCTGAACAAGTCACTTTACTGGTCCTTAATTTCCTCATCTCTCAAATGAAGGATTAGATAGCCTAAAAGACTGCTTCCAGCTCTAAGTCTTTGATCCTATGAACTTTAGAACTGGAAAGATTTTAGAATTCACCAAGTCCCTCCCTTTTACAGATAAAGAAATTGAAACCAAGAGAGTGACTTTCTCAAGGTAACACAGCTACTCAGGGGCAACGGAATTAGAGTTCCATCCTCTGGCTCCCTCCCACCCTAATGTGGTTTTACTCACACAGGAGTCATAGGCTGGATTCAGTCCTATGCCCTTGCCCTGAAGTTGACTCTGGTGATGATGTGACGTGGATGAGAGCATGTTAAGCATAAGTCACTTTTCTGGGAGCAGTAAGAGCAGCTGTCTTTTCTGAATGAAGGGCCCAGCACTGCAGCAGATGGAGAGAAATTGAGGGGGTGGGGAGGGCAAGGGGGAAAGGGGAACAGAAAAGTAAATCCAGAAGAACTTTTAGATAAAATTCTCTCCCCTGCAGGCCTGGCTAAGGGTTGATAAGAGATCTTGAGATGTAAAAGGAGCCGTCTGCCTCTGCTTCCTTGCAAAACCATGACTCAGGAATATTGTTCACATCCTCAGGATGGTACTGAAGCTAAAAATATACTAGAAAAAATGCAGCCCAAGAAAGGGGTGGGGGGGGAGTGTTTTGAGAAGGAGTCTAAGAGAGTTGAAAGGAAGGAGCCCAAGAGAGAGGAGTAAAACGGGAAAGGGAAAAGGGAGATGTGGGTAGAGAGAAAAGAATAGGCAGGAATATAGGGAGGAGAGAGATAGAAAATTCAAGAGAGAGACTGGGCGAAAGGCTGAAATGAAGTGAGAAAAAGAAAAAAGAGGAAGGAAAAAGATGGGGAAGAATACAAGAAATGAGAGCAGTGGAGAGAAGGAAATATAGAGGAATGTAGAAGATGTGATTAGCCACTGAAACTGGGTAGAATTTAAATGGAACGAGGGAAGAAGAGAAATTAATATATTTTCCCTAAGCTGCCCAGGCAGGCATCTCTCTTTAGGTGGGCGGCCCCCAGTGGTCAGTGCTTGGCCCACTAATCTCTCTCTCTAACAAAGAGTAGCCATAGTGACTTTAACTACTTAGACCTCTAACTCTTAAGTTCTCACTCAGCTCCAGTACATCACCTGGAGTGTGGTACTATGGAATGGCACCTGGATTTGGAGTTACACTTCTCCTCTCTGGATCTCAGTTTTCAAACTTGAGATTTGGACTAGATGTCTTCTCAAGTTTCTTCTGGCTCTAACTACAATCCTTTGATCTGAGTTCTAAGCCCAGATACCTGTGTGTTCTTGGGAAAGTCTCTTGGGGTCTCAGTTTCTTCAATTAAAAAATAAAAGGGTTGGACTAGATTCTAAGTCTAATTCGAAGTCGATGACTTAGAATAACCGTATGACCTCCAACTCTCATTTAACAAAGCTTTATTATATCACTCTTTTGTTCAGAACACTGAGTTAGGTCCTGGAGAAAGTATTGAGTTAATTGTAAGATGTGCTGCGTGCCATAATGGCGTGGAGTTTACTCTCTTGCTGTTCAATCATTTTAGTTGTGTCTGATTCTTTGTGATCTCATTTGGGGTTTTCTTAGCAAAGATACAGGAGTGATTGGCCATTTTCTTCTCCAACTCATTTTACAGATAAGGAAACTGAGGCAAACAGAGTAAAGTGACTCATCCAGAGTCACACAGTTAGTGTCTGAGGCTCTATCCACTGTACCATCTAGCCAGTCTCTAGTTGAAGGCAAAAAACATCGATGTAAATCTTACATTTTTAGTGCATTATAGAAGTTTAAAGTTTAAATACTTAAAGTATTACATGAGACCTGAAAGGAAAGGAAATCTTGAATGTACCACTCTCACTTTAAGCTTAACATATTGAATATAAATATCATCATTTTCCAGCCCCAAATAAGCTTCCTCTCTTACTTTCCTCATTTCTATCAACAATCAAATGATATTATATTAATAAAGCACACAGCACAGTGCCTGGCACCTAGTGAGCACCTAATAAATGTTTGTTCCCTTTCCTTTTCTTCTCCCTACTAATGACACCATCATTCTCCCTTGCTTGGGATGGAAACCCCAAATCTACCAAGGTCAAGTTCAAAGGTGGATGGACAAATCCTCCATAAAGTCAAATTTTGGTCATGATCAGAGAAATCTTTAGGAGTGAGGTTAGGTAGGGTTACCAGGCTTCTTCCTCCTTTCCCCCATCATGTGCTTTCTCCTTAACCCTCAAATCCATTCTTCATTAGTCACTAAGCCCTGTGGATTTGCCCTTTGAAACATCCCTCAGATTCAGCCCTAGCCATCTATTCTAGCTCTTGCTGCTCTTTTCTAGGCCTTTGTTGCCTTCTGTCTAGATTGTTTTCATGACCTTCTAGCCAGTCCCTCCACCTCCAGTGTCTGCCCGTTCGTTCTGCCAGTCTTCTTAAACATTGATTTCTTCTTGGTACCCCCTGTTTAGGATCCTTCAGCGTCTTCTGATGTATCCAGACCAAGTGTGTATCAAACTTCTTGCACAAAGCCCTCCACAGTCTCCCCCAATTTACCTAATTTCATCTCCTATTGTTCTGAACTGCAACTTCTCTCCAGTTAGCCTGTATCCTTCCTTACATCCACCACTTCTCATTCTTTGCTCATGCCTTCGGTCCTTCCTTCTCTCTCCCCTGCCAAAATTTTTCTTCCTTCATTTCCAACTATATAAATCCCATCTCCTCCCCATGGCTCACTTCAACTGCCATCTCCTCTTCTAAGCCTTCCCTAAGTATTCTGATCCACACTCCTTTCTCTGATTTGTATTTCCTACAATCTGGTCCATATATAGCATACAACTTAATATTTGATTATGCAATGATCCATATTTGGTTCTAGTTGTTTCATGTATATGTGTTTTGTCTCCTGAGAAGATGTAAGCTCTTCTCTAGTTGTCTGGGTTTTAATGGTTCAGAGTGATTATAAATAGCAATTGTTTCTGTTTTGACTAGAAACTCTGAGGATCTTCCCCTCCCAGATTGATTCTTTTATGAAGGCAAACTAGGCCATCTTTGGCCTCAGTTCTTACCTAATCTTTACTTACTGTATGGGTATTACCTCAGACAAACTGAGACCTGGGAAAGACCTTAGCTGAAAAAGGTCAAAAGCATCCTGGCACGTTGCCAATCATCCTGACCTGTGTCTTGCCACTGGACTCCAACGGCTGTGAAGGAGAGGGTGAGACTGATGACTTTGGACAGCTCTGCCTCAGTTAAATGCAATTTACTTGCAAGTCATGACATCACCCTCTGATTTCTCTGATCATAGGAAAAGTTGTACTTTATGGAAGATTTCTCCATCCACCCTTGAACCTTCCTTGGGTAAATTCCATTCCAAGTGAGGGAGAATGGTAGTGTCATGTGTAGGGAGAAGGAAAGGAAGGGGAACAAATGTTTATTAAGTGCTCACTATGTGCCAGGCACTGTGCTGTGTGCTCTACTAGTATTATCTCATTTGATCATTGATAGAAATGAGGTAAGTAGGAGAGGAAGTTTATTTGGGGATGGAAAATGATGATCTTTACATTCAATAGATTAATCTTAAAAGGAGAGTGAGATATCATCAAGACAGTCATTGGTCCTCTTCGAGAAAGAAGGACAAACAGCAATAAGCTCTTCTTCATCAAATGACACATATTTCTTTTTCCCTCTTGCCTGAGTGCTGATCACTTAGTAAGGACTGACTAAGTAGGTGATGATTTTGACTAATGTGGAAATATGTTTAATATAATCCTACAGGTATGAGCTATGTCATTATCTTGGGGAGGGGAAAAGGGAAGGAGGGAGGAAGAAAAAAATTTGGAACTCAAAATCCTGTACATGTGAATGTTGAAAACTATCTTTACCTATAATTAGAAAAAATAAAATACTATTAAGGGGGAACAATGTGATGATTTGACTTATTTCGACACAGAGGGTCGATGACAGGGCTGTCATTCCATCTCAAGTAGCCTAATTTTCAAATGTAGCCCAGAACTTATATATCTTTGTCTTTGTGATTAACCTAGGGTCCAGCTTTAGTATTCTTCATCCTTACTCCATTGTTAAGACCAGAAGATCTGCCTTCTCTCAGAAGTGAACAAGAGACCTTCATTATAAATCCCAGATGACTCTGTTAGCATCTACATTAAAGGTGGCTCCACCCTCCCTGTCACCCCCACCCCCTGCCATGAGACAGATTGGAGAATAGCAAACAAAAAAGAAAAAAAGCAATGATTCTGCTAACAGAGCAAGTCTCATCTCTGGGTCTATTTCCTCTTTTGTCTCCTGTCTCAGAGGGTGGTTGTCTGATGCTGCATGCGACTAAAGGAGGCTCAGTAAAGGAGGTCTGGAAGGATCTTGGAGATTCAAGCTGAAATGATTTGGAGTCTTGGAGCCAGGTTCAAGGGTGAATGAACAAATACTCCATAAAGTAAAACTTTTGTTACAATCAGAGCAACCTTTAGGAGTTGGATTAGGGTTAACAGGCTTCTACCCCCTTTCCCCCATCATTAGACCTTTGAGCTTTTTATTCATCCTTAAGTTCTCTATGTATTTATTAGGATAGACCCTCTCCCTTATTTCTTAATGGTCTCTTTTCTCCTTCTTTTATCTCTTTTTGCTTTTTCCTCCCCTGCCCATCCATCCCCTGCTTTTCTCTAATTTGAGGGCCTGTCCACTGTGGGAAATTAAAAATAAACAATCATTAAGGACTTCTTCTTAACTTCTTATTTTTTTCCTCTATTTGAAAGCTCAGATTCCATTTACCAACTTTATTTTTTTTACCATAAAACAAAAACACAAGATGCCATATTATATTCACAGGTCCATAAGATCTGAGTTTCCTGCTAACTTGGGGAAGGCATTGAAAACCAGCTTTGTTTCCTTTCACAGAATCACCAAATCTCTGAACTGGAAAGGAATATACAGGTATTCTAAGCCTACTTGCATTTGACTAAAAATCTTTTCTTTTTTAAAATATTTATTTATTTATTTTTAGTTTACAACATTCAGTTCCACAAACTTTTGAGTTCCAAATTGTCTCCCCCCTCCTTTCCATTCCCTTTCCCCAAGATGGCATGCAATCTGATATAGGCTCTACATATACATTCACATTAGACAGATTTTCACATTAGTCATGTTGCAAAGAAGATTTATAACCAATGGAATGAACCACGAGAAAGAAGAAGAAACAAAACAGAGTTAGCAAATGGTATGCTTCAATCTGCATTCAGACTCGGTCATTCTTTCTCTGGATGAAGACAGCATTTTCCATCATGAGCCTTTTGGAGTTGTTCTGAGAACCTTGCATTGGTGAGAAGAGCCAAGTCTATCAAAGTTTGTCATCACACAGTGTGGCTGTAACTGTGTCTAAGAATCTTTTCTAGAGCATCCTTGAAAAATGCTCATCCACTTGGAGTCTTTTACAACCTCAGTCACCACCATCCTTATTATTTGGATACTTCTTTCTCTCTCCCCTCACCTCCCTGCTTCCTCACGTGATCTGACCTTCTGTTCAATAAGTACTTTTCCAGCTGAGATATGGAGGAAAGATTCTCAGTCCAGTCAGCCATCTCTTCTTTAGGCACGTGGATGGAGCTTGTTTCAATTATCACCTTTTGGATATGGGTCAGTCTGATTTGCCACACTTAAATAAATGTCATTTCCATCCTTCTGGCTTTCATTCCATGTTTCTTTGTCCTGTCAAAATCAGGGGAGAGGAAGCTAGTCAATTTATTTCCCATGTCTGGGGAGGGTGCCTGGAAATAAGAGGCAGGAAAATTTGCCCTTGGCATTTTGGCACGTGTTAAATCTCAATGTGTTTTATTTTTCTCCCCTCGATACAAATGATATCTCTTCTCCCTCCCCACCCCCACACACATCACTTTGAGGAAATTTTCTCAGAAGAACCATGTTGACTGAGCTGACTTTATGCCCATATCGCAATAAATTCAGCACCTACTATGTGTCAACCACTGTGCTGGGCACTATAGGAGGTACAATAAGATAGAACCTTGACCTTTTTGAGAATTTATAATCTTATTGGAGAAATAGTACTTTCACACACAAAAAATAATTCCTTTTCCTAGTCTTCTCTCATGCCCAAGGTTCTTGAGATTTAGTCAGGAAAGAGGAAAGGAGCCAGACCCTTCCCTCCTTCAAGATTTCTGCTATGCATTTGAAGTCTGTCATACCTCCAGGAACTGGCCCCCTGAGTCTAGCATCTGTATGTTCTTAGATTTCTGTCTGGATTCCTTTGGCTTGCTTCTGGAATCACTTATCAGCAACAAACAGACCAGAGCATTTGCTTCCATATCTTCCACTTCAGCCCCCTCTGGCTTTCCACCCATAAACATTGTCAAACCCAAGATCAGAGAATTGCTCCAGAAGACAAGGTGGATTGACTTTCAGGTGGTGCAACCCATTTCTGTCTCAGTCTGAGACACTCAGGGATGGCTGGTGCTATTCTGGCTTGGAGAAAAGAACTCCCTTTTTGAATTTAGTTCTCTAATTCCTTAGCCAGAAGGATCTAAGAGCTTAAAAGAATCTTAGACATAATTTAAAAGTTCCTAACTGTAGGGCTAAAGTCCATGGCTGTGTAGATGCTCATCCCAAAATTAGCATGGCCCTCATATTCAGAACAGACCTTATGGATAGTCTTTGAAAGTATTCTGTGTTTTGGAGCTCCCTACTTAAATCATCACTGTATTAGGGCATCTGCATTATTCAAGTTCAGGGACCTTCAGAATTCTGGAATCTAAAGACCAGAACGATTTTAGAGCAGGACTGTTCACTTCTTAAGCTAAAGTTCTATTGGGATCTTCCTTGTAAGTCAATTTTACACAATAATAGTTGAAGCTTACCTTTAGTGTTTTTTTTGTCAATTCTCTTTCAGTCCCCTCTCTCATCTTACCTTTGCCTAATGCTTGGTCTTCTCATACCGCTCTCCTGGCTTCGGAGGTACTCCCAACACAGTACCCCATAGCGGCTAATTCTCCTTACAAAACTCTCTATATTTTGAGCTTTGTCCTCCTTTCTTTCCCTTTCTCTCTGGTCCAGGTCTTCTTGTCCTTTATCACATTCCATTAGGACTCTTCACTATTGTTGTTTTTATGGTGATAACTTGGGGTACTCATTGTAGGACCATGGATCACCCTGAAAATTCCACAATATAAACAGAGGAGCTCTCTACATATATATGGGGAATTCCCTATCCAGACCCAGTAGTTATTTAAGAGCAGCCCTGGGATAGTTTCATCTTGGTATACCTGGCATGTGCTTTGCTCCTTCCTGCAACTCCAAATGCTTCTGGGTTCTGCTATCTTCTTACTCCTGTCTCATCTTATACAAGCCACCAGTGTCTGAAGCAGTGGACATGCTTGCAGCCTATAGAAACTACATAGAACTTTTTCCACATTAGTGAATTAATCAATCGATAAAGCTTTTGTTCAGGGTTTCCATGCTAGCTATCAAAAGTTTAAACACAAAAGTGAAAATGGTTACTGCCATCAAAAAGACAACATATACATATATAAGCCTATGCAAAATATAGAGTATTGGGTCAGGGTAGGGAAAAAAGAAAGGCACTAGTAGCTGGGGCCATCAGTATAGACCTCACATAGAAAGAGGTACAGAAGCCAGTTTTGAAGGGAACTAGGTATTCAAAAGAGAGAGACAAGGAGGATTGGCAAGGACAAGTTAAAGACGTAAATGGGAAATGGAATGTCATGTGTGGAGAATAGTAAGAGGGACAGTTTGACTGGACTGTATCATGTGTGATGCAGAATAATATATAATAAATCCGAAAAGGTAAGTTTAGTGTCTAATTGGGAAGGGTTTAAAATGGCAAGGGAAGAAAAGTGAGGACATACAAGGGCTAGAGATGAATCCAAAGGCTATACTTTCAACCCAACTAGAAAATGTCCTAAAAATCACTGAAAACATAACAAAATTAAAATCAGAAGACAATTCCAGATGTATGTCTGCTGAGGCCATGGAGCTCAGGAACTTAAACTCATTTATCATCCCAGATATACCAAGCCCTGTTTACATATGCTAGGTAGTAGCAGACATGTTTCTAGATTTACGTGGGCCTTCCCTGTCCACTTAGAAGTTAAGGGCCATTTCAGATGTACCCCATTGGATTAACAATCAAGAAAACTTCTTGAGAAGAGGTCAGTCACATAAGTGGAACAGTGATTCTACATTTAGGCCACACACCTTAATTTATTACTTGTTACAAATCCAGTTATATGAAGGCTAGTTGCTTAGCATTAGTAGTAGTTAATGACCCAATCTAGAGAGAAGTGAGGACTAATTTTTTGGTTTTCTGGGCTGGTAGTAAAAATGAAGCAATCCATTTTTCTTATAAAGAGTAGTTTTTGCTAATTCTAGCTATTGATAGTAGTAGCTTTTCAATATAAAGCTGATGTCAAAACACCTCCTCATGTCACTTTCATGTTACTGTTTCCAAACCATCCCATTGTCACTCTGGCAATCAAACTTGTCTCTCCCTCCTCCAAACCAGACACTATCCTAAGAACCACTATGGAGGCAAATAGATGAGCTTTTGTCTTAACTTACACAGAACCAGGCCTCCACATCATCTTGGCCATCACCTTTACCAAACCATGCCATTGGTGGGGTACATTGTCCCTCTACCTTTTCCAGATCAATACCAGCAGGTATTGTCTTACTTGCTAGTTCCTGGCATCACATATTAAGGGCTGGGCTTTAACAAATGTTCTGTCTTCTCTCTTCCCCACTCCTCCTCTCCCTTCCCCTGCCTTCTTCTCCTCTCTTCTCTCCTCTCCTTTCTTCTCCCTCCTCTTCCTCTTTCTTCTTCTTCTTCTTCTCCTTCTCCTCCTTCTCCTTCTCTCTCTCTTCTTCTCTTTCTCTCTCTCTGTCTCTCTCTCTCTCCGTAACTTCTGTCTTTCTAGGTGACCTTTCTTAGGCATCACTTGCCCTTTGCTCTTCAACATACAGGGTCGTGTCTGGGTGAGTCGATGTTTCTGTGTATAGTGCCTAGGGAAGAGGGAGAAGAAAGTTTGTGAGGTGGGGAGGGGTTTGTACCAGCTGTGAGTATAATCCCAGCATTCCTTGTTTTTATATCCAAAGTTAGATGACCTTTTAAAAAACAATTCATTTGCAACTGACAGTTCCCAGAGCACCTAATTCACTACTGATGTTTTATATATTAAAATAAAAGCCTATAAATAGACAATGGATCTTGCGTCAAGAAATGACAAGTGCACAGAAACAATCTCACAAACAAGCTTTTCTCTTGGGCTTCACACTGTTTTGCTCAGGCACTGCAGGCGTCTCACAGATCGTGGGTGTTTAGGCAGATCTGCTGCACCAGCTCTTCTGAAAGCATCAGCGGTATCTGAGGGTTTAGGGTGATGGTAGTGGCTTTGTTTCATCACAGGTCTTTAGCTTTATCAAGGCTGGTAAAATTCATAGCTACATCTTCTGTTTTTTTCCCCTCAATGAAAGTAGCTTATATAAATGAATATCTAATGTTCTTTATAGAAAAGGAAAAGAAAACACACATACATACACATGATCATTTTCTTTTGATATCAGGAGAGATCTGATTCTTACTTAAAAACCTTCTGTGGATCCCTTTTGCCTACTATTTTGGAATTAAACTCAGGCTAAACATACAAAGACCTTTACAAACACACAGGCACCTAACCAGAAAACTATTCTCTTATTCATAAACGCATACAACCCTTTCCAGCACAACTGTGTTCATGGAACAGTCTTACTAATCTCTAACCTTTTCTAATCAAACACAAATCACTATGGACCGAAAACACTGAGACTGGTTGCCACCAACAGAGTCTCACATATAAACCTGCCACCAGAATGACATATGCTCTGGGCCTCACCAGTAAATAGAAACTCATTTACCCTCCGCTCAGTATACACATAGAACAACCCACCAACCCAGTCTGATACAAACACACACCTACACACTGCTCAGAACAGGCAATGTGTGGCCTTCTCCACCAACTGAGTCCTTCACATACACCCTTCTTTACTACCCTTGCTCGGTGCCCACAAACCACATAGCTCCACACCTGCAGGTGGTGATTTGCATGGTGTAGCCTCTCCCATGAGGCTTTGCCCAACTAGGTTTCCTTTCTGAAGTTGGGAAATGAGCAACTTGCCTTTAAAAAGGGAGGGAAACAGACACCAGTAATTCTCAGTCAGGGTTCTGGCATTTAGGTGTTTCAAAGCCCTCCTCCAGCTATTTCTGGCCTCATTGTCTGTCTTGGTCTGGGAGGAAGACCTGATGGTGATTCTTTGCTTTAAAGGCAGAAATGGAACATTGTTTCTCCTCACTTTGATTTAATGGCCAAAAACAGTTATAGGAAACTGTTCAGCAGATGTTTTATGGAACTCAAAAAAAGATTGGGTCTTGTAGAGGGGCTATTTTTAGACTAATGCTTCCTACGATTGAGGGCTTGGTGCTTACAAAGGAGAGGGAGAGGGAGAGGGAGAGGGAGAGAGAGAGCCAGCCCTGAATACTTTGATTATTGGATGTTTTTTCTTTCACCCATTTCAGAATGCAGTAAATGGACCCAGAAGGCTATAGTTATAGTGGCTGGGCACAAAGTGGTTCCAGCGGGAAAGGAGTCCAGACTTTTTTTCTCCTTTCACACCGAAGTGGTTAGTTGACTAAAAGAAAAAACGCTCTGGACTTTTGAACTATGGTCATACTGAGGCCCTTTAAAAAATGATGATACTGGCTTTCTTTTAGGATCCCTTTCTTCTAGGAAGTCAGTTTTGGCAAAAAGTTTTTGCCCTTCTTTTCTTTTCTTTTCTTTTCTCTTCTCTCCTCTTTCCTCTTTCCTTCTCTGCTCTTCTCTTCACCTTCTCTTCCTTGGCAATCTCATTCATTCCTTTGGCTTCAACTACTATCTCTTTGCAGATGACTCTCAAGTCTGTCTCTAGGCTTGACCTCTCTTCTGAACTTCAGACTTAACATCTCCAGTATTTTATAGGATATTTCTGCTTGGATCTCCCACCAACACTTCAAACTCACCATGTTCCAGCTGATTATCTTACCTTTTAAAATCCATTTTGTGATTTCAATATTTCTCTTTCTCCTTGTTTGAAATGTGGTTAGCTTTGAGTCTTTATTTTTTTTAGTTTTTATAAAGTGTCTAACTAGTTACCAAGTCCAAACAACTCTACCTGAACAAGTTATCTTACACATACTTCTTCTTTATTCCCACTATCATTTTTGTTGGACAGGCCCTCATCAATATCAGTCCAGATTATAGCAATAATCTTTGAATGGGTTTTCCTGTCTTTACTCACTAATCTTCACCCCTCCTCAAGCTAACCACTTTTCATATCAATTATTTTCCTTATATATAAGTTTGGTCTTCAGTCTCTTCTGTTGGGTTTTTTTTTTTTTTTTGGCCTTCTAAGTAGAGTTTAAACTCCTTTGATTAGCATTCAAAATTCTCCACAACTGAAAGTTTCCCTACCTCCATCCAAGCCTCCATCCTAGCCTCCATCCAAGTTTATTTCCCATCCATCTATTTTTTAATTCCCCAAACTCTACATGAGAAAGCAAGAGAATAAGAAAGTGGCCATGTTTAACCCCATCAAGTGCTGATTCCAGATGCAAAGGCCTCACTGAGGCACAGTTCAGTTGGAGAAGCAGTCTCCAGGTAAAGCCCAATGTCGTGTCTCACTAGTCTTATTAGTCCATGGAGGAAACACACCATACCCTCCTTACTTCAGACAAAGTAGACATCTCAGTGTGACTCTGGTCACATGCTGTTCTCTATGCAAAGAATTTCCTCCCTTTTCCTATTCACCTGTTGATTTTCTATTCCTTCTTTAAAACCCAACTCAAAGCCACCTTCACCAGGAAGCATTCCCTGACCACCATGTTGATAAGAGCCTTCTCTTCAGTATGGCCTGGTGTTGGTCCTAACTAGAATAATTAGGAAACCTCAGAGGACAATAGATATATCTCATGACTGAAGTGACTGTCCTCAGTGTCTGTAACCACTGCCTAAAGCTCCAAGGAAGAATTCTGATTACTGGGGGCTTTCTGGAAAGCTCAAAAATGAAAGTTTTGTGTCAACCCAGGAATAGGGTGAATTCTCTCTAGTTACCCATAATTTCCTTAAGAACATATCCTGAAATTACTCTTGTATGACTCAGAATAAGGTGAGGTGGGAGATCTGTCTTAAGACTCAATACCTTTAAGGCCAGGGACCTTTTTATAATGCCCTAAATAAGTTTTATTCAGAATTTCTGAAGCAGAGTTCACAATGGACCTCTTATGTTCCACTGCCTTTTAAGCCAAGTCTTGTATATCTTGTTACATCTCTTCCATCTCCTGTATAGTTGAAGTCCCTCAAAAACTTTAACTGGCCAGGCATCTCTCTTCGCAAACTTCTCCGTCTTTTTCTCTGTCTCAGTGTTATCAACTTTTTCTTCCAAATACTTACAAAGTTTACTATTTTCTTTTAGATTTTCTCTTAGGACTGCCCAAAGAATTCCTGGCTCTGACTGACCAATATTGTGGGCATAGACTGATTAAACTCAGCTATTGTGAAGGAGGATTGGGCCTGGAGTCAGGAAGATCTGAGTTCAAATCTGGTCTCAGACACTTACTATGTGACCATAAGCAAGTCATTTAACCCTATTTGCCTCAGTTTTCTCATCTGTAAAATGAACATGAGAAGGAAATGGCCAACCATTCCAGTATCCTTGGAAAGAAAACCCCAAATGGAGTCATAAAGAGTTGGACACAACTGAAAAACAAATAAACAAACAAAAAAATGACAACTTTTGTGAGAAGTTATTGTAGGTCCTGGAAAGTCCATGGCTTTGTATTGTGCCGGTACATGCCAGAGGAGTTTTGGAAAGAGCACAGGGGCAAATTAAAGCCATCATAAAATTCCACTTCATACTCATCAGATCAGTGACACTGACAAGAAAAGGAAGAAAGTACAAATGATTGGGAGGCTTCAGGAAAACAAACATGTTAATGCATTGTTGGTGATACTAAGAATTAGTCCAGCAATTCTGGAAAACAGTTTGGAACTATGCCCCCAAAGTCCCAAACTCTGTATACCTGTTTACCTTTTATCCTACATACCAAAAAAATCAAAGAGGAAAAGGATCCTACACATATATTTCTAGTAGCTTTTTCATAAAGGCAAATAACTGGAAACTAAGAGAGTTCCCATCAATTGGAGAATGACTGAGTGGATTATGGAATATATAATGGAATATTACTGTGTCATACAAAGTAGCAAAAGGAATGCTTTCAAAGAAACCTAGGAAGAATTATATGAACCGATGCTGTGTAGAGTGAGTAGAATGGGGAGAACAACTTATACCAACATAACAACACTGTAGAGACAAACAATTTTAAGAACTCTGATCGGTGCAATGAGAAGCCATGAGATCAGAGGACTGATGCTGTCCACCACCTAACAGAAAGTAATAGAATTACTTTGAAACACACATTTTTTGGACAAGGACAACACAGGAATTTGATTTGCTTAACTGTGCCTATTTCTTCCAAAAGTTTTGTTTTTCTTTATGGGAGTGGATAGGAGGGGAAAGAAAACAGTGATTTAATTGAAAAATAAAATAAAAGTTTTTTTTTTTTTTAAGAGAACAGGGAAATCCTACTGCGATATTTTATTTTGGGCAGCAGGCCTGATAAATAGCCATCAATGTGCAAAGGGTTGTACTAGGTGCCTCCTAAACCCCTAACAAATATGTAAAACATTGTCCTGGCCTTGAGAAATTTGCAATCTAGTTGGGGAGAAAAGACATACATAAACCAATTAGAGAATATTCTAATATAACACGGCTTTTAAAAAAAATCCACTTGTTTTGCTAAACCACAAGAGTATGTGGGGTGTAACAGAAGCCATTGTAAGCACCACCCTGACTGATGATAGAAAGCCTGTCAAGGGAAATAACAGTTGAGTAATGAAATGTCCGTATAGAAAGATTTAAAGTTGGAACCATCCAGAGGTACTGACAATTAAAACTGAAGTTTACATGATGTTTTCAAGTTTATGAAGCATCTTACGTATTAATTAACTAGTTGAAGTCTGACAACAACCCTTTGCGATGAGCAGTACAGATATAATTGTTCCCATTCTACCGAGAGATTGTTGTCTCCCAACTACACATTTTACAAATGATGAAACTGAGATACAGATAAAATAAGTAACATACCCAAGGGCATACAGCTAGTGAATGACTTAGGTAGGACTTAAAACCCAAATCCAGCAATGCCTAGAACATTGTTCTTTTGTCTACGCTGAAGATTAATGCCTTCCCACTTGTATGTCAAAACTGTTGATCAATTTGCAAAGAAAAGGAACAGGATGGGACAGAAAAGGCAAGAAGGAGTAGAATTGGAGAAAGAAGAAAAAGAAACAGCTTTGTACTCCTTTCTCCAAATCTATGTATGTCTATATATTTATACGTATATATACATACACATACACACAAGAGTATGCAGGAATCAAGTTGTACTAACTCTCAACAGGCAATTGTTATTTTCAGTGTGATCACCTCAGAAATCAGCAAACACTATAAATCAGGGATTGACTCTTCTTTGTCTTAAGATAGTGATGGAGAAAAATATTAATAATGCAGATTGAATTCATTTTGAGAGATAGCATATGAGTTATTTTGGAAAATCCTCCTTAAGATTGAAGGGAACTGTTTCTTTTCTTTATTCCCCCATATAAATATGCCCTGACAATTTCTGTAAGTTCCCTTTCTTCCTCATTTTAAAGAGCAGGCTGATTGATTTACAAGGTATCCCAAAAGTCTTAGTGAAGATTTAAGCCACTAAAATTTAAATATATATTCATTATTTGCACTTTTGAGTGTCTCAGAAGTTGTGGTGTAGTTTTAAGCTATTAAAGCTTAATTGTTTATTGAATTATTATTTAAGCTTTGATGGCTAAAAATTGCCCCACGATTTTTGGAACACCATGTATTATCACCCTTTCTTAACCATGGGAGACTCAGTCAAAAGAATTGGGGATGTTTAGCTTGGGAAAGAGGAGAGTGAGGGAAAGAGAGAAATGTGATCACTGTCTTCAGGTATGGGATAGGTTCTCATGTTGAAAAGAGTTAGACATGTTCTTGGAACTAGAATGAGAACTGGTGGGTAAAAGTTAGAATAAGGTAGATTTCAACTTAATGCATGCAAATATTTCTTAACAGTTACAACTCTCTACTGATTCTCTTTTTTTTTTTAAAGTGATATTGTTAATAATCTTTCATCATCCTCCAAAGAAATTTTAGTTTTGTGTTGCTGTTGTTATATTTGGTGATTCAGTCTCCTTGTCTCACTCAGACTGGGTGTGGTGGCCACACAAAAGCTGGCTGGTAAGCGCAGGGGCTTCAACATGATCTGTTTCTGACCTGAGCCAGTTTGTTCCTCCTTTGCCAGCTTACTGTCATCCTCCCGTCCCTTTCTAGGGGGCTCATCATTTTGGGGCCAGCCTTAGCACAAACACCTGACTGACTTATCTCAGAACTCCTGAGCTCTAGCTCAGCCTCACCAGCCTCACCCTCCCTAGTAGCAGGGATTACAGGCATGCAACGCCATGACCAACTGATAAGATTTTACAGTGCTTTTATACTCTAAACCACAGTTGCTCTTGATTCCCATATTTCTCTCCTCTTTGCAAGACAGGTAAGTTTAGGGTGTCTAGGCTAGGGCACCTTTTAATTTCTTTTGATTTCCTTGTTATGGCAATTGATTTACATTAGTTATACTTCTACATGAAATTATTATATGTAACATATTATATGAAATTCTATATGAAATTATTATAGTCCATGACCTTTTTTCATTCACATCCCATTTTTCATGATCAATAATTTCTTTAATAGTTCAGGATGGAATTGATTTAATAGCAGGCCATATCTTTTTTCATTTTTAATTATTTCTTCTAACTTTGTACTAATTTTGATCTTTGCCATACTGTCAGTGCTTTTTAAAAACATATATTTTATTTTTCCCCAATTACATGTTATAACCATTTTTTCAAATATCTGCTGTTGTTTTTTCCCTAAAGTTTGATTAGACAGCTGAGTCAGGATAAAACTAGTTGAAAGAGTTTGTAGGAGACCCAACTAATCTTGAGGATACTTAAGAATAGAAATGGAAAGAAGGCTACCAACTGAAAAAGAAAAACAGGAGAGATCTGCAAAGATTTTTTTTTCGTAACAAACTTTTTTCATCATCAAGGAGAGGAGGAGATATGCAGCACTTGGGCTCCAGCATCACAGGCCTACATGTGACAATAGAAGAACTAGAAAATGTGCTAGAAATTAAAGAGAACAAAGGCAGGAAAAACAGACAGATTAGATCAAGTGTGCACAGAAGAGCTCTTTGTTGGAGGTTATGTAGTTGTGAAGGTGTTGAGGGATTGATTTTTAAGGTATATGACAGTGGGAAAGGTACTAAAAGGAATGGGGGAAAAAACTCATCAAAACTCAAAAGAAGCTATGGTGAAAGCACCAACAAGTATTGATGTCTATGCTAATTTTTCCATCCATATACAAATTTTTTTTTGAGGGCTTAGAATGGTGGACCTAGAGTCAGGAGGACCTGAGTTTAAAATCCAGCCTTGGACGCTTACTATATGTGTGACCCTGGGCAAACCACTTATCCTGTTTCAGCCTAAATTTTCTCATTTGTAAAATAAGAATAATAATAGCACCTACCTCCCAGGGTGGTTGCAGGGATCACATGAGATATTTGTACAGATCTTAACATGCTACAAAAATGTTAGCTATCTACACAAGGATATCCTGGATGGAAAGCAGTACGTTCCTTGTCCCCGAAAGTATTCAAGGAGAAACTGGGTAACAACTTTACAGGGATACTGTGGACCCCTATATGGGGTCTTGACCCACAATTTAAGAAGCGCTGAAGGGGACTAAAGTATAAAATATTTAAGGAACCCTGCTCTAGAGGACATTCAGGCTGCAAGTAGGAGGTTAGCTTATACATTTTCTCTGAGGTCCCTTTCTGCTATAAGAGCACAGAATTTAAAGGTCAATTCAAGAACCTCCCAAATTATTTCCTAAAAATCAGTCTTGATAGTATATATGTGCATATGCATATGTATTATATATATGTTCATATAATTAGACACAAGGGTACATAGGAACCAACTTATACTGGCTCTCAAGAGCCAAATGCTACTTTCAATGTGATCACCTCAAAAATAAGGAAATATTATAGATCAGGGACTGTTGTTTGTCTTGAGAAAGTAATGGAGAAAAATATTAATAATGCAGTTTGAACTTAAAAAGTATGTTGTGAGTGTACTTTTTTCCTCACAGAGAGCTGGTTGTTAAACATTTACCAACACTCTCTTGTGTATCATGTGTATTGTGGACCCCTTCAGCAGTCTAGGGATCACTTCTCAGATCATGCTTTTAAATGTATAACATGGAATATTTGAATTACAAAGGAAGCCTATTTACCTACCTACATATTATCTACATATACACACATACATGCACAAGTGTATATTTGCATATATATGTATGTATAGTTATTGATATGATTCTGGTGGATCAGCACAGATGCACACTCGGCTCAGTGACTGAGATTTGAAAGAGCTTATAATTAATCTCAAAGAGGCTGCTAGGGCAATTCCATGGCATGGCACTGTAAAACTTGTTTGAACAATTCTATGTCAACATTGTGAGAGTAGGTATTATAATTAGCTTTGGACAAGACCTTACTTCCTGTTTGTGATTTCATATTTATTGAAGCTAGGATAAATAGACCCTGAGGTAGCTGTCAGACCAGGAAGGGTTTTTAGGGCCTATATCCTGTCCTGGCAGGGAGATAGGGTCAAATGATCTAATGGGTCTTTCCACTAGTAACTGCTATGGCAGCTGTGGTGTTAATGGAAGTGTCATTAAAACACCAGGCTATCCTGTGGAAAGACTGTTCAAAGACCAAATGGGACAGAAGAAAGTATAGCAGGAAAACCCTGGGGCTGGAATTGGAAGACTCTGGTTGGCTTTGCCACCTGGGTGACCTTGGATACTGTCATATCACCTCTGTCTAGGCCTAAGTTTTGGCATCTGTAAAATGATGGGGTTGGATGACCTATGAAGTCCCTTCCGGCTCGAACATCCTGTAACGTTGAATTTTCTTTTTCCACCAACGTAAAGATGTGATAAGTCAAGGCAGTCGTGCACATTTGAAACACATGAAAAATGTGATTAGAGAATAGATGTACCAAAAGAGAATCTCCAGGCTCATTTAAATCAATTCAACAAGTAATTTTTTATGTGCCAGCACTGTGCTAGGTGTTGGAGACCTGACCTTAAGAAGCTTATACTTTACTGGGCACATACATTAAATACATAGATGCTCATCTAGTCCAAACTGTCCAGCTGACTTGACCAGTGAATACTTGGGGTGATAAACAAATTAGGAAACTGAAGAACAAGAATAATTGTTCAAAGTCATAGAACTAATTAGTAGCCAAGCTGGAATTAGATCTCAGGGTCTCTGGTTCTGTGCTACGCATTACAATCTCTAAGTGTGTGTGACCTTGACTACCTTGACCCTCACTGTCTGAAGGCCAACGTTTCCCCTCGGGTTCTCCAGAACCCTTAAGGGAATGGGGGGATTTTTACTTTTTCTGCCATAGACTCAATCCCAACCAATTTTGTTGCTTTGATTTTAGGTGTCTCTAGGACCCCAATTCCATTCTACTACTTGAGAGTCAAATTAGCTTTTACAGAAAAATATTTACTTCAAAGCTATAACAAGAACACACACATAAACATTGCCCTCTGCCCCTCCCCCAATTCATGGGAAGGAAGGCAGAACCCCTTCTATATCACCCCAGTCTCTAGGGAGAGGAAAGGGATTAAGTTCACAGTTTAACTCACTTCCTACATAGTCTATTCCCACCAGGTTCCAAGCTCAAACCCCTCCTGGGCTTAATCTGGAGTACCAGGGCTTCCCTGCTGGCTGCCTGGAACATCTGTCCAGGAATCCTATCTCCAAGGTGACCAAAGCTCAAGTTCCTAGTCTAGGAACTCTGCCTCCTGCCCCTAGAACTGAAAAAGACAAATAAAACAGACTACAACCCCAAGCCTGTTTCTCAGGACCACAGGACCTAAAAGGGAGGGAAAGGGTGAAAGATAGTCTTTTATTGGGAGTAAAAGGATGTTTCCTTTGCCTAGTCTTGCTTTACCTTTGAAGTTAACATTCCTTTGTAAAAACTACTTAGACTGTCAAGTGGTTAAGTGGAATTGGGATAGAGGGGAACCCTAAAATTGAGGGAACACAATCATTGGGGGCTTAAGCCAATGGTAAACTAAATACCCCCCAAATCCCTTTAAGGGTACCAGAGAACCATTGGGAAGGGTAAAATGTAACATACCTGTCCTTCAGGCAATAGAGGCCTGAGTCATCACTACTATACATGTATGTCTCAGTTTATTTGTTTGAAAAATAGAATTTTTATCATTAACAATCAATAAGTATCAGAGAATCATGGGGTTAGTATTAGGTAGTCCCCTCACTTGCTTCCGTGAATGATAATGTCTAATCTAGGGTTTCTTAATCTTTTCTTTTTTGGTCATGGACAACTTAGGGCAGTAAAGTCTGTGAATTCCTTCTCAGCATCATATTTTTAAATGCATAACATAAAATAAATACGTAGGATTACAAAGAAAACCAACTATAATGAATACAGTTATCACAATTTTTTTTAAAGTTCACAATCCTAAGTTTAAGAAACCCTGGTCTAAACAATTCAAGATAAGCATGGAAAAGGTCGTAAAGTTACCAAAGCCTTGATTCTTTCCCTTGAAACCTGCACAGCTCAAGCAACGCAGTCCCGGATTGCAAACTTCCTGTTTCATCTGGCGGTTAGATTCAATTCGATTTAACACAATTCAACATACACTGTTTTTAAAGTGCTAACTCTGTGTGCAACCCTATGTTAGATACTTTGGAAAGGAAGATAAAAATCAATCTGATCTTTGTCTTCATTAAACTTGTATTTCACTGGAAATTTCGCACTTCTATGCTGCTACTGACTGGGGTTCTGCTGTGGGTGAGGGAATGGATTGCCTGCCACAGAGGTAGTGTTGTCAGATAAGAAGGCCACAGGGCTGAGAATTGGGTGAACTTGATCAGGTCTTGGCTCTGGTACGAACTGATCTTAGAAAAAGTTAGCTGTCTTATTTGTGCCTTAGTTTCTTTCTCTATAAAATGGAGACAATAATACTGCCTTCCCTACTTCACAAGGTTGTGGTGAGAGCTAAGTGAAATGTGGAATATTGGATTGGTAAGGATCTTCTCCCATTGAGGCAATGGACACTCTGTGTCTTAATCTGTTGTCTGAGAAAGTGGTTTAAGGCTCGGAGATTTCTTCTTCTTCTTCTACCTCTTCCTCCTCTTCCTCTTCCTTTTTTTCCTCTTCCTCTTTTTCCTCCTCTTCTTCCTCTTTCTCTTCCTACTCTCTTCCTCCTCCTTCTTCTTCCTCTTCTTCTTCCCAGCTCTGAGCATAGTAGTAGATGTAGTCAGTCAAAAAGCACTTATTAAGCACTTACTGTGTTCCAAGTGCTGTGCTATACCTGATTCTGGGGGATACAAAGAAAGATAAAACAGTCCCTGCTCTCGGGGAGCTTAGGTCTAATAAGGGAGACAACACCACCAATCAAGGAGTAAGCATTTATTAATCACCTGCTGTGTGCCAGGCATTATGCTAAGTGTTGGGAATACAAAAAGATGCAAAAGACAGTCTTCATCCTCAAGGAGCTCATGATCTAATAGGGGAGACAACATCAATCAATTAACCAATCAGAAAACGTTTATTAACGACTTGCTATGGGCCAGGCACTATACTAAGTTCTGGGGATACAAAAAGAGGCAAAAATTAGTGTCTGCCCTCAAGGAGCTCACAGTTTAATGGGGGAGACAACGTGCAAACAAGTGAGTACAAACAAGCTGCATACAGGGTAAGCAGGAGGAAATCTTAGCCGAAAGGCATTAGCTTTAAGGGGGACCAGGAAGGTCTACTTGGAGGAGATGAGATTTTAGCTGAGACTTGAGGGAAGCCAGGTGGCGGAGCTAAGGATGGAGAGCATTCCAAGCGTATAGCTCACATAACAGGTACTAAATAAATTCACACTGATTTATTGGGGTACAAGATATGAAATTATGTCTAAAAGTTTTAAATATACAAATTATACAAAATTATAAATTACACAAATTTTAAAATTATACAAATTTAAAAATTATACAAAATTATACAAATTTAAAACTTATGCAAATTAAAAATTATGCAAATTTAAAAACAAGTTATTAACCTTTCTCTCCTCTCTCCTTCTAGACAGGTTTACTGTTAAGCAATATTTTCTAGGTTTCTTCTCCAGGCTGTAACATTCAGTGTGAATGTGGAGGGAGAAGATCACTGAGCTAGGAGAATGTTATTGCCTTTCTTTTCAAGCTTCACTATTTTCAGTGGGTTCAGAGGGCCGTGAAACCACTTCTTTCCTTCATCAGCCTTATCGATATATACACTGCCCACTGTGTGCTCCTTATGTGATCTGCATGTCCACCGGGCATCCTGTTGTGTTCCCTCAGGCACAGGAGCAGGAAATGAGCCTTAAGCATCTTTTAAAGTAATCTCTATGAAAATGATGCTGCCAGTCAGTAACTTGTCTCGATTCTAATACTTCAGGCTATGCAGGCCTCAGAATAAAGGTCTGATTCATACTCATTCATTGACCGCTTTATTTGTAATTTCCACCTCCCTCCCCCCTCCCCAATATTATAAATTCAGACAACCAGGAATGCAGGCTTCCCAGATGAGGTTTTACACAAAACATACTTGTCTGCCATTTGCTTCAGGCTTACTGCCTGCCTCTAGACATTCTCCCCTCCCTAACCACGGTTCTCAGAAACGCTATCAGTGTATTAAGAGAATCTAGGACTGGGAGAGAGGAGCTGTCTGAAGGCAAAAGGTGAGAGTGTTGAATGCAAGGAAAAGATGGAAGTAAAAGGTTGGAGGGCTCCTATCAGCTGTCTGCTCTCTCCTGTCTAAAGCAAACAGGTCAGTCTTTGACTTGTAAGTGCCTTTGAACAAAGATTGGATGGAGGACAAGAGAGGTAAAGGTTGATGCTGGCTTTGTAGGGTGCTGTGAAATGAACCCTCCCTCTTGCCAGATTACATATGATTTGTGTTGTGAGCTACATGGGTGGCATTCAGCTTGACGTTCATGGCAGTGAGCCCAAAAAAAAGTGCATTTAGTGGCTTTTTCGAAAGAACTTCATGCAGAAATGTGATTCTGTAACAGGACACTTTGGAGCTATTGATTCAGAAATTATATGGGCAATTTCACATAGGATTCCATACCAAGAAACACAGGAATCCTGCCCTCCCCAGCTCCCACAGTTTGGGGTGTCTCAGCATGGAAACACGTACTAATTGGCTCTGCATGCTTTATCTTCTTAAGCCCCCGAATGAGAGAGATGATATTTTGGCTCCATACTACTGACTGAATGAATTTCAAATTCTTGAACCTGGCAGTGAATGCTCTCTACGATATAACAGCTCCTGGATATTTCTGACTTTATCTCACACAATTCTCCCTGCATCCTCTCCCAGGGGTGGAGAACCTGGGGTGTTGAGGCCACAAGTGACTCTCTAGATCCTCGAGTGTGGCCCTTTGAATCCAAACTTCACAGAACGAATCCCCTTAATAAAAGGATTTGTTCTGTAAAACTTGTACTCAGTCAAAAGGCTGCACCAAGTGACCTGGAAGACCACATATGTCCTTGAGGCTGCAGGTTCCCCACTTCTGCCACCACTATGAGAAAAACACTTGAAGAATCAATTAAAAGTAAAGATGAAAAGTGACAAAAGGGGAAAAATGACACAGTCCTTGTTCTTGAGGTGTTTAATTTTATTAAATATAAAACATATTAAATGTTAAAAAAAATAACATGGCAAAGTCAAATGTGATAGGGACAAAGGAGTAATACAAACGAAGCACCTGGGGAAAATTTCAGGTGGGAGAGGAGACTTTAAGCCCGGGGCAAATGCTTCATGAAACAGTTGATGGTCACACTGATCCTGTAAGTTAGAGAAAGATTTCATCAGACTGGTATGAGGAGGAAATATTCCAATCAGAAGAGGCAGATCACTTAAATGCGCAGAGGTGAGAGATGGCAGGTGGGTTCAGAGAATAACTTGTAGTCCATTTTGGCTGGAAAAATAAGCTAGGTGAATGGTAGTGTACAGTAAGGCTGTAAAGGAAGTAAGACACTAAGACTTAACTAAGTGTCTACTATGGAACTAGCACTGTGCTAAGGGCTTTAAAAATATCTGAGTTGAGCCTCATGACAACCCTGGGAGATAGGTACTATTATTATCCCCATTTTACAGTTGAGGAAACTGAGGCAAACAGAAGTTAAGTGACTAACCCAAGATCACTCATCTAATAAGTGTCCAAAGTCACATCTGAACTCAGGTCTTCCTGATTTCACGCCCAGTGCTCTATCTACTATGCTCCCACTTGCTTCTGAAAGATAGTTTGAGTCTAGGTTGTGGAATGCCTTGAAGGTCAGGCTAAGGAGTTTGTATTTTAGCCTACAGGCAATGGAGAATCATTGTAAAGTGTTTAAGCAGGGGAAATGATATGGTCACATCTCTATAACAGGAAGATTATTTGGTAGGTTTGTGAATGGATTGGAGCAAGAAGTCACTGGAATCATGGAGACCAATTAATGACTACTGCCATGATCCAGGTGGAGGTGATGATTGCCTGAACAAGATTTGTGGATGTGTGGATGGGAGGAAAGAAGAAGATGTGGAAGGTGTCATGGGTTCAGTCAAGTCACACAGACACACAGACACACACACACACACACAGACACACACACACACACAGACACACACACACACACACACAGACACACAGACACACACACACACACACGCACACACACACACACACACACACCCTCTTCCCCACTCAATAAACTCCAGTGATTTCCTGTTACTCTGTTTGCCATTCAAGGCCCTTCATAACTTAGTCCCCCTCCAACCTTTACAGTCTTCTTACACTTTACCCCCAGACACATACTCTTTGATCCAGTGATGCTTGCCTCCTGGGTGTCCCACTAACAAGACATTCCATCTCTTGGCTCCGGTCATTTTCTTTGCTTGTCCCCCATGCCTGGAACACTCTCCCTTCTCAACTTCAACTACTGAACTCCCTGGCTTCCTTTCAGTCCCAACTAAAATCTTACCTTCTACAGGAAGCCTTCCCCAATCCCTTTTAATTCTAGTGGCTTCCCTCTTTTAATGATTTCTCATATTTCCTGTATATAGTTCATTTTGTATGTATTTATTTGCCTGTTGTCTCTCCCACTGGATTTTAAACTCTTTGAGAGCAGACTCTCTTTTGCCTCTTTTTGTATTCACAGTGCTTAGCATAGTGTCTTGAACATAATAGGTGCTTAATAAATGTTTACTAATTAATTGATTGATGGATGGAGGAAGGGATGAAATAAGTGATTGGATATAAGGAATGAGGAAGAGGGAGGATGGAAGGATGGCACTCAAAGGCCAAGCTAGATGTCTGGAAGGAGGGTGATGCCCTTGACAGAAACAGAGGTTTGAAAGAGGAATGGGTTTGGAGGAAGGGGGAAAGATGAGTTTGGAGAAAATTGGTGCTGACTTTTCATTTTAAACCTCTACTTCCTTTTGCTCATCACTGACTTAACAAGTGCATGGTAAATGAACTGAGAATAAATCTCAACCATCCAGACAAACTAAACACTTTTGAAGGTTCCTAAATAGTTTGGCCCAGTTTTTAAATAGATGTGTCTTTCATTTGTGAGGCAGTTCCAGGGGCCTTCTGGGATTAACCATCTAGGTCTTGAGATGGATTAAGCCCTGTTACATGAGTGGAGGGCTACATCTAACCAGAAATAGCAAATACCAAGGGCTTTGAAGGAATCTAGGTTCATTTGAGAGGTTCAGGATTAACAGAGAAAGCACTTCTACTCATCATCTTCATAAGCTCAAAAGCAGTTCTAAGAGAAGAAGGAGCTACACAGCAATAGCCTCATACTGCTAAAGGACAATAAGAGCCTATCTCTGGCTGCTTGAATGTTGGCCGACTCCTCTATGAAGACGACCTGTGACTTTGGACTAGAAAGAACTACAAAGAAGTGAACTGGGAATCAGATGGTCATTGTGTAATTCTAGGAGGCTCATTTCAACCACACCACTCATCCACTTTATTGCTAACAGTTGTTCTTTGAGGACTAAACATCCAATCAAAGAATACATACTAGCATTAGAAGTGACCTTGGAGATCATTTAGTCCAGCAGTTATCAAATCTTTTGATCACAGGACCCTTTTATACTCTTAAAAACAATTA